>NC_045634.1:11935932-12554915 GCF_009829155.1 Mustela erminea
CATCCTTCAAGTCCTCTGCCCTTGTTTAAACACTAAAATTGTTCAGTACAGACCCAAATTTCCACAAAAGTGACTTTATGGTTCCATTTCATTCTCTCCTCCATCTGCAAAGAATAATTTTGTTTTGTTTTGTTTTCTACCTCAGGAGCACCTAATTTATACATTTTAAGAAACAGAACTTGAGGGTGCCTAGGTGGCTCAGTCAGGCAAGCATCTGCCTTGGGCTCAGGTCCTGATCTCAGGGTCCAGGGATCAAGCCCTATATTGCATTGGGCTCCCTGCTCAGCAGGCAGTCTGCTTATCCTTCTCCCTCTGCCCCCCAACCCATTTGTGCTCACACTCTCTCGCTCTCAAATAAATGAGTGAAAGTCTTTAAAAAGAAAGAAAAAAAAGAAACAGACCTTGAGTGCGTTGTTGCCAAGAGCTTCATTATAATAGTTAGAATACTCACCTGTGAATACTAGTTAGTGCTACTGCTTATTAACATATGCTTTTCTAATTCAAATGCAATTAGTCACAGGCTAGTCACTGAATATTTAAATTTAATATACATAAATTCCCAAACTACCTGTGAACAGAGCTGTAAGTTAAAGGGATGTGAGAATCTGAAACATAAACAGAATTTTTTAAAATTTTGTTGCTGTACATTTAACATCATTCTAAACTTGTATCACCTGCTTGCTGTGGAGCCAGAAATCATTCTGAAGGTGCTTCCAAGTCTAGATTTTAAACTGAACTGGAAGTTGTAATAGTCTCACCATGAATGTCTGGTATCTTCCCACTTCCCTAAGTTGGAAAATAATGTAGAAATTGCGATGGAGCCGGGAACAGTAGAATCTTCAAAGCTAAAATATAAGTCCAGAGACCACAGAGACATCAATGTCCATTAGAAGCTTGAAGAAAATAAAAATAAACTCTAGAACAGTACTTGCTTGCTAAACATCAAAATGAACATCAGTATTTTTACTAAACTATGAATAAAACATTAAAAAAAAAAACCCTAAGTACTCAGTTTAAAAGTAAATCAAATTTTTGTAATTCTAAAACCACTAATGGCAGTGTGGTGTAAGATAAAATACACTGGATCAAATACTGGGATATTTTGGACTTTTTCTTCTTATTGTGTTTCTTCTGACATGGACCGTTGAAGAAGTCACTTAATCCTCCTAGACCCTGAGCTTCAATTTCTTCATTTGTAAAACAAAGAATCTGGACTAGAAAATAACTAAACTTGCTTACAGAAATAGGCATTTCATTCCATTTGAACTCAAATTTGACTTGTATTTGAATGGCTCTTAAAAAGAAAAAAACACTATGTATCTGTTATGTGTTTTAGGTTTCAGAATTTAAACTAGTTCCTTATAAGATTAATGTGTCTTCTTTTTCTTTTAAATGATTCCAGATGGGGATGAGCTCAAAGATCTGGATCAATGAAAAAGATTATTTAACCAGTTCTAGAAGACCCACCCATTTTCTTCCAAAATCCTGCAAAACTGTAGGAAGTGGAAGGTAGGGGTCAGCACAGCTTTGCTGGTTCAAGGTATGATTCTTTCACAACTCCCTTGAGCAGACCAAGGAGCCAGAGTATGCCAGTGTGGGAGAAAGCTTCCTCCAACATCATATATCAGAAAGCCCATATCTAGGAATATAATTCAGCTGCTGAAATTAGATATAAGTCATCAGTACCACAAAGGACAAGCCATCTGCCTTTCCTCTCCCACTACATTTCACTGCCTTCCATTAAGAGGCAAAAGTAGAACCAGCCTATGTTCAGGGCTGTGGTCCTACCCTGGTAGTCTTAAGAATTTAGTCAAATAAGACACACAATGCTAATAATCTACATTTAGCAACATAAGAAATGAGAAACAGCTCAGGAAAACCCAATGAGGATCCAAACCCTGAGAATGGCATATTTCCTAATGATCAAATCTATGTTTGGTCCACTGAGACATACTTCTTCTCTTAGAATACAATACCTTAGACAACATTAAGTGATATCGTGAGTGATGGCACTTACAAGCAAGACAGAAGAAATACTGCAAGTTTAGCCTCAAGGAACATGTGTAAAGAATAGCCTTGAGAAGTGATGGCAAACGTGTATGCTATCCTCAATGCTGTGCACACAGCAGACACCACTAATCGGTAACAGTAGTCTTTTCTGTAGTACCTGGGTCTCTACTTCACAGTCTTTCTCATCAGGCTGGCCCTACCAACTAATCTGAGTTGGCATCTGAGAAAGTCCATTTATCATCTTTCCTAGAGAAGAAAAATAAATAAATAAAACCTCTGTACGGAAAATCATGAGGATCTGCTCCTCCGCTGGCCTCTACTAACAAACAGAGAAGTAAGAAACTTCATATCACTAAGATCTCCTCACCTTTATTGATAAAGATCTAAATAATTATCTAATTGATAAAGATCTCCTCACCTTTATTGATAAAATAATATGAGACTATAATATGGGACTATGAGTAAATGCTAAGTTTCTTCGTGTGTTCTAGCCCTAAATATCTATAATATTAAGCAATGTGGAGTATCTATGAATGATGTCAAAAAGTATGCCTACCATGTATGTAAGTCTAGCAAATGAAGTTACTCATTTAAATAACAAAATATTATTGTAATTTTTTTTACCTCTTAACGAAGCTGCAGATACTAATTATAAGATTCTTTGTCCAACTGTGGTTGCTTAAGCCAAGAAATATATTCTAGTTCAACACCTTAACAAATGAGGAATCAGAGGTTCAGAGGGATTAATCGATTTGCATAAAATCATGTAGCTAAATCTGCATACCCAGATTATGATTATCAACCCCAAGACCATTAGCACAATTATTAGATTTTACGCACTTTAGAGAGAGGATTTCCAAACTGCAAACCCAAATCTACGAACAAGCCAGTATCTCTCCTCCAACACTATTAGTCTCTAGGCTTTCTTGTTTGTGATTTCTTTATACCTGAATACATTTACGGTGCCTACGTGCTTTCTTTCAATTCCTTAAAATTTCTCTTGATTCCTTGTTCAATGAACACATGTATTTTAGTCATCTTTTCATACTTGCATTTGCAAGTTTCCCAACTTAGAATCACTGAAATGTTCACTAGCAGGTGGTATACGCTTGGCCCTTAAACAACATGGGTTTGAACTGTGTGGGTCCACTTACATGTAAGTTATGCTAAACACATGACAGTACTTAAAATGTATTTTCTCTTATTTTCTTAACATTTTCTTTTCTCCAGCTTCCTTTATTATAAGAATACAGTATGCAATACATATGACATACAATATATGTGTTCAACTGACTGCTTATCTTATTGATAAAGCTTCCATTTAAGAGTGGACATTAGGGGACGCCTGGGTGGCTCAGTTGGTTAAGCAGCTGCCTTCGGCTCAGGTCATGATCCCAGCGTCCTGGGATCGAGTCCCACATCGGGCTCCTTGCTCCGCAGGGAGCCTGCTTCTCCCTCTGACTCTGCCTTCCACTCTGTCTGCCTGTGCTCGCTCTCGCTCTCTCTCTGACAAATAAATAAATAAAATCTTTAAAAAAAAAAAAAAAAAAGAGTGGACATTAGAAGTTTTGGGATAGGGGCATCTGGGTGGCTCAGTGGTTTAAAGCTTCTGCCTTTGGCTCAGGTCATGATCCCAGGGTCCTGGGATCAAGCCCCACTTCGGGCTCTCTGCTCCACAGGGAGCCTGCTTCCTCCTTTCTCTCTGCCTGCCTCTCCACCTACTTGTAAACTCTATCTGTCAAATACATAAAATCTTTAAAAAAATAAAAAAGAAGTTTTGGGATAGTCAAAAGTTACATGTAGATTTTCAGTTGCATAGGAGGTTGATGCCCCAACTCTTACACTGTCCCAAGGTCAACTTTGACCTTTGAAACTTCCTTTACTGCACCATAACTATACTAGGGAAAACTTAACCTAACAGAAGCTCTCTGGAATCCAAAAGGCAGCCATTTATTGCTACCTTTTTGTTTACTGACCTTTCTATTTTCTGTCTGCATGTGATTGCTATATATGAATCTATAAGCAGTAATGATTTAACTCACTTAAAAATAATAATATACCAAATGATCTCAGTATGTCACTATGTTTGCTGTCTAATTTTGAATCTAATTTTCGTGCTTTATGTTGATTTAATAAAGATGGCAGAGGCATTTCGGTTGTGTATGAAATGTAATGGACACAAATTCACCTAGGGACAATACACTTATGGTATTACAATCCAGGACCATCCAAGCATTGGAAACAAAATGAGGTATGACATTTAACATAAGTAAATATAAGTGAGAAGTTAGATATGAAGTTGGGGGATCTGAATTCCATCCTCAAATTTCACACTAAAGTTATAGACTTGCACAATTGCCCTCACTTCCTTGAGCCCCAGCTATAAAGTAAAAAAGTTCAGCTGCTTTCTAAGATCACATTCATATTTGTCATTTTATGACTAATACTGCCACGAGAAGCCCCAATACTTCTTTCCCATGGGTGGCAGCTCTCTCTGGGCATCTGCGTAAGACTCACTGCCAGTCTGGTTGCAGAGCCTCCTGTTCTGTGACTAATCCCAAACATCCTAGGCAGGACTTGGTGACAGCCTGTTTTCAACAAAAAGGAAGAAAACTTCTGGTCTCCACTTTCAGTCTTCCCCCAACAAAGTTAAGAACCTATGCACCACTATGTCCTCCAGTGCAAAGGGCCAGGCCTGCTGACACAGGAACACTTTATAAAGCATCTGGAAAAGTCCCACAACTCCATAAAGCAGACAGAACCACACTAAGAAGGAATCTTATGGATTTTCACATTTTCTAACCCAACCCTTTCATATTACACTGAAGAATGGAGTGGAAATGTCAGGAGTAGAACCAAGCATTTTTGAGCCAGGCCAGTGTGCTCACATGGGGAAAATATGCAGAACAGGGAGAACTAACCATTTATACTCTCAATGGGTTTGGGTGTGTGGCTCTATAAAGCATCCCAACATACAGTGTTTTCTTAACATTTACATTAAAACTTTTAGAAATCTCCACATATTTATTGTTACAGTGAGGCAGTATAATATGAGAGAAAAGTTAGTTGTTCAAAAATTATGTGTCTCCTTCACTTAGTGATTGTTGGCCAAGTTAACTTCTTTGCACTTCACTTTATCATCTGAAAAATGGCACTAAAAATGCCTTTACCAGATTCTGTTGACAGATAACTAATGTTACCTAGCATTAGTAGCACTGCATGTTTCACACATTCCTTAACATGTTCAAAAGGTATGTACTGTCCGCTGGTCACAATAAATCCTACAAATTTAAGCATCTCTTCAATGTGACTTAATACCAAAGTCAGTCCTTGGAACAATATCTTAAAATGTGCTAACTGTGAAGACTCTCAAGAAAACATTTTTCCTACAATGAAGGACACTGTGCCCCCAAGACAATGAGAGCCATCCTACACTGAAACATTATTGGGGATTTGAGAAGAAACTGTCTTATTTAAACTTGTTTTAAAATAATGAAATAGAAGAATGTTCTTATTTTTGTGAACTCAAGGTGGTATAGGATAGGTTTCAAATCTACCAATTCCTGATGGTGAAGCAGAAATAATGTCTGAGAACATTAATCTAGACATAGCAATCTGAACGGACACACGTGTACATGTTATAAAAGTAAGTATCAGCTGCAAAGGTATTACTAACATAAAAATCAGACTTTTGTACACATGTATCTTAAAGGTCCACTTCCACAGAAAGCTGTTTAGTTTTAGTATACTTTAGTATCTACAGCTTTTAGTCCCAAACTGAGAGCAAGCCACATAGCACATTTGCAAGGATATTTCCATTTGCAAATGATATCATGGTGGAACCCAAATGAACCTTTAAGACCACCTAATACAAACTTTTCACTTTATAGATGTGTAACTGGAGGGAATGAAAGGTTATGTGGCTTTTTGCTGAAAGTAAAAAGCAAAAAAAGGCTGAGACTGGGTTAGAATTGAATGCACCCCACTAGACTTCTGGCCCAGACTCTTCCCTGGAGCCATGGGGTCTAACTTACACTATATCAGAGGCAGGGTTAAGAAAGAACCACCTTAAAAAAAAAAATCACTCTACGTTAGAGTGAGCCTATTCTCAAAAAAAAAAAAAAAAAAAATCCTCCTATCCTGTCAATATTTTATCTTACTTCTGCACAATTAGTATAACTTTTTAAATGGTTTTCTTCTTTCATGACTTTTTTGAAAGTATCATTTAATTGCACCATGTCCACAGGGTTTGTAAGTGCTCGGAAAAAGTAGTTTCAGAAAGATTATACATTGTTCTTCTCCTCTCCATTATCAAAGATGTCCATAACTCTAAACATGCTTTTCTCAATAGTTTGGGCTCTGACTTCTGCAAGTAATCTGTCTAGATAAGATTCACAAAAACAAAAGTGTGAGATGGCTCTTTTTTACTGCAATAAGGTGCTGACAGTTTTGTCTTAACCTACGGACCACCGAAAATGTTCTCCTAGGAACGAGACCAACTATGAATAAGATAATATAAAAAAAAAATCAGCATAGGGTTATCAGGGTCAAGCCAGGGAGGAAGAACAATATTTTTGTTGTTGTATCAAACCAGAGACAGTAACTTCTCATCTCAGATCAATATAAAATATAATCCTAGAATCAAATAATAATGCTTGATTTGGAGAAACTGCTTTGTCAGTGGAACCTCTGAAATGATATACGGAACTATATTTTTATGCACTTTGAGTTTATAATTATCAAAATCAATAATGTTAAATAATTGCCCATGCATTATTTTACACATGCATTAATCACACATAAAATAAACAATGTAAAGTGTTCTTCAAAAATTCAGGGCAAGCTCGATAGTTATAAAATAAATGATACATGAAAGAACCTTAAAAGTTCCTTAAAGGAATTCCATTATTTTGCTGTTATTATTAAGACACAAACTCTTCAGGATTTATCATTCTAAAATTTGTATGTAGTAAGTGTCCTGTCAACCCCAGTCAATGAATCCTGTATCTTGGTTAATTAGAAACTTCATGAGAGAATTACTTAGATTCTGCACATAAAAACCAATACAGATGGTCCCAGACTTAACAGTAGTTTGAATTAATGATTCTCAACTTTATGATGGTGTGAAAGCAATAGCATTCAGTAGAAACCGAACTTTGAATTTGGACCTTTTCCCAGGCTAGCAATATGTGGTACGACTCTCGGATGATTCTACACAGCGTCAGAGAGCTGTAGCCTGCAATCAGCCCCACAATCTTGAGGACACACAACCAATACCCTGACAACCATTCGGTTTCTATACAACCATTCTATTTTTCATTTTCAGTACAACAGTCAATACATTTCATGAGGTAGTCAACATTTTATCATAAAATGGGCTTTCTTTTAGATGATTCTACCCAATAGCTTATCGAGCACATTGAAGCTAAGCTACGTGATGATGTTTGGTTGATTGAGAGTACTAAATGCTTTTTCAACTTAAGATGTTTTTAACTGAGAATGGGCCTAATGGGGATGTAACCCCATCTTATGCCAAGCAAGATCTGTATTCCACATCACTGGAGTAGAATAACATATACTTAATAATTGATACTGGTGATAATTCAAGCTAATATTTATAGAAGGATTACCAGAGCTTAGACACTATGTATCTTTACAACTTCATTTTATAGGTAAAAAACTGTGAAGCTCAGAGAGGTTAAGTAACTTGCTCAAAATTATACAACTACAAAGTAGCAAATTTAAGCTTGCATTTTAGGTCCATGTGACTCCAAAATGCATGTTCTTAACTACTACACTTGCCCACAATTTGATCTTTCATAATGATTTTAACCCATCATTGAGAACAATAATCATTATGAAGATATTCAGAATCACTGGATAGAGGTAGTACTACTGATAGACTGTTGAATCAAATATTGTGGTACCAGTTTTTCCACAAGGATTGTTATCTGTATCATCTGAAATGAATATGGGAGAAAATTCTGCTCAAAAATAGCATGTTATGTTAAAAACACACTAGATCCAAAATCTTAACACAACACGAATGGTAAACATGGCATTTTCCTAGATGACTAGACACATACTAAATGATGAGGACTTTCAACATCAGCTGAGCCATCAGAGAAATTTTTCAAAGACAAATCATTCACTGATTCTGACTCTGAAGTGTCAGACTGAAATATTCTCTTTGTCAACCTTCCTGAATATAAATTATACTTTTGAGAAGCACATAAGCAGATATGGCTAGAGTAAACAAACAAATCTAAAAGAGAAAACATAAATTAATGAATTACATTTCTATTCTAATTTCAAATAAATTATAATGTTTGATACTACTGTCTATTAGTTTTTATGTTTCTACTAAAAACCTTGATTCCTAAAAGTAAGAGAAAGAAAATCATCTAAATACTTAACAGGGGAACATAAAAAGTATGGAACATCCATAACTTAATACAGCCATATTAAAAAAATCATATTAACATAATACTATGGATACATTTCCAAAATATATTACCCGAATAAAAATATTACATATTATAGGACGCCTGGGTGGCTCAGTCAGTTAGGCTGCTGCCTTAGGCTTGGGTCATGATCCCAGGGTCCTGGGATTGAGTCTCACATCGGGCTCCCTGCTCATCAGCGAGCCTGCTTCTCTCTCTGCCTCTGCCTGCCACTCTGCCTGCTTGTGCCTTCTCTCTCTCTCTCTCTCTCTCTCTGACAAATAAATAAATAAATAAAATATATTTTTTCAAATGTGACATATTATAATGCAAACATCATACTCAACAGTGAAAAACTGAGAGCTTTTCTTCTAACATCAGGAATAAAAAGAATGTCCACATTCACCACTGTTGCTCAACATAGTACTGGAAGTCCTACCCACAGCAATCAGACAAGAAATAGAAAGCATCCAAATTGGTAAGAAGTAAAACTGTCACTATTTGCAGATAGCCTGATGCCATATATAGAAAACTCAAAAGACCACCAAGAAACTACTATAACAGATAAACTAATTCAGTAAAGTCCCAGGATACAAAGTTGATAACTGTTTCATTTCTATTCACTGATAACAAAGTAGGAGGAAAAGAGATTAAGAGAACAACCCCATTTACAACTGCACCAAAAATAATAAGATACATAGAAATAAACATAACTAAAGAGGTAAAAGACCTCTACTTCAGAAATTATAAAACATCAAAGGAAGAAGTTGGAGATGACACAAACAAATGGGAAAATATTCCATGCTCATAAACTGGAAGAACCAATATGTCCATATGACCCAAATCAATCTACAGATTTAGTGGAATCCTTATCAAAATACCTACAACAATTTTCACAGAACCAGAATAATACTAAAATTTGCATGGAACCACAAAAGATCCCAATTAGCCAAAACAATCTTGAGAAAGAAGAATTGGAGATATCATAATCCCAAATTTCAATATATACTATGGAGCTGTAATAATCAAAACTGTATGGTACTAAATCATAGTATGATGCAAATTTTGTGTAAATATGAAAAGAAAAAAAAAAGACTAAGTCTGAACGCTCAAAACGTAAACAGAGCTCTCATCCAATGATGGAATGGTCTTCCTTCCTTTCGGTCTTCCTTTATTTCCCACACTTGCTGCTTTCTTACATTCTTTTACCAATTTGTATTATCTAAAAATATGCTCTAAGAAAATTTGACTTGGTTAGTAACTATCTTTATTGACACAGGGTAGAACGGAAAAGCACCAATCTGTAATCCTAACTACTTGGATTCAAAGTCTGACTCCATCACTTACCAGCTGTGTAACTGGGTCTTTACTTACGCCAGTCTCATTTTCACAGCCATTATGAGAATTACATGAGTTAATATATGCAAAGTGATTAAAACAATGCCTGGCACATGGTCAGGACTCAACATACGCCAACTCTTGTAGTTGTTGTTGATGTTGCTAATTCTATTATTGGAGAATATTGATTCAACCAGTGGCCCTGCTGCAAAAAACCAAAAACAACAACAACAAAAACCCTGTATTTTAATCAAGATAAATGTATTATTAAAAACAAATGACTGTCCCAACAAGAGAAGTACATAGATGACACAGCCAAACATATACTGAATCTAAATTATTCTCTACTTACGAAAATAAATTTGAGAATTTTAACAATATCAGATTTTTTCAAACAAACATTGCTACTTTTCTGGGTTTTTTTTTTTTTATTCTTATCCCATCATATATCCATGAATGATCCTTTGTATACCTCTCTAGGTTGGCCACAGTCATTCTTTTCTTAAAACAAAATGATTGTATGATCAGGTAAATAGTTTAATTAAAGGCAACAGAAAACTGATGCTAGCTTTGTGATATATGCAATGTCAACCCAGCAATGTCTATAAGTAAAGGGATAAAGAACTTCACCAGAGCAAAGATAATGTTCAAGGTCCATCATTACCACACCAGAAAAATCTATGGCATGGGCAACTTACTTGGCATTAATAAGGGTGATCAAACCCATCATAGAAAACTCAATGGACATCTCTCTGGTACAGTAACATTCACATATAATTAGGCTTTCTTTTTTCTTCCTACTGAAATAGAAACTTCCATGATACCAGAACTCCATGATGCCAGGGCTTACCCCAAACATATATAATACAGAGCATACACTTTTCCTTGCTATGTCTCCTAAGTAAAAAATAAAACTCAATTTTTTTTTTCAGGAAAAGGCAAGTGTTACTTTGCCTCCCTACTTCTACCTTAACGCAAAACCACTAAACATCATTGTTTGGCATACAGTAGGCTTTTCAAAGTTAATATTTTCTGACTGAATTAAGCCTTCTGATTTCTCACATTACTCAAAGATGTAAGAAACTGCAAACACATGCTTCCTAGATACAAACTGTGAAGTGTTATTTCTTCCAATCTGAAACATTAGCTCCATATCTAGTCCTAAAGGATGTTTTGAGGGAGAAGTGAGGTAGTCTACCCAGGTTCCACATTTTGTGGCCAAGAGGAAAACTACATTGAGTTACATAACTTCACTGGACATCATGTGATAGTCTTTCCCCAAACAAAATTCTTAATCACATATTCAAAGAAATTACCTTAACTATAAGAAACTAGATTTGACCTTATGTTTAAGTAAAAATAACTCAAAACTGTTTTAAGCACACATAGAAAGTAATTTCTATATTTAATGATTTGATTATGTTGAATCAAATGAAATGATAGAGATTTGAAAACAAATTTGGCAAGGAGACATACCTCAAATATTATCTCTTTCAAATCTTGTTTTATATTAAAACTATGTTTTAATGAAGAGTCAAAGGCAATCAGTGCCACTATATTGCCTCCTTTAATCCCTATGACACTAGAAGAATACAGGTGTCTTCTCAACTCTCTATCTGGTCCTTCTCCATTGTTTTACAGGCGTGCTGTTCTTTTGTGCACCCGGACTTGTACATGGCTATGGGGGAGGGGTCTTCACAATTCCATGTTCAATCTTCTGTCCTATTTGTTGACATTAAAAAACACATTCATTCTCTGGCCAGTGCTACAGCTATCATCCCTGGCAGGCAACTCCCACTCCCAAACATAGGGCCCTGTGTGTACTTCTGAGCCACAATCCTTATCCCCATTTGCCCATTCCAGGTTCATTTCAATGTCCTACCATCTCACTCAAGTTGAAAATGCTTGGCACCAAATTCGCCACATTTCCTTCACTGCCTTTTGAATACAGATTTCATCTTTTCATCAGACTCAAAAAGTCCGTGACAGGCCTTTTTGTGAACTTAACGCAGTGCCATTTTGAGGAGTGAATGAACAGAGTCTCTATTCTCAATAAGAAATTAGCTGTCAAAGGAACTGAAATGAGGGGGAAATGTAATAAAGAGAAAGATAGTTCACATTTATTTGAATATTTCACAATACTGGGGGCTTCCTTGTTTTGACTGCCCAACATCTTTGGACATATTCCTACATTTTGGGGTTTTCTCATACTGAAAGTTCAGTTTTAGAAGCCAGAAAACTGAGAGACTACCTTTTACCTGGATGCCAAACTAGAAGAACTGGGTTTCTGGCAGGAGTGGTTGGGGAGGCATTTGGTTCATCAGCTTCCAAAGGCACATGCCTGGCGTCACAGGTTATGAGAAGCCATGTGATCAGAGAGAAGTCCTTGGGTATGACCAGGTAGCCCCAGCACTAGGCTGTCTGGCACCCTCCCAGAGATTTTGGAAGCTCACTAGTATCTGCCAATATGTTCTTCTTTCTGATTAAACTAGCCTATGCATATTCTGTTATGGGCAACTAAGAGCCCTGTCCAATACTCACATTTAAGTATTGAAACTCTGTTCATTCACAGAAGCACAAACTGAACATTAAGAAAAAGTGGTCAGTTTCAAAAACAGTTGCATTTATCTTCACCCTAGGCCATTTTAGCATAACAACCTATGTTTGCCCTGCTAGAGAGCCACATAAAATCCATGCTTCCATGAAATGGGAATGCTGAAGCTCTTAGCTCGTATGAATAAAAATTTCACCATGATTAATCCAGAGTATTTAGTGTTTCTTCTGAAAAATAACTTAGAATAGTTAATTAGCTGATAGAAGTTTATAAAAATCTCTTTTCTTTACACCAAGGGCACAATGAACCAAAGAACTTTAAAATCTAGTTCCCTAAATAGATGTCCCAAGGTCACCAGTCATCAAGGTGTTATGGTTATGAGTAAAAGAGACTAGTCAGTAGCATGAGCTCTAGTATCAGAAGATCTAAATTTGAATCCCAACTCTATCACTCATTAATTTTGTCACCTAGAATATAAACCATGTATCTACACATCAGCTTCTTCATCTGAAAAAAAAAAAGAAATTATAGGACCTACTTCAAATAAGTGTTTAAAAGTATTTCCGCTACAGAAAAGATATGGAAGGTGCTTAGCACACTGACCATAATGTATTAAGTCCTCACTAAGTGTCATCTACTGGGATGTCTAGTAGCTTCACTGGCAATCATGATGATAATGATACCATAGTAATGCAAGGGAGTCTAGCATGTAACACCTTTGACTAAGCCCTGTACTAGTAGTCTATTACAGTAGAGTCTTTTAGTATTAAACATCTCAGTTCTTCCAAATGTCTTCTCTTGTTCATTCAGGGGATTATTACTTCTGATTCTAAACTGCCCACTCTCCTTGCCTGAGAAAAACGCACCTGGGGATAAGTTGCCTGACTGAAAATCTGTGCAGCTCTCGATGGGCTGTTTTTTGCTTTGTGCCTGAAAACAGCTTTTCTGTACCAGTGCCCCGTCGAGGGTATTTTGGCTTCAGACTAGAAGGACAGTGAGCTACTGCAATGGCATTTTATAGAGAGCCTCAGAGTTTCCAAATATTCGTTTTTAGCCAGTGTTTCCAGCTGGGGTCCATTTCCAGTGTCTAGGGGAAAACAAATATTTGTCTTGGGATTGTAGGGTTCCAAACATTTTGCAAATGTTTTCACCTAATACTTCCCATGGAAAATATCATCTCTGGTAAACGTTAACTTAAAAAGTAAGTTGTTTATCTAGCAAAAAAAAAAAAAAAAAAAACTGTTGTAGTAAAAACACAATCTTGTCAAGTATTTGCAAGCATATATGCGGGTTTTTTCACCATTGTAACCGTGGTCATGATGCGCTTTGGTTTGATACCTCAGGTTTCCTTTGTTTAACATCATCTGTTAAAAAATGGCTGTCAGGCCTTGTTTAGTATTATCACCCCTTTGAGAATCGGATGTATGTTGTCTACCATTTCCTCAGAAAAAGAAATTGCCAGATACATAATGTATGTCTGCCTACAGAACAATGATGCGTGGCTAATGATTTAAAGTTCTATTTTAAAATGCATAATAAATTACCTGTTTATTGGCATCCTGTTAATCAGAAAACTCCAGAAAGTAGTTTTGTGCCAGAATAATGACACATATTCAAAATAATGATCCTGCCTCTGTGAACCCCTTGAATCCACCTGTGGATATCTGCCTTCAAGCCTTCCTACTCAAAGCACAATCCTTGGACCAGCACCATCATCATCACATGGGAGAGTGTTAGATATGCAGAAGCCCGGCCCCCAACTCTCCAACCCACACCTGCTGAATCAGAATGGGAACATTTTTGTGTACTTAGTTATTTATATATATATTTATTTATCTTGTATTATGTTCAATTAGCCAACATATAATACATCATTAGTTTCTGCTATAATATTCCATGATTCATTAGCTGCATAAAATACCCAGTGCTCATCACAACATGCACCCTCCTTAGGCACTTATAAGAAGATACCCTACTGATTCCTCTGTACATTAAATCTTGTGAAACACTGCTTTGGGTGTATGAACAGTCCTTTAAGAACCTCCAGTCTCCAAGATTCTTTCAGTGTTGAGTCACAAGTTAAATTCTAATAGTGGCTTCTAGAAGCCCCCAACATAATATATATGAACAAATACAAATTAAATGCTAACAATTTCTTCATTTTCTCAACAAATATTTACTGGGCATCCACTGCGTGCCAGGCATTGTTTCAAGGCTCTATCCTCATTCTACAGGGGAAACACAGATAAACAAGTATGCAAGTAAAAATGTAATCTGTCAGATGCTCATTAGTGCTATGACGTAAAACAGAGCAAGACGGGTATGACAGAGAATGCTGGTGGTGACCAGAAAAACCTGTGGGTAAGATGGCATCTGAGCAAAAACCTGGAGAAAGTAAGGAGTGAGACTTGTACTACAGGAAAGAAGAGCTTTCCAGTTGACGGAGAAGTAAAGTAAAAACCCTGAAGCAGGAAGGTATTTGGTGCATCTGAAGGTTCAAGGAGGGGTCACTTCCGGTGGAGTAGAAAAACAAGAGGGAGCAGGTGAAAGCAACGAGGTGGGATAAGGGTGGTTGTGGAAGTACTAACAATCACTGACCACGTGTACCAATTGCTTACAAACATGAGGAAGGACAGTGTGACAAGTCCAGATGGGTTCAGTGGAGGGGAAGACTGCCCCCTCTCTTCCACTCAGTCAGGGAGAGTCTGAGATTTTGGTAGGGGGTTCAGAGCCTTTTTGAAATACAACCTACTCCCATCAGAAAGCAATTTATTCATCTTTATTTTGTGGGGGGGAGGGACTTAGAGTTAAAATATAGTTGTTAAGGACCTCTGGCAAAAACCAGATTCTGTTTCAGAGGGTCTGGCACATACTTGGCAGGCAACACACTAAACTGGAATGAAACAATAATCCCATGGCTGGCTATAATTCAGAACCCTATCTTGGCTACCTTTTTAGGCTTATGTTCATAATTATTCTAGACCACATTTCGACAGTATCCTAGCCATCTTGTCTGAACATCTGTTTCAGGAACTCTTCTGCCTTTGGCCAGTGTGTGCTCTCATTGCAGACAGCACACCAGATGACCAGCCCTGTCCCCTTCATATTGTGCATACACATCTTGCGTTTTTGAGTCTATGCCAAGTTCCTGTTGGGAGACACAAGGTTTTGGTAACCAGGGATATGTGTTTCTCTTGTTGCCACATGTAAACCACATGAAAGGAATCATGACTATATTGCTTAAGAAGTAATGCCAGTAACTGTAAAGATCAGCCTAGCCTACAAATAACGGCTATCAATTTGTACAACCTTTGTACATGGGATAATCTAATCCATGCTAATCTCTCTCTGTTATGGCAATGAAGATGCTATAATCACTCCTCACACAGAAAGGCTTCAATCACATTAATGTTCCATGTCAGCTCTATCTTAAAATATTTCCTTTTCCTCATCCAGCATGAAAAGTGAATAAATCTGTCTATGCTGAATAAGCCTCCCCAGGATTCTCGATTTAATCTAGCCAAAATGGAATTTACCAGTCAAAATATCTAAATAAAAACAAGGACGAAAGGAGGCCACTATTCACTCAGAGAAAGGTATAATTCGCCTTAATAAAATTAACTTACAAAAAGAAAAATCATGGGATTATTTACAGAAAATTTCCTTTTCCCACTCAATTATTTGTAGAATATTGGAGCCAGATAGGACCAATGAAGGTCATCATTTACAGGTGAGAAAATGGTGGCTGAAGGAGGCAAAGACATGTTGCTCAAAAATGAAACACTCTGTGGTGGGAGAAAAAGCACCAGACCAAGGTCCTCCATCATCCAGATAGCCTGCCGCCACCACCACACACACACTCCCCAGGTCTGTCCGAGGGGGACATAGTAGGAAGGAAGCCTCTCTGATTTGTTCCAAAATATTTTCATATATATCATTAACTATGGGGGGTGGGGAGACCACCCACATTTAAAATGGCAAGAACCAATGCTAATCAAAAATCAATTAGAAATGAAGATAAAGCATTTTTTGAAATTCTAATACAAGTTGATAGGTAAATTGGATTTGATTTTTCAAAAATTAATTTTAATTTAATTTAATTTAATTTAATTCTCACAACTCTCAAGAACATGTCTCTTGTACCACAGGAGGTACCCTTCTAATGTTAGTGAGTATTTCTAAGGAATCACCTATCCCTCTGATCCATATTTGATCTATTTTCATTCTGCAGGTGGTTGGTATACAGAGAGTAGAAAACGCTGCCAATCAAAATCTGACTTTGTAAAACTTTAAACCTTTTAGAAAAGCAATCAGCACAAAATGTGGCTTCATACCTGTGACCGAAATTACATGAAGGAACAAAAAGTGCCAAGAAAAGCTAGAAAAGCTAGCTAACCCAAATTAGTATTTATATTTGCAAACTTCAGAAAGTTGTGTCAACCAATAAATTATTTCACAAGATGTGTCAGTGAATAAAGTATATGACCGGACATCCAAAACATGATAAACATTTAAAAATCCCATTGACACATCCTCTGTCATATAAGTTATAAATCCTCTGCTTATAAGTCATCATCAGAAACTCTTGTAACTAGCGTGGCTATACTTTCCCAGTACATAGCAATGATCCTAGGATATTACAAGATATCTGCATGTCTACTTTTGTATCATTCTGGTGCTGATGGATTTTCTTGGGTTCTGGTTGTTCACATTGGTAATGCTCAACAAAAAAGAGTACTGTACTAGCAAGAGCACTTTGGTTCCTAATGACCATAGATAACACATTCCATTTTCAGTGATCTGCTCGGGAGAATCTTATATGTGGTGAAAGATCCACTCACAAACATAGCCCTCTCATTTTACAGACTAGAAAACTGAGATGTTTAATGATTTTCCCAAAGGCTATTATAGTTTGTTCATGCAAATCCAGGCCAGGAACTTGGGTCTCCTGGCTCCTTATCAGCTGCTGTTTCTACTGTGTCAAACTACCTCCTCTATGAGTCATCCCCCCACTGTAGGATAGAATCTTACTTTATCCTCCAAATCCAATTCAAATGGCCTACATTTCAACTCACCCATAATTGCTAACTTGAATAAGAAGTTTAAAAGCAACTGCTTCCTCTATTACACTGGAAATTCTGGCTCAATGACTATAAATGTCTAGCTCACAACGTTGTACAAAAAGCCAGTCTATCCATAATTTTCTTTTTTTTTCTATTTTTTTTTCCTTTTCTTTTTTTGTACCCTACTGGGTTATCTCTAAGCAAGCATTTCCAAGGCTGTGTGGCACAGGATAAACCCAGCATCCTGTAGCAAGAGAACACATTCACCAACCCAAGGCTTCTGATTCAACTCAAACCTATGGCTTATTTAGGATTTTTAGGTAATGTCTGCACCTACAAACAGCCAATGTCTTACCCAGTGAGCACACAAGCCATTCTTCCTACCTGTTTCTTTGCACACACAGCATCTCATTTAACCTTGATCATACCCTAATGTGGCCAGGAAAAATCCACTCAACAGACGAGAAAAATCAAATTCCAAGATCCTTAATAATCTGTCAATATCAAACAGATAGCAAACAGTAAAGTCAACACCTGAGTTCACCATCATACAAAAATGTTCCTTAAGAATATGCCCAAGAAAGGGGCTCCTGGGTGGCTCAGTGGGTTAGGCCTCTGCCTTCAGCTTGGGTTGTGATCCCAGGGTCCTGGGATCAAGCCCCACATTGGGCTCTCTGCTCAGTGGAGAGCCTGCTCCCCCCCACCCCTGCCTGCCTCTCTACCTACTTTTGATTGATCTCTCTGTCAAATAAATAAATAAAATCATTAAAAAAAATGAATATGCCCAAGAAAGAGCCCACATTGATTCAAATTAAAACCACATTGAGATACCACCTTACACCAGTTAGAATGGCCAAAATTAGCAAGACAGGAAACAACATGTGTTGAAGAGGATGTGGAGAAAGGGGAACCCTCTTACACTGTTGGTGGGAATGCAGGCTGGTGCAGCTACTTTGGAAAACAGTGTGGAGATTCCTCAAGAAATTAAAAATAGAGCTTTCCTATGACCCTGCAACAGCACTACTAAGTATTTACCCCAAAGATACAGATGTCGTGAAAAGAAGGGCCATCTGTACCCCAATGTTTATAGCAGCAATGGCCACAGTCACCGAACTGTGGAAAGAACCAAGATGCCCTTCAACGGACGAATGGATAAGGAAGATGTGGTCCATATACACAATGGAGTATTATGCTTCCATCGGAAAGGATGAATACCCAACTTTTGTAGCAACATGGATGGGACTGGAAGAGATTATGTTGAGTGAAATAAGTCAAGCAGAGAGAATCAATTATCATATGGTTTCACTTATTTGTGGATCATAACAAATAACATGGAGGACATGGGGAGATGGAGAGGAGAAAGGAGTTGAGGGAAATTGGAAGGGGAGGAGAACCATGAGAGACTATGGACTCTGAAAAACAACCTGAGGGTTTTGAAGGGGCGGGGGATGGGAGGTTGGGGGAACCAGGTGGTGGGTATTAGGGAGGGCACGGATTGCATGGAGCACTGGGTGTGGTGCAAAAACAATACTATTACACTGAAAAGAAATAAAAACTAACTAAATAAATAAAATTTAAAAAAAAAAAGAAAGAGCTCCCATTTTTCCAGTAGAGGAGACACTTTTCAGGTCCTGTCTTTTCCTGGTATCTAAAGGAAAGAGAGTAAATGGAAGAGATACTGATAAATCTAATATGAATAATGCTTCAATTACATATGTCTTCTAAATCAACCTCCAAGCCATCAAGCCATAATACAGCTTCCTCAACAGCAGCCATTCTAAGCCACAGTAATGCAACTCCTCCTGCATATCCATTGTTCTTATGGTAGTAAAGCTAGACTTTCCACACACTAGCTCTCCAGGAAGCAAGAGTTTCCCCATGTGTAAAATGAAGTTCATAACAGCAGTGCTTAGGGTTGTTAGCAGAATTAAATGAGTTACTATATGCAAAAACCATTGAATCATGCCACATAGTACACTCTGCAAATATTAGCTGCTAATCTTATGATTATTTCTATCCTTACAAAAGTAACAAGCCAGGCAACAGTGCATTTCTTTGTTTTGGGCTGATCATTCAGCTTAATAGCAATTATTTAGCACTGACTGGATGTAAAGATCTATAGCAGGAACTGAGAAAGGACTAATAAAAGGAAAAAACAGATCCATTCCTAGTCCTATGGGGATTGGCAATGCACTTGAGGGAATGCATGAGAGCAAGAAAATTGGCAAACAGAGACATTTCAGGCACTGCATGTATAATGAATGGTGTGACCGTGGTGACCAGGGAGAGGCTGGCTGACTTCACAAAGCCAGCATGGTTGCCCTGAACCACAGGAGGGCTGTGCCACAGCAGAGTGAAGATGATGGGATTATTGCAGACAGATGAAGGAACAAAAGCTCAGCAGTGGCATTGGATAATATAAGAGAAGGTTTACAGGAACATGAATAAATAACGTGCTTTGTCAACCAAAAAGTGCTCATGTTTAAGGTGATATGATTTCCAGTGTGGATGGCTGATACAGTTTTTAACCAACTGACGCCCAAAACCTACATACCTCTCTCTTCTGAAGTTTTGGCTGCTAGAGGGAGCAACAGAGCTAAGATGTTGGGGACACAGGAGCAGGTGTGCGCCCCCCCCCCCATCACATGGCACTTGGGGCTCTGCGCTGCTGTTGTCCAACTCTGTGATCTTGGACTACCACTCCCTGGGCTTCCTGACCTGTACAATGGGGCTAATAGCAGCTGTTCCCCTAACAGGGTGGTTGTGAAGATGAGATGAATTAAATGACAAGTTCCAGAAAGAGTACTGGCACCTCAGAAGTATTATGTAAGTGTTTACATTATCTTAATGAGCTCATTGTATCTATGCTGTTCTCTGTCTTGCTCTAACTCTGATTACTTCATCTGAGACAGACAGCCAGTAGGCAAACCTGTAGTACTGCATTAGCTTGGCACGGTTCCAGGGATTTTAGAAGTGGTCTCACAACAGAAAATAAAGAAAAATAAAAGGGAAGTGGGGTGTGTACGTTTAAACCCAGTCCCAACAAGAACAAAGGTGGGAGACACAGTTTCTCTGTTTCTTGCCATGTTCTCATGCTCACTCAAGCAGGGGAGTAAGTGGGGTTTTTTCCCACCCTTTCCAGCACAGAGGTCTGAGCATCTAAATGCAAGTAGGGCATACTTAGTACCCTCCACAACATCCACAGAAACCCACAGGAGCCTTCTCAGACTGCAGACAAGATCCCCAGCTGGGAATTAGGAAGCACAAGGACATCTGTTTCTCCATTTATCTATTTTTCATTTTGTATGGACATAGTCCAGTGGATCTCAAACTCATGGCCTACAACCCTCTGAGGGCTTTGACCAGCCCCTGGAGCAGCCCATCATCTTGCCACAAAAGGATAAAATAAAACAGAAAACCTAAACAAACAAAACCCAAAAAACTCTGAGCTTCTAGCTCACTTTACAGAGAGCACCCCCAATCAGCTACGTACATTCAGACTAGGGGGACATTATGGATTGCCCACTCTGTGGTTGGCTATATCTATTAGTTAATTTCATTTCCCCAATAATTTATGAAGGAGGCAACATTAGACACATTTTAAAACATGCAAACTAAAGCTTAGCAAGTTGCAGAGAAATGTTTTGACTTCCAATAACTGGCAACTGATAAGGTTTGGATCTGACACCAGGCAGATGTGACCCTCAGTATAACGAACTCTTTTCTTGTTCAACAAACACATGTCAGAATCCTCTTTAGTACTAGATACCGTTATATGGAGATACTGTTATGTGGAGATACTGTAAGAGAAAGACAATATCCTGATCTCAGAGAGTTCACATCCTAAAAAGCAAGACAAAATAAAGCAAGACATGTAAGATGAACTTGGGTGAAAAGTCATGAAGAAAATTGAAGCTTAACTGTGGACAGAGTATGACAAGAGTAAGGGCCACTATTTTACATATGGTGATTAGGGGAGGCCATTTTGAAGAAGTGGCATTTAGAAAGACATGTAAATGAAGTGAGAATCAGGCAGGCAAAGATGGAGGGAGTAGGGAGTGTCCCCCAGAGGTGAGAGCATGTGTGTAGGTCCTCAGGCTTAGCCAAAGAAAATCAAGAAAACCAGTGTGATTTGGGTAAAGCAAAGAATAGGGGCAGTGGTTGGAAATGAGACTGGAAGTACCAACTCGGGCCAGATCACACTCAGTTCTGACAGGCTATGGCAAGGTATCTGCATTGCGTTTGATTATAATAGAAAACCACAGGAGAATTTTGCACTGGGAATAATATTCTCAGAAGAACTGTATTTTTAGATCACTCTAGCTGCTGTGTGGAGAATGGACCATAAAGAAGCAAGAGTCAAAAAAGGGGCAAGTTAAGAAGTCAATTTCGTAGTTTTAATGAGAGATTACGACAGGTTGGACTGGGTTTGTAGCTGGACTCACGGCACTTTTTGAAGGCTTTTTCCCTGGTACAAAACCAGGGTGGTCCTTAAGGAATTCTTCTGGAAGAATTCTCTCAAAACACAGTCTGAGGAACACCGAAAACAAGGATGATGGGATATCTTCAGTCCATCACAGCCCTGACTTAAACTCAATGTTATCACTCGTGGGACAGTGTATCAACCATATAATCTAGCATTAGGACAACGGTGAACATGAAGCCATACTGACAATGTCATTTTAACCTTTGTAAAAGGTGAAAGGGCTCACTTTCCTTTTACCCATCCACCAGCCAATTCAAGAGCAATTTTATCTAGCTACACAGACAAGTTTCAATTCTCAACTTTAAAAAAAAAAGAATCTTTGGTCTCCCCCATTTCTGTAGGCTTATCTACAGTTTATCCTGAAATGGAATATTCACAGTGGACATTGCGTGCAACAAATCTGTTCCTTCTCCCAGACAAAGCTCTTAGATGTACCCAAGTGCTATTGACACTACCTTTTTTCATATGAAAATATGAGGTTTTAGAGAGATTTAAAATACGTGGATGAGCAGGGTCATCAGCCTTGTAATTCTATGCTACAACCCACAGGTGGTTTGTTGGATCTTCAACAAATAATGATGTGACCTCCACATCCAGTCTAGAACGTGTTATATTATCTCCATTTGTCAACAGCAACCCGATCAGCTATACAGGTGTGTTTGTATTTGTCTGATTCTGCTGATGAGGACACAGAAAGCATCCTCATGATCACATAGGGAATTAGAGGCAAAAATCCAGTACAGAATCGAGGTCTTCTTACTTCCACACCAGAACTCACATGATCAGATCATTTTATTTTCAACTTGACACCTAACTACCCAGGGTCAAAAATCACAAAGCAAATTTTAGTCCTTAAAAAACATCTATTATAAGAGAAAATATACTATCAGCAGATGCAATGATGGTTGAGAAAAACTCAGGAAAAACAGATCTGCGTTACTCCTCAAATCATGTTAAACCTGTCCCCAAAGGTAAATATGTAGCCCTTTAAAGTGTCAAATTAAATACAGATCAAGCCCTTACTATGTAGAGTCCTGATTATGAAGAACTAGAAAAGATGACTTATATGGGAGAAGCAAAACAAACAAACAAACAAAAAACCAAAAGCACAAATGTATATGTACAGAAGTATGAAGAGAAACAACTGAATCTTGTTTTTTTCCTGGAAATAATTTATTTTTATTCATTTTTTATTATCATGTTCAATTAGCCAGCATATAGTACATCATTAGTTTTTGATATAATGTTCAAAAATGCATTAGTTGCTTATAACTGAACAACTGAAACTTTAAAGAAAACTTCCTGGGGAAGATTCAGCAGTTTTGAAAGCTTAGCTGCTTTGAAAAAGGAAGGAGAAGATGGGAAATAGTTTTTCTCAGTGCTGAAGAGAAAATAACCCAAGTAGAATGAAAGAGTTGTACCAAGAGTTGTGTACCAAGACTCACAAATCAGCTAACTCTTCTATGTACTCAAGAAATTAAGTAAAATAATGAATGATTTGTAAACCATGAGCTATAATCATGAATAATGGTCTTTGGGTAAGTTGTACAAGCTGGGGATGACTATCATTCAGTGCAAATATCCCTAGAAAAGCAGAGAGTAACCACTGGAACATATTAGCATCTGAATCAACGTAATGTTTACACCTAATTTTGCACTGTGCTTGCATTCTTCTGCCCAGTATGCTGAGAGAAGAAAACTGGTGGAGGAAGGTGGAGTATAAGAGAAACCCTAAGTGAGGAGCAAATGCTTTAATATTTACCCTCCGTTGGCACAAAGGACCCCAGAACCACCTAAGAAAATAAGTCACAAACTATAGCCAGGGACCATTCTTTTAAGAACTTTGAGTTTGTTTTGGGGTTTTGTTTGCTTGTTTGTTTGCTTGTTTGTTTGCTTTAGAACTCAGGCATTCCTCCTGTTTTTATAAAGCTATTACCTGTCTGTTTTCCTGTAATTCTTAGAATATTCTTGACACGTTAAAAAAAAAAATTGATGTACATATTTTATTCAGCTAAAAACTAATCATTCTAGTGATCTTTGCAAACTGTTAATCCGTTCTTTATCCTTCTTCTAAGTCATCCCATGTGGAGTTAAGACCTAAGAGACATAATACATACTGTCAGAATTCAAATAACTAGGAAAGAAAATGGTAGAAAGTGTAATCTTAGTAAGAGTCAAAACGGGAGAAAAAAAAACAACAACAAAATAAAAACAGATATCCTTCAAGGACGGAATGGATAAACTGTTATAGGCATTTGACAAACTACCACTCAACCATCAAAACACACAACAACCTGGACAGACCTCAGGGTGTTATACTGAGGAAAAGAAAGCTAATCTCAAAAGGTTGCAAAGAAATCACTCTATTTACCTACATTCTTTTTTTTTTTTTAAGATTTTATTTATCCATCTGACAGACAGAGACACAAGTAGGCAGAGAGATGGGCAGAGAGAGAAAGGGAAGCAGGCTCCCTGCTGAGCAGAGAGCCCCATGCAGGGCTTGATCCCAGGACCCCAGGATCAAGACCCAAGCCTAAGGCAGAGGCTTTAACCCACTGAGCCACCTAGGCGCCCCTTTACCTAACATTCTTTAGTGATGGAGACCAGTGGCTGCCATGTACTAGGGCTTGGGGGGAGAATGTGATGATAAAGGAGTAAAAGGAAAAAGCTTCTTCGGCTAGTTGAGGAGTTCTGTATGCTGAATGTGATGGTCACAGGACTCCATACATACAGAAGAATTTCATAGAACTATATACCCTCCCCCTCCAAAAAAGAGTAGATGTAAAAACTAGTGAAATCTAAATAAACTCTATAGTAAAATACTATTAACTAAAAGAAAATACTATTACCAAGATTAATTTCATGTTTTGATAATTTTACTATGGCTATAGAAGATGTTCTCTTTGGGAGAAGATAGGCAAAAGGTACATGGGAACTCTCTGTAACACTTTTACAACTCCTGAGTCTAAATTATGCCAAAAATTTTTAGAAAGTGTTTTAATAAGCATATGACTTCATTAACCCCCTTTCCTCAGGTCATTGCAATACCAAGCCATAAAGTTGCAGAAATTTGACTTTTAGTAAGATTAACAAAACAGGAAAAATATTTCTACTGTAAGTATTTTGAATTTAGGTGTTTACTAGACATTTGGCTATAAATAATTTCATATTGAGAGTTCCTTTTCATGTGTACCTTTCTAACTAAAGGCACAGAGAGGTATGATGTCAAAGAGACAACCAAATGTCCTCCTGGAGAGTCAGGAACTTAACCCAGATAACTTCCAACCAATCCCCTAAGCTCCAAGAACTGCATTCTATTCCCAAGATGATTTCACATGTTCCATTTTATTTTTATCCTTAAAACTATAAAATATAGTTTTCCTTCCTCTCCTTTAAGCAGATGTCAGCACCTATTTCCTGGGATTCTCTCTCTCCAGTGCTATGTCTGAATAGGGCACATCTCTGGACTTTTGCTGCCCTGGAAACAAGCACGACAGTTTTTCTTGTAAGGGCTCGCTGCTTCTCACTAAAAAGAAGTTGCAACAATACCAAGTGCTTTATAAAATTTCAATATTACTGTCCTTGGTCTATTTTCTTACTTCCTTTTCCAAATATCCATAGTGACTCTCAACTTTCTTTTTTGTGGTGATCCTCATCCCCAGCCTTCTCCATCACACAAGAAGCCAATTATAAATTAGTACACCATTGGTGCCTTAAGTAATTTACAAATGAGGAGATGCAAGCCCCTATTTGCCCCTGCTTGGAGAGACACATCTTCAACATTGGCTTCTCCTTTCTCTTATCCTTAAATATACACTTTCCCATTTCCCTAGCTACTATTCTTGAATCTTGCCTAATGTTGCCCTCTTTTTTCCTTGACTCCAATGAAAAATCCTATCTCAGTGTGGGTAGTATGGATAGTTGACAAGCCAAAGATAGTGGACAAGCTGTGAAAGAGACCTGGAAGCTATGCGCTTCGGAAAAGTGACCTCCTGGCAATTCAGAATAGGTGGTCACATGCTTCATAGAACAAGTAATCAGCTTGAGCTGCAGCTGTCTGGGAGCTTTGGGTGATAGGGATAGTTGTCCTTGTACTATATCGTGAACTCCAATTACGGAGGAGTTCATGTTCAAGAGGTTAGATGGGGGCGCCTGGGTAGTTCAGTGGGTTAAGCCTCTGCCTTCAGCTCAGGTCACGATCCCAGGGTCCTGGAATAGAGCCCCACATCGGCTCTCTGCTCAGCAGGGAGCCTGCTCACCACCACCACCCCACGCCTGCTGCTCAGCCTACTTGTGATCTCTCTCTCTGTCAAATTAATAAATAAAATCTTCATTAAAAAAAAAGATGTTTAGTTTTTTCCACTATTATTATAATGTGAACTCTCAGTCATGAAGAGAAATGTGATGAGATGTTTTCTAGGATTCCTTCCATTCAAAGTTACAGATTTCAGTTTCTCTCTAAATTTGTCAGATGTTTCTTTCCATTTACTTTCTAATTTCACTTTATGTTTTTCTTCTTTTTAAATATCAGATTCCAACAACTAGATCAAATGCCTAACATCACATATCCACCAATAAAGGGTGATAAAATCAAATAATAATTAACTCAAAATCATTACAATGCTTTGCACAGAACAGACATTCCATAAACATCATCTCAATAAATGTCGAGTGACTACATAATTCATACACCTAAAACTAGTCTTTGTGTAAAAGAAAGGATTACATAAATAGCCTGGCAACCATATTAAAAAGAAAAAAAAAAAAACTCTATAAAGGAGTCTTAATTACAGTAAGTTTTTTTCTTTAACACTTTTTTTAAAAAAAAAAAAGTGAGGCATATACTATAACAATGGAGTGGAACATTTGAAAGTGACATCAGGAAGAGTTCACTACTTATGGCTGGCATCATACTATACTGTGTATATATTACACATCATATACTTGCATAATATACTATATTTTAATATAGTATAATAAGCTCTATATACTATTCAGAGTATCTTAAAGTAACAGCAACTGTAAGTATATACAAACACACATATATATGCTTAATTATACACACATATATACATGCATAATTATATTTATAAATATCTATATAAGCTTTATTTATATCATAGTAACATATTATATATGAATTACATATATACATGTATACATAAATTATAGAACTGACATAATTATGTCCCATTTTTAAAATTTTTTATTATGTTAATCACCACACAGTACATCACTCTTTTAAAAATTTCATTTCATTTTATTTTTTTTCAGTGATCCAAAATACATCATTAGTTTTTGATGCAGTGTTCCATGATTCATTGTTTGCATATAACACCCAGTGCTCCATGCAATACGTGCCCTCCTTAATACTTATCAACCGGGTAACCCATTCCCTCTACAACCCTCAGTTTGTCTCCCAGAATCCATAGTCTCTCATAGTTCATCTTCCCCTCCAATTTGCCCCCCCCCTTCATTTTTCCCTTCCTTCTCCTAATGTCCTCCATGCTATCCCCTATGTTCCACAAATAAGTGAAACTATATGATAATTGACTTTCTTTGCTTGACTTATTTCATTCAGCATAATCTCCCCCAGTCACAGCTATGTTGATGCAAAAGCTGGGTATTCATCCTTTCGGATGGCTGAGTAATATTCCATTGTATGTATGGACCACATCTTCTTTATCCATTCACCTGTTGAAAGGCATCTTGACTCCTTAGTTTGGCTATTGTGGACATTGCCACTATGAACATTAGGGTATATATGGTCCTTCCATCTGTATCCTTGGAATAAATACCCAGTAGTGCAACTGCTGGTCACAGGGTGGCTCTATTTTTAATTTTTTGAGGAACCTCCACACCATTTCCCAAAATGGCTGTACCAACTTGCATTCCCACCAATAATGTAGGATGGTTCTTCTGTCTCCACAGCCTCTCCAGCACTTTTTGTTTCTTGCCTAGTCAATTTTTGCCATTCTAACTGGTGCATGAATCACAATGTGGTTTTGATTTTAATTTCCCCGATGACTAAGGATGATGAACATTTTTTTCATATATTTGTTAGCCATTTGTATGTCTTCTTTTGAGAAGTGTCTGTGTCTTCTGCCCATTTTTTGACTTGATTATTTGGTTTTGGGTATTGACTTTGAGAAGTTCTTTATAAATCTTAGATATCAACTCTTGGTCTGTAGTGTCATTTGCAAATAATTTCTCCCATTTCGTAGGTTGCCGCTTTGTTTTGTTGACTGTTTTCTTTGCTGTGCAGAAGCTTTTTAGCTTGATGAAGTACCAAGAGTTAATTTTTGCTTTCGTTTCCCTTACCTTCGGAGAAATGTCTTGAAAGAATTTGCTGTGGCTGATGTCAGAGTGTTACTGCCTATATTTTCCTCTAGGATTCCAATGGATTCCTATCTCACATTGAGGTCTTTCATCCATTTAGAGTTTACTTTGTGTATGGTATAAGAGAATGGTTGAGTTTCATTCTTCTGTATATAGGTGTCTAATTTTCCCAGCACCATTTATTGAAGAGACTGTCTTTTTTCCATTAGATATTTTTTCCTGAATTGTCAAAGATTAGTTGACCATAGAGTTGAGGGTCCATATCTGGACTCTCTGTTCCATTGATCTATGCATCTGTTTTTGTGTCAGTACTATGCTATCTTGGCAATCCCAGCTTTGTAATAGAGCTTGAAATCAGGCAATGTGATGTCCCCAGTTTTTTTGTTTTGTTTTGTTTTGTTTTTTCATTTCCTTGGCAATATGGGGTCTTTTCTAGTTCCATACAAATTTTAGGAGAATTCATTGAAAAAATGCTTTTGGTATTTTGATCAGGATAGCATTGGAAGTATACATTGCTCTGGGCAGCATAGACATGTTAACAGTGTTTATTCTTAAAATCCATAAGCATGGAATGTTTTTCCATCTTTTTGTGTCTTCTTCAGTTTCTTTCATGAGTGTTCTGTAATTCTTAGAGTATAGATCCTTTACCTCTTTGGTTAGGTTTATTCCAAGGTATCTTACGGGTTTTGGTGCTACTGTAAGTGGAATCAATACTCTCATTTCTTTTTCTACAGTTTCATTGTTAGTATATAAGAAAGCAACAGATTTCTGTGCCTTGATTTTGTATCCTTTCACATAACTGAATTGCTGTATGAATTCCAGTAATTTGGGGGTGGAGTCTTCTGGGTTTTCCACATAAAATACCATTTCATCTGTGAAAAGAGAGAGTTTGACTTCCTTGCCAATTTGAATACCTTTTATTTCTTTTTGTTGTCTGATTGCTGTGGTTAAGATTTCTAGTACTCTGTTGAACAGTAGTGGGAGAGTGGGCATCCTTCTGGTGTTCCTGATCTTAAGGGGAAGGCTCTTTGAGAATGATATTCACTGAGGGCTCTTCATAGATGGATTTTAAGAAATTGAGGAATGTTCCTCTATCCATATATTCTGAAGAGTTTTAACCAGGAAAGGATGCTGTATTTTGTCAAATGATTTTCTGCATCAACTGAGAGGACAATGTGGTTCTTCTCTCTTCTCTTATTGATTTTTGGATGTTGAGCTACAATTGTATCCCAGGAATAAATCCCACTGGGTTGTGGTGGATAATCCTTTTAATGTACTGTTGGATCCTATTAGCTAGGATCTTATTGAGAAATTTGGCATCTATATTCATCAGGGATATTGGTCCGAAATTCTCCTTTTTGATGGGGTCTTTGCCTGTTTGGGGATCAAGGTAATGCTGCCTTACAGAGTCTGTAAGTTTTCCTTCTTTTCTATTTACTGAAACAGCTTCAGGAGAATAGGTATTATTTCTTCTTTGAATGTTTGGTAGCATTCTCCAGGGAATCCATCATGCCCTGGACTCTTATTTTTGAGAGAGGTTTTATATCACTGCTTCAATCTCATTACTGGTTATTGGTCTATTCAGGTTGTCAGTTTCTTCCTGTTTCATGTTTGATAGTTTATAGGTTTCCAGGAATGCATGCATCCATTTCTTCTAGGTTGCTTAACTTATTGGCAATATAGCGGTTGATAATAATTTCTGAATATTGTTTCTAGTTCCTGGGTGTTAGTCATGATCTCTCCCCTTTCATTCATAAATTTGTTAATTTGGGTCCTTTCTCTTTTCTTTTGGATAAGTCTGGCCAGTGGTTTATTGATCTTATTAATTCTTTTAAAGACCCAGCTTCTAGTTTCATTGATGTGTTCTACTGTTTTTCTGGTTTCTAATTCACTGATCTCTGCTCTAATCTTAATGATTTCCCTTCTTCTCCATGGGTTAGGTTGTTGTTGATTCCCCAGTTTTTTAAGGTGTAAAAATAGTTTGTGTATTTGGGATTTTTCTATTTTTGTGAGTGAGGCTTGGATGGCTACTTATTCACCCTTCAGGACCTGCCTTTGTCATATCCCATAGGTTTGGGACCGATGTGTTTTCATTCTCATTGGTTTCCATGAATTGTTCAAATTCTTCTTTGATTTCCTGGTTGATCAAAACATTCTTGAGCAGGATAGTCTTTAGCTTCCAACTGTTTGAATTTCTTCCAAACTTTTTCCTTATTCTTGTGATTGAGTTCCTATTTCAAAGCATTGTGGTCTGAGAATATGCGGGATAATCTCAATCTTTTGGTATCAGTTGAGACCTGATTTATGACTCAGTATGTGGTCCATTCTGGAGAAGGTTCTAAGTGCATTCAAGAAGAATGAGTATTCTGTTGTTTTAAGGTGGAATGTTTTATATATACATACACACACACACACACACATACATACATACATATATGTATATATATATATATATATATATATATATATATATATATAATCTACCCCATCGGGTCCAATGTGTCATGCAAAGCTTTTGTTTCTTTGTTGATTTTCTGCTTACATAATCTGTCTATTGCTGAGACTAGAGTGTTAAGATCCCCTACAATTAACATATTCTTATTACTATGTCTCTTTATTTAGGTTAACAGTTGACTTGTGGAGTTGGCTGCTTCCATGTTGGGGGCATAGATACTTACAATGGTTAGATCTTCTTGTTAGACAGACCCTTTAAGAATGATGTAGTGTCCTCTGACTACAGACTTTATCTCTGACTACAGACTTTAGCTTAAAGTCTAATTTGTCTGATATGAGAATTGCTATTCCAGCTTTCTTTTGTGGTCCATTGGCATGAAAGATGGTTCTCCATCCCTTCACCTTCAGTCTGGATATATCTTTAGGTTCAAAATGAGTCTCTTGTAGACAGCATATGGGTGGGTCCTGTCTTTTTATCTAATCTGCAATCCTGTGCCATTTTATGAGAGCATTTAAGCCATTCACATTCAAAGTGATTATGGAAACATATGATTTTATTGTCATCATGTTGCCTGTGAGGTTCTTATTTCTATAGATTATATCTGTAAATTCCTATTCTATATCACTCTTGGAGTCTTTCTCTTTTATAGAATCTCCCTTAATATTTCTTGCAGGGCCAGCTTAGTGGTCACATATTCTTTCAGTTTTTGCCAGTCTTGGAAGCTTTTTGTCTCTCCATCCATTTTAATGACAGCTTTGCCAGATAAAGTATTCTTGGCTGCGTGTTCTTTTCATTTAATACCCTGAATATGTCTTGCCAGCCCTTTCTGGCTTGCCAGGTCTCTGTGGACAGGTCTGACATTATTATGATGTTCCTTCCTCTGTACCTAAGGAATCTCTTCCCCCTATCTGCCCTTAAGATGGTTTCCTTGTGAATTTTAAAATTCACAAGTTTTACTACTACATGCCTGGGCATTGGTTTATTCTCCTTGATCTTGGAAGGTGTTCTCTCTGCCTCCAGGACATGAATGCTTATTTCATTCCCCAGATTAGGGAATTTCTCAGCTAGGATTTGCTCAAATATATCTTCTAGTCCCTCTCTCTCCACCAATTAGGGATCCCAATATTTCTGATATTGGAACATTTTATGGCATCATTTATTTCTCTAATACTGTTTTCATGGATTCTAAGATGTTTGTTCCAGGCCTCCTCCTGATCCTTCCTTTCTATCAGTTTGTCTTCTAGATCATTAATTCAATCTTGTTGTTAGAGTATCTAGATTAGATTGGATCTCATTGATAGCATTTTTAAGTTCTGCCAGATCAGCTCTCACTTCTGCCCTTAGAGAATGTATGTTGCCACTAATGGTTTTCTCCAACCTAGCTATTGTCTGCATAACTGTTACTGTGAAGTCTGTTTCCAACATCTTGCTTATATCCATGTCCATTAGTTCTGTGGCAGAGGTCAGTCTCTGAATTTTTCCTCTTTTGGGGGTTCTTCCTCCTAGTCTTTCTGGTGAGAGGTGGTTTAGGGAATATACAGAGTCCAAATTATTGACCTGTCTGTATCCAAACTTCTGTCTCAGAACAGAGAGATCACAGTCTGTTTTTCAGTAAGGACTCCAGGCCACAGTGTCTCCATTTTTGTCTGTGCTGCTAAAAACCACAATGTCTTAGGTTGTGTGCCCCAAAGCAGCACTCCCAGCCCTCGCTTCCAGGTCCACACACATCTCTGCCCTTTGTGCTTCAAAAACTGCCAGCATCCCCAGATCACATGCGTGTCCCTGCAGCTCCAGGTTTCAGTCTGGCCTAAAGTCCTTTCCCCACTGCTACCAGTCTGTGATTCCGTGCCCCATCTCCAGTGCAGGAGGTTTTTGTGCTCCGGTGGCACAGGACCCCAGAGGCTCCCTCCCCCTTCCCTTTATCTTCCCATATCTGCCCACAGAATTGTGGCTCCCTACTTCACACCTCAAAACCAACTGCTGGAGATATTCTATTTGTAGAGATCCGGATATATCTTCTTACATCTCAGGCTGATTTCAGGGGTGTTCAGAGTGATCTGGTAGATGTCTAGCTCAATTCAGGGGACAGGTTGAAAGAGGGGCCCCTATTCCTCCACCATCTTGCCCCTCTTCTATATCTTAACTATATTTAAATATAACAACTGGTATATATATAAATGCTGATCCAACTCAAACATATATAAGTATATGCAACTCTGATTTACATATACATATTATATATAAAAATCTCAAAATTCACATTCTCAAGGGCTCTTTTAAGAGGACACAGTTCAGTTATAACACATATGCTGACCATTATAACCTTTGAAAAAACCTGGAAACAGTTCTGAACTTCATGGCCTTTTTATAAAAATATTTTTATCCTAGATCTAGATGCTTTCACTCAATAAATAGTTACTATTGGTTCCCAACCTTGACTGCATAATAGAAACACCAGGGAAGCTTAAAAAAAAAAAATTGAGGTAAAATTCTTATTTTATTCATCTGTGGTTTTTTCTTTATGTTTTAGGTTATATTTTGGAAATTTTTTTTTTTTATTTGACAGAGAGAAATCACAAGTAGTCAGAGAGGCAGGCAGAGAGAGAGGAGGAAGCAGGCTCCCTGCTGAGCAGAGAGCCCGATGCGGGACTCGATCCCAGGACCCTGAGATCATGACCTGAGCCGAAGGCAGCGGCTTAACCCACTGAGCCACCCAGGTGCCCCATATTTTGGAAATTTTTAACATATGCAGGATAGGACCTCCTCACATAGCTTCAAAAATTATCAAATTTTGACAATCACATTTCATCAATAGTCCTGCTGTTTTTTGGCTGGATTAATTTACAGAAAATCCCACATATCATGTTATTTCATAAATAAGTATTTCTGTATGCTATTCTCATTTTTATTAAACCATGAGACACTGTGGACTCTGAGAAACAAACAGGGTTTTGTAGGGGAGGGGGATGGGGAGGTATTATCGAGGGCACGTACTGCATGAAGCACTGGGTATGGCGTATAAACAATTCTGGAACACTGAAAAGAAATTAAATTAAATTAAATTAAATTAAAAATATACATATAACTACTAGCCTTGACAGAAATTTAAAGTTGGAACAAATTTTTGAAAGCTCCTTAATATGATGTAATAGCTATTCCCTATGCAAACTTCCTCAATTTTTTTCAAAAATATCTTTTTGGGACGCCTGGGTGGCTCAGTTGGTTAAGCAGCTGCCTTCGGCTCAGGTCATGATCCCAGCATCCCGGGATCGAGTCCCACATCGGGCTCCTTGCTCGGCAGGGAGCCTGCTTCTCCCTCTGCCTCTGCCTGCCATTCTGTCTGCCTGTGCTCGCTCTCTCCCCCTCTCTCTCTCTGATAAATAAATAAAATCTTTAAAAAAAAATATCTTTTTAAGTTTAGTTTGTTTGAATTAGCATTGAAAGTTTATATGTAGCTTTTGGTTTTTACATCACTTCATTCTCTTTATTCTACAATAGACCCTTCCTTTCTAGACTAGATGGTCTGCTCCCAAGTCATGACTTGCTGGACAAACCAGGGCATATTTCCTGTATCGTGACCTACATTCTGACATGTCTAGTTTTTCCTCATGGTGTCATTTAACATGTTCCTCTATCCTCAGCATTTCCTGAAAACCACTAGGACCTTAGTTAGATTCCAGTGCAATTTTTCAGGCATGCATATTTCATGGATGGAGTTGTTTACTTCCTGTTGTAACAGCATGAGACTCATAATGTGTGGTTGGTCCACCAGTGGTGCTGTTAAGATCAACTAATTGGCTCAGGGTTTCCAGCCTGACCCTTTTGTAATTAAAGTCCATCATCAACAGTTTACCTAATGGTTTTACCCAGTTTGTGGTTTGCCTAGGTGGTGGTATTATTTTTATTTTTTTTTTTTTAAGATTTTATTTATTTATTTGACAGAGAGAGATCACAAGTAGATGGAGAGGCAGGTAGAGAGAGAGAGAGGGAAGCAGGCTCCCTGCTGAGCAGAGAGCCCGATGCGGGACTCGATCCCAGGACCCTGAGATCATGACCTGAGCCGAAGGCAGCGGCTTAACCCACTGAGCCACCCAGGCGCCCTAGGTGGTGGTATTATTATTGTTATTATTTTTAAATACCAGTCCTCAGTACCTGTGTCTTTAAAAGCACCCCAGGTTATTCTAATGTGTAGCCGGAATTGGAAACCATTAATATACTTGACTATGACATATCCTTGGAAAAATAATTTAGCTACTAGAAATGGTAGAAACCACTAGGACTTGGAGCCTGCACACCAGAATGAATATAGTCATTTAATCGTTTTTAAATTGGACAAAAAAAGTCATTTGCAGAAGAACGAATGTGTGTATCAGAAATTTAATGGTGTAAACAAATGTGCTTTGATGTGTATGTATATGCTGGGCCCTTCTAAAGCTGATCCCTACATAACATGCCTGCTACCTTCAAAACCTGCTTCTTGATTAGACCTGCTCCAGGGGAAGGATTTAAACAAGATGAATAACTGTCCCTAACTTTTTCTTTACACCCTCCAGTGATCACAACAGCAAAGAAAGCCACTCTGCAGGAAAACACTTGTTTAATTCCTAAAGAATTATTACATCCCACTACGGGGCTTTCTCAAAAGAACCCTCTGAGACCAGATCAAGTTTAAAACTGAAATCTATTTTGAAAACTAACAATGCTTATAACAGACAAAAGTGAGAGTCCTGGAAACTTGTCTTTTGCATATCTCTTCTTTCTAGAACCCAAAGTCACTTAAACACAGCTTTGCATCTGCTTCTCCTCCCTCATTCCCGGCATCAGTGTTTCTGGACCCTTCTTCCTAATCCTTTCTATAAAGAAATTCATATTCATTACACCTCATTCTTCATCATTTTCACAGTGTTATTCTGTTTACCTGGTCAAAGGTATCAACTTACTAAACTGATCTGCTAAACTACACACAAGAAAGATGTGAAGGGTCACTTCAGTGGAGGTAACAATGTGAATTTTAAGATAATCTGCAAACTGAAGCATTGCATTAGCTGGAAAAAATCCTTAGTGCAACAGACAGACACAGCATAATACAAGGGAAAATATTCTGAGATCATGAACTCCATTCAATTCCATGGCTCTGCCAGTTATTTTATTTAGGAAGGACATTTAACCTCTCTGTGCCTCAATTTTCTCTCTTGTGAAATAGTACATTTGGGTCATTCACAATTTAACCAGAAATGGTTATGGTTCTATGAATGGTCAGTCCAAGCCTAAGAAATGATTGCTATTACATAAGACCACCTAAAATGTATTCTCTTGAAGAAGAATATAGGGAGACACTATACTCATAAGGGATGAGTTGCCACAGCTATTAGAGACACTAAAAAGCCTCAAAAAATGCTTAGCAATTAAATATTCCTGTCAGAGGCACCTGGATGGCTCAGTTGGTTATGCAGCTGTCTTTTGTTCAAGTCATGATTTCAGAGTTCTGGGATAGAGCCCCGCATCAGGCTCCCTACTCAACAGAGAGTCTGCATCTCTCTCTCCCTCTGCCTGCCGCTCTGCTTACTTGTGCTATCTCTGTCAAATAAATACAGAAAATCTTTTAAATAAATAAATAAACAAACATTCCTGTCAATTACAGAAATATTCATACATGAAATAGCATGCTTGGGATTGCTTTAAGATATTTCAGCAAAAATTATCATCAATGGGAAAGTAGAGGAAACAAATTTGGCCAACTTTCAAAAAAAAAAAAAAAAGGAAAAGAAAAACTGTTAGAGCAGGGTAACAAGTACTTATTCTCTCTAGTTATATATCTGAAATATTTTATAATATGAACTCTTAATCCCCCAGCCCAGCCGTGCAACACCCCATGGTTAGCACCAAACAAAAGTTCTTCATTTGGAGTTAGTGGAGTTGCTTGGTTTCCAGAGGAAATAAAACAAAGTCTAGAAATAATTATGTGAATTCCAGTATATTCCATAAAATGTCGACTTCTCTTAAACGACAGTGTCTTTCTCCTCACTGAGGTAGTATGTGTGCTCATAGAGTGAGCTAATTCTGAAGAACACAAGTCACTATCATTTATGATAAAACAACATCAAGGCTCTATGTAAGGAGGAGAAATTACACTTAAGTTTTCCAAAATGCAGTATCTGAAAGACTAATTCTAGAGCAATCCTACCAGAAAGCATAACATGAGACTATACGGTTAATACGTGTTGAATCGGATTTCACAAGTGTAAACTGCTCCCCAAAAGCTTAGCCACGGGATCAATATGTTCACTCTTTTTGGTCATTTGAACAATGTTCAGCAAGTCACCACTGCACTGAGCTAACATTCCAGTAGTCTTAACAGATAATGTTCCAATAACTTTCCAGAGAGCTTAAACAGTAAAATAATTCAGCTGATCACCATAGTAACTCAAGATTAGGTGGATATTTTTCTATTCATCTGAAAAGCTTGGTAAATAAAATTATTCTAAACTGCATATAAACTGCAGTTCTGCTTCACTCTAAACAGCAGATACGGTCCTTTCAAGACTATAAATAAACTGAATTATTACCTTCTGCACAGGAGAAGTCAGCTACCTAAACTGATTATTAAAGTGAATAATTTTATAAGGTACATAATTTCAAGCAGAGAAATTCCCACAGCTTACTGAGGTGAAGACATTAGATGGGGTAAAGAAGTAACTCCTTCTTTCTCTTCCTTCACTGTTATGAATTTCTGATGCAACGGGTTATCTGATTTGATGAAAATGTATTCCAGAAAGATAGGCTGCAGCCCTGCCATTTCTTAAATATGCTAGGAAAGATAGGTGAAGATCTCTGCTTTGTGTCTGTTGTTGTATTATTATTGTTGCAAAAGAACTGGGGAATTTGGTCCATGTCAAATACAGAAAATAAGTACAATAATTTGTATTTAAGTTTATACTATTTGCTTACAAGAATTAAAGCTTTCTTGAACTGTAGGTATTCTTTTATATACTGAACGTGATAAAGATGCACAAACATCAAGATTGAGGATATATATCCCAGGTGTGGAATGTTCAATGTTTTCTGTTAAACAGAACTAAGTTTTCTTGATAAACCAAGAAAATTAGTGAACACAGATGGAATTCTGGTACATGCAAAATAAAAAGCACAGGAAACCTGAAATATCCATGGTATAGGAATATAGAATTCCAGTTTACTCAGAATGGGCACTTGATAACTAAATGTTCTGCCACAAACTTTAACAAAATACTCAATAGGTATTTGCGGTTTGTTGTAGTAAATGGAATCAACTGCCTTTGATCAACTGTTCTATTTCTGGCCTCTAAACTACACAATGGCACAAGGGCTGCTATGAAGGCTCTGAAAGTCATGGAGAATTTCTCTTTCTTCTTAAAACAAAGTCCATCTGAGAGTAAATCACCCAAAACCAAACCAAACCAAACCAAACAAACAAAAAATTTCATCCCCCGTTTAAGACATAAATCTAATAAGTGTTTGAAAACATTTATGTGACAGTCTTTCTTGATCCATTAAGACAAGAAATAAAAGTTCCTGGGAGGATAGAAATGCTTCACTGGATGCCAGATGAATGTTTAAAGCAAAGGTAAGTAAAAACATATGACATACCATGCTCTACTCCAAGGTGTAAGATGATAACAAGTGGCAATCTATTAACCAGTAATCCTCACTTCAAATAAGTATTTAAATTATTTAACAGAAAAACAAAGTCAACTAGATAAAGTCTACAGCATTGTTCAAGGTAGAAAAATTATTAAGCACAGCAGTGTTCACATTTTCTAAATTAAAAAATTAAGACATGATCCAACACTAAGCTGGACTGTTTCAATGAGAAATAATATCGTGGGGGCACCGCGGTGGCTCAGTGGGTTAAAGCCTCTGCCTTTGGCTCAGGTCACGATCTCAGGGTCCTGGGATCAAGCCCCGCATCGGGCTCTCTACTCAGTGGCAAGCCTGCTTCCTCCTCAATCTCTGCCTGCCTCTCTGCCTACTTGTGATGTCTTGTCAAGTAAATAACATCTTAAAAAAATAATAGTATCTTGGAAAATCTGAGATGTGCTGTCATTATTCTTTGAATTAGTCTACCAAAGCATTTGTTTGTTTTTCATGAATTTATTCCACTCAGATTTCTTAAGGGCTGCAGCACAGAAGCTTGCTGCTCTTCCCCTAAAGAGGGTCCTGAGTAGGGCTCAGCCTTCTCTAGAAAACGTTGGCTCCTCAGAATCTGATAGGCTTCAGACACATACACTCTTCTCTTTCCCAAGTGGTTATCATTCCAATCTTTCTGGACACAGTCTAGTAATAGTAAAGGAACTGATCTATGGTAGGTGGAATTGTCATCTACCCCTTCTTCTCCCACCGAAATATTAATTTATCCTTCACCATATACTACATGTCTTTGAATCTCCATAAAAGTTTCCTTAGTATTATTAGTACCATAATCTGTTTTCTTTTTTCTTTAGTATTATTAGTACCATAATCTGTTTTCTTTTTCTTGGTGCAACTAGATGTACACTTGACTTATTCCTGAATGGGGAATCTGTTTTCTTTTTCTTGGTGCAACTAGATGTACACTTGACTTATTCCTGAATGGGGAATGCAAGTTTAGTATGGTCCACTATTTGTGCATTTTGCAGAGAAACTTAATTTTTCCTCTTTGCTAAATCACCTACTGTGGCAAAGCAATAAAGGATAAAGACTATCAAGTACTAGGGAAGATGAATAGTCTAACATTGATTACTTATTTCATATCTAAAAATCAATATTAAAATCAATAATTAACAATCAATATTAACAAAGCATCTCTTCTATTAATTCATCTAATCATCACTGTAGATATGTAAGGTAGCTATTTTTCCCCAATTTGCAAATTAAGCAACTGAGATTCAAAGAAATCTGATCACATTCATCAAGAAGTAAATAGAACCAGGAATAAAATCACGGACTTATAGCATACCTGAGCTCCTACTTCTCTTCCATAGTAGAGAAAAGAAAAATTTTTTCTATTCTTAACATTGTCACGAAATTTAAGGTGGAACCCTTCAGCAAAGTACAAAGATGAACACAGTGAGAAGTGAAAACACAACCATGAAGAAGTTACAAGAGTTTTCAAGGTTAAAAAACTAAGATACAGAAGTATTTGACAAACTTCAACATTCACTCAAGATGAAAATGTTAAAAAAATAAATAAATAAAAGAATTAGGGGCACTTTCTCCATTTGATTTAGAACATCTATTAAAAAACCTACAGCTAACATTATAATTAGTGATGCAAGAATGAGTGCTTTCCCCCTAAGTCAATAAGAAGACAAACATCTCCACTATCACTCTTATTCAATATAGTGCTGAAAATTCTAGCCATTCTAGCCAGTGTAATAAGGCAAGAAATAAAAAAAAAAAGAAAGAAAGAAAAAGAATAAAAGCCTAATGAAAACCAAATATCTAAATAGATGGAAAGACTTTATGTTCATAGATCAGAAGACTCAACATAGTAAAGATATCAGTTCTTTCCAAATTTACATACAGATTTAATTTCCATAAAAATCCCAGCAAAATATTTTGTAGGAAAAAATATGATTTTTCTTAAATGAAATATGGAAAGGTAAAGGAATTAAAATAGCTAAAATTTTTTTAAATAAGTATGAAATGGAAGGAATTAGTGTACCCAATTTTAAAGACATGTATTACATAACCTAAACTGTGGTATTGCCAAAGGAATAGACAAACAAATCAATGCAAAAGAACAGAAAATGGAAAAATGGATTCACACAAATGTATTCAACTAATCTTTGACAAAAATGTAAAAGGACCAATGAAGAAAAGATAGCCTTTCCAACAAACCATGCTGAAGCAATTGGACACCTATAGGCAAAGGATAAGAAAACTGACCTTAACTCTCACAGTTTATACAAAAATTAACAAAAAAATGATTATTCACTAAGATGTAAAACATAAAGCTATATAACTTTAAAAAAAAAAAAGCAGAAAATCTTTTGGGATAAAAACTATGTAGACTACCCTATGACCCAGCAATTGCACTACTGGGTATTTACCCTAAAGATACAGTGATCCAAAGGGGTACGTGCACCCTAATGTTTATAGCAACAATGTCTACAATAGCCAAACTATGGAAAGAACCTAAATGTCCATCAACAGATGAATGGATAAAGAAGATGTGGTATAAATACACAATGGAATACTATGCAGCCATCAAAAGAAATGAAATCTTGCCATTTGCAATGACGTGGATGGAGCTAGAGGGTATCATGCTTAGCGAAATAAGTCAATTGGAGAAAGACAACTATCATATGATCTCCCTGATATGAGGAAGTGGTGATGCAACATGGGGGTTAAGGGGGTAGGAGAAGAATCAATGAAACAAGATGGGATTGGGAGGGAGACAAACCATAAGTGACTCTTAATCTCACAAAACAAACTGAGGGTTGCTGGGGGGAGGGGGATTGAGAGAGGGGGGTGGGGTTATGGACACTGGGGAGGGTATGTGCTATGGTAAGTGCTGTGAAGTGTGTAAACATGGTGATTGACAGACCTGTACCCCTGGAGATAAAAATACATTATATGTTTATAAAAAATAAAAATGAATAAATAAAATTTAGAAATATTAAAAAAAAAAAAAACTAGGTAGAGCTATTAGACTTCAAACTAAAAGCATGAGGGGGCACCTGGGTGGTTCAGTTGGTTAAGCAGCCGACTCTTGGTCTCAGCTCAGGTCATGATCTCAGGGTCGTCAGATGGAGCTCAGCACAGAGTCAGCTTTAAATTCTCTCTCTGCCCCTCCCCCGGCTCAGGTTTGCTCTCTCTATGAATAAATAAAATCTTGTCTTAAAAAATGAAGAAAAAGAAACTGAAAGCATAAACTAAAACAAGAAAAACTGAAAATGGGACTTGACCAAAATTAAAACCCTTTGCTCAAAAAATATTCTGTTAGGAAGATAAAAAGACAAACTACAGAGGAGCAGGGCCAGTGTGGTACAGGCAGGAGGAGACAGCAGTAGAGTCCAAGGCTTTCTCCTTGTTGTGAAACCTGTATCGTGGGATGTCATGATGCTTCTCATGTAGAGCATGTAAAGAGGAGGAGAGCATGGCTTTGGAGAGCTCACAATCAGGGGAATTGCTGAGGGCTCAAGAGCCCAGGCCTAACTACTAGGAAGCCCACAACACAGTGAACCAATTGAGCTTAAAAAAACAAACAAACAACAAAAAAAAAACACAAATTACAGACTGGAAGAAAATATTTTCATACAACATCTGACAAAGAACTAGTATTTAGAATAGGTACCTTCAAACCTCAACAGTAAAAGAAAAAAAGAGAGAAAGAAAAAAGAAAACAGTATGATTAGAAAATGGGCAAAATATATGGACAGACATTTCACTGAAGAGGATATACAGATGCCATATAAGTACATGAAAATATGTTCAACATTATTAGCCATTAAGAAAATGAACCTTAAAACCACAATGCGATATATCAAGACATACCTATCTGAAGGCCTAAAATAAAAAATAGTGACAACACCAAATGGTAGTGAAGATGCAGAGAAGCTCAATCAACCATACATTATTGATGAGAAAAATGGTACAGCTTCTCCAGAAAATATTCTGGCCGTTTCTTAAGAAACCAATCATGCAACTACCATATGACCCAGTGACTATACTCCTGAGCATTTGTCCTAAAGAAATGAAAATGTATGTTCACACAAAAACCTATAATGTTAATAGAAGTTTTATTTGTAACAACCGTAAATTGAAAACCCAGACATCTTTCAACAGGTGAGTAGGTAAACAGCGGTGCAGCCATGCCCTGGGCTACTAGATGGTGATTAAAAAGTAAATAAACAAACCATCTAGATGAATTAGGAGAGAAATATGCTGAGTGAAAAGCCAGCCCTGAAAGGCTGTATACTGTATGATTCCATTCATGTAACAATCTTGAAATGACAGAATTCTAGAAAGGGAGAACAGATTAGTAGTTGCCAGAGGCCAAGTAGGAGATGTGGGCAGGAGGAAAGTCCTTACAGCTATAAAAGCTCAAAAGGAGGGATCCTTGTGGAGATGGAAACACTTTATATCTTGACTGTATAAATGTCAGTATCCTATTATGATATTATATCATAGTTTTGCAAAGATGTTACCCCTGGGGGAAACTGTATAAAGGGTACACATGATCTCTGTATTTTATCTAACAACTGCATGTGAATCTATAACCACCACAAAATTAAAAAAAAAATTTAATTCGAAAAAAGGAGGAGGAATAAACTACACAAAAAGAAAAGGATAGCCCAGATCCAAGCAAAGGAAAAACCATGTACAAAAGTTCCTGTCCTTTATCCTGTCTCTATGTTTATCTTCTATATACATGCAGCAATCCAGAATTACCTATTCTGAAATACCTCTGTATCCATCTCCTCCATTTTTACCACCAGTGTCCTCATCGAAATCTTCATACTTTTGTACTTGGGTTGTTCTTACTATTGCTACTGAAATAAAGTTTCTAAAGAGGGGGTGGGGACAGCTACAGAGGGGGTGCTCTACATCAGAGTGTGCTCCCAATTATTTTGGATCCAGTTTGTGAATACAAGAGATACAGTAAACTGTTACAGAATTTTAAACTGCATTGCCAAAATGTTGGATTTTTAGGAAAGTGTTTTTTTTCTAACTAAAATGGGGTCAGGATAATAAAATAATGGTTTTCAAGATGTCTGCAAAATGTCACATACATTTTTAACAGACATATAAGAGTTATACAAAATCTAATATTTTTCATATTTTACCAAGTAGGATGTTAGCCATTTGTCAAATGAGGAACTTCCTGTTATTCCAAGTTTTCTGAGATGAACCTTTTTTTTTTTTTTTAAAGTTTTTCAGCATCTCCTGAGATAATCTTGTGATTTTTCTCCTCTCTTCTATTAAATATGATAAATTACAGTGACTGATTTTTAAACAGTAAACAAAGAATGCATTTCTTGGTAAACATATATTATTCTTTACACGTATTGCTAGGTTCAATTTTCTGATGCTTTATTAAAGATTTTTGCGTCTGTCCTCTTCAGGTTTGGGTATCAGGTAGGGCTAATCTCATAACATACATTGGAAAATGTTACCTCTTCTGTCAATTCCTTAAATAAAGATTGGTATTGCTTTTTCTTTTTTTCTCCCTTTAAATGGACAGAGAATAAACTAGCAACATAACCTGGCCCAGGAATTTTCTTATTACATTATGTGATCTCATTACTTCTATCCAATATTGTAAGTCTAAGTTCTAGCCAGAACTGCACAAAAAAAAAATTTTTATTTTTATTTTTCTAGATTATTTATTTATTTATTTGATGGGGGGTGCACAGAGGGAGAGGGAGAAGCAGACTCCCCGCTGAGCATGAAGCCTGATGCAGGCTTGATCCCAGGACTCTGAGATCATAACCTGAGGTGAAGGTGGAAGCTTAACTAACTGAGCCACATGGGTGCCCCCCAAAAAATATTTTTAAAGCATAATAATTGTAAAAAAAAAAAAAAAAAAAAAAGAAAGAAGAAAGAAAAAGAAACTGTCTATATTTCCAAAGGATATAACTGTAACTGCACACAGAAAGTCCTAAGAAATATACTTGGGCCTCCTGGATCTATTAAGTCAATTCAGCAAGATTGGGATACAAAAATCAACTTAAAAAATCTACTTTATTTTTTATACTAACAACAAATAAAAAGCTAAATTAAAATTCAATATAATTTACAATAATATCAAGGAATATGAAGTACCTAGCAATACTTTCATAAGATTCTTAAGACCTTTCACTGAAAACTATAAAATACTGGTGAGAGAAATTAATGAAGACTTAAATAAATTGAGAGATACAATATACTCAGGGGTTAGAAGACTCAACATTGTAATGATATTGATTGCCTGAATTTATCTATACACACAAAGCAATTTCAATCAAAATTTTAACACATTTTCTTAAAAAATGATAAATAAGTGCTAAATTTATGGGGGTGGGGCAATATTGCTAACACATCTTGAAAAAGAAAAGGCTGAAGAACCTATATTAGCTGATTGTATTATTAAGACAGTGTAGTACTGGTATAGAGAGAGACAAATAGACCACAAAATAGAGAGTCCAAAAGGAGACACATTTACATAGAAAACTGACTTTTGACAGAGGCATAAATGCAATTTAATGAGAGAAGAAATATCTTTTCAACAGATAAGTGGACATCTGCATAGAAAAAAAATTCATCTTGACCCAATCCTCATGATATACATAAAATTAACTCAAGATGGATTATAGTGCTAACTGTATAAGCTAAAGCTCTAAAGACCACAGAAGAAAAGATAGGAGATTATGCTCATTAACTTGAGGCAGGCAATGGTCTCTTAGAAAGAATGCAAAAAGCACCACCCATAAGAGAAAATATTGATAAAATGGCATTCATCAATATTTAAAACTTCTGTTCTTCAAAAGACAACCTTTAAGAAATTGAAAAAGGTACATACTGGGAGAAAATATTCCCAACACATATATTGGACTCATATCCCTAACATGAAAAGAACTGTTGTGACTACTAAGATAAGCCAATAGAGAAATGGGTGAAAGATGTGGGCAGACCATTATGTTCATAAAAGATACATGAGTGGCCAATAAGCACAGAAAAAAGATGCCCAACCTCATTAGGCATCTGACATGCCAAGTAAAACCACAATGAGTTACCACTACATATCTATTTTTTAAAAACCGTATCAATTCATATCTTAGGATATAGAACAGGTAGAACTCTCATTCACTGAGATAAGGATATTGCAAAATGGCAATGTTTTGGAAAGTGGTCTACTTTTTACAAAGTTAAATAGGCACCTGGCTTATGATCTAGCAATCCCATTCCTAAGTACTTTCCCCAGAGAAATTAAAACACATGTTGAAACAAAAAAAGTTGAACATGAAAGTTCATACCACCTTCATTCATAATATTCCAAAAGTGGAAACAATGCACTATCCATTGTATGACACATTCATACCACAAAACACAAAAAGAAATGAACTATGCATACATCCAACAATTTAGAGTAGTCTCAAAGTATTATCCTGAGTTAAAGAATCCAGGCACAAAATAGTACTTACTGTATGATTTTATTTATATGAAATCAAGAAGAGGCAACACAAAATGATAATGATGGGAATAAGTGGTTTACCCTGTAACTGGGTTAGAAGGAAGAAGTGTGAGGGGCATGAGAAATTTTCTGGAGTGATGAAATTGGTATCTTAATGGAGGGAGTACCCTTAATAAGTGTGTATATCTGTCAAAACTTACTGAACTGAATATTTTAACTTTAAAATTTATTGTATATATAAAAATTGTACCTCAGTAAAAAGGCATTAAAATATCATGTGTTGATAACTTAGGACACAATCTCTTCTCTCCCCTTTTTGTCTCCCTCATATCACCATTGCAGGGTCCTCCTATATGGCACAGACAGAGGAAAGCAGGAGTTAAAATAAGGTTTCTTCAAGCCCTATCTTCATGTAGAATTCCAAATTTGATTTCCTGAAGTCTCGCTGCACATCTTTCTAGGCTGTTCATAAGAACCCCAGAGAAACTGGGTATTACTTTCTCACTTTTTCAGAATCATCCTCTGTACAAATGACCATTTTATTTTAGAATATAACACGGTGGAATATAAAAGAAATTTCCTGATTTAGTGGAGTTATTTCATAGACAATGTGACAACTTTTAAGTGATCTGAAACAACAAGAACTAGGAGTAGGATTTGTGAAAACCAAGAGTAACTCCAAGCTGAATAATGGAAATAAATTTCAACCTCTTTCTCTACACCAGGCTTAAAACAGTGCTGGCAAAGAAGAGCTTAAACAGCATTTTTTAAACACACTCTCCTTATCTTTACCTATTTTTTGGTAAGAATAAAATAGGAAGCATGTGAAAAAAGTGAGAACAAATTTCCAATATTGAGACACTCTGAATAGATTACCAAATCTAAATAACATCTCCAAGTATGTATGTTCCAAAGACATAGCTTTACTCCCAAATGATGCTGTATAACTTTGAAACCACAAGAAAATAGAGATATTAATGGTGATGGCATCCTAGAATATGCCTGGGCCTTGCCTTCAATGGCTCAGCAAATGTGTTACTGAGACCCTAGCCCTATCACAACCTTATTTGCTTAAAGAGGTCTGCAAAGATACTGAAATGGAAATAAATTTACAAGTAACACCAAAGAAAGCAGCCAGGTTTGGTGGGCTCGTCAAATCTATTAAGCATGACAATTCTTCCTTCAGAAACTTAAGTCAACAGGCAAAGCCAAACAAGAAACACGTTTTGTTGCCTTTTGAAGCAGTAACATTTCTGATTAATCCTCTGTTTGTTTCTAATAGATGCAAAGGGGAAATAAAACAGACCATAAAGTTAATCCGGAGAGGCCCAGATGGAGAGATACTGTAAGAAAAATGGACATTGGTATTCTTTCATCTCAGTTTGGAAGGGGGCACCAGTTGTCTTTAAGGATCTTACTCCTGTCCATCATGAATGCTCCTGGCACTCCTCAGTCAACAGGGTCAGCTTGGGGAAAACAGATGCATCCAAAAGACTGCTTCAGTGGCTTTCCCCCTCCTCTTTCAGCATACATCTACCTTCTCTGCCTTTACCTTGAAGACCTGTTTTCCACCCATCACCTGGGAATAATTCTCACGGGAAGAATGTCAATCAATTTCACAAAGATGCGTCAGCAAATGTTAGGGTGTTACGTGTGTGCCTTCAGAGATGCTTGTATTTTGCCAGCACAATCAATAGTATGTTTGTAAAGAACAAATGATACAAAAGACTGCCATTCTTCATTGGAAATATGAGGCATGAACTAAGGCTTCCATTGCCTGGTTTCAGTTATTGTAGAGGGGCTCGGGGAAGTGGAGAACTGAGGATCTTATGCTGCAAAGACCTTGCATAGTGCGCTATATAAATAATGGTCTGCATGGATTTTTAGATTCCTAGCTATCCAAACAATGGGCTATTTACAAATAAAGTGGTGATATAAATAATTTAAGCCTCCTCCCTGAGCTGGCTTTGTCTTAACTGGTCCTTCTTCTCCTCCGGGCCTTCCTAACTACCGTGTACAGCCTTAATCCTATGGGAAAATGCTTTCCTAGTATCAAATACACAAGTGAGATTACTCTTTGGAACAAACACTTCAGGAATTAACAAGTTAATTGTTGTCATCGCCTCATAGGGCAAGACCAGAGTCGTTCTCATAGGTTAGGACTCAGGGCAGGAACTTCCTCTCAGAATAGCAGACAACCCAAGAGAAAAGTGCCTTCTCCCTGCTGTAGTGCAGTGAACCCCATGCCCCAGATGCGGTATTTGGCCAGCTTTTCAAATGTACAGTCAGTACACTGGCTAACCCTATGTAAAAAAATCTTAGGAAGCAGAACAAGGATTCATTATGCCCAGGACAAGCTTAAATAAAGCACTTTCTAAAAATAGGTTCAAGAAACATGTTACTCACTGGCCCAACGAGTATAGCATGTGAGTGAAATGTGAACACTTCCTAGTCATTTATATAAGGAAGAGCAGCTGAAATTAAAAATGAGTAAAGTATAATGGGACAGACACAGCAAAGAACAGGAAACAGAATGTGGATCTGAATTCATACTCAACCATGTTACACGACCTTGAGCAAGTAAGCTACTTTCTTTCACTGCCAAGTTTCTCATTATACAATACCTTCTTAGAAGGTATTGTGAGGTCAGTGATTAGCAGGAAGTGATAGGTTGGGATGTCAAAACAGGATCACAGGTATAGATATCTTTATAAAATTTGGGGCTGCAGCTCAATACAAGAAAGAAAATCTATGGTTCAGATAAGGCCACAAAGGTCAGTCTTCCCTACTGAGACTCTGGAGGAAGTGAGCTAATAACCAGCCATTAGCTGGCAGAATGCCCAGAGCAGTCCTGACCTATCCAGGGCAGGAACTGGGAAAGTAGTTATAGATGGGAAGGAAAACAAGGCAGAGTGTTTTGGCAGGAACCACAAAACTGGCAGTGCCTGCTGAGGTCAAAGTGAGATATGATGCTCTAGGAAGGTGCTTCACCTTCAGCCTAAATATCTATGTAGGTGGATAAGGGGAAAATAAATCCGCCAGCCCAATGTTTGCACAATAGCAGGTGTTTAGCAAAGGTGATTAGGACCATTATTAGGAAACTTTGCATTAAAAAACCTTCTTTGAGAACACTGTGCCTTCATGTCCCCATCTGGATAGGTAAGAGCAGCTATACTTGTCCCTATAATTTTAGATGGAATAAACAGTAGAATAGAGGAAGCAGAAAAATGGATCAGCAGCCTAAAGGACAGAGTAATGAAAAGCAATAAAGTTGAACCAGAAAGAGAAATAAATAAATAAATAAATAAATAAATAAATGACAAGAGAATTTGGGAACTCAGTGATAACAAGAGGCATAACAACATTTGCATTATAGGGATCCCAGAAGGAGGAGAGAAAAGGAAGCAGAATGTACTTGAAGAAATAATAGCTGAAAATTTATTAAATCTGGGAAAGAAAACAGACATCCAAGACCCAGGAGGCACAGAGAGCGTCCAACAAAATCAACTCAAGGAGGCCCACCCCAAGACACATAGTAAATACAATGGCAAAAAGTAGTACTACAGAGAGAATAAAAGGAGCAAGAGAAAAGACAACAGCTGCATACAAGGGAACCCCTTAAGGCTATCAACAACAGGTGTTTCAGCAGAAACTTTGCAGGCCAGAAGACAATGCCATGATATAGTAAAAGTCTTGAAAGGAGAAACAAAACAAAACCTGCAGCCAAGAAAACTTTATCCAGCAAGGCTGGATATATTTCAGAATAGAAGGAGAGATAAACAGCTTCCTAGACAAAAGTCAAAGAAATTCATGACCACTAAATCATGACCACTAAATATTAAAGGGGACTCTTTGAGTGGAAAGGGAAGATTATAAGCAGAAGAAAAGTAGGAAGCATAAAAGCAGTTGAATTAAGTATATGTATAAAAAATGAGTTAAGAGATTCACAATATAAAAGGTTGTAAAATATGATACCATATACCTAAAATGTGGGGAAAGAAGAGTAAAGAACGGGTACAAACATAAGCAACCAGCAACCTAACATAGACTGCTATACGTATAAAATGTTAAATACAAACCTAATAATAGTAACCATACATCAAAAGCCAGTAATAGATATGCCAAAAAAAAAAAAAAAAAGAGAGAGAGCGAGAAAAGAATACAGGCACATTACTAAAACCAGCAAAACATGGGAAGAGAGCAAGAGAGGTAGGAACTACAAAACAAGTAACAAAATGGCAAGAAGTATAGATCTATCAATAGTTACTTTGAATCTAAATGAACTAAATGTTCCAATTAAAGACAGAGTGACAAGAAAAATCTAAAACAACAACAAAACAAAAAACACTTAAACGAGTTGGAAAAAGAATAACGAAGTCCAAAACCAGTAGAAAGAGGGAAATTATAAAGATTAGAGGAACCTCCAGACTGTTTTCCAGAATGGCTGTACCAGCTTGCATTCCCACCCAACAGTGAAAGAGGGTTCCCCTTTCTCTGCATCCTCGCCAACATCTGTTGATCTGTGTTGATTTTAGCCATTCTGACAGATGTGAAGTTATATCTCATTGTAGTTTTGATCTGTTTTTCCCTGACAATCAGTGGTTTAATACAAACTAGTACAGCCACTATGAAAAACAGTAGAGTCTCCTCAAAAAGTTAAAAATAGAATTGTCCTTCACTCCAGCAATCCCTTTACTGGGCATTTACCCAAAGCATACAAAAATACTAATTCAAAGGGATACGTGCTCCCCGATGTTTATAGCAACATTATTTACAAGAGCCAAATTATGGAAACAGCTCCAACTGTCCATCAGCTGATGAATGGATAAAGAATATGTGATATATGTGTGTGTGTGTGTGTGTGTGTATATATAATATACAATATATATTATATATGTGTACATGTTATAAATATGTGTATGTATTTATTGTATATATTATGTATATCATATATATATAACAATATCACTCAGCCATAAAAAAGAATGAAATCTTGCCATTTGCAATTACTTGGATGAGTACATTAGAGAACATTATGCTATGTGAAATAAGCCAGTCAGAGAAAGAAAATACCATATGATTTCACCCATACATCGATTTTAAGAAACAAAACAAAGGAGAAAAGAGAAAAAAAAGAGAGAGAGAGAGAGAAGCAAATCAAGAAACTCTTGACTATAGAGAACAGACGTGTTTACCAGGGGGGTGGAGGGGGCGGGGGTGGGTTAAACAGGTAATGGGGACTAAGGAGTCCACTTGTCATGAACACCAGGTGTTGTATGAAAGTGTTGAATCACTATAATGTACACTTGAAACTATTATTACACTGTAGGTTAACTACCTGGAATTTAAATAAAAACTTGAAAAATCCTAGAGGAGAACATAGGCAGTAACCTCTTTGACATCGGCCACAGGAACTTCTTTCAAGACATGTTTCCAAAAGCAAGAAACAAAAGTGAAAATGAACTTTTGGGACTTCATCAAGATCAAAAGCTTCTACACAGCAAAGGAAACAGTCAACAAAACAAAGAGGCAACACATGGAATGGGAGAAGATATTCGCAAACGACAGTACAGACAAAGGGCTGATATCCAAGACCTATAAAGAACTCCTCAAACTCAACACCCAAAAACAGATAATCATATCAAAAAATGGGCAGAGGACATGAACAAACACTTCTCCAAAGAAGACATAGAAATGGCTAACAGACACATGAAAAAATGTTCATCATCACTAGCCATCAGGGAAATTCAAATCAAAACCACATTGAGATACCACCTTACACCAGTTAGAATGACAAAGATTAACAGGACAGGAAACAACAAATGTTGGAGAGGATGTGGATAAAGGGGAGCCTTCTTACACTGTTGGTGGGAATGCAAGTTGGTACAGCCACTTTGGAAAACAGTGTGGAGATTCCTCAAAATATTAAAAATAGAGCTACCCTATGATTGCAATTTCACTAATGGGTATTTACCCCCAAGATACAGATGTAGTGAAAAGAAAGGCCACATACACCCTAGTGTTCATAGCAGCAATGTCCACAATCGCCAAACTCTGGAAAGAGCCAAGATACCCTTCAACAGATAAATGGATAAAGAAGATGTGGTCCATACATACAATGGAATATTACACAGCCATCAGAAAGGATGAATATCCAACATTTGTATCAACATGGCTGGGAATGGAGGAGATTATGCTGAGTGAAATAAGTTAAGCAGAGAAAGTCAATTATCATATGGTCTTACTTACTTGTGGAGCATAAGGAATAACATGGAGGACATTAGGAGAAGGAAAGGAAAAGTGAATTGGGGGAAATCAGATGGGGAGACAAACCATAAGAGACTGTGGACTCCGAAAAACAACCTGAGTTTTGGAAGGGAGGGTAGCAGAGGGATGGGTAAGCCTGGTGGTGGGTATTAAGGAGGGCATGTATTGCATGGAGCACTGGGTATTGTGCATAAGCAATGAATCTTGGAACAATGAAAAAAATAAAGTTAAGATGTTAAAATAAAAGAACTTCAAAAAACATTAGAGTAGAAATAAATGAAACAGAAACTAAAACATATAAAAGAACAGATCAATAAAACCAGGAGCTGATCCTTTGAAAAGATCAACAAATGATAAACCTTTAGCCAGTGTCATCCAAAACAAAACAAAACAAAACAAAACAAAAAAAACAACGGGTCGGGGCAGGGTGCTTAAACAAAATCAGAAATGAAAGAGGAGAAATAACCAGCAGCCCAACAGAAATGAAAAGGATTATAAGAGAATATTATGAAAGATTATGTGGGAACAAATTGGACAACCTGGAAGAAATGGATAAATTCCTGGAAACATAGAACTTTGCAAAACTAAACCAGGAAGAAATAGGAAAAAAAAAAAAGAGCAGACTGATCAACAGTAATAAAACTGAATCAGTAATCAAAAGCTCCTAACAAACAAAAATCCAGGACTAGATGTCTTCACAGGCAAATTCTACCACACATTTTCTTTTTTAAGATTTTATTTATTTATTTATTTATTTATTTATTTATTTACCAGACTGAGAGAGAGAGAGAGAGAGCGAGAGAGAGAGCGAGAGATAGAGCGAGCACGCACACGAGCAAGCTAGCACACAAGCAGGCAGAGCGGCAGGCAGAGAGAGAAGCAGGCTCCCTGCCAAGCAAGGAGCCTGATGCGGGATTCAATCCCAGGGTCCTGGGATCATGACCTGAGATGAAAGCAGTGGCTTAACCCACTGAGCCACCCAGGTGTCCCATCTACCACACATTTAAAGAAGAATCAATACCTACTCTTCGCAAAGTATTTCAAAAATAGAAGAGGCAAGAAAACCTCCCAATTCATTCTATGAGGACTGCATTACCCTGATACCAAAACCAGATAAAGAAACCACAATAAAAAGAACTACTGACCAATTCTCTGATGAATATAGATGCAAAAATTCTCAACAAAATATTAGCAAACCAAATCCAACAACATATTTAAAAAAAATCATTCACCATGATCAAGTGGGATTTATTCCTATGATGAAAACATGATTCTGTATTTGCAAATCAATCAGGAATATACATCACGTCAACAAGAAAAAGGATAAGAACCATATGATTATTTCAATAGAAGCAGAAAAAACATGTGACAAAACACATCTCTTCGTGATAAGAACCCTCTGCAAAGTTGGGACTAGTGGGATTTATTTCAACATAATGAAAAACATATATGAAAAAACCACAGCTAACATCACCCTCAATGGGGAAAAAGCTGAGAGCTTTCCCCCTAAGATCAGGAACAAGACAAGGATGTCTACTCTTACCACTTTTATTCAGCGTAGTACTGAAAGTGTCAGCCACAGCAACTAGACAACAAAAAAGAAATAAAAGGCATCCAAAAAGTAAGAAAGAAGTAAAACTATTTGCAGATGACATGATCCTATAAATTGAAAACACTAAGGACTCCACCAAAAAACTACTAAACTGATAAATGAATTCAGTAAGGTACAGGATACAAAATTAATATACAGAAATCTATTATATATGCTAATAATGAAGTAGCAGAAAGAGAAATTAAGAAAAAAAATCTCATTTACAATTGCACCAAAAATAATACCTAGGAATAAACCTAACCAAGAAGGTAAAAGATGTGTATTCTGAAAACTATAAAACACTGATTAAAGAAATTGAAGACAGCACAAATGAAAAGATATTCTATCCTTATGGAAAGAAGATGTGGTGTATATATACATATACAATAGAATATTACTTAGCCATAAAAGAAGAATGAAATCTTCCCAATTGCATTATATATACATATACAATAGAATATTACTTAGCCATAAAAGAAGAATGAAATCTTCCCATTTGCAATGATGAGGATGGAGCTAGAGAGTATTATGCTACGTGAAATAAGTCAGAGAAAGACAAATACCATGTGACCTCACTCATATGTAGAATTTAAGAAATAAAACAAACGAATAATGAAAAGAGACAAACAAAAAAACAACTCTGAACTATAAAGAACAAACTGGTGGTTACTAGAAAGGAGGTAGGGGTGAAACAACTAAAGGGGATTAACGTACAGTTATCTTGATGAGCAGTGAGTAATGTATAGAATTGTTGATCACTGTATTATACAACTGGAACCAATGTAACTATATATTAACTATACTGGAATTAAATTTTTTAAAGATTTATTTGTGAGAGATTGACAGTATGATTTGGGGGGACGAGCAAAGGGAGAGGGAGAAGCAAACTCCCCATTGAGCAGGGAAACCAATGCTGGGCTTAAGTGTAGGACCCTGTGATCATAACCTGAACTGAAAGCAGATGCTTAATCAACTGAGCCACCCAGGTGCCCCTAGAATTACAATTTTAAAAGAAGTAAAAAGTACATCAGTAAAAACAGTAGCAAGTAAACCTCTCCCAAAGAAAATTCAAGCCCCCTCAACTGCATATTTTCATACTAGGAATGCTGCCTCTGCTTACATATAATAAGGCTGATATTAATAACCTAACAGAGGGATGTGTTTCAGTTCCATCCTTCATTAGAACAATACTTCCCACACCTCCACATGGTTCACATCTGGTCACCAGAATCACTCAATGTACTAATAATTTAAATCCTAAGGATAACTAGTGGGCACTGACATTGCTACAATAACCTAAGAATGAAATCTTAGAAAGGGAAGTCACAAGACCAAACAAACTTAAAAAAAAAAAAAAAACCTGATGTACAAGGAAAAGTAGAGAGAGAATAGTTTTTAAGTTTTTCATTCCCTCTATTATATTTATAGTAGTAACTGTTTGGATAGATTTGGCACTATAAATAATTAAAACAGCAATGCCTATCCAAATGAGAACTGAAGCCTCCACTGATATTTTATTGGATGATTCAGTTAATTTAATAGCAAAAGACAACTCATGGCTCCTTAATTGACTAAAGTTTACTTTTTAAAAGAAGTAATTAAGTCTCAAACTCCCTAGGCTCTCTTCTCTAGAGTCCTCCAAGTTTGTATACATGTTTCTATAATCTTACAGCAGAGACCAAAAATTTAATTTCAAAGTAGTTGAAGACATATTAGGGGTGATAAGGGATGTATTTCCTCACCTCTAGGAAGGTTGTTTTGTTTTGTTTTGTTTTACAATGGCTGACTTTACAGTGAGAGAAGTTTTGCCAGGGTTTTGTTTTGTTTTGTTTTTGTTTTTGTTGTTGTTTTGTATTTTTTAATAATACCATTCATTAATACTTCCCAATAGCCTGAAACAAGATCATTCACAATGCTTGCAAAAAATATACTAAATCTGTTTTTGGAAGTAGCTTGTCTATAAAAGGAAAATATCAACATCAATAAAGTAAAAACTGAAATAGAACTAACCAGTCATTTCAGAGACTCCTAGAGTGTTAACTGATTGGGATCTTACAGATCTTCTAGTAAATTTACATGATACTCAGCTTGGAAAATCTCTGAAATGAAAAGATGGAGATTGAACACATAAACTGCTCCCAGTCACAGAGCAAGTTAATGACAGAGACAAGAATAAAGCACAGTTTATGTGCTCACCAAATCAGGATATTGTTGTTCAGTACTGTTCCCTGTAACAGCAACAATTTAGTATGTGATTACTATTCTTTGCAAAGTCCTTCTTAGTCATTACTTCATTCATCCTCATAAAAATCCTATACATAAAAATGATCGTTCCCTTAACAACTCCAGAAGTGAATTCTTGCTGCCCCTCTCTTCACATCTACTCTCTCTCTAGCACTGAAAAACACAATCCCTCCACCTTATTATTCAAGCCCAAAACCCTGAACTTGCTCCTGTCTTATCTCTGCTCATACCTACATTCAATCCACCAGCAAATTTTATCCCAAACTGGACTTCACTCTTGTCCAAGTCCAAGTGACCAATTTCTCTAGCCTAGACATCTGGCACATAGTAGATGTATCATGTATCAGTAGTAGTATCACCTTAATGTCAACTGAACAGTCTACTAATTGGTCCCAGCTCCCAGCCCTTCCATTCCTGCCTTCTTTAGGATCTATTTTCTGGAAAACAATTAGAAGAGGTATTCCAGTGAAAGAGTCAAACAGGCGGTGTCACTTCACTCAAAAGTTCTCAATCAGTTCTCATTGCACGGAGAATAAGATGTAAAATCCCAATGACCTTGCTCAGTTCCAGTCACTGTCCTTATGGCTCTTATTCAGGCATTCCAAGCATGCTCCTGCCTCAATACCCTTTCACTCTCTTCTCTCTGCCCAGAATATTCTTCCCTTACTTCATTCATCTTTTCTCCAGCCTCCTTGCCTATGCTAACTTCCCATACCCTCCTTCTCAACTTCCATTCACAGAAAAAAAGAGTTGTCTGTACAACTACATAGTCTTATCCACTCTTATTTCTGAGCCTTTTCCCATCTAGCTTCCATCCCCATCAAACCCCAGATTGGTTCTTGCTAAGGTCTCCCATAACATTCATATTACCAAAACCCAATAAAATATTGTCTTCCTCATCTCAGTTGGTTTCTTGCAGCATATGATGCTGTTTATCCTTTCCTGATATTCTGAAACATCAATTTTCATGCCTTCCACAAAACAGTAATCTTCTCATTTTCTTCCTGTCTGACTCTTCTGCTTCTCCTTGAGGTTTCACTCTTCCTAATGCAGCTATTAAGTGTTGTGATTCTTTACCGCACGTGATCTCATCTTGCCCATCCCGTTTGTGGGCCTAGGACTTTCTTCTTGAGTCCAGATTCAGATATCCAACAGCATTTGCACATTTCTAAGTTTCACAAGTATGAAAAATACATGATCCCTGACTCTAGTCCGGCACTGACAACAGACAAGCAAATGATCCAATTTTAAAAGTCAGGTCCTCTAAGCCATTCCCTGTGTCTAAGTGATCATCCACCTTACTGTGCCATGCAGAGGTCTGTCACCTTAAACATCTTTCTCTTCCTTACTTCTTCATATCCTTTCATCCATAAATCCTATTAATTCTATCCTTCATCCCCAAACTGTCTACACATCTACACCTTTACCAAACCACCCCATCTAATCTACCTGTGTTTCACCCAGATCATTGAACTGACAGTCTATCTGTGCCAACTGGTTCTCCACACTACAATCATAATGATTTACTAAGAAAGCACATCTGTTTCCAAAAGATTTCCAAAGAAATGATACTCCCTCCTCCTCTTTACTCAGGTAACTCATTATCCATCTTTTACTTAGTAGCCCAGTGGTCATTTCTTCAATAAAAATTTCCTTCCCTCCTTCTACCCCCACCCAGTTAGGGCTTGTGACTAATTACTTAACTTAAAATTTTATGAATTTCAATTTTTCAAGAGTAACATATACAGAGCCAACTGGCTCAGGGCTGCAAAAAAATTAAAATGTTTCTAAAATGTCTTGTCTATAGTAAGTAGTCAGCAAATATTATTTCCTCATCCAATATTATTTCCTCATCATCCTCATTGCAATTCCCCCACCCCCATAATTGCATAGGATCTAGAACACTGTTGCTGTAAACTATACTTTAGGAATTGAAATTAAAAGAAAATGGCCCTTTCTTTCCACCTCAATAGAAAATAATTTGATTAGTAATTAGGAGGTCATAATTCTTCTATGAATCCCACTTCCGAATTATTATGCCAGTTTCTAATGGAACATATAAATTCCAATGACCTGAGGTTCATACTTTCAAACTGCTTCAAGAAACACTGTCAAGTTATTTAAGCACTCAGGAAACAAGCGGGAGAAAGAAGGAGAAAAACCACTGAACTAGAAGAAAGCTAGGAGAGGTCAAATTCCCTATCTGCAAATATCACTGCACAATCAAAAACAAAAATTAAAAAAAAAAACCCACACAATATTAGGCAATGTTCATTTAGTATAGTTGCATTCATTTCAGCATAAAAATGTAGATGGTCACTTGTGGTTTGCTATAATAAGATCTGTTCTATACAGCAGCTCATTTTTAATAAAGGAAAGCATAATTCAAAGTTTACTACAGGTGATGGCAGCATCAGTACACAGAGGGTCTTAGTTCTCGCTACTGATGACTTTTAATTTTAAATGTACTTGAGATTCGTTATTTATTTGCTAATCATTTAGTTTTTACATTCCACCTCTCTTTCACACATCACCATCTTAGACAGAAAAGTAAAGAGTGTGGGCGTATATAGCAGTGTCTGACATAAGATTTAGACATTCAATTTTGCATTTGCATATTTGCACTGCAAAAACATTCCTATGCCTATGTGGTACCCCTGATATAAAAATAATAATAATTCCACTGATGGCACAGCACTTCTTGCTTTCAGCAGAAGCCTCTGCTAGTACAGCCCAGGATGGAAACGACTCACATATGAGGTTGACCAAAAAGACATTAGGAATTGGAGTAGGAAATGGCTCCTGGACCCTTCCTATAGCATTCCTTCTCTTTCTATAATCAGTTGAGGCTCAAGATATGAGGTTTCATCCCCCTGGGGATCTCTCTTAAAAACAAAGTGACCATGCTCTCTTTCTAGTCTCTGGCCATAGACAGTCCTTCAAGAAATTAAATGTCTTGTCCTGGTAGAAGGTGGCAGGGAGAGAAAAGAACCATTCATCCCATCTCCAGAAAGAAATGAATAGAAGTGAAATGGAAAAGCTCAGTGTGTTAAGAAGCAATCCTACTGAAAGTCCATCTGTGCAGTGTGCATGCGTTATGCAGAGGGAGGCCATGAAATTCAGGTTAAGTGCTGGCTTGGAGTCTCCTGTGAAAAATAAACAAATTTGGCAAATGCTCCTTGCAGAAGAGTATAAGCAATCCCTAATCTTCAAACACTAAAATATATTGGATATCCATTTATATTCCCCACCCCTGAGGCAGATAGACATTGGTTACAGTGTATCCTTGCCCTGCCCTGCATCTTCTCTTGCTTCCATGGTGAAAAACAAAACAACAACAAGAAAAGGATAACAAAACATGAAGTTATGAACAGAAAGATCAAAGCCAAAAAAGTTAAGGACAAAAACTGTATAGAGCAAGAAAAGCTTAGTGGGCTATCTTTACAAATTCAATTTCAATTGCTCTATTTCAAATCACCTCCCTCTATACTTCCTCAATTTGGGGGCTCATTTTCTTGGGCTGCTTGAAATCCTGCTAATTAAAGATATATTAGGATTGGCAAATATCATTTTTGAAAATGACAATACATCTAGGAGGCTTAAGAAAAAGAATCAGGCAGTTTATTGTAAATGAGGCTTTTTTCAAGTGAACATTTACCTATTTTCTGGATTATAAGACCAATACATTAGAAAACTAGAAACTACAAAATACCACTTAATACTAACATCCCAATCTATAAACATCTAATATTTGGGTTTTTCTTTCCTTCCTTATATGCAATTTTCTAGAGTTGATATCAACACTGCTTTCTACTTGAATTTGCTCTTTTACATTTAAGCTTATGTATTTTCTCCTGTCATTCAGAGTCCTCATAAATACAGATTTTATGGTTGCATAACACTGCACTGCATCCATTTACCATAATTTACTTAACCATCCATCCAATGTTGCACATTTAGGCAGCTCCCCTTTTTTTATTATTGAAAAAAAGCTGTGATTAACATCTTTATGTAAAAATCTTTGCATTTCAGAATATTGTTTTAGGATGGATTCTGTGAAGAGGAATTACGGGGTCAGAAGGAGGGTAGGCTGCTTTCTGTTTAACATGTATTTGAAGTGAGCTACCCTGAGAGCTTGGGACACTCTTAGGGATTGGACAGGCTAGAGGTACTGAAAGAGAAGCTAAAATAGCATGAAAGTAAAGAAGAGGAGTGCCAAAAAGTGAGAAAGAAAAAGGTGAAAGATGCCAAAGGTATTCTTCACCTCTTACACAAGTTTGCCTTGGGCTGGTCCTGCAGAAGATAAAAGGGCCTTTATTCTATTTTCTTTTCATATGATCTGCCGTTCCAAAATCTAGGTCTTGGGCTAAAAACTGCTCAAGGTCAGCTACAATATTACAAGTTTAAAAACAAAAATTTATGTTTGCTTGTATGGTTACGTGCATTCCAGAATCAGAACAAGGAACTGGAAGCTCATTTAAGGAGACAATATGTGAAATGGTTGAAGGCACAGAATCCAGAGAGGGAACAACATGAATGTGTTCAAACACTGGCTCCACCACTCACCACATAACCTTAAGTAAGATACTTAACTTCCCTAGGCCCCAATTTCCTCATCTGTGAAATGGGTACAATTAGTAGCAAATGAGTTAACACTATGAAGTGTTTAGAATAGTGCTTGGCACATACTGAGCACTATAAAAATATTTGTTGTTATTATAAATACAGCTTGGAAAACAATAAAAGCTGAGAGCAATGATTTTATTATGGACAGAATGTTAACAGAATGAACCAGGATAGTAAGAAAGCAATTTAATTTCTTAAAGTAGTATGAATATTACACGGAAAGCTTATTTTATGCAAGCTTTTGGAAAAGACAACAAAAATAGGGTCAAAATTTACCTTGCAATGTATTGCTCGGACGTGATAATAAATTCAAAGCAATAAATGCAACAAAAAGGACTTAGGTAATATTTGTCTTGATTACCCCTAAGAAGGCAGTCATCCTTTAGTCTAAGAAGGTATCTGCAATCAACCTAGTAAATATATACCCGCAGCTGAGAAGCCTGGACAGATTTTGACCCTAAAGATCCAGACAACTTCATTTCAAGAAGACATGTGTTTGAAACCAGTTATAGTCCTAAATTCATCTTAGACCACACAACTAGATATTTCAGTGACATTCCATCTTAATTCAGATTATAGCTTGAGAAATGAAACCCTAATAAAGGTAATTAAAATGGCTATTATCACACACACAAAAAAAGTCAAGGCAAGTAGAAAAATAGCATCTCTATCTGGCAGAAGTGCCTAAACTTCAGAAGAAAAAAAAAAAAAACTAAGGAGAAGAACAGAAGAGGAGATTGGTGCTTGCACGTTAAAGAGAACGGGTACCCTCAGGAAATGTTGGTCGATGAAGAAGAGACACTCTTGCTTGAACTAATTAAGTAACTAGAAAAGAATTTCCATTTTAAATTTGGCAACCAACAGGAGACTGTGTGGTCCCTTCCTTATCTGACATCAGCAGTGTCAGCAAACGGAGCAGGAACACAAACGCAGGTAGTTCTGGAATCCCCCAGCACTTGGACAACACTTCTTTTCTATCATCAAGCCTGTTTGTAACAGGAGAGAATGCGATTGTAATGAATTTCTCCTAACAAATCAACAGTGGGGACTGCCTTTACTCTGCCTCCTGTTCCACTCTCATACACCAAATAAGAATTGAATGAGTGAATATTGCATTTCATGTTGAACTCTTTAGTCTGCTTGGCCAATTGCATCCCTTTCATTAGTTTTTGAAACATTTAAGATGCACTCACAGAGTCTCAAGGGAAAGCAAGCACTAGGGTGCCCATGGTAGTTGCATCTAGGCTTCAGCCAGTCTTTTCCCATGGGATTTGCACTGACTGGTTCTGGTAGGCAGATGAGCATAGAAACATTATCCTAGAGCTGTTTTTGTTCTCCTCAAACAATACCCCCCCCCCAAAAAATGCATTTCCCCTTCTCTTCTTTTCCTCCTACACATTCAGCTATTTGCCAAGTAATAAGGGTTAGTTCAGAGAAAAAAATAATCTCCTGTAGGATTAAACCAAGTTGATACTGATTTCACACCCTGCCATCACCCCTCCTACATCCTGTCCTTCACCATGCTAAGTGCTTAAAGCACCCTGAACTCAAATCGGATGTGTTCGCAAGGTTGTTCCCTGTGTTTGGGGGAAAAGTATCTCTATTCTTGTCACCCTTCAAGCTTTGCTCAACTACCTGTTGGCTCCGCAGCTTTCAAATCTCTCCCTTCTAATATCACCACATAAGGTACACAGAACACAGAATTTCAACCAAGGTGGTTACGGTCTGGGGAGACAGTTCACAATGTCCTTCTATGGTCTAGTCTCCACGCTGGCTGGCTACTGGAGTCTCTCGATTCTGTCAGCTGATGGAAATTTACCTTTCAAATAACCTTCAGTTCCCATGATAGTTTAACACCCTCCTCTCCTCTTTTAACTTCTTTCATCAGATGGCAATAATAATAATGTCATTTATTAAGATTTATTAGGTACCTATCACATCCTTGGTATATATACATGAGCTCAGTCATGCTCACAAGCATGAGAAGTATCATCACAAAGTCTCAATTTACACATTAAGAAACAGATGTTCAATAAGATTAATTCTCCCAAGGATCTCAACTGTTAACAGAGCTGGGCTCCAGACAGGTTGCATCTCATGTTCAAGACTTTAGTGTTTCCATCATGTTGAACAAGTCCCCACCCCTTTTTGGATAAAGTAGTCTGTTCTACCATCAGCTCAAATTCAGCACAGGAAATATAGGGATGTCTCTAAGTCCTAGTATCACCTAAACTTGTCTAAGATAATGGTTTACATAGCATTTTAATTTTATTTGCAAATCACATCACCCACATCTGAACTACTGAGTTTCACAACCTGCCATCACCACCTCCTACATCCTGTCCTTCACCATGCTAAGTACTTGAAGCACCCTGAACTCAAATCGGATGTGTTCGCTCGGTTGTTCCCTGTGTTTGGGGAAAAAGTATCTATTCTTGTCACCCTTCAAGCCTTGCTCAACCACCTGTTGGCTCAGCAGCTTTCAAATATCTCTCTTCTAATATCATCACATAAAATTATGAGTTTGTATTTAGCATCTTCCTCCTGTCAACTAGAAACTACTTGAAGGTACAGTTTTCTTTATCATTTTCTGCCTTATTTCTTAAAATACCTGGTAGTCATTCTGCAATAACATTGATTCAATTACCACATAAATCAAGTTAGTGTGCCAGATTCTCTCCCTTCTTTTTCATTCCTACTTTAAACTTTACATTTATCTTTCAGGTAATATGTTGTTTTAGGTTTCCATTTTTTTTAGAACATAGAAAATTCCAAAGAATATTTGCTAAGCTATGATGTCCTTAAACCAGTAAACCAGCTTGCTTTAGAACACTACTCAATGAATAAAAGCAGCTTGATTCAGTACTTTTTGGTTTGTCTTTTGTTTTATAAGGGAAAGGCCAAGGAAAATGCCTCAGATGACTGCTATAGGTATTCAGAGTGTGGAATAAAATAGCTGTACAAAACAAGGACTTGTGTGAATTCCAGTTAACTTAGTACCATGCAAAGACCACCTTACACGATATTCAAAATCCACGGGCTAAGAAGTGGTCCATGAAAGTGAGGAGCCCTGAAACTTAAACTTCATCAACTTCATAGTAATCCCACTTTGTGGATAACAGAAACAGGGATAAATCTCCAGGAAATCAAGCTGAAAGGAACAAGTTGAAGGTAAACCTCTCAGCTATCTGACTGGATAGGGTTATGCTGTTATGACCCACCATACTAGAGAAGATAGAGAAAGCAGAGGAAGCCAGGAGATTATGAAAAAGTGGCCAGGACATTTTAAAGGAAAGAAATAAATTCCACAAAATGCTTATAAAAGTGACTAGCACAGTGCTTCACAAAGAAAAGATATTCAAGTGTTTTCTCTTCCTATCTGGAGATGTTTGGACTAGACCTTGAGGATCTTCATGAATTGTAGAACAGGGTCAGGACAGCAACATATAGCACATATAGCTGGGTGCACATTCTTCCTATCGAGGTGGAGCTCAGAACAGGCTCAGAAGACCATCATAAAACCTTTGGTAATGGGTTCACAGGTCTATTATTTTGTACTGTGAGTACATGAGGCAGTCAAAGACAATAAGCACAATTCTATGCACTAGAGATAGCAAGGGTAGAACCAAGAGGAACAATAATAAAGGAGACTCCCTGACTTTTAGCAGGATGCTATTCTTGTCATGTACCAGTCAATGCTATATGTCTCCCACTCTTCCCTTTTCCTAGTGGGCATTTTTATTAGATCTACCTTATCTCTCTGTCTCCACTATACACTGAGGTTAGGGGAAGATAATTTGTCTTTTTCAAATCAGAAGTTGCAAGACTGTATGAAGCCATATCCAATAATGATAAGGAAGACTGCCTATTACACCAGGAGATACTGTTCTTTGAGCTCAATGCAGTGATGGGACTTTGGATGGTCTCCAATGTTGAGTGGGTTCTCTGTCAATAGAGAAGTAATAAATGGATATTTAAGTAGATTATTTAACTAGATGGATAAAATGCAGCAGAAATTCATAGAACCCATCTCTTTTTCTCTTGCACATTGCTAGGTAACACCTGCCAACCTTGCTACCAGTTAATAGAGACCTGGCTGCTGAGTTCTGGCAAATGGCATGGAGACAGAAGTACAGGCCTTACTTGTGGGAATTTCCCAAAAGAAGCAATGTTCCATGTTCTTTCTTCTCTCACTTATAGAAAAAAGTAAAGCCACCAGATGCCAAGGTTCTAAGGCACCCAAATTACCACTTAAAGATGGGCTGCTGTCTATATGTAATCTCATCTTCCCCTGACTTGAGCAAGAAATAAACCTCCACTGTGTTAACCTACTAACGCTGGTGGTGCATTACCCTCAGAGGTGGGAGTGTGCCTGATATGTTCTAGAAGGAATACAGAAAACAGCATGGTCAGAGAAAAATAAGCAAGGGAAAGAGTTGTAGGAAATTTGCCAAAAATCCTCCCCCAAGCTTCCCATCTTTATAGAAGAAAAGTATTCCCAGTCACTCAGGCCAAAATCCTTGAAGCCTTTTTCTCACATCTCTCGACCAACTGGAATCTATTTTTCAACCTTCCACTCCCATCCCTGTGGGGTAGATCACTACCAGGCAATGGCACTTCTGCAACAACTTCTTAACTAGTCTTCCCATTTCCATTCTTGCCCCCCTCCATTGTCTTTTTTCTCCCAAAAGAGTAGAAGAGTTCCTTAATTAGAAGTTATTACTCAAAACACTTCCCATCTCACTCATAGTAACACCCGGAGTCTAGAGTTCTAGTCTTGACCCTCAAAACCTTAGAGCAAAGGTGGTACTCATCAGTCCTCTAACCTAATCTACCATTCTCTTCCTTACACTCGTTAACCTCAGGGCCCTACTCTGTGTCTGTCTGTCTGTCTCTCTCTCTCTCTCTCTCTCTCTCACACACACACACACACACACACACACACAAATTCTCATGGAGAAGAGAAACCTACTTGCAATTTGGCAAACTTTTGTTAATGAAAGAAGTTCCTGGCGGTTTGCTTAAGCACTGTCTTTTCATTCTTTCCTATCTTTTCTTCCCATTTAAAAATTTTAAGAATTACAGAAAATATCATTCAACCCTATGTCTGGCTTGCATATCAACCAAGGAATTTCTCTACTTACTTGTAACATAACATAACTCAAAGTCTTATTTGATAATTCCCTTCAGAATAGTCGAAACAGAATACTGTGTTATAGACAAAATTAAAATTAGATTCTAAAATAAAATAAAATATATAAAATCAAAATAACAATAAGGCATTTTTCATAAAAATAAGACATCTCAAACATTTCCTCATTTCTCTCTTGAGTCCTGTGTGTAGGTTTGGTCTGTTCATCTACACACCTCAGTGGCACAGTTAATTAACAGGGTTTGTACTGCCTAATGTATAAAAAATAAAAGAAGAGAAAACAAAACACCTAACAGAAAACAGCCTCCTTTTTTCCCCCCACAAGGCAAATGATTTCAGCTGCAACAGCCTTAAACATTTATAGCTAACTAAATTTTTTATGAGATGCTACTAAGAAGGTTCAATCCATTTCTTAAGAATGATAGCCTGGTCACAGAGAGTCTCTTAGAAAGTGAGTATCCAAGTCTTTTTATTCAGAATTGGAATGTTCATCAAATGTTGAGGAGAGCTCAGTAACAGCTCTGCCCTACACAATCTCACCTCCTTTATTCAAAATACTACCCCAATTTTCTAACTATTATAAAGAACAAAACAGCTATAAGGAATAAAGTGAAAATTGAAAAGGAAAACACTCTCGTGCATCTGGCAATGTTAGCACCAGAAGAAAAAAATTTCCTATTCATAGTAAGCAGTGTACAATATTAACATTTAGACATTGTGCTCCCCCAAATGTCATTGCCCCATTTTCCTGCTATTCCAAGTCTGCCTGAAATTATAAAATGCCTTTCTTGTACAATCTCCACAACAATGTTTTAGCACACACAAGCACAGTAACACATTATTAATATTTATGAACCAGGAGAAGTTGGTAAAGCTTGGCTTTCAGAAAGGCCACCCTACCTAGCTTCCTACCATCAAAAAACAAAATTAGCTCAGAATCACTTAGGGAAATAACCTGAAAGAAAATATATTTGGATTAGAAAAAGGGGAGGGGAGTTGAAGTACAAAGAAATGCTACACCCAGGAGAATACATTAGGCGGAATTATCTTTTAAAATTAGTGCTGCATTGTAAACTCTGATCTGAGACAATGTGTTATGAATGAAAGACCTAGGTAGCCCAATAATTGGTTTTTGCAGCATGAAGAGTGGGTAGGACAAATTCTGCCTTCTCATACCTGAGTTTGTCCATCTTTTGTAGAGAAAGGGTAAACAGGTCATTTCACAGAAGCAAGTGTCAGTAAAATTACTAAAAAATAAATTTCTTTGCCTTATATGTTGGTATATTACACACATACACACAAACACACCACCCCACACACGCAGTTCTGTGTCCCCAAAAGAGATATGTTAAAGCCCCAATTTCCAATACGTCAGAATGTGACCTGACATTATTTAGAAATAGGCTCATTACAGATGGATTTAGGTAAAATGAAGCTATACTAGAGGACAATGGACCCTTAATCCAATGTGACCAGTGTTCTTATATATATATAAAAAAAAAAAAAAAGGCAGGGGGAGGATTTGGATACAGAGATAGAGACATATAAGGAGAAGGCCATCTGATGACAGCTGCAAGCCAAGGAACAGTAAGGATTGATGGCTACAACCAGAAACTAGGGAGAGACAAGGGAGGATTCTAGCTAATCTCAGAGGGCACGTGGCCCTTCAGACAACCTTGATTTCAGACCTCTAGCATCCTGAACTATGGGAGAATAAATTTTTGTTGTTTTAAACCACCCAGTTTATGGTGCTTTGTTACAGCAGCCCAAGAAAATGAATACATACACACACACACACACACACACACACACTTAATAGGGAAAGACTTGGAAGGCCTAGGAATAGGCATTTGTAGATGATAGTTAAAAAAAAAAAAACCCAAAACCCCTAGTTTAAAAAAATCAATACATGCTTTGAGAATAATAAACTACAAGTGGCTATAAATGTCTTGATTTTTAACATAAATACAGTAGGGCACCATCCATGCATTAAATAATGATGGACACTGGGCTATTTAAGGAACAACAATGGTTTGAAAGCAAAGACCAGACCTTCCCTTTGAACAGCAAAAGAAGAAAAGCACTACAGAGCCTGATTCCCAGCCACCTTAGCTAGCCTCAAAAGAGGCCATTCATTAATGAGATCAATTTCCTTTACAAATATTTTTCCCCCTTGTCATTATGAGGTCTTTGGTATTATTTTTTATTAATTTTATTTTTTTTTCAGTGTTCCAAAATTCATTGTGCACGACGCCCAGTGCTCCATGCAATACGTGCCCTCCAAAATACCCACCACCAAGCTCACCCAACCCCTTACCCCGCCCCCCAAAACCCTCAGTTTTTCTCTCATAGTCCACAGTCTCTCCTGGTTTGTCTCCCTGTCTGATTTCCCCCAACTCACTTCTCTGCATCTCCAATGTCCTCCGTGCTATTCCTTATGTTCCACAAGTAAGTGATAATTGACTTTCTCTGCTTGACTTATTTCACTCAGCATAATCTCTTCCAGTTCTGCCCATGTTGATACAAAAATTGGGTGTTCATCCTTTCTGATAGAGGCATAATACTCCATTGTATATATGGACCATATCTTCTTTATCCATTCATCTGGCATCTTGGGTCTTTCCACAGTTTGGAGACTGTGGCCATTGCTGCTATGAACATTGGGGTACAGATGGCCCTCCTTTTCACTCCATCTGTACCTTTGGGGTAAATGTTACAGGCCTCATCCTCTTCCATCCAGATTTCTGCAACAGCCTCTCTACTGCTCTTGCCTCTTTCAAATCCATCCTGCTTACTACCACATGACAATTAGTCTCTAAAGCTATTCAGTGGCCCCATATGCATACATCTATACTTCTTAAACCATGTCTAAAGGAATACTAGTTCAGTAAGATATATATATTTATTTATTTATTTGAGTATTAGGTCAAAAAGGAATTGAGAAATTGGGTCTCAAAAAAATTAAACAGTTCTTTACTGAATGATTCATTGTCTCTAATATGTCAATATCTCTGGCAAAATTCCAAGCGGAAAGGCTAATGAGCAGTGTTTTCCAAACATAATGAACCATGGAGCTCTTTTTAGTCAACTCTCATGGGACTAGATTCCACAGAATAGAAGTTAAAAGAATATTTCCCCGAGGTATTAGTCGATCAAATTGATCTAAATAGCACAAAGTCTTACTCCCCACATTACTTAATTACTCTACAAGAGTGATTAACCCCAAAATCTGATAGATGTCAGAATTTTTGGATTTAACCCAAACAGAGCTACATTTTTATCATATATGAAAGATAATCTTACCCAAAAGAGACATGCTAGGAGGACAGCAGTGCCAAAGATTCTGCCCTTGGAGTCATTCATCCATTCATTCCTTTATTATTCATTTAGGAAGTATTTCCTGCACCCCTACTAAGTGTCGGGCCCAGTTCTTGGTTCTCGATATGCATCAAAGACCAGAAGAGATGTGGTCTGAACTTCTAGAGAATACAGCCAGGTGGGCAATGCAGGCAAGTTAAGCTAAAAAGAAATTACAATGGAAGTATGATAACTGAGATTATCTAGTTCAATCTACTGTGTTTCAATACTTAGGAATCTGAGATACAGAAAAATTAAGCACCTGCAAGAGGAAATGTACCTAGTTAGTGGCAGATCTATACTGAACTGAGTTTTTTGGCTGCCTGTTCAAGGTTTGGTCTACCCCATGACAGAATTATTAGAGAGGAACTCATTAAAAAAACAGCCATGAAGCAGCTACTATGTCATGGTCACTGCTCTAGGTATTGGTGGGGATCAAAACTTCTCTACTATGATGCAGCTGACAGACTACAGCGGGATAAGGAAGTCAGGACTGCCCGGTGTGGGGTATAGGATTCTAGTTCATGAAGGGAAGTTGAGGATGGTCTCATGGAAAAGAGAATATTTGAACAGAAACCTAAAGAAATTCCTGGCACAGGAAGCCCTTAGGGTAAGAGCTTTGGGCGTCTCAGAAAGGGCAAGGGGGGCCCTGGTGTCAGGAGCAGAGTGAGCTGGGAAGACTTTAGGAAATTCAGTCAGAGAGTAACAAGAGGCCAGAGGATGAAGGGCTTTATAGGTCTTGGTAAGAACCATGGGAATTGACACTGAGTGAAGTTAGAAGTCATTGGAAGGTAGGGGTAAAGGAGGTACATGATTTGATTATAGCTGTAGAAAGTTCACTCTGGTCAAGCAGTAGTGTGTAAATATGCAAAAAGATCAGATATGAGGTTATTGTCATAATGCAGGCAAAAGTTGGTGGATGGCAACAATTAAGATACTAAGAAGTAGACAAGTTCTGGATGTATCCAGCTAACTTCTATTAATTGGATGTGAGGTATGACTGAAAGTAGAAATGACTCCAAAGCATTAAGCCTGATCTACTGGAAAATTGGAGGTGCCATTTTTTGGACCAAGGGAATATGGAGTAGGAGGCCAGTTCCTACAAAATGTTGAAAAGAGAAGTTGAAAAGAAACTTCTGTAGCAACATGGACGGGACTGGAAGAGATTATGCTGAGTGAAATAAGTCAAGCAGAGAGAGTCAATTATCATATGGTTTCACTTATTTGTGGAGCATAAAAAAAAAGCATGGAGGACATGGGGAGTTAGAGAGAAGGGGGTTGGGGTAAATTGGAAGGGGAGGTGAATCATGAGAGACTATGGACTCTGAAAAACAATCTGAGGGTTTTGAAGTGGCGGGGGTGGTGGGAGGTTGGGGTACCAGGTGGTGGGTATTATAGAGGGCACGGATTGCATGGAGCACTGGGTTTGGTGAAAAAATAATGATACTGTTATGCTGAAAATAAATAAATGAAAAAAAAAGTCATCTATATATTGGTAAACAGACCAACTTACATCATTTAATTATAACTACCAGTTATATCACAAAGAACTAAAGAAACAAAAGCAATCAATAAAAAACAAAGGACATGGTCTGATTATGATGCTAACCTTGTGCAATGGCTACAAAATACTATTTTGAGGTCCTATTTACAGATCAAAGAATATTTTTTAACCATTCACATATGTAATCATATTGTCCAGATACAAAAATAGTAATATACATTACTTTAAATTCTGACCATTAAATATCAAGGGAGTCCATGGATTTCTTGTTATAAAGGTAAGGTTCTAAACAAAGCAAGTGTAGCTTTCACCAGCACTAAATATGCCTCTTAAATAAATGTACTCCTCTTTAGACGTCAAACCTGCAAACATACAATTTGTCATAAACCACTTTGGGCTTAGAAAAATTTGTCTTAGGCATAAGCAGTGGGTGTGTGGAGGTTGGAGGTGAACCAATCACATTATATCCTGTGAGTTTAAAGTACATTTAAACATTCTTGTCCTTCTACATCAGTCTCAGTCCCTAGAAGCTGACCTGGAAATCCCCCCAACAGAGTCTAGTAAAAGAATGGTTTAGTGCACTATGTCCAGAAGGCCATTTCCAACTCACTCAATAAACACTTAGCCTGTGCCCGGGTGTCCTGCATTGCACACATAGAGGGAGGAGCTCCATGGCCTCTGCCAGTGGTCCAGATTAGCTAATTATGCACTGGGTCCTTCCAGCAATAATAAGATAGGCCTGAAGAAGGAAAGAAGGAGGATAATACAGAGAAAGGGAAACCAAAGGAGTAAGAGAGGCTTATAATGCTAGACTTGATGAGCTAAGGGAAGAGTTTTCCTACCCCACAATATGGGTCCAGTGCAGCATCTGTGAATGGACACATTTCTCTGCCTCTCTGATCGTAGTGAAAATAAGTCTGCAGTAATATTCAGGGGGAAATGGACAGAACAGTATTTTGAATGTGTAATCATTATTTCAGCAGGTGTTGGTTTTAGATTGAAGAAGAATCTATTAATTCCAAAGATTTATAATGCGATATTTTTTAAAAACTTCCATGTTTCAGAGAAATGCCATCTATTACATAACTATTCTAGTCATCAAATCTTCTAGAATATAGCACAATTACTTCCTACGTGGGTCATATGATTACAACAACTTAAAAGAATTATAGTAATGTCATTGTCATTATTTTATCTCAGATGACCAAGAAAGGGTAGGATACTGACTCACTACTGCCAGCAACTAATTCATCCTGTGATGGGATATAAACTGTGCTTGAGGGTTTTTGACTTAAATGTCTTTTTCTTCAGCAGCAAATGAGCATATCTATGCTGAAGCTCCTTTCCTCTTTCCTGTTGTCACTGAACATCTTTTAGACACTCTAGCCTCAGGGGGATAGGAGTATTTTCTTGTTTCTTGAGTTCTTCAAAGGTGCTTAACTCCAAGTAAGCCAGCTCAGTGTGGTCCCACAAGTTATTCGATTGTTCTCTATAAGTCCCATAGCATAAGAGCAAATTTTTCATCATCATTTCCATTCTATTGAACATGATGGTAAGGCAAACATGTGGCATGGGTGGGGTTGGGAACAAGCAAGAACAAGAGGAAATATTAGAATCTCCTTGTGTAAAAGAATCATGAAGGTCACTTCGTCTGTGTCCAATGACATAAACAAGGGATTCTGCAGCCTCTGCAGGAACAGATATCTGAACGAGAAGCTTGCATCTGCCAAGGAGCCATTCTCTCCCAGGAAAGCTCTCATTATTTGGAAGGCTGACTGTGGGGTCACATGGGTTCACACTTACAAGTGGGGCACCATGAAAAGTATGGCAGGGGTTTGGCAACTGGGTTTGCTGTGTACCAGACAGGGCTTTCTCATCCATATACATATATACATAAAGGCTGTTAAACCACTTCCCAGACAAATACCGGGACTCTTCTGGAGATAGGATATGGAAGGAAATTCAAGAGCCAAAACGTCTCAAAATTTTCCCAGGCCCAGGAATCAAACTGCAAGTTAAGTCCAGTCTTCCCAGGCATGTTCAGCTAACTACCAAAAACCACCATCTCTGGGGAAGAATATGACCAAATTTTAAAGTACATAGGCTTATGAAGCTTCAATCTTACTGTAGGTGAGATGGGGTACTGTTTTATACCTACAGGTGTTTAATTGTAAGAATTATTATAAAGTTTAAAGAATTAGACAAAAATAGAGGCAACTGATATACCCATTCTACATTTGTATTGGGTTCCAGACCACAGGATAACCAGAATAACTGGCCCAAGATTTTAGGTGTTGAAGCCATGTGGATACCTCTTGATTTGCCTCTGCCAATATGATTAAGTTCCAATGAGTGAAGTATCCAAACCAGAGTGCAACTCAGGGGTTAATGGACAAAATTGCTATGGCAGTGGTGTTGGACAACCACAACAGTTTCAGCTGTGAACAACCAGTCATTGAACTGAAGCAAAAACCCTGAACTTCGGCCTTGAGAGAAAAGGCTCGTGTGAGATTTATCCTCTGGTTGCTGTACCCTGTGCTCATCACCAAGAACAGGGCACTGATTTCATGTAGGAAAACTTCCAATACCTTAAGAGTGCTAGTAAAAAACAAATAACTTTTTACATCTGGTCTCTGTGTTTAGAGGACAAAGAGAAAGAGGAAGAGGAGCTAAAATTACCAAGCACCTACCACGTTCTAGATGAAGCATATGGACTCTTCACAAAAATACCGTAACAGTAGTATCATCACCCCAGGGTAAGAGGATCTGCAGTCTTAGAAATAATGTGATGGAATTCTAGCTCAAACAGGTCCACTACTATTGTGCTGGTCACTAACAGCTTTATTTTATTTAATACTGCATCTGCATTTTGAATAAGAGTCTAAAAAGTTTCAAACTGCATCTTATATCTCAATTTCCATAAACATTTTTATGCTTTGCTTTTTTTTTTTTTAAAGATTTTATTTATTTATTTGACATACGGAGATCACAAGTAGACAGAGAGGCAGGCAGAGCGAGACAGGGAAGCAGGCTCTCTGCTGAGCAGGAAGCCGGATGTGGGGCTTGATCCCAGGACTCTAAGATCATGACCTGAGCTGAAGGCAGAGGCTCAATCCACTGAGCCACCCAGGCATCCCTATCATTTGCTTTCACTGGAAAATATCTATATGTAAATTAACTGGGTTGTGTTTTGTTTAAAAACTTTTTTTTGTTTAAATCTTGTTTAAAAATTTTGTTTAAAAAATTATGTTACTGAAATATTATTGAAAATTTCTAAAGTATTGAAAATGTTTTAAAAATACAGATCCCCTCTAACAACAAAATATTAACTTGTACGTGATTTGTATATTTTTATCTCTTACACATGAGTATAAAATTTGTCATATACTTTTTCTCAACATATATTTATCTTACATAATTTTGTATCCTACTTTTTCATTTTACTTTATAACATGGGTTTTTCCAAAATAATTTCTGAAAACACAATTTTAACAGCTTCATAGTATCTGAATGAGATATTAAATCATTGTTAAATAATGCTCTTCAGTTGAACATGTGAGCTTTTCCCAGAAATCTGACATAAGAATAATGTTTTGGTAAACACCCTTTGATTATACATCTTTGTATTTATGTCTGGCATATTTCTAGGCACAATTTCTCTATATAATATTTACTAGGTCAGCATATACGTAATGTTGCAGTTTCATGATACATATTTGCCAAACTTCTTTCCAGAAACATGAGGTTTCTTTCTCTACATAATCCCTAGAATTTAGTAGAATTTATTGAAACTTTGTGAAAAGTTCCATCTCTCAAAATAGAATAGTGGTTTCAAATTCTTTGAATTCAAAAAGAAAAAAAAAAAAGCCCTTTACTGATTTTCCCATTTTCTTGTTACCTTCTGTATTAATATGTTAGCATTCTTTAAAAGTCACAGATATTTATCTTATTGGTTAAAATGTTTAAAATACATTTTCTAAGTCTGTCACTTCTTTTTTATCTTTATTTACAATGACTTTTAAATACTTACTATAGTTTGTGCCTTACCAAATTTTGCCTCATTGTTTCTTTTTGCTTTTGCATAAATATTTCAAATTATGTTTTTATGATATGTAGACTTCATGGTTGCTTTGAGAATCTTTCCTCTTCGCAAGACTACAATTATTTTCCTCTAGACATTTATAATTTCATTATATAAGTTTTTATCTATCTATATTTTATATATCTAGTAAGCTAAAAATCTACATTTATTTCCAGCCAAATTGAGAGCAAATTCCTCAATCCCATCTGTTAGCCAGCCTATCTTTCCCCATGAATTTAAAATACCAGATTTATCAAAAAACAAATTCTTAGATACATCTATATGTGTATGTATGCATATAAATATAAGCATCTCTGTATATACATATGCACATATACACACATACTCTCTCATGTAAGACAGACAGTGGCCCCCATTAGGCTTTCCATCTCTATGTATCATTGTCCCCAGCTTATCAAATGACAAGTGAATGTCATGTGGGTCCAAACTCATTGACAACACATAAGTGATACACTCCAGGCACTGTCAGAAAATCTAGAAAACATGTGATGTCATAATCTCCTTAAGAATTATCATAATCTTAAAGAAACAATAATTATTGATATTTGCCCAATGTCCGTGCTATCTCCATTCCTGGATAACTTGAAATCCAATTCTGGATTAATCAAATCGCAGGAATGTTGTTCCTGGACTGACCGCTTTTTCCTTCCAGTAAAACTGTTTTGACTACATTGCTCTTTGACCTGAAATCATCTGACTACTCATGGAGCACCCTATATTCTACAGCTCTCTTACGGATGACAAAAGGGAAAATTCTCCCTGGTCTCCTGTAGAGGAAGAGTTGGGCTCCGTAGGAGTCACTGCCTTAATTTGACTTTAATACTGAGAACACAAATAACTTCTTTCTCCTAGAGTTGGACATCATAATATTTAGACAAGTCTGTGACCCTCGTTCAGCAAATGAACAGAACCCCCAGCACTGGTTGTGCTAACCTCACTGCAAGTTTCTTCCTTTTCACAACATTACTTTGTCCTGATTTCCTTATTCATGTTACCTTCTTACACTGTACATATTCTGATAAAGTACCTTAAATATGTGTTAGAAAAGACTGGTGCATAAATACAAAAAAAATAAAACTTTGGGAAAATTTTTTTTTCTGGACCTTTTACCTCGTTGATAAGAGGTGAGTATTGATGAAGACCAAGTTTTCCAAACCTGTCTGTACTAGAGATCAAAGACTGTTTATACCATGTTCAGTGGTATATTTAGAAAGAAGAATCTGGATCTAGGTATTTCATTTATTTATTTATTTATTAAGATTTTATTTATTTATTTGCCAGAGAGAGAGAGAGAGCGCATGAGCACAGGCAGGCTGAGTGGCAGCAGAGGCAGAGGCAGAGGGAGAAGCCGGCTCCCCGCCAAGTAAGGAGCCCAATGCGGGACTCAATCCCATGACGCCAGGATCATGACCTGAGCTGAAGGCAGATGCTCAAGCAACTGAGCCACCCAGGTGTCCCTGGATCTAGGTATTTTACAAAGTTATTGTCCAAAAGTATATTTTTATGATGTTATTTTGTCTGATATCATCATGTTCTCTTTCCAAATTATACATTCATCTGTATTTGCCAATGCAAACAAGACCTATACTTGAGTGTGTACAATACATGTTATTTTCTAAAGGTAGAAAATACACCTATTTTTGCCATGACCTCTTACAAAGCAGCCCAAAACTGAAAAACTGTTTTAAAATCTTAAATTCCCAAATTCTACCCCAGTATTTACCTATGTCAATATGGTTATTTCTGACCTTTACTTGAAATAGATCCTTGAAAGCGAACCGCTTCAGCACCATTCGTCACATGTAGGTATGTGTATAAATAAGTATACACACAAAATTAAAACTTAACCACTTTATTAATGTTCCTTTTGTAAACAAAGGCTTTATTACCTTAAAACTAAAAGCCTCAAGATCAGAAGATCCCTAAAGTCACCTCTAATTCTGTGATTCTCCATGGAATTTAGAGGTAAAACAAATTATCATCTCTCTTCCCCCCCAAAAAATTCCTTGAAATATTTTAACAGGTACTTAAACAGCCTTATTTTATGAACATATGGTTTTTTTTAAATAAAGATCATAAATAAAAATCCACCAGTGGAATATGTGAAAAATCAGTATAGAACAGTATATTGACATTTATCTTTCACCTTTTTGAGAATGTGAGGAAGGACCCTAATGTCTATGACTTATAACAGTAATTTTTATGAGGCATAAACTTGAACTGTGTGAACTATGAACTCAGCAGGCAGCAGTGAATCCTTTAATGACAATAACTTTAATATACCCACTTTCTCACACTGATGCAACTTCTTGGGTTGTCTTTGTTTTGTTATTTTGTTTTTGGTTTGGGTTTTTTTTTTTTTTAAGATTTTATTTATTTATTTGACAGACAAGATCACAAGTAAGCAGAGAGGCAGGCAGAGAGAGAGGAGGAAGCAGGCTCCCCAGCAAGCAGAGAGCCCAATGCAGGGCTCGATCCCAGAACCCTGGGATCATGACCTGAGCCAAACGCAGAGGCTTTAACCCACTGAGCCACCCAGGCGCCCCTGGTTTGGGATTATTTTTGTGGGTTTTTGTTGTTATTGTTCTTGTTGCTAGTCATCATAATCATAATAATTCTATTCCCTGAAATTCTATTTCCCTGAAAATTACTAATATTTGGAACAAAAATGAAAAGAAATATGTGATGAAATCAAGGAAATATTTATGCAGAAAGTAGGAATACTAATTACTTTAATTATGACTGCCTAAAGGATCTAAAAGAATACCAAAGGTTTTGGTTTTATCTTGATGCATTTTATAAAGGATAATATATGGTGCAATTGTGGTCATTCACTTGGAAGAATTGAAGGACACCTGAGTGCCTCAGTCATTTGAGTAACAACTCTTAGTTTTGACTCAGGTTATGATCTCAGTATCCTGGGATGGAGCCCAGAGCCAGGCTCCATGCTGGGCACAGAGTCAGCCTGAGAATTTCTCTTCCTGTCCCTTGACCCTCTGCTCCTTCTTTCTCTCTCTCTCTCTCTTTCTCTCCCTCTTCTTTAGATTTTAAATAAATCTAAAAAAAAATTTTTTTTTGGAAGAATTAAAAGGTATCAGGATCTATGCACTGTCTATACCAAGAGTTTATTCTATCTGGCACTTCACACATTTGGTTTAATTTTCAGCAAATGGTTTGATTGTAGAAGAGCAGAGTATTTGTTTTTTAAAGACTCTGGTTGCCTCATCACAGTATGATAAGAAATTAGAAGACATGGAAACATCTGTGAAGGAAAAGAAACTTAAATTGACTTTTAGATTTGAAAACTAATCTACCAAATACAAACAAGCCACATAAAACCCTTTATTATAAACTAATACATTTAAAAACATCTTGAAACCCACACATACCCCCCTATTTTAGCAATTATACTTTAATTATTTATTTACGTGTCTGCCTTCAACTGCATAAAGAAGCTCCTTCAACATAGGGAACTTATTCCTTCATGTTTATATCTTGAGTACCTGACATCAGTAGGTACTACATGTTTTAGAGATAAATCCCCTTTTCCTGCTCTGCTGTCCAAACACTTGCTCCCGGTAACCATGAGACAATCATTTTTCAATCATAGGAATCATCTGTTGTAGTGGATACCTTTGGGACTGAAGTGCTCATACTTTTGGTTACTGAGTGTGTTAACTATTGCTAATGCATAGGGAGACCCTCTGAAGGAACCATGCTATGTTGAAGATAGCTGCCTCACTCCAGTTTTTGTCCCCGCCCCTAAATCCTCCTGCAACAGCCTGCATCTAGCTATTGGTCAAGGCAAGGATACAGTCCTCCTTGTCTCAAGGGCCATCCCAGCTCTAGGGCTCCTTAGGACCACATGGAACTTGTACTGCAACTATTTCAACGTTCAAACTCTTCCTCTTCTCCAGGAATACTTTTCTCTTACTTTTTTCTCCCCAGCAAGCAGAGAGCCCAATGCAGGGCTCGATCCCAGAACCCTGGGATCATGACCTGAGCCAAACGCAGAGGCTTTAACCCACTGAGCCACCCAGGCGCCCCTGGTTTGGGATTATTTTTGTGGGTTTTTGTTGTTATTGTTCTTGTTGCTAGTCATCATAATCATAATAATTCTATTCCCTGAAATTCTATTTCCCTGAAAATTACCTCCTTAACCATTTGTGACAACACAGGGACCTAGAGAATATTATCCTCAGTAAAATACTCTCCAGGAAACCTCCTTGTAGTATTATCTGTCTCAAACTCTTCCCTGGAACCTAATCTAAGACACTAGTGGAGCTTTATAAAAATATAGATTTCTTTGACTACAGCCTTAGCAACAATTTTCTAAATAGGTCTCTCAGGGCAATGGAAACAAAAGCAAAAATTAACTACTGGGACCAGACAAAATTAAAAGGTTTCACACAGCAAAGGAAACCATCAAAAACCAAAACGTCAACCTATTGAATGGGAGAAGATATCTGCAAACTACATATCCAATAAGGAGTTAACATTCAAAATATATAAAGGACTTAAACAATTCAACACCAAAAAAATCCAATTAAAATTGAGAGGGGAACCTAAAAAGACATTTTTCCAAGGAAGAAGTACAGATGGCCAATAGACACATGAAAAGATGCTCAACTTCACTAATCATTAGGGAAATGCAAATCAAAATGCAGTGAGGTATTTTTCATCTGTCAGAATGGCTAGAATCAAAAGAACAAGAAATAAGTGTTGGCGAGGATGTGGAAAAAAGGGATTCCTTATGAACTGCTGGTGAGCATGTAAATGAGTGCTGTCACTGCGGAAAACAGTATGGAGGTTCCTCAGAAAATTAAAAATAGAAATATTATATGATCCCATAATTCCACTAGTGGGTGTTTACCCAAATAAAATAAAAACACTAATTTGAAAAGATATATGCACCCATAGGCTTATTGCAGCATTATGTACAATAGCCCAGATATGGAAGCAATCCAAGTGTCTATCAGTAGATGAATGGATAAAGAAAATGTGGGGTGTGTCTGTGTGTGTATACATACACACATATACACATATATACACACACACACATATACAGTGAACTATTCCTTAGCCATAAAAAAGAATGAGATCTTAACCATTTGTGACAACACAGGGACCTAGAGAATATTATCCTCAGTAAAATAAGCCAAACACAGACAAATACCATTAAGATTTTACTTCCATGTGGAATTTTAAAAACAATACAAAGAGACTCCAAAATACGGACAGACTGATGGCTGCCAGACAAGCAGCAGGGGACAGGAAGGGTGAAATAGATAAATGGGATTAAGAGGTACAAACTCCCAATTATAAAAGAAGCACGCCATGGAGACTAAAAGTAGAGCACAGGGAATATCATCAGCAACACTGTAATAACATTGTTTGGTGACATGACAACTACATGTAGCATGGTGGGCACCGAGTAATGTACAGAATTACTGGATCAATATGTTACATACCGGAAACTAATATAACTTCAATAAAAAAGAGGTTTCCAGACCTCATTTTGGATGTACTAAAATCGATTTTTAAAGCAGGTGAATTTTTTTAGTTTCACAAGTTATATGCCAAAAGTTTGCCTTATAAAGTTTCTCTTTCCATCAAAATACCAGCCCATTGTTTCTCTTCCAGTACAATTCCAGGATTGAAGACTAGCTGTCTAAGTGGTTGTTGACCTTTTTTAAAAGAGACTTGATCTTGTAACACTTCTCAGCTAATGTCTTCTTTTAGTATCTTTCATCTAAATTGGGTACATAAAACTTTGTTATTTCTTCTATTTACCTAGGCAGACACCTATTCATAAGTGATTACAAAGCTGTACCCTCTAATTTGTACCAACCAGACTTGTTTCGGGGCAAATAATTCATTAGAACCATTGGAGAAGGAACTCGGCCTTGACATGGACAGTGCTCTATGGCTTACAGTGAAGACTCCCTTACATGTGTAGTAATCCGCAAATCCTGTTTCAGACTCTGTCACTATGATCTTTCAAATAAAGGCAATGAAATAGGTATGATCATCAATCCTACAATTTTGTGATTCTCCTTAGTCATCCGTTTGTCTCTTAAATAACAGTTGTGGTGACCCACTTGTCACCTGTATAATAAGGCATTTTCAAAACCAACCATGTGATAGAAATCTTTTTCTTTCAACTAACTGTACAACCCTGCAAAATTACTGTATAAAATACAAAGTCCAAGGACAAATATTTTTCAGAACAATAATTCAGAATAATTCTGTGAAGCTTCTTTAAAAATTAACCTAGTTGCAAATAAATAAATTAAATAAGCACCTTCTCTCTCCTCTTTGGCTGGTTTTGGTTTCAATGAGCTTTCCATTTTCAGTCTGTTTCTCTAACATAAAGAGATTGGCTCTGGAATCAAACTAGCAAAAATAAAAAGAAAGATGAGCGTTTTACATTGAGACCAGGAATTTGTGTGCCAAGATTCAATCTGTGGTGCCTGGAAAAGTGCTGAGACGTCAAAACTTGGAAAAATTTGTTTTTGAACAGAAATGCTGACACCACTTATCTGTATCAATTCAGCTCTGAGTTGTGTGGGTGCAGTGTTCTGCTTTCACTACTTGAGATGTTCTGCCTCACTGCGAGGCAGGCAAACAACAGAAAATTGTCTCTGTGACCGGAGCCTCGACATTACCTGGGAACACATGCAAAGACATGTTCTCAGTGTCACAAGAAGAAATAGGAGTCGATCATCTAAATGGCTCAAGTGAATGCAATCCCCGAACACTACCACTGTACCATAATCCCTCCCAATTTGGAACTATTTTCTAATTGGACAACCACCTGCAGAAAGTCTGGCAAACGGCAGGCCTCGGGCCAAATCCACATCTTTAGACACAGCCGGCAGGTTAACGCGAGTTGTTACATTTTGAAAGGGTTGGAGGGTAAAAAAAAAAAATCAAAAGAAGAAGATTTCATGATATGTATCACGAAATTCCATTTCTGTCTATAAATAAAGTTTTACTGGAATACAGCCACACAGATTTGTTTACGGACTGTCTAGGGCTGCTTTCACACTGCAATCGCAGAGGATAAGGGGTGGCATAAAATATCTGCTCTTGGGCCTTTTACAGAAAAAGCTGGCCAATCCCTAACCTAGAGTACTGTAATTTACAAGGCTTTTTGATATGCATCGAATTTAATCCAGTGGAAAATATCAGGTCTATTCTACAAAGGAAAATAAAAAGGAAATGGCTTTCCCAAGGTCATATAGCCAGTATGGAGGAGACTTACTCACCCTCTTTCACATCATCAAAAGCTCCTCTACAAATCAGCATTATAAATCTTTAGTGACACTCATTAGTATTTGGTTTTTAAAAATGTTGCCATCCTTTCATTTCTCAAAACCATAATCGAAAGTAATTTGCTTAAAACCCAGCACTTCTTCGGAGTATTTTGGTTCTGAAGGGCCAAGGATCAAACTCTTGAAAAGCACACTCTGCCTGACAATATTAACTAACAGACTTGTCACTCAAGAGACAAACAGAAGTTTCTCCCTTCAGTTGCCCAAACATTTCAACGCAGTGGAGGAGAATCCTGAACCCATCATCTTTCTCTTGGACTCCTTAGTATTATTTCTCATGCAGATACAGCAGATCTTTCTGACAAGGTCAAACTCTCCTGAAATTGAGTTACTAAAGCAATTTTGTACATTCCCTCTGAACATGCCATTGGCCTTGGCCTAAAGATACTATTCAAGCAGAAAAAATAGTTTCATCTCTTCCACTGGGTTTTCTCACCTGAGTAACTACAGACTTTATATTCTTAACCTTTCTACTTCTGTTCTTTATATATATGTATATATATACCTACATGTGAATGAGAGAGAGAATATAAGGATTATCAATTCATTTATTAAATGCTTTATAAATACAAGGAGTAAAGTTCTTCTGAGAATAATGACCAAGTTAAATACTGAACTAAAATCTAGGAAGAATGAGATTTAGCCCCTGCTTGACCACTGACTACGTGACTTTGGGAAACTCCCTGCATCTCCCTAGGTCTATTTCCTCACCCATATAACAAAAGAAACTACATGGCACTTACGGAGCATTCCTGTTTAAAATTATCTCTAACTCTGAATGTGTTGAATACTCATTTAATCCAAGTCTCGATTTCACTATCTCTAAATTAGAGCTAAGACCTATGACACAGGTAGTTAATTAAAGTAAGAAAGTATACTTAGAGGAGAGTACACAGTGCTCCAAAGATGAAAATAGGACACTCTGTATTTGTAGATTGTTTTACTCATGATAAGCAGTTAAAGAAGTCTAGAAAGCAAAAACCAGAGAGAAAGTGCCTATGGTATGTTTTTTAAGTTACACAAATTTATGACAAACTTCCTCTTGGTACACAGGACTATTCTTGTCCTGCTCACATGAGGCAGACAAGACCACAAGCTCTGGCCAGCTCTTCTCTGTCCTCTTCACTTACCCTTGCACAGACCAACAGGGTGAACTGTGGTCCTTCCGCACTCAAAAGTATGAGAAAGGCACTCAAATACGCAATCACTTTTCATAGTGAAGGATCCCAGAAAGGAATCTCACTTGATAACTTATAAAATAACCTCTCTTATAACTTCTTTTGTAAACTCCAGATGTTTCTAAACAGTTTCTTTAAAACAAGCTCTGCCTCAAGACTAAAATTTATAATCTCAAAGATTAGCAATATAAGACTTCTTGTGTGTCCTGAGTATTTTTATATTTTAATTTTTTTTAAAGATCCTAACTATTGTTGATTTTTTTCAACACTATGACTTTATACATCACAGTCACCAAAGTAGTTTACATTTAAGCTGATCAATCTCACTCCAGAGAGGGCTTAGTTCCATCATATTAACCTTTAAAAAGTTAACATTTCTTAATCGATAACAAGAAATAGGAATATATAGCAGAAGCAAACACCTGATATTTGAGCCAAGAGCTCTTTAGTTCTATTCTAATCCCTTTCCATAAAGTCATAGAGTTTATGGTTGTATCTTTTATTCTGTGTGTCTGGTTATTTGTCTGAATGCAGGGTCAACAATACCAGTCTTGGTAATGTTCTTAGATTCAATATTTAAGGTTACAATGGCTTAAATTAAATACCCTCATCAGGATTTAAATATAATTGACTGAGGCCAGGGCTTGATTAAAAGTAAATGAAACATACTTACTTAAGAACACACTTAAGAACAATTAACCTATTTCTTAGGCTCGTTTATCCATTTATTTATATGAGGCATTTGCAAGCAGTACTACAAAAGACCCTGGAGACTCCATGCCCACTGTCAAGGGACAGTGAACTAAGAGCTTTAACAGAGGATGATCAGCGCTGGGAAGGAAATGTGCCCATGTCCACGGGAGTACAGATGAGAGGCATTCAGATTAGACACTAGGAAGGTGACAACAATATCCAGTGTCAAAGAGCCAGGAAAAAAAAAATTACACAAGGGGAAGAAGTTAATGAGATTTGCAGGTGAATAATGCACAGGAAAAATCACAACAGTATATATCACAGCATAAACGACTAAAGCTAGTTAGTCATAGGCTGAGAAGGTGGTATTTGGGGAAAGTGACCAGAGATGAAAATGTCAGGTCATGAAGAACCATGCATGCCATGCTAAGGGGCTTGAATTTCAACCTGAAAGCTCTGGGAACCCAGTGGAAAATTTAAGCCAGAGCAGGACTACCCAGCTCTGACATTAAGAAAGATATAGGGACAAGTTTGAAATGATGTAGGGGTAAGTGATGAATGGGCAGAAGGTAGACAATTTAGGAGGAAGTAGATGATTTAGAAGTCCAGTGCAGTAATGCAGTCAACTGTGAGTTCATGTAGGCGGAACCCTAGCAGAAGGAATATTTAGTAAGATGAGGGGCTTTATCAGAAAGAGAGGGTGGGTGAATGAGTGAAAATCTAGAACCACCCTTGGATTTATGACTTGGACAACTGCATGGATTGTGGCACTACACACTATAAAGGAAAGCACAGAAGAAACATTACTGATCACCTTTTAGTTTTGACATATAAGGAAAGTTACTACATATACGGAATTTCACTTTAGGGAAGACTGATTTTCTACAATTTTCAGAAAAAAAGTTCTAAAGAGCAAGAATAATAGACAATAAACACAGAAGAGATAGGGAAAGATGGCAGTGTGAAAAATGCTCACGTCTGCCCCAGCGGAATAAACAGCATCATGAGTGGTGGGGAAAGAAATGAGAAAAAAATAAGAAGGGAAATTCAATGCTTGAGTTTCAATGTTCAGACCAAAATGAAGAGGACTAAAGAAAGGTATACTACAACTCCCAGAAAGAGAAATCTGAAAGTTGTCAGAGGGAATGAGTCAAGGGAAAAGGATGATTTGATAAAAAGTGGTACTCTCACACCAGAAAATATTTCAAAGGGCAAAAAAGAGAGAAAATGATAATTCCTTAAAAAATATTTTATAGATGGTTTGTCTCCCTCCCGATCCCATCTTGTTTCATATTTTCCTTCCCTACACCCCACAACCCCCCTTTCCTCTCAAATTCCTCACATCAGAGAGATAATATGATAATTGTCTTTCTCTGATTGACTTATTTCACTCAGCATAATCCCCTTTCTTAATCTCACAAAACAAACTGAGGGTTGCTGGGGGAAGGCGGGGTAGGGAGAGGGTGGTTGTGTTATGGACACTGGGGAGGGTATATGCTATGGTGAGTGCTGTGAAGTGTGTAAGCCTGACGATACAGACCTGTACCCCTGAGGCAAATAACACATTATATGTTAATAAAAATAATTTAAAAAATATTTTATAGAAACTAGCAGATTTGACCACTTGAATGCATGCATAGGGGAAGAGCAGATAATCTAGGATTTATACCTGTATTTAGATCTAAAAGCTATCAAAATGAAAAATGTGGACATAATATTACACTGTCGAAAGCAGCTACAAATGTTCGCACACAGCATTACGGTATCCTATAGGAAGAGTAGCTCAGAGCTAATGCTTTGGTTATGATAAACAAATTTGCAATTATGAGACATTTTTAGTCCCATACAAATATGCAGAAACAAAGCCAGAATTCACTTTTCAAGAAAAAAAAATCTGGCAAAGTTTCCTAAACAGAAGCCCCACTTACACCAAATCTGGTCCTGTCGGGTGCCAGACTTCCACAGCAGGCACAGACGGCGGAGCTCCTATTGCTTGCTTCACAGATTGCTGTCTGGTTGCAATTTCTAGTCCTATGTGATTGGGTGGCACAGAGAAAACCCCCTGGCTTTCCTCTATCAGTTCTGCATCCACAGCTCCATCCATCAAAATAAACATAATGGCCCATAAAAATGGAGCCCAGGTATGCCTCTTCTGATCCATGTAGCATTTCTTTACCCCTATGGAAAGTTGAAGGAGTGATTTAACTTACAAGTTGTCAAGCCAGCACAGGCTAAAGAAAGGTGGTGAGACAAGCAGCATTCTCAGTGCCATCCCTGCATCTAACTTCCATAAGCTTTGCGTCTTTCCTTCCTTTGATTTCCATCCTGAAAGGTAGGGCTGAGGCCATTATCTTAGCATTACAGAAGGTCATCAATTCATCCTTCACACACCCAGGCAAACATCTGTACTAAGCACTTACTCTATGACAGGTGCTATGCCATCATCAGCAATAGAAAAATAAGCAAGGCAAGTTTGAAAGCTTGCAGGAACATCTAATATGGAAAGATGGTTATATCTTTAAAAGGTAATCTGATAGATGCTATAAGAGAGATATTAACAAAGTGTTAAAGAAAACTCCAGCAGGAAGAAGCTAGACATGGTGATCTTTTATTAAACATGCATTTTTTAAAAGCCCCTTCTTCAACACACACAGAGACAAGGACATTTCAGATGGCTTTTTGATAGTGCAATATGTACTTACCCAGCAACTTATAATTTTATGTAGGATTAAGGAAAACCCAAGCCTTTACTAAGACACTTTTACTCCTACTGAATTAAGCCAAAAATCAGGATCTTACTAACAACAACAAATTGCATTCACTTAAAAATTTTAACACCAGTGGGGCGCCTGGGTGGCTCAGTGTAAGGTTAAAGCACCTGTCTTCGGCTCAGATCATGATCTCAGGGTCCTGGGATTGAGTCCCGCATCGGGCTCTCTGCTCAGCTCTCTCTTTCTCTCTTTGCCTGCCTCTTTGCCTACTTGTGATCTCTGTCTGTTAAATAAATAAGTAAAATCTTTAAAAAAAAAAAAATCTGTTTCTTTGTCTTTCCCTCTCATTCTTTAAAAAAAAAAAAAAAAAAAATTAACACCAGAGAACTGGACATTCACACACACTTCCTATTGTAGTCTCTGAACATAAATTTCCATTTATTCTTATCTTGACATACATCACATGGGACTATGGTTCACCTTCAAGTGTCAACGCCCCAGCAGAGGGTATGCTCTCCTTTATATCAGTACTTAAAAGAAAGCTCAATTTACCTTTAAAAAGGGGAGGAAAAATACACTGAAAGCACTATAAATGGAAACTTTCTAAAAAGTAACTGTGGCAATTTTAGATCTTCAAAGATCTATATTTAGGAGTTCTAAGATTAGGGTTGACCAACAAAATATCACTCTCGTTTAACTTGAGAACTTATTAACTTCAGGACTTATTTCTTTTCCACATCTCAATCTTGGCAACTTCTTTGGGGGTCACATAGCTTCCAAATTATTTTTAAAAATGGAAACATGGTTTCGGATAAGAAATGCAGAACTAGCAGTTACCTTCTTTGCCTCATTTGATTCTCTGAGTATTTCTCGCCTCACTTAAAATGACAGACACTTCACAGCAAATGGTCATAAGATTAAATAAACAATCTCATTTGTGTTTTGAAGGATTTATTCATTTTAGAGAGAAAAGGGGATTGAATGAGTGGGAAGCGCAGAGGGAGAGGGAACTTCCCTCAAGCAACTCTATGCTGAGCACAGAGCCCCTGTGCAGGGCTGGATCTCACAGGCTTGAGATAAGGACAAGCCGAAATCAAGAGTTGGATGCTTAACCGACTGAGATACCCATGTGCCCCTGAACAATCTCGTTTTTAGACACAAGAGACATTCTGATTTCCCTGATAAGAAAAGCCCTAACGTATTAACCAAATGAGAATGTTAAAAGAACACGTATCTGATACTGTGCGAAGGACAGGTTGCAGTATAAAGATACACTCGACTAAGGTTCAGTTTCAGAAAAGAACACAGACTGAGAGGACTGCGGTTGTGCTAAAAATAAACAGTTCTAGTATTTTAGAGATGGACCCTGAAATATTTACAGATGCAATGATACGATTTGGAGTCTGTCTCAAAATAATACTGGGGGAGATCAGGTGGAATTACAGACAAAATCAGTTTGGCCAGAATTTGGTCATTATTGAAGCCAGCGGATGGTACGTGAAGATTATCCATAGGAGTCTGATTATTTTTTGTAAATATTTGAAAAGAAGAAAAATAATCAAACAAAAACAAAACAGAATAAATGGTCTCCTAGAAGACTATCAAGGGAAATGAATGAAACCAGGTAATCATTTGGCATGACAGATGTTTTAGCCAAATGACATTCACATCCATATTTATTTTTTAGAACAACAGTGCATTAACCAAGGACATGAGGTGCCACTGATAGGAATATCCAGATGATATTCTCCCTCACACACACACAGCACTTTTTCCCAAATAGTGCTTTCTAAACATATTATTATACGTAACAATAACCCACAAGAAAACAATACTCTCAATCCTCACATATACATACTTAAGGACAATCTCACTGTAGAAATATATTCCCCTGCTAGAGAGGGTTTTGCTTTTGCTATTAGTCATTGACTCTTTTTCTTGATCTAGACTAACAATTGTGAGAGTGCATTGCCTTCACAGGAAAGGCTTCAGCTCTTGAAGCTATACGGCTCTCCATATAAAGGGCGCCAGTTGGGTATTCCTTAAGTCTGTGTCTCCACTGGCATTATTTGTGAGTATCAGGAGATAAAAAAAAAACAACCAAACAGCTGCATACAAAGGCTTGATCACAGAAAAAGGATAGTTGTGGAGGGTGTACAAATCCTGCCGCAAACATGCTGATTTACTTAGGAGTGAGCAGTGTTTGTGGGACTGAATGTTTTCTGCTATAAAGCATGAAGCAGCTTAGGCCTTTAACCACTCCAAGCAAGCCTGAGTGCATTAAAGGATTCTCCAAAGAAGCCCGCCTGACGTAAAGGAAACATTCTACACAACCTAGATAGTCGCCCAGTCTGGGAGCACACATTATTTGAAGTATATACGAAGGAAAAGACAGGATGTAGAATTCTCATTTTATAATGTCAACAGTGGTCTTTCCATACTAAATGATGTAAGAAAGTAAAAGCAAACACAATTTCAAAGAAATGTAAAACTAGCACTCACCTTTTATAAGAAGTTTCATTTTTGGAGTATTTCACTCCTCACAAAAAATGATTCTGCGCAGCAAATATCCATTAAAGAATGTAAACCATCTTTTAAGATGCTGAAGAAACTGTTATTTCTTTGATAGGGAAAAAAATCTAACATGTTAACCAAATAGAATACAAACAGATGTTTAAATACACACACACACACACACACACACACACACACAACTCAAGGAGGCATTAATCACAACATAAAGTACAGTAACCACGGAAAACTGTTTCCAGAGTGGTAGTTTCCAAAGAGCATTTTTCAACAATTTAAGGTATTCCCAGATATCTCAAGGATTGCTACAAAAATAATTTATCTACAGCAATAACAACAAAAATGTCATTTGAGGGGCACCTTGGTGGCTCAGTGGGTTAAAGCCTCTGCCTTCAGCTCAGGTCATGATCCTTAAGGTCCTGGGATGGAGCCCCTGAGCAGAGAGCCTGCTTCTTCCTCTCTCCCTGCCTGCCTCTCTGCCTACTTGTAATCTCTATCAAATAAATAAATAAAATATTTTTTTAAAAAAAGTTCATTTCTTGGGGCGCCTGGGTGGCTCAGTGGATTAAGCCGCTGCCTTCGGCTCAGGTCATGATCTCAGTGTCCTGGGATCGAGCCCCGCATCGGGCTCTTTGCTCAGCGGGAGCCTGCTTCTCTCTCTCTCTCTGCCTGACTCTCTGCCTACTTGTGATTTCTCTCTCTGTCAAATAAATAAATAAAATCTTTAAAAAAAAAAAAAAAAAAAGTTCATTTCTTTAATTATAATTTTTTTTAAAAAGTCATTTGATTTTCCTTATGCTAAGTTGCAGCACTTCAGAGGGGGACTGAAAGGACCTCCCCCCCCCCCCCCGCAAAAAAAAAAAGGCATCACTAAAAATCAAATTAATTGTTTTGAATTTTCCAAGATTTTGAATCACTTCTTTTAGGCAAATAAATATGAAGCTGTGGATTCTTTTCAGATAGCATTGGATGAAGTGACTTGTTCTTACAGAAGTGGATGTGCCCAAGGAACACAACTGACTTTTCCCTTTGCAGATGAGAGCCCCGACAGTCCAAGTGGGAGACACTGACCATCCGTTCTTCTCTCATGTGTCCTCCTCTCATCTCCTCTTTCCTCCAGGCTCCCACCTACACCCAATCCCATATCTCCCCTACCATCAACATTTATCTTCCTCCACCTTTTCCTTTAAGAAGCTCAGAATGGTAGGACAAAAAGAACAGAAATAGAGAGGGAAAAGAAAGTTGAAACTTTTAGTACCAGTTCAGCCAAAAACTACAAGTATTACCTTGAACAAGCACTTTCAGTGCTCAAAACTTTATTTTCTTTAGTCCAAAAAATAGAGACTGAACAACAGGTTCTAGCTCTAACATTCTCCAAATATGTAAATCAGGCATATCTTCTTTTAAATTACACAAGTCATATTGCTTATTGATCATCATCTGATGGTGTTACTGTCTGATTAAAGCTGCCACTTTTCAAGATGTTGCCTGAAAGATAACACACTTTGATAACATGATACTCTATACAGAACACCCAAAAGATGCCACCAAAAAATTGCTAGAACTGATACACAAATTCAGCAAAGTCATAGGACATATACTCAACATACAGAAATCTGTGACATTTCTAAAAGCCAATTATGAAGAAGAGAAATCAAGGAATCAATTTCATTAACAATTGCACCAAAACCCATAAGATACCCAGGAATAAACCTAATCAAAGAAATAAAAGATCTGTATGCTGAAAACCATAGAAAACTCAAGAAATTGAAGAGGACACAAATAAATGAAAAAATATTCCATGATCATGGATTAAAAGAAAAAATATCGTTAAAATGTCTATGCTACCCAAAGTAATCTATACCTTTAATAAAATCCTTATCAAAATACTATGAGCATGGGGGCGCCTGGGTGGCTTAGTGGGTTAAGCCTCTGCCTTCGGCTCAGGTCATGATCCCAGGGTCCTGGGACTGAGCCCTGCATTGGGCTCTCTGCTCAGCAGGGAGCCTGCTTCCCTTCCTCTCTCTCTGCCTGCCTCCCTGCCTACTTGTGATCTCTCTCTGTCAAATAAATAAATAAAAATCTTAAAGAAAAATACTACAAGCATGTTTCACAGAGCTAGAAAAAGCCATCCTAAAATTTGTATGGAACCACAAAAGACCCTGAATAGCCAAAGCAAGCTTAAAAAACAAACAAACAAACCAATCAACCAACCTGGAGGCATGGCAAACGCAGACATCAAGCTCTGTTACAACGTCGTAGTCATCAAGACAGTATGGCAGCCGCACAAAAGCAGACACACATTACACCAGTTAGAATGGCCAAAATCAACAAGAGAGTAAACAATGTGTGTTGGAAAGGATGTGGAGAAAGGGGAACCCTCTTCCACTGTTGGTGGGAAAGCAAGTTGGTGCAGCCTCTTTGGAAAACAGTGTGGAGGTTCCTCAAAAAGTTAAAAATAGAGCTGCCCTATGACCCAGCAATTGCACTACTGGGTATTTACCCCAAAGATACAGATGTAGTGAAAAGAAGGGCCATCTGTACCCCAGTGTTCATAGCAGCAATAGCCACAGTCGCCAAACTCTGGAAAGAGCCAGGTGCCCTTCAACAGACAAATGGATAAGGAAGATGTGGTCAATATATACTATGGAATATTACACCTCCATCACAAAGGATGAATACCCAACTTTTGTATCAACATGGACAGGACTGGAGGAGATTATGCTGAGTGATATAAGACAAGCAGAGAGAGTCCATTATCATATGGTTTCACTTACTTGTGGAGCATAAGGAATAACACGAGGACAATAGGAGAAGGAAAGGAAAAGTGAATTGGGGGGAAATCGGAAGGGGAGATGAACCATGAGGGTCTGTGGACTCTGAGAAACAAACTCAGGGTTTTGGAGGGGAGGGGGGATTAGGTGAGCCTGGTGGTGGGTATTAAGGAGGGCACGTACTGAATGAAGCACTGGAATTGGTGCATAAACAATGAATCTTGGAACACCAAAAAAATAAAATTAAATTAAAAAAAAAAAAAAACTAGACACACAGATCAATGGAACAGAAAACCCAGAAATGAACCCACAACTATATGGTCAACTAATCTTCAACAAAGGAGGAAAGCATATCCATTGGAAAAAAGACACTCTTTTCAACACTAGGTATTGGAAAACAGTATGAAGGTTCCTGAGTTAAAAATAGAACTACCCTATGACCCAGCAACTGAACCTCTTGATATTCACTCAAAGGATATAAAAATACTGATTTGAAGGGGGCACATGCACCCCAATGTTTACAGCAGCATTATTTACAATAGCCACATTATGGAAAGAGTCTAAATGTCCACTGACTGATAAATAGATAAAGAAGAGATGCTGTGTGTATATATATATCTATATCTAGATATATAGATATAAAGAAGAGATGATATATATATATATCATATATATATCATATATATCATGAGAAATATTCCATTATATATATATATATATATATATATATATATATATATAATGGAATATATAATGGAATATTTCTCATCCATCGTAAAGAACAAAATCTTGCCATTGGCAATGAGCTGGATGGAGCTGGAGAGTATGATGCTAAGCAAAATAAGTCAGAGAAAGACAAATACCATATGATTTCATTTATATGTGGAATTTATGAAACAAAACAGATGAACATAAGGGGTGAAAAAAAGAGAGCAAACCATAATAGATTCTTAACAATACAGAACTGAAAACAATTGAGAACAAACTGTTGATGAAGGGAGGTAGATGGTGGGCTAAATGGTTGATGGGTATTAAGGAGTATGTATGTATGCTGTGTTGAGCACTGGGTGTTATATGTAAGTCATGAATCACTAAATTTACTCCTGAAGCCAATATTACAGTATATGCTAGCTAACTAGAATTAAAATAAAATTTTGAAAAAAAAGTTATGCATTTTTAAAATTTTATGTGGTTAAACAAAGGTCTAAATATTTCAATGAAACTCTCTAAACTTATTAAGTGTATACAGAGAGGGGAACCTGGGTGGCTCAGTTATTAAGCATCTGCCTTCGGCTCAGGTCATGATACCAGAGTCCTGGGATGGAGTCCTGGGATCAAGCCCTGCATTGGGCTCCTTACTCAGCAGGGACCCTTCTTTTTCCTCTCCCACTCCCCCTGCTTGTGTTCCCTCTCTGGCTATCTCTCTCCATGTCAAATAAATAAATAAAATCTTTTTTTTTTAAAAAAGCATACAGAGAAAAAGCCAGAACTAAGGGAAATGGATTTATTTTAAGAAGGGTAATATATGCTACTAAGAACTGTCTGATAAAGAATTTATAAGTGGAGGCAAATTCTACAGTATAAATGTTTTTCTTTATACCCTTTCTCTGAAAAGGAATGTCTGAAGGATACCAAGGAAACAGGACAAAGCAACTTTGAAATCCTTAGAAATAAGGTAATTTCAATTAGGCACATATTGTTCACACCCAGTTAACGTATAATCAATTCTTACTTCTAAGGGGAAATGACCACATTTTGTCTCTATCAGTTAAGAAACATGGGAGGGAAAGGAGCGCAATTAGAGATTAACGTATGTAATGCATGACTGTGACTTCATTTCTTCTAAAAAAGAAACAAAAAGAAAAAAATTAAAAGAAAATTCACTAGAGTCTAAACAAAATATGAAAAACCACCATCCACCCAAGGGGACCAGTGAATGGTTCTCAAAAGTAGCCGACCTATGCCTCTGAAGAGAATCTGTCCTGCAAATGGACACGTGGCACAGACGCAACTTCCCTCTCTCATTATGTATTGGGTGTTCACAAAATTACTCATCTAGTTACAAACATCAACTTTAGGTATTCATACAGTTTCCATCTGTGCTGCTGATACCAGATCACAGTGTCACCTCACTAACATTGGCAGAAATAAACGGTGCATATTCTCTGAAAAATTAAAATCCGTATCTTAAAACTATACTTTTCAACTACTCAGTAAAGTTTTTATAAAATTCTAAATATCAGTGACTCTGAAGCTATATTTACATAAAATGGTAATTCAGATGTCTGCTAAAACCCCCTATCCACTAAGATCTAGAAAAGTTCTCAAGGATCACCTTGAACTTCTAATATGATGCCTTACAGTAGATCAAAATAAACTCTTCCCATCTTATGATACCAAACACATTGATCCTTTGCTGGTGCAACTATGTTCAAAATTGCCCACATTTCATCCCAAATGGCTTACCACAGTTCCTTCCCTAGAAGTAATTATGGTACTAGTTTATTATAATAATAATTTTTTAAAAGCATGACAAAAGTTGTTAAATTCATAACACAAAAGTTCACAAATAAGAAACAGCCCTGTTCAGAATAATTTAAATAGAAAGTTATTATACACTTTAATCATTTTATTTCTTCACTTACATTAAAATTGTTTTTAGAAATTTATGAAGCTTATTGGTGCCCACACCTCTGTTAGGAAGCTCCTTTGTACTGTGACAAAGAATTTGACAGTAGTCTCATTCCATGGGTTGTCTCTTTGTTTTGTTGACTATTTCCTTTGCTGTGCAGAAGCTTTTTTAGCTTGATTAAGTCCCAAAAGCTTATTTTCACGTTTGTCTCCCTTGCCTTTGGAGATGTATCTTGAAAGAAGTTGCTGTGGCTGATGCTGAAAAGGTTACTGCCTGTGTTCTCCTCTAGGATTCTGGTGGATTCCTGTCTCACATGGAGGTCTTTCATCCATTTAGAGTTTATCTTTGTGTATGATATAAGAGAATGGTCAAGTTTCATTCTTCTGCATGTAGCTATCCAATTTTCCCAGCACTATTTATTGAAGAGACTGTCTTTTTTCCCATTGGGTATTCTTTCCTGCTTTGTCAAAGATTAGTTGACCAGAGAGTTGAGGGTCTATATCTGGGCTCTCTATTCTGTTCCACTGGTCTATGTGTCTGTATTTCTGCCAGTACCATGCTGTCTTGGCGATCACAGCTCTGTAATAGAGCTTGAAATCAGGCAACATGATGCCCAGCTTTGTTTTTCTTTTTCAACATTTCCTTGGTGATTCCTTTTCTGGTTCCATACAAATTTTAGTATTGTTTGTTCCAGCACTTTGAAAAATGCTTTTGGTATTTTGATCAGGATGGCACCAAAAGTATAGATTGCTCTGGGCAGCATAGACATTTTAACAATGTTTATTCTTGTGATCCATGAGCATGGAATGTTTTTCCATCATTTTGTGTCTTCTTCAATTTCTTTCATTAGTGTTCTGAGTTCCCAGAGTATAGATACTTTACCCCTTTGATTAGGTTTATTCCAAGGTATCTTATGGGTTTTGGAGCTACTCTAAGTGGAATCAATTCTCTAATTTCTTTTTCTACAGTTCCATTGTTAGTGTATAAGCAAGCAACAGATCTATGTGCATTAATTTTGTATCCTGACACATTACTAAATTGCTGTATGAGTTCTAGTAATTTGGAGGTGGAGTCTTCTGAGTTTTCCACATAAAATACTATGTCATCTGTGAAGACAGAGAGTTTGACTTCTTTGCCAATTTGAATACCTTTTATTTCTTTTTGTTGTCTGATTGCTGTGGTTAAGACTTCTAATACTCTGTTGAGAATAGTGGCAAGAGTGGGCATTCTTGTCATGTTCCTGATCTTAAGGGGAAGGCTCTTTGAGAATGATATTCACTGTGGGCTATTCATAGATGGTTTTTATGAAACTGAGGAATGTTCTCTCTATCCCTATACTCTGAAGAGTTTTAATCAGGAAAGGATGCTGTATTTTGTCAAATGCTTTTTCTGCATCAATTGAGAGGATATGATTCTTCTCTCTTTTCTTAGTAATGTGTTCTATCACACTGATTTGTGAATATTGAACCACCCTTGCATCCTAGGAATAAAACTCACCTGGTCATGATGGATAATACTTTTAATGTACTGTTGGATCCTATTGGCGAGGATCTTGTTGAGAATTTTGGCGTCCATATTCATCAGGGATGATCATCAGAGATATTGGTCTGAAATTCTCCTTTTTGATGGGGTCTTTGCCTGGTTTGGGGATCAAGGTAATGCTAGCCTTATATAATGAGTCTGAAAGTTTTTCTTCTGTTTTATTTTTTGAAACAGCTTCAGGAGAATAGAAATTATTTCTTCTTTGAATGTTTGGAAGCATTCCCCAGGGAATCCATCAGGCCCTGGACTCTTATTTTTTGGGAGGTTCTTGATCACACTTCAATCTCATTACTGGTTATTTGTCTATTCTGGTTGTCAATTTCTTCCTGTTTCAGTCTTGACAGTTTATAGGTTTCCAGGAAGGCATCCATTTCTTTAGGTTGCTTAATTTATTGGCATTGAATTGTTGATAATAATCTCTAATAATTGTTTCTACTTCCTTGGTTTTAATCTTGTTATCTCCCCTTTCATTCATAATTTTATTAATTTGGGTCCTTTCTCTTTTCTTTTGAATAAGTCTGGCCAGTGGTTAATTGATCTTATTAATTCTTTCAAAGACCCAGCTTCTAGTTTCATTGATGTGTTCTACTGTATTTCTGGTTTCTAATTCATTGATCTCTGCTATAATCTTAATTATTTCTCTTCTTGTGCGTGGCTGAGGCTTTATTTATTGTTCTTTCTCCAGTTCTTTAAAGGTGTAAAGTTAATTATATGTGTCTTTGTGATTTTTTTTTTTTTTTTGAGTGAGGCTTGGTTGGCTATGTACTTACCCATGAAGATCACCTTTGTAGTATCCCATAGGTTTTGGATTGATGTGCTTTTGTTCTTATTGGTTTCCATGAATTGTTTAAGGCCTTTGATTTCCTGGTTGACCAAAAGTTTCTTAAGCAGGATGGTCTTTAGCTTCCAAGTATTTGAATTTCTTCCAATTTTTTTTTTTGTGTGTGTGATTGAGTTCATTTCAAAGCATTATAGTATGAGAATATGCAGGGAATAATCTCAGTCTTTTCATATCAGTTGAGACCTGATTTGTGACCCAGTCTGTGGTTTATTCTGGAGAAAGTTCTATGTGTGTTCCAGAACAATAAGTATTCTGTTGTTTTAGGGTAGAATGGAATGTTCTGTTTATATCTGTGAGGTCCACCTGGCTCAGTGTGTCATTCAAAGCTCTTCTTTGTTGATTTTCTCTGTTTGATTTTGATTCTCTGTTGATCTTCTCTTATTTCTTGTTTCTCTGTTGATTTTATGTTGTGAGATTGGAGTGTTGAGGCCTCCTACTATTAATGTGTTATTGCTATGTCTCTTTATATTGGTAAACAGTTGGCTTATGGAGTTGGCTGCTCCCATGTTGGGGGCATAGATATTTACAATTGTTAGATATTCTTCTTGAATAGGCCATTTAAAAATGATAGTGTCCTTCTGTATCTCTAATGGGAGAAGATATTCTCAAATGACATTACAGATAAAGGGCTGGTATCTAAGATATATAAAGAATTTCTTAAACTCAACACCCCAAAAATACAAATAAAACAAAAAATGGGCAGAAGACATGAAGAGACACTTCTCAAAAGAATACATACAAGTGGCTAACAGATACATGAAAAAATTTTCATCATCATTAGCCATCAGGGAATTTCAAATCAAAACCATATCGAGATACCACCTTACACCAGTTAGAATGCCAAAAATTTAAAAGGCAAGAAACAACAAAGGTTTCAGAAGTTATAGAGAAAGGGGAACCCTCTTACACTGTTGGTGGGAATACAAGTTGGAACAGCCACTTTGGAAAACAGTGTGGAGGTTCCTCAAAAAGTTAAAAATATAGCTACCCTATGACCCAGCAATCGGACTGCTGGGTATTTACCCCAAAGACACAGATGTAGTGAAAAGAAGGGCCACATGCACCCCAATGTTCATAGCAGCAATGTTCACAATAGCTAAACTGTGGAAAGAGCTGAAATGCCCTTCAACAGACAAATGGATAAAGAAGATGTGGTCCATATATATAATGGAATATTACTCAGCCATCAGAAAGGATGAATACCCAACATTTGCATCAACATGGATGGAGCTGGAGGAGATTATGCTAAGTGAAATAAGTCAAGCAGAGAAAGTCAATTATCATATAGTTTCATTTATTTGTGGAACATAGAGCATAGCATGGAGGACATTACGTGAAGGAAGGGAAAAAATGAAGGGAGTATAAATCAGAGGGGCAGACAAACCATGAGAGACTATGGATTCCAAGAAGTGAACTGAGGGTTTTAGAGGGGAGAGGGGTGCAGGGATGGGTTAGCATTGTGATGGGTATTAAGGAGGGCACAGATCGCATGGAGCACTGGGGATTATACACAAACAATGAATCATGGAACACTACATTAAAAATTAATGATGTAAAAAAAAATTAATGATGTATGGTGACTAACATAATAAAAAAAATTTTAATTCAAAAAAAAAAAAAGAATTTGACAGTAGTCCACATGGCCAAGTGGACTCTGAATTATTAAATAGGTAGAATTTCTCTTAACCTAATCATGGATCATATATCTCAATTAGATTAAATCAACGTTTTTTCTTGTTTAGCACTAGTCAATCCCTGGGCTCCATCTGTGTACATGCACATTTTGTCCATAAAGCCTCATCTTGTTTCCACATCTAAGATTACATATTTTATAGGCTTTCCTCCATAATTTTATCATACTTAATAAATACAAGTATTTACAATTAAAGATTTTATCATGGTCCTAATCTTTTTATGTATTCATCCTTACATAAACATTGCAGGAGTATTATTTTTGTTTGTTTCTATCATAAGTGAAATATCACATGTAAAAGAGAAAAACAGAGACAAAAACCATTCCAAAAGAAATACTTTTTTTTTTTAAATTTTTTATTTTTTATAAACATATGTTTTTATCCCCAGGTGTACAGGTCTGTGAATCACCAGGTTTACACACTTCACAGCACTCACCAAAGCACATACCCTCCCCAATGTCCATAATCCCACCCCCTTCTCCCAAAGCCCCTCCCCCCAGCAACCCTCAGTTTGTTTTGTGAGACTAAGAGTCACTTATGGTTTGTCGCCCTCCCAATCCCATCTTGTTTCATTTATTCTTCTCCTACCCACTTAAGCCCCCATGTTGCATCACCACTTCCTCATATCAGGGAGATCATATGATAGTTGTCTTTCTCTGCTTGACTTATTTCGCTAAGTATGATACGCTCTAGTTCCATCCATGTTGTCGCAAATGGCAAGATTTCATTTCTTTTGATGACTGCATAGTATTCTATTGTGTATATATACCACTTCTTCTTGATCCATTCATCTGTTGATGGACATCTAGGTTCTTTCCATAGTTTGGCTATTGTGGACATTGCTGCTATAAACATTCGGGTGCACATGCCCCTTTGGATCACTACGTTTGTATCTTTAGGGTAAATACCCAATAGTGCAATTGCTGGGTCATAGGGCAGTTCTATTTTCAACATTTTGAGGAACCTCCATGCTGTTTTCCAGAGTGGCTGCACCAGCTTGCATTCCCACCAACAGTGTAGGAGGGTTCCCCTTTCTCCGCATCCTCGCCAGCATCTGTCATTTCCTGACTTGTTTATTTTAGCCATTCTGACTGGTGTGAGGTGATATCTCATTGTGGTTTTGATTTGTATTTCCCTGATGCTGAGTGATATGGAGCACTTTTTCATGTGCCTGCAAAAATTGAAGAACATAGCAGGTATTGAGAGAAAAAAATAGTAAATTAGGAAGTACAAGGCTACCAAGATTACAATTATTCTGTTCACAGTGGAACCAGAAGTTTCCTCCTTGGTGCATGATATCTGCATGTAATGTCATATATCTGTACACATTAGTTCTGCAAAATTCAGTGAATGAGTTGAATGGTTCCATTGCAAAACTAGTAACCTAAAAGAGCTCAAGTGTTCCTTAATTTGGGGGACTAGTGCTAGGCAAAGTGATAGATAGACCTATACATATAGATAACTGCCTTAGAATACAAAGTGCTTTTTATTTCCTAATATGGCACATGAAATACTTAGTCATATTGATGACAGACCAAGGACCTCTTTTCTCACACATAACTCTAAGTTAAAGCATCATATGCTCACATAGTAACAAAACAGTCCATGAATACCGAAAACTTAATGAAAATGAAGAAAGATATTAATATGCATGATTCATGGGGGAAGAAAAGAAAAGGTACAAATATGATTTTCACTCTACCATTCTAAACCTTGGCTAATTTAATAGCCAACTATGATGCGCATCTCATTTTGAACTATGTATATAGTCATCAATACAAAGTAAACCTAATAAAATGAACAAAATCAACAAATAAAATGTCAGTGTTTATCTTCTAGCATGAACATGGGCTCAGAAGGAAAAAAAAATTCACTTCTTGTGTAGGATACAAAATTAACAAGAGACAAAGAAAAAATAAGAAACAATCTCTGGTTTTTGGCCAACTTATAAGGATGAAATCTGCACATCTGACAAACTTTATAATATAAACTCCCAAAAGGAAAGGAGAGTGGACAGAAAGCTTTCAGAGAAATAATTGTAAAGAAATGCAGAGAATAGTAAGATGGCCCTTCCATGGCAGATTTCCAAAGATATTGGCAAAAACACTTTCTCAACTTGTGTGGTACCCTGAGGTGTTAAAACTTTATTTTCTGTATGCTAAACTGTCTTGTCAATAGAGTAGAGGTCTGGCAGAAGTGAGAAGATGTGAAGAGAAAATAAAGTGAAGAGTGAAGTTAAATAAATAGCAGTGACAGTTCTCTGAAAATACCAGCAAAAATACATCACCATGAAGAGAAATCACAGTAAGAAGAGAAGATATCACCACCCCAACACCTCACTGCATGCTGAAATGACAGCAAGTATGGGAGTGAATAGGAATGGGGCAGAAAAAGGACCTTTTTGTGGAAGGACTGGTACAGGATCAGGACCATACTTATCCTGGATACAGTACGAAGCAGAGTAGAAAAGATAGAACCACACACACTTCCACAGAAAAGGATCAATCGATCATGTGAGCCATATTCGCAGCCTGGAAGGCTCCCTGGATTCCCCCCTGCCCCTGAATCACAACATCTCTACTAATACAGCTAAGGCAGGAAGACCTTATTCATTCAATATTGAGAGCAGGCACAGCTCATTTTATTGCACTTGGCAGATATTGTGCTTTATACAATCAAAGGTTGTGGCAACACTGTATTGAGCAAATTTCTTTTTTTTTAAAGATTTTATTTATTTGACAGACAGAGATCACAAGTAGGCAGAGAGGCAGACATAGAGAGAGGAGGAAGCAGGCTCCCCGCTGAGCAGAGAGCCCAATTCGGGGCTCGATTCCAGGACCCTGGGATTATGACCTAAACCGAAGGCAGAGGCTTTAACCTACTGAGCCACCCAGGCACCCCCTATTGAACAAGTTTCTTGACATAAGCTTTTCAACAGCATTTCTCACTTCATGTTTGTGCCATCTCTTGGTAGTTCTTCCAATATTTCAAACTTTTTCATAATTATTATATTTTTTATGATGATCTGTGACCAGTGGTCTCTGATGTTACTATTGTAATTGCTTGGGGGTGACACAAACTATGCCTATATAAGACAATAAACAAATAATACACACTGTGTTCTGACTGCTGCATGGTCTTACCATTACCCCATCACTCTCTCTTTCTTAGAGCCTCCCTACTCTAAGACACAAAAATATTGGAATCAGGCAAATCAACAACCCTACAAGGGCCTTTAAAAAAAAAGATTTTATTTATTTATTTGACAGAGAGAGAGATGACAAGTAGGCAGAGAAGCAGGCGGGGGGTGGTGGGGGAAGCAGGCTTCCTGCTGAGCAGAGAGAGCCCCATGCAGGGCTTGATCCCAGGACCCTGAGATCATAACCTAGCCAAAGGCAGTGGTAATGGCAGTGGCTTAAACCACTGACACATTCAGGAACCCCCAACAATGGCCTTTAAATGTTCAAATGAAAAGATGAGTTGCACATCTTTCACTTTAAATCAAAAGCTAGAGATGATTAAGCTTAGAAAAGAAAGCATGCTAAAAGCTGTGAAAAGCAAGGCCCCTTGCACCAGTTAGCCAAGTTGTGACTGCAAAAGAAAAGTTCTTGAAAGAAAAGACAAGTGCTACTCCAGTGAACACAAAAGGTAAGAATGCAAAACAGCCTTATTGGTGATATGGAAAAAGTTTTAGTGGTCTGAATAGAAGATAACTAGCTACAACATTCCCTTAAATTTGGTTTAATCCAGAGGAAGGCCCTAACCATCTTCACATCTATAAAGGCTGAGAAAGGTGAGGAAGCTACGGAAGAAAAGTCTGAAGCTCAAAGAGATTGGTTCATGAGGTTTAAGGAAAGACTCCATCTCCATAATATTAAAGTGCAAAGTTAAGCAGTTAGTGCTAACACAGAAGCTGTAGAAGTTATCCAAAAGATCTAGCTGAGATAAATAATGCAGGTGGCTACAGTGAACAACTGAATTTCAATGTAGATGAGAAACAATCTTCTATTGGAAGAAGATACCATCTAGGACTTTCATAGCTAGAGAGGAGAAGTCAGTGCTTCATTTCAAAGAACAGGCTGACTCGTGTTAGAGGCTAATGAAGCTGGTGATTTTAAGTTAAAGCCAATGTTCATTTATCATTCTGAAAATCCTAGGACCCTTAAGAGTTATGTTAAATCTACTCTGCCTGTGTTCTATCAATGGAAAAACAAAGCTTGTATGAGTTTGTTTACAACATGATTTATAGAATATTTTAGCCTATTTTGAGACTATTATGCAGAAGAAAATTCCTTTCCAATTATTACTGCTCACTGACAATGCACTTGATCACCCAAGAACTCTGATGGAGATGTACAATGAGATCAATGTTGTTTTCTTGCCTGCTAATTACAATATCCATTGTATCATTCTGCAACCCATGAATCAAGGAGTGATTTTGACTTTCAAGTCTTATTAAGAAATACATCTGTAACACTATAGCTACTCAGACAGTGATTCTTGTGCTGGACCTGGGAAAAGTAAAGTAAAAATTTTCCATGAAGGATTCACCATTCTAGATGACATTAAGAACATTTTGAGTCATGGGATGAGGTCACAATAGTAACATGAACAGACGTTTGAAAGAAGTGGATTTCAACCCTCACGGACGACTTTGAGGAGTTCAAGACTTCAGTGGAGAAAATAACTACAGATGTGGTGGAAATAGCAAGAGAACCAGAAGTAGAGCCGGAAGATGGGACTGAACTGCTGCAATCTCATGATCAAACTTAAAAAGACAATGGCTTGCTTCTTATAGATGAGCAAAGAAAGTGGTTTCTCGAAATGGAATCTACTGGGCAGATGCTGAAGATGTAAAAATGTCAGACAGATTGTTGTAATGACAACAAAGGATTTGGGATATTACATACATAAAATTGGTTGATAAAATAGCAGCATGGTTTGAGAGGGCTGACTCCAATTTTTCCAAAGTTCTACTTTGAGTAAAAGGCTATCAAACATCCTCACATTCTACAGAGAAATCATTCAAATGAGAAAACTTCACTCTTAAAAAATTACCACGTTCACCCCAACCTTCAAAAACCACCACCATGATTGGTCAGCAGTCATCAACATCAAGGCAAGACTTTTCACCAGCAAAAAGATTATAACTCTCTGAAAGCTCAGATAACAGCTATCATTTTTAAGCAATATTTTTAGTTAAGATATTTACATGTATAATTTTTAGAAATAATGCTATTACACACTTAATATACTGCAGTATGAACACAACCTTTATATGCACAGAGAAATAAAAAAAAATTATTAGTCTTGATTTTATTATGATATTTACCTCATCGTGGTTGATAGAAACCAAACTTGCAATACCTCAGGGCTATGCCTATTTACACAAAAACATGGCAGGGCACTGACACAAAATTAGTGTAAGAAAAATACTGAGAAAGAGCAGTAAAACTCACTAGCAAACAAGAAACACAAGATTTATCTTCTGCAACAGAACAAAGATCTGACCCCAAATTTTGTCATTAATTTCACAAATGGAGAAAATGCCTTTTAAAATCATAAGGAAAAATGGGAATTCAATAGGACAAGTTCAAATATGAGCAGTCAGAACTCAAGAAACATGAAGGAAAAATTCTCAGAAATGATGATAAAGAAAATCACTTTAAACAGTTTTTTGGAAAACAGAAGGGGCATACGAAATTAAAAAAGAACAGAATTAAATGGAAATAAAGGCTTGAAAAAAATTAGAGAAGATAGATATGAAATACAGATAAAGAAGATAAATGCATATTTGGAGTGCTTTAGAAAGAAAAACAAGGGGCTCCTGGGTGGCTCAGTGGGTTAAGCCTCTGCCTTCGGCTCAGGTCATGATCCCAGGGTCGTGGGATCGAGCTCCACATCGGGCTGTCTGCTCAGCAGGGAGCCTGCTTCCCCCTCTCTCTGCCTACTGCTCTGCCTACTTGTGATCTTTGTCTGTCAAATAAATAAATAAAATCTTAAAAAAAAAATTAAAAAAAAAAGAAAGAAAAACAAAACAGCGTAACAAAGAATTTAAAAATACAATTCCAAAATATTCCTTGAAATAAAATAAAACTTAATTATATATATTTAAAATTACACTGTGGACCATGAAAAACCCATGATACACAACCCAGATACAGATGCTAGTGGTGTTACTGAACTTTAGTTTAAAAAAAAAAAAAAAAAGAATGCTTAAAGCAGACCAGAGAGATTAACAATAGGAAAATATAAATTTCTCCACAGTTGCACTCATCTCCATAAAACAGTATAGCAACATCTACAAGATCCTCAAAAAAAATTTTTTTAAAAAATGTGTCAAGTTGTCCTTCAAGAATAAAAGTAGAATGGGGCACCCTGGTGGCTCAGTTCGTTGAGTAGCGAATTCTTGATTTTGGCTCAGATCATGATCTCAGGGTCATGGGATTGGGCATGTGTTGGACTCCACACTTAGAGGGGAGTCTGCTTGTGATTCTCGCTTTTTCCTTTTCCCTCTGCCTGTCCCCCATTTGGTTCCTCTCTCTCTCTCTCTCTAATTTGTAACAATGTACACCAAAGTGACTACAGCTAATAATACTATATTGTATACTTAGAATTTGCTAAGAGTGATCTTAACAGAAAAAGAAAAGGTAACTACATGAGATGATGAATGTTTTAATTAGTTTGGTGGTAGTAATCATTTCACACTGTATGCATGTATCAAATCATCACCTTGTACACCTTAAATATATACAATTTACAGGTCAATTATACCTGTAAAAATGGGGAAACAATTTTAAAAGAATAAAGACAACAAACAGCTTTTAACACACAAAAACTAATCTTTCTTGAAGACAATACTAGACAGGATTTAGTCGGTAAAACATGACTGAGGAAAGTCATCCAAAAAAGTCTACTGAGAAGACTAAAACAAAAAGTGAATATTATATGTTCTGAGAAGTAGAAACGGTACAATTAGTAAAAATGAGAGCAGAGGGGCACCTGGGTGGCTCAGTTGGTTAAGCGACTGCCTTCGGCTCAGGTCATGATCCCGGAGTCCTAGGATCGAGTCCCATATCAGGCTCCCAGCTCCATGAGGAGTCTGCTTCTCCCTCTGACCTCCCCTCTCCTGCTCTCTCTGTCTCTCTCTCTCTCTCTCAAATAAATAAATAAAATCTTAAAAGAAAAATGAGAACAGAAAAAAAAATTAGAAAGTTAGAAAACTTTTTTTGAAAAAAATGTTTATTGCCTTATCTTATACCCAGAAATCAAATATCATTAAAGCCAACCCAAAAAAACAGCAGAAGGAGAAACATATTTTACATCAGGTGAATACAGGATTAACATAGACATGGGTAGTGGTGAGGAAAGAAGAAGAAGATGCAGGTACTCATGTTCATCACTGAGCCTAGTAGAAAACTGATACACTCTATAGAAAAGGAGATCTAAGGGTATGATATAAAAGAGCAGTTATAAAGATAACCCACAAATAGGAAACCTTCCTAATACAAAAAAGTGAACAATAAAGCAAAAGACACAAACATCATGAAAGACTTCAGAAGAACATAATAACACTAAAAAGAAAACAAAAAATTTAACATATGACAGCACTCACAATACATTTACTATATCAGTATCAACAGACTTATCTTGTTAAAAGAGTGTAAGATTGAGTCAGAAAGAGAAACCTAACTCAATGTTTGAAAGAACATCTAACATCATGGATTCACAAAAATTAAAATTAAAATGTAGACAAAGATATACTAATGAAATAGAAACAAAAATAAAATAGATCTGATATTCATATCATACAAGGTATAATTCAAATCCAAAATGTCAAAAAATGTTTATACATACAATGCAATTCACAATAAAAGTTCAACTATTAAAAATAACTATAATATAGGGGTTCCTGGTTGGCTCAGTGGGTTAAGCCTCTGCCTTGGGCTCAGGTCATGATCTCAGGGTGCTGGGATCGAGCCCCACAACTGGCTCTCTGCTCAGCAGAGAGCCTGCTTCCCCTCTCTCTGCCTGCCTCTCTGACTACTTGCAATCTCTCTCTCTCTCTCTCTTTCTCTCTGTCAAATAAATAAATAAATAAATCTTAAAAAAAAACCAGACCCTATAATATAGCAGAACATCCATAAAGTTGAAAGTACAGGTAGAGACAAACACACTAGTTAGAGAAGACTAATTCTGTTCCCTCAAAATATGAGAAAACAATGTAGCTTCATTAGCAAATTATAACTGATATATCACAAACACTACACTATAAAAAGTATACTTTTCAATGACCCATATTTATGGATTTCTAGTATATTTATAAAAATTAATAATAAACTATGAAAACATTCTCAAATATATCCAAATCCTAGAATTAACACAGAAAACATATTCTGAATATAATACACTAAATTTAGAGATCATAACACTGGAAAATGATAAAGGTCTTCTCTTGGGGAAATTTTGACATTCCCTCTAAAGCAACTCCCTCTTTGAAGAAGACATATAAACAGAGATTTATGAATTTATATGAAAATAATATTAATGAAAATATCATATATCTGAATCCATGGGATAAAGTTAGAACACTACTCAGAGGAAACCACAACACATTTAAATTTTATAAGTAATGTTTGAAGAAGAAAACAGAGCTAATTGAGCATCTGAATCAAATTTATGAAAAATAAAACAAAAACAATGGGAAAATAGGATAAATGATTAATATCAAGAGTTAGGAAAAAAGAGTAGACTTAGTAAATAAATTTAAGAGCTTGCTCATTAAAAAAATATAAAGCACAGCAAAACTAATCAGGGAAGAATGAACAAAATACAAGCACAAAAATACGAGTAAGAGGAGGGGGGAAAGCCATTAAATAGAGAAAAATAAAACAACAAAGACCATTTTACTCCCTTCTATCAAAAAGAGGCTCTAATCTGGATGAAATACATAATTTTCTAGGAAATATAATTCCCCTAAAATGTCCCAATGGAGAATAAAAATCTAATTTTAACAGATGAATTAGAGAAAAGTGCCAATAAAATCTCTAGGCTTTGGAAGTTTTACAGGTGAATTGCACCACACTTTTAAAGAATGGTGAATTCCACTGTTTTCAAATGTTCCCAAAACATGGAAAAAGAAAGAAAAAAAACTTTTATTCTCTCTACAAAGAAAGATTAACATTAATATCAAACCTGATAAAGACTACAGACAACAAAAATAACTGAAAAACCTTATATATGTGAATATTAATGAAATGGCCAGAATCATTCTAAAAGAACTATAGATTTTATCAAATGTGACTTATTCCAGGGAATGCAGAGGTGGTCAAATACAATAAATTAATATAATTTATATTAATATATCTAGAGAGACATATTACTCAATAATCTCCACAAATGAAAAAGTGACTTTCACTTTTTCACATACAAAAAAAAAAAAAATGTTCTTGATAAAATTGACTTAAAATATGGGATGAAATGCAGATAGTAAAAATAAAAGGTTAAGTGGTATAATAAGATGGGAAAATGAAAAGGTTTAAAGAATATATTAATTCTTCTTTCTCAAATAATAATGTAAATTACATGTTCCAGAGAATCATTCCGGGTCCCAGGTTCCTTCCATCGGTGGCTTTACCACCCTGGTGGCCTTGCTGTCATTGTGTGGTGGAAGTTGGGTGGCTACCACTTCTAGTTTTCTCCCAGCAGGAAGGGAAAAAAAAGGTTGTGGGATAAATGGCAAATATCACTTTCACTTACATCACCCTGGCAATATCATAGCCATACATTAATCAGATAATCTCATTTAATGTAAGGTGGGCTGAGAAATACAGGTGTTAAGGAAGTATCCACACATTCAGCTACAATTCTTACTCTATGGATGGTACTTCCTTAACAACAATATGAATATATCCAAAGTCAGAACAAAAGCCATCATCATGCTTTATGGTAAAATACAAGAAACATTCCTATAAGTCAGAGGTAAGACGAAAATGCTCATTGTAACCAATATTACTTAAAGCTGATATTTAAGTACAACTCAAGACAATTAGATAAGCAGTAACCAAATTACAGCAATACAAATTAGAAAGGGGAAAATAAAAATCATTTAATGGAGAAGCTATGATTATATATCTGGAAAATATAATTAACTGAAAAACAACTACAGTGAAAAACCTCAGTAAGGAAGTTGGATTAGAATTCAACACATAGAAGTCAAAAATAGTACCAAAAAATATATACACCAAGGAATCAGGCTGATAAAAAATGTGGAAGACTTACACGATAGTTTAAATACTATAAGAGGATATCTAAGAAACTTGTACACATGGAAAAGTAATATCATGATTTTGAGAACAAATTTCAATATCATAAAGATAGCAATTTAAGTTAATTTGAAAATCTAATGCAATCCTAATAATAATACCAGTTGTTTAAATGAAACAAGTCAATCTGGAAGTTTATAAAGAAAAAAATGAGGAAATAAGATTGTCCAGAAAAAACTCTTAAGTAGACACACAGATAGTTTAGCAATTTCAGACATTAAATGTAGTTTAGGAATGCTAGCTGTTAAAACATATTACAAAGCCTAAGTATCAGTGAGTATTGGCAAATAAACAGATCATTCAATAATTAAGTAGCCCCCAAACCCCACAAAATATGGAGCAGGGGTGATGCACCTTGGTGGTTCAGTCAGTTAAGCATCTGACTCTTGAGTACAGGTCAGGTCATGATCTCAGGGTCCTGGGACTGAGTACTGCATCAGGCTCCATGCTCAGCAGGGAGTCTGCTTGAAGATTCTCTCTCCCCCTCTCCTCCTTTCCCCACTCATGCTTTCACTGTCAAATAAATAAATCTTTTAATAACTAAGTATCCAATTTAAAAGCTACATTAATAGAGAACAATTACAAATGAGAATTCCAAAGATTTAAGTGTGACACTAAAAATATCAAAAGTATTAGAAAAAACAGGAGAATTCCTTTATAATCTTGGAGTGAGGAAGCTCTAACTATGACTAAAACTCCAGAAGCCATAAAGAGATATATTAAACTGAAGATCCACCAACTCCTCATGGAAATAACAAAATATATGTATGTATGTGTGTGTGTATATATATATATTTCATGTATATATTTTTCATAAATATATATTTATACATATAAATATATGTATATATATTTAAAAACACAGATGATAAAAACTCAAACACTTTTCACTTGACATCAAAGAAAAATGCATAATGTATGGAAAGCCTCTAGAAATCAATCAAAAGACCAACAAAAGAAAAACAAGTTTACTGAAAAAGATACTGCTTAAATATAGAAGTTTCACCTCACTCATAATTTAAAAAACACAAGTTAAAAATTCACAAGTATATTAGTTTTTATTTATCATACTGGCAAAATTCCAGAAGTTGATAACACCCTCTATTGGTAAGGCTGAGAGGGAATGAATAAGCTCATATATTCCCAGTGAGACTAGAAATTAGCAGAGTACCTACAGACAGCAAGTTGATAATATCCATAAAAATTAAAACACATATACTCTTTGCTCAAGCAATTCCAATTGTGCAATTTATCCTACAGTATAAAATTATGTATGTACACCATTTCTGGAAAAATAGTTTATAATGTCAAAAGACTTTTTAAAAAAATGCAATATCCATAAATAAGGGAATTGCTAAATATATACATTACAGTATGTCAATGCAATGAAATATTATGCAGCTATAAAAAGTGACCATCTTCTTTGTGTCTGTATACAGAAGTAATTCCAAAGTATACTGTGTTAAATTAAAAAAACAAAATCAGGAGGAAATATTACAAAAAATACACATTTTACAAACAACAGTTTTATCATTGAGATATAATTAATACATAGCATTATATTAGTTTCAGGTGTAATGATTCAATGTTTGTTTTCATTGTGAAATGATCACTGAAGTCAGTCTAGTTAACATCGATTAACACAGTTATTATTTTTTTCTTTTGATGAGAATTTTTAAGGTCTATTCTCTTAGCAACTCTCAAAGATTCAATCCAGTATTATTACTTATACTCACCATGCTGTACATTATATCCCCAGGACTTATAATTGGAAATATGTACCTTTTAAACCCCTTCACCTATTATGCCCACCCCCAACCTCCAGTCTCTGGAAACCATCAATCTGTACTAGCTATAAGTTCTTGTTTTTCTTGTGGTTTTTGTTATTGTTGTTATTTTGGGTGTTTGTTTTGCTTTGGTTTTGGGTGGTTTTTTTTGTTTTTTAGATACAAGATATAAGTGAGATCATACAGTATTTGCCTTTCTCTGTATTTGTGGGGAGGAGGGGGGATAGTAAAGGGAACTAGGAAAATAGGGACATACAAAGGAAATCTTTTACGATATCTTCAGATTTTTGAGCCATGTGAAAGCATTACCTATGCAAAACACTAATTTAAACGTAAATTTTAATTTATTGCTCTCACACTAAGGAACTTGAGAGAATGTAAGAAATTGTAAGTCTAATTTAGCCTATAAGATGCATTGCACTCCTTTTGTACACTGTTCCCCGGAGCTCATCAAGCAGTTTCAAAATTGCTTTTATTTTGGCCTTTGATTACTCTTTTGTTGTGTAGGAGTCACAGAAGTAGGAGTTTTTCTTTCTGAAAGCACAGAGTATTAGTACACAAAGAATTAACAAGTAGAAAAATGGGTGGTAAGTATTTTTATTGTTCACAAGGTAGGTCAAAATCCTATCTCCCTAATTATTACTCTTTGGTAAAGACTAATTGGGAAGAAAGCCAAGAATGCACATGCAGAATAGAGAGGGGAAAAAATCTTGCAGCAGAGAAACAGTGGGGCTTGATAGCTTTTCAATGATTTTATTCATCAAAATAGAATCATCTTGTCACAACATTAATTTTCTACAATTTACTTTCATAAAGCATGGAACACAGGCTTTCTACATAAATTACTATTTTCCAACTTTCATCATATCTCTTGTCCTGCAGTGGCAAGATGGGGTGAGGAGAGTGGGGGGCAGGAAGGGGGGAAGATTGAGGATAAAAGAGCAAAAAGAAAACGACATTTCCAGAATTGAGACATCCCTTTGAAAACTGCTCTTCTCATGCAGCTATGTGTTCTAGGAAATCTGTGTGGAACTATTTTAAAATATCTTGAGGCTTTATCTTAAAATAATGAATCAGAAATAGGTTCTACCTATGCTTAATCATGGGAAAGTAACCAGAATCTTATTCAAGAGCTGGAATCATGTTAATTTTTCTAACCAATCAAAAAAGAGTTATGAATGTTAATGGTAAGCTTTCAAGTTTGAACTTTGGTTACAAGGCCAGTAAATCGACATGTGAGTACATTTTACTTGAAAATACCAAACCACCATACAGCTTACCACACTTAACCATTCAAACAACAGAAATGTTCCACTTATTTGGAATTTAATATTTTGTACTATCCAGATCATAGGTAAGAACTCAGAAAAAAGCAAATAATAAAAGTATCCAGGCAGACCAAAAAAAAAAAAAAAAAGTACCACCAATTCATGGACGTTATTCATAAGCTAGTTCCTTAGACCTTATTCAAAGTCAATTTGTTTTTTTAATTAAAAAAATTTTGGAAGTTTCACCAACCTCCAACAAGCTGAAAATTTTTATTAGAAAGTACTTCTCTTCTGAGACAAATTAAGAAGTAGGATAGATACTGACAGCAGTATAGAAAAAAATTCTTAGGTTAAATATTAGAGTAGATGGAAAAACAGAAAGACACAGTCCAGGTCCATTTAAAAATAGAACAAATAGTGCTTAATAGAAATCAAGCCTAGTAGAAATAACTGTATTGAAACTTATTTTTACTGTGTATAATGTCACCCTAAATTACCTGGAAAGGATTGTGTTTAACATTTTCTGTTCAAAAAGCATGTAGTGTAATTGAGAGAAAATTCAGTAGACTGGCTGAATTTAAATTTGTTTTGGTTAAGATGTTTACAACACAAAATTTCTAAAGTAGTTTTAGAATGGGTCTGCCTTCCTCTATATGTAGGAACAGTTATATTTATGATTTACTGGACGTCTGTAGGTAGAAAGGGCAACTTACCCCAAGAAGCACTGAATGAACCTGAAATGTGTTGAGCGAAGGAAAGTCACTGAACTTGCTGAAGCAAAGGAGTATAATTAGGAAGAGTTGCAGATGAATTAAAATAAAAACAGTAACCTGGGGTCCTTGAATCTTGGCACAGGAAGCAGGAGTCAACAGAAGTTTGAGATAAAAGAATTATGGAGGATGTACATATGGTCAACTAATCTTTCTTCGAGAAGGGTGCCAAGAATACATGATGGGAAAAGGAGAGTCTAATTCAGAAACTGGTATTGGGAAAGTTGATACCCACATATGATAGCATCCAACTGGACACTTACCTTACAGAAACACACACAATGGAATGTTATTCCACCATTAAAAAAAAATTCTGTCATTGACAACAGCACAGATGAAACTGGAGAGCATTCTGCTAAGCAAAATAAACCAGAAAGAGATAGACAAATACTGGATGCTATCACTTATATGTGAAATCTTAAAGAAGAAAAAGTTGAACTTGTAAAAACATGGCAGAATGGTGGTTGCCAAGGTCTGGTGGTTGCCAAGGTCTGGGGGGTTAGGGGAAAGAGGGAAATGTTTGTCAAAGAGTTTAAACTTTCAGTTATAAGATGAAATAAGTAAGTTCTGAGGATCTAACTTACAGCATGATGACTATAGTTAACACTGCACTGTATACTTAAAACCTGCTGAGATCTTCAGCGTTTTCACCACACAAACACACACACAACACAACAATAATGTGAGGTAATGGATATGTTAATTAACTTGACTGTAGTAAATAGTTCATAATGTATACATATATCAACTTGTACATCTAAAATATATAAATTATTTGTCATTTATACCTCAATAAGTCTGTAGAAAAAGTAACTAAATATTTATTAGATGTAAAAAAATTATGTGGTAAAGTATTTAAGAAGTATTAATCAGGCCACATTGTGCAAATAGCGTTAAGAGCAGAGAACTATTAAAAGGAATAATCTCTTTTCTTCTACGGCAATAAACTAAGAATACAAACATCTGACAGAGATTAATTCATGGAAGAGGTCTCAAAATTCAGATGTCTCCCCAACAAAAAGAAATAAAGAAGAGAGCAGAGAGTGCTACATATATTTTTAGCCCACATATAACCTATTTTAAATCTACAGACCAGGTCTTTTATAGTCCCCTGGGATACGGACATTAAACTAGGGGATCATGGCTGCATTAGCGTCTCTTTATAAGCTCATCAACTGTGCGCTAATAATTCGTTTATTTAAGACATTCATAACTCATTTTAAATAGTGCAATTATCTAACAAATTGTTTGAAACTTTTAAAAATCTTCAGCATTCCATAAAAATAAAAGCCTTTACAGAATAATTGAAACCAGTAATGCAAAACAAATGTATTTCCTTGATAAATTTAGTTTTAAGTAAACTTTAATTTATATGCTAAATTTTTTAATTTAGTTCAAGTTTTGGCAGAGACATGTTTATTTTAATTGTTGGCCTTCAAATTCTAGCTTAGGAATAAACATCTGCTTCTTTCCAATTTTCTGCAGAAACTGGGTAAATTTCTGTAAGTTGTAAATGAGGGCTAAAGACACACTGTACTGCTTCTGGAAGGGAACTGCAGCAGACACTTGATGTGAATTCTGTATGAGAGATCTAAAGCATGATACACATTAACCTTAAATTTTGGCTGGAGTTCTTACATATATTTATATTTGAGATGGGTTTTGAAATATTGTGTTCTTTCTATTAAGTGTGCCCAAATATTCCTCTTTGGAACACTTGTTGAATACCCTTATAAATTTTGAATTCTTCTCATTACTTTATAGAGATTCACAAAACAAATGGATCCTTTCCACAAGATGAAAGCCTCCCAGTGGAAAAGTATAAACGCAGCTTCAGCCCATTGATATTGGAGGCCTTGTAAACAATTTGACAAATAATAGCAATATACAATGTGCATTTCTTCAGCTATATCCTTTGGAGGAAATCAACAAAACTTCCAGAGATTAAAAGTTATAGCTGTTGAGACATTATAAGAGGTAACGCTCATTTTTTGCAAATATCTTAAAAAACAGAATCATGAAAAAATCCAATCCCCATTACAAAAAATTATCCTTCCTTCAACAATGATGGCAAAGTTCGCAAAGGCACTGCTAAGCATGTTTGTGTCCGTCAGAACCATGCAGTCATAGAATCTGGTTACAATGGCCAATGTCCATTAACAGGACTGAAAATATCCAAGTTTTGGGACTTAGCTGACATAAAGATGTAAAATCCAGATGATACTCATTGATACCTCTGAAAATCTGCAAGAATATTTTCTTATAGGGTGTAATGTTTAGTTTCTTCTTCAGTCTACCTTTTAAAGTATTACACAATGGCTCTATAATGATGTCTAACCCTGCTGAGGATGTTTAGGATTCCCTGAAATGGCATATTCAGGGTTTAACACACAGTGGTAAAGGACCAAGAGCTACTTACTTCAATAGAGTTAGTTAACTTGCTGGACACTCTCAGCCAGTCAGGAACCAAAAGACAGATCTCTGCCCAGCTGTTTCAACTCAATAATGCAAGGTTCAGGGTCACCTGGGTGTCTCGGTGGGTTAAGCCTCTGCCTTCGGCTCAGGTCACGATCTCAGGGTCCTGGGATCAGGCCGCACATTGGGCTGTCCACTCAGTGGGGAGACTGCTTCCCCCTCTCCCTCTGCCGACCTCTCTACTTGTGATCTCTCTGTCAAATAAATAAAATCTTTAAAAAACAATTAATGCAAGGCTCAATCACAGAATAGCAAGTCTCAGGGTCCAGGGAGAATACCTGAAGTGTACTGTTTAGAGCAGTAATTCTCAAACTTTAAGGTCCATAAGAGCCACCTGGTGAGCTTGTTAAAACAGTTTCTGGGGCCCATCCTGAGAATCTGATCAGTAGATCAAGTGAGGACATGAATTTCCGCATCTAATACTACTCGTGGTGCCAGTGCTGCTGCTCCAAGGAACATACTTTAAAATTCTGTCCCACCACTACTGAATCAGAATATGCACTCTTTAAGATTCCCAGGTGACTCACATGAAGCTTGAGAATTACTGTTTTAGAGAATGTGTGAATGGTGTTCTTTTCCCACTTCCTGTGCTATCAGGACAGGGAGATGGGGAAAAGGAGAGACGTTTTCAGAAAAAGTTAAAACTAAGTGCTTAAATTACATTTGTCATGAAGCAAGCCTATTTGGTTACCTCACTGACCTTTCTCAATGAAATATCACTCACCTCTTCCTCACTTTATCTTACTTCGGGCTTACCAGGAGGCAGACGTTCCATTCGGACTTGAAGTCTGCATGCTGTGGATTTTCTGGGAAAATTGAGATTCATATAATTTCTCCCTATTCAGTAAAAATTGTACTGACACTTAGGACACCTGAGTGCCTCGGTTGGCTAAGCATCTCCCTTCAGCTCAGGTCATGATCCCAGGATGGAGTCCCATGTTGGGTTCCCTGCTCTGTGGGGAGTCTGCTTCGTGCTCTGTCCCTCCACCTGCTCTTGTGTTTTCTTGGGCACACGTGCTCGTGCTCTCTCGCTCTCAAATAAATAAAATCTTTAAAAAATTATATCTTTAATTATATCTTTATAAAAAATTATATTGACACTAAACAAAGAATCGAGTTTGAATTATATATTTACAAATCTTTTCATATCAAGAAATTCACAGGAAAGTCATTCACAGAAGAATCCCACATCATCTTTTATCAGACTGATGTGGGATTTACAAACATGGTCACAAGAGTAGGAAATGTCAACCTAGTGGCCATACGGGAAGGAAAGACAGCCTCTTGGCTGACTGTGTCATGTGTGATTTTATGTTAGGTATAACTACATGGACTAGATGAAGTGTAACCCCAACTGAGCCACACAGAAGATAAACATGCTATCACAAAGAGACTTTATATAGAGGATCAAACGAAAATAGCAAGCCTTTGGCAATGGTTTCTGCTTGAATTCATAAGACTAATAACACTTCCTACTTGTTGATTCATGCTGCTGTGGGTTCAGCAGCTCCAGCAGCAAAACAGCTTGTCTACTAATAAGATGGAGAGAAAAGAAGAGCCCTAAGTCCGTTCAGAAACTGCAGAAATGTGACTTGACTAGCAAAGTTCTCCCATTCTACCGCAATAACCCATCTCGCTTTGTCGTACATGGACCCCACTTCCCCAATTACTTCCATAATGGACGAGCCTCTTCTAATCTAAAACCTGACACATACAGGAGTAGACTTCAGGCCTGTTAAGTATCAGGATCAAAGGATGAGAACACACAAAAACACCAAGCTCAGTCTCATTTTCTCTGAGAAATTGAGTTCACTGGAACAGAGCACTGGACCCGCAGCACTGAACCAAGGTTCTAATACCAGGTTTTCTACCTTGAAGCAGTTCCTTTGGCCTCCTCCATTTTTTTTTTCCAAAGTGATACCACATGATTATTAAGATACTTCCATATCTAAGAGACTGTGATTATGCTGGGAAATCAAAGAAACAGCTAGGCAACAGCAAATGGTAACAGCAATTTTGACTGAGACCATGGAGCTGCAGTTCCCTTAGTTGCACCCAAAGCACCTTAATTCCAGGATTAAAATAGGACCCAGAGGGTTCAAGTTGCTTCCAAAAGTCCACAACAGCTTGGAAAGGGAAGGCCTCACCCACCCTTATTCCCACAACTTGCAAGTCTTTCATAGAAGCAAATCAGAAATACTTTTTAGAAAAGTATACTTTTTAGAAAAGACACTGGGTAATTTCATATATAAACATCTATGAGCATGCCTGCATGGGTCCTCATTCTTTGAAGAGCAAAGAGATTTTATACTAGAAGAGCCAGCAATGTCAACTATGGCTAGATGATGCATTTATTTCTAAAAAGCCAAATAACCCTTCCAAAAAATGGTTCTCTGTCATTTGCTTTCTGTCCCTTATGATAACAGCTACAATTTTATTTGCAAACCATCTCTGCTGCTGAGTCAACTGACCCATGTCTTCAGTCTAATGGTGCCTTTTCCTCTAATAATCATGTTTCTTCATGAATCAGTTTGCAGATTTAACTAAAACAGATCATTAAAATCTGAAGTAAAGAAAGGACAGAAAAGTAAGGCACAGAATGTCCTTTTCTTAATTTACTTGTTTAAGGATATCCCTACAGAGCTAATGGAAATGAAAGCTGCAAAAGATTTGAAGGGCCCTCCTCTCACATAGAAAGATTCAGGCATGAAGTGCAAAATCAAGCAATGTTGATGTCAAGGGAAAGAATATAACCAGATCTTCCATTTAAGTATTAGGAAGAAATCAGAGGAGTAGAGGGAAAAAAATCTTGGGCAGCTATGCAGTAGCCCTTTTCTTTCTTTCTTTCTTTCTTTTTCTTTTTTTTTCCTCCTCAGAGAAATGCATTTTAATTTCTCTAGAGAGTTTCAAATGGAGAATACAATTCAAAATTCAAGGAATTTCCTTTATATGCGAACTTACTGGACTCTATGGATTTTAAAACAATGCTTACTCCTATTTCTGAAGATAGTGATATTTTCCTCCACATTTTTGCAACATTTGTGACACACAGAGTAAGTTTTACAAAAGCTCCACCTCTGGTCCAGAGGGGCCACAGGACTGCTATAGATGTGAAGGTCACTGAATCCCATGGCCCTTCGATGCTAGGCTTCCTTCTTAATTCACTAACTGAGTTACAAATATAACTTCTGATACCTCCTCTTTTCTCTTCTTTTTTTCTCTGGGCTGTGACGACAAGTCAGAGGTAGCAACCAGTCAGCTCCTGGTATTAAACAGCCTATTTTGCTGAGCTGGATTTGACTCCTGGTTGCAGTAGCCCTTTTCTTAATAACACAGCCCTAATTTTTAGTCAGTACCAAGGCTAAACAACAACAACAACACCACTACATTTCCCAGTCTTTCTTGCATGGAGATATAGTAATGTGACTATGTTTGGGCCAACAACTTATAAGAACCACGTTATGCTGGCTTCCAAGAAGGCTCTGTAAAATATCCAACTTAATGAAATGAAGATGTCTGATTAGACCTTGACTTAGTGTTAGGTAAAGAAGTCCTAACAAACACCCATTTCGATAAACAGTTAATACAAGGTATACCATAAGGAATTAAGAATTTCTTATACATTTACATAATAAAGAAATAATCTTACCTACCTATTTATGTGTCTCTCATACAGATTATATCATGGTATTCATAGAGATAGAGGTCACCAGGTCCTAACCGAAAAGAAGAATGCTTCTTCCACACCTAAGACCACTGGCAGATGGGCAGACTGTAGGACGATCAATCAGGCGCTCAAGGTTTAGCAAGAATCTGCTTTCACAGAACCTATTTTGTTCACAAATCTTTTATCCTTCATCCTAAACACCAAACTTGGGGCTGTACTGTGATATGTTATAGTTTATATTCATATTAAAATTTAATAAATATTTCCATATCTACCTTAAGATAGTGCTCACTAAATAAGCCAAATATTTAAAGGAAAAGATGTGTTGCTTCATAATAGTTTCCGCTTGACTCGAGCAGAAAAGACCTGTGCTAACACCCCACACACATTTTTTTTTTAGCTTCTCAATTCTATAGATCAGAATTCTCATGAAAATTTTCACTTCAGCCACTATAATACCTCGTAGGAGACAGGCACTCAATAAATATCTGTTAAGACAGTTTGAACATACAAACACATTAGCTCAACATTATAGAAAGTTAGCCTAAGGGTTCTTCACTAGAAAGAAAAATCATAGTGAAGGACCCTCTTTTTGATCCTGATACATTTTTAAACCTATTCTTTATTGCCAAATGAAGGGATGGATATAGCCTTATTAGCTAAAGTGTACCCTTCCCCAAATCACTGGCATCAAATGGCCATAAATCACAACTGTGTCAACTTGAGCTTGTCTGCCTTGGTATATAGAGTTGTAAGGGTAAAATCAGGCAGATAACTCAAGTGTTTGTTAAGAACCACTGCTATACAGAAGTGGAAAATATGAGGAGTGGAAATTAGAAATACCTTATATCTTCCTACAACAGTAAGCTCCCGGATGGAAGTCAGAATGAGATTGGTCTACCGTGGCATTCATTTGAGAGGGCTTAGTTTTGTCTGATGAAAATATAAACCCAAAGCTCTGTAGTTGTAGTGCCAACATATGTATCATTATTATTCTGGGTTGCATCTCCTTTCTGCACCAAAAGAGCTGCTAACCATTCAAAAGTCTTAAAATCCTAATTACTAGATAGACCACTGGCAGATTGGAGAGACATGAAATTCAAGCTGACTTTTAAGAAAATAGGCACATGGGTCATATTTTTATGAGATTAGATATACTACGACATTAGATACACTATGACAATTTTCAGAGTCCAAATAAATTACAAAAGAGTCACGTGTACTGTTACTTAATACCTCACATGCCTTCTAAAAATCCTAGAAGACCTCGGGAACCCTATATCACTTTTTGGAGCCTAGAAACATTGCCAAGAACCGCAAGCAGATGATGCAGAGAAGAGCACTCCAAAACTAACCCCTCTGCTTTCCCGAGCCAAAAGAAGCCAAAAGTAAAAGACCCTCTCAAAACAACTCCCTATCAACAACATTTAAAAAATATAAATATTTTCAAGATAGTTAGGAATTGGTGTCTAGATAGCAAAGGGTAACTGACTTGGAATTGATTATGGGATCATAAGAAAGAATCCAAAATGTTCACTTTTAGTTATTACTGGAATTTCTATAAAATCCCAACATAGTCATTATAGCTCTACCAATTAAGACGCAGAACCCACATTCAACTAAACTACAAATACCTATAACAGATGTTTTCCTCGAGAAAGTGAAACTACCCAAGGTTTACCAGCTGCAGGATTTCAAACAGAGTTACAGGAATGCTGGTCTCCAATGACTCAATTTGCAAAGAAAAATCTCCCACACAACCCACACATTAGACAAGATGACACAGACACCCATTTCAGAACTTAAATTTGGGATGAATAGCCTTGAATTTTGGCTTGAATTTACTTCAAAGCCAATAGCTTGCCAGAGAAAACTTTACAGAGTTGGATCCTATTATTTCAGACACTAAATCCATAGCTCAAAAACTAATCTATCTGGATAACTGAATACATCTGTAACGAGTGATGGGCATTAAAATGGAGTATGTTGGGAGCCCTGACTTACTATTATAACATTATTTGTATTACCTGAAATGGTTTTCCTATTGTGAGTGTGGACGATATGAAACTGGGCACCCTTCAGATCCGCCATGCACATACAAGCCCCTACACACCTGAGAGGCAGTAAGGTGTAAGGGAAGGAGCCTGGGCTGTAGTCAGGGACAGCTCTGCCACTATCTTAATAAAGACTTGGGGAAAACTAGAGGAGTAATCTAAATTATTAACTTATTCAGTGAACATTATTCGAACTTAGATGTGAACAGAGACCAGGGTAAAATATAACTTCACTCAGCTGTAAAAAAGGAGAAAATCAGACCTAGTTTGAAAAACTGGTGTTAAGAATTAGGAGTGCCTGGGTGGCTCAGTGGGTTAAGCCTCTGCCCTCGGCTCAGGTCATGATCCCAGGGTCTTGGGATCGAGCCCTACATCAGGCTCTCTGCTTAACAGGGAGCCTTCTTCCTCCTCTCTCTCTCTCTCTTCCTGCCTCTCTGCCTACTTGTGATCTCTGTCTGTCAAATAAATAAATAAATAAAATATTTTAAAAACTGGTGTTAAGAATTAAATGAGACAATGAATGCACCTTGTATCCAAGACACACAGCTTCTCCTCCTCCACTCCCACCTTCTCCCTCTTCTCTTCAAGTCTCAGCACTGTTTAGATCTATACCCCATCGCAGTGAGCACTGGGGAAGTCCCCATCACATTTGTCATCACGAGGGGAAGGCTCTTCTCTCCTAGTCTGTAAAATCCATTAAGGCCAGGATTTTCTTCTTTCTAGCACACAGATACAGTCTCTGAACCTGAATGGGTCTCGGCACATAATAAGCACTTAATAAATATCTGTTGAAGGAATAAAGTATCTTTTAATCCTTAAAATTACTCTGGATCAACCAATATTTTTCCCATTTTACAGTTAGGGGACTGAATAATGAGATACGTTCTGTCTATAAAATCAGGTGATCAGTCACTTCCAATTCCTCAATGTTAAGATTCTTATATTTTCTAATACTTAATCATTGTCATTCTACCTAAATAACGATTACTTATATCTACTGGTTTTGGTTAAATAAGATTCTCAAACTATAACATCTCCTTTCTATTCCCCCATCTTTAAGGAAAATAAAATACTTGAACTTAGAATGGTTTGTTTTAAAGAAAACTTTATCCCCGGGCACCTGCGTGGCTCACTTAAGTGTCTGCCTTCAGCTCAGGTCATGATGCCAGGGTCCTAGGATCAAGCCCAGCGTTGGGCTCCCTGCTCAGCGGGAAGCCTGCTTCTCCCTCTCCCACTCCCCCTGTTTGTGTTCCCTCTCTCACTGTGTCTCTCTCTGTCAAATAAATAAATAAAATTTAAAACAAACAAACAACTTTATTCTCACCTCTCCACACAAACTAATTCATTCCTAAGAAATTCATTTCCCCAACCTAAATTTCATACCCTTTTCCTCTATGAGAAAGCTAAATAAACAAACAAGAATTAACGTTTAAAACATGGAGGCAAGGGGCGCCTGGGTGGCTCAGTGGGTTGGGCCGCTGCCTTCGGCTCAGGTCATGATCTCAGGGTCCTGGGATCGAGTCCCGCATCGGGCTCTCTGCTCAGCAGGGAGCCTGCTTCCCTCTCTCTCTCTCTACCTGCCTCTCCGACTACTTGTGATTTCTCTCTGTCAAATAAATAAATAAAATCTTTAAAAAAAAAAAAGAAAAACATGGAGGCAAACATCTCCCTAAAATGTCTCTTCAAACAAAATTTGTACTATTGTAAGATCAGCAAGGTAACCGTGCCTAGCATCTTTCAGAAGATAATTGCAGCCCCCTAGTCTGGGACCCTAAATAAGAAAAACTGGTCATGTGCAGTAAAGATCATGTTCCACTGGCTCGGATCACTATTTTCACACACTGGGTTCCAACCACTAATGCCCTTTATAGGCCTCCTGTACAAAACAAACAAAAATAAAGCAAGTAACTTTGCTAAATCACAAGTTCAGGTTTACAGAATGATTGCTTCTTCACAGTTCTTCCTTATAAGTAATATTCCCAAATTAACCATCTAAGCTCACTCCTCCTTCTTCAAAAGTTGCCTCTCCCTTACCACATACATCATCTTCTCTGCTAGAGGAATGGATGTATATTTGGGCATTCAGCAGATTTATTGTTCTGCTATACCAAAAGAATGTCAAAAACTTAACCTAGTAATTTAATGATTCTCTACATTCAGAGAAGTGTTGAAACCAAAGTCTTAAAGCCTTTAATGACACAACCAGAACGTGATCCCTGGTCAGACTTCCCATCTATTACTGTTTCCGGTATACACAGGGACTTTAAGAGATAGAGTATGAGGATTTATAATTAAGACATCACTCTAGGACACAGAGTATCTATGTCACTGGGCCTCACCTCCCTCCCACCTCAAAATACAAGGGTGAGTTCCTAATGTACTTTAAAAATAGGGTAATAGAATAGTCACAAGTCACAGAGACACATGTCTGCCACTGACTATGTTATCAATAAGTGTCAAACTCTTTAAGGCGATAAGCCAGAAAGAGCTGCATTCTCCCCAAGGAGAACCAGAAACTAGTATGTTCCAGAGAGGATTTCCATAGGAAAGCAGCCCCTGCCTCAGACAGCACCTACAATAAACATGTTTATGAGCAAACAGTATCAGAAAAGCATATTGTGAGTCTTGGAAATAGCATATGCCTCATTTCATGGGGGTTGCTATGGTGCTAGGCATTCTTTTTTTACAGCATTTCAGAAAAATAAGTGTAAAAGGAGGGTCTATAACCAGCATATAATACAATAAACCACAGCATCAACTTCTGCACTGTTGTGAATGGTTTCCCTAGGCTTTAATTGAAAATGCAAATTTAAACGCCTTATGTGTTTTCTCAAAATAGTTCAGGACAAATTCTATTCCAAGGACAATTTCTTTATTTACCATAAAATGCCCAAAGAGTACAGGAGTTATAAATCATAAATCAAGGCAACCCTGCCCAACACACACTGACAACCCAGAGAAGGGGTGCGACAGCAAAGTCTCCGAAAGAATCAATGAAACACAGAGGGGACTGCGGCATAGAGCAGTGGCGATGGTCATCACAGCCTTGCTCCTGGAGTTCAGCTAAGGCCTTTCCAAAAGCCTATAGTAAAAAATAAACAAAAACAGGAAGCAATAACACAGTTCACAGAACTTCCCTAAGGCTAAATACATAACAGAACTAGAATGATTGCCCAACCCAGGCTGGATCTTTAGGGAATTTAAAACTCTCCAAGAAACCTGAAGTTTCCGGATCAAGAAAAGCCTCAAAGTTACAGATAAGTCCTCTTAAATTGCTGGCTCCTATCCACACGTGAACCCTTAATATACGTTTCACTACTTTTTCCCCATCCTGAGCTATCTGCTTCTCACTGAGAGGTTTTGATTATATTGGGGCTGACCTAATCCATTTTAAGAAATGTGAACTACCACGTAACTATAATAACTACCCAATTTATAGAATCTTCATCCCCATCAAGGCAGTCTGTGAGTTTGATTTTCTACTCCTTTCGTATACGGTCAAAATAGATATTTCTGCCTTTTCAGTCTATTCTTTTTTTTTTTTTTTTTTTTTTTTTTTTTTTTTTAAAGATTTTATTTATTTATCAGAGGGAGAGAGAGGAGAGAGCGAGCACAGGCAGACAGAATGGCAGGCAGAGGCAGAGGGAGAAGCAGGCTCCCTGTGGAGCAAGGAGCCCGATGTGGGACTCGATCCCAGGACGCTGGGATCATGACCTGAGCCGAAGGCAGCTGCTTAACCAACTGAGCCACCCAGGCGTCCCCTTTTCAGTCTATTCTTTAACACTCTTTAATAATTTTCCTTTCAACAGAAATAGTAAGATAGACGTTAGGAGTCAAACAGAATTTCATCATTTTACATATCCCCAACTAATTTGTTTATGTACATTTCCATAAATGTCCTAATTGTTTAAGTTATGATATGAAACCCTTGAAGAAAATAACCACATCTATAATCTAGCAAGATCCATGCTCAATACAATTTCCAAATTTCCATTATACCAATCATGACCATGAAGAATGTTGAAAATTCTACTTGTAAATTATCAAAGATATGGAAACAAAATCACACAAATAAAAATCAGTTTTACAGTTGCAAAACTACTTTAGTATGAATAATTTAGATACATAGAGAGGATAATTTCTAAAACTAGTTTTAACTCCTTAAGTTGCTATTCTAAATTATATTTACGAACAACAGAAATCACCAGTCTTAAGAACTGGATTCACCTCTATACAGAAGGGACATTTTTACACATTTTCTCAAAGAATTAGCCATACCAGCATATTTAGTACTTAAATACTTATACATCCATATTATAAATACATATATAGTACCAGCATATTTAGTAATGAAAATTAAAAGTAATTGCATTTTTAAAAATTCTGCAATTTACTAAAATGAAAGGTTATTTTTCTCATATATATATTTAAAGAATAGAAAGATCTATTTAGACTAATCTCCATAACTCATTCCCCACCCATTCACTGATGATACAGATAAAACTGACCTATTTTCACCTTTTAATATATTCCACCTAGAGAAATAAAATTCACCATTGCCCTATGCTAATTTACCTCCCCTTTGTGCATTTGCCTACTAAATAAACATCTATTATCCACCACTACCAAGCACTGTGCTTGGTACTGGAGTCACAGCTCAGCCTCCTTAGCTGGTTTCCTCGCCTTGACCCTGTTTCCCAGCACTAGAGAATCCCATGACTCAGCCTGCACTCTTGTTCTCAAGTCAGTCTACACCTGCTTATTTGGTGGCCTCAGACAGTCTCCTAGTTTAGTTAGCACCTACTGTATGCTGATAATTTCCATATTTACACATACTTCAGATGTCTTTCCTGAACTCCAGATTCATATGGAATCGCCTACTCTTCTGCCATTAGAAGTCTTACAGTACCTCAAACTGCTAACAAGCCCAACACTAACTCCAGATCTTCTGCATCAAGCCTGCTCCTCGCACAGCCTTACCTATCTCTGTTGATGTCAACTTTGTCCTCCTAGTTAGGTGAAAACCTTGAAGTCATCCTTAACACCTCTTTCTTTCCTATCCCACATCCAAGCTATCAACAAGCTTATTAGTCCCATCCCCAGAGGACAACACATCCACAGTCTAATGACTTCACATCACTTTCACTGCTACACTCTGGTCCGAGCCATATAATGTCTCTCCAGTATGACTTCAATGAGGTGGTCTCCTGCTTCCACCCTTGGAATCCTCCAGCTGTGTTCAGTAGTGTAGCCAAATGCACACACAGTCTCCTTGAACAGTCCTGGAATGTTCCAGCCATAAAGACTTTATGCTGGCTGTTCTTCTGCCCTCAACACAATTTCCCCAGTGATCCACATGACTCCTTAAAGTCCTTATAGTCTTTAATCAAATATCATCCTCCTAATGAGGCCACTCAGATAACCTATTTAAAATTGCAAGTGATCCCTGACCCTTGCGCTCCAATCCTTCTTGACCTATTCTAGTTTTTTCATTCATTACCTCTTATAAATAAGACATCTTCTCCCACTACAGAATTGAAATTTTTGTTGGTTTTCATCTACAGATATATCAGAATGTCCAGAAAAATATTTGGCACATAGAGAGTATTTAATAAATATTCATTGAATGGAAAGGTAAATTGAGGTTAAGAATATAGCCCTTACCTTCAAGTATATCCCCCCTGAAAACTGGGAGAGATACCAAGAGGAGTAATGATTACATTTCACTAGTAAGGACTCTAACAGAAGTCAGCATGGAGAAACTATACAAGAGTATAAGACGTACATTTTCCTAACCAAAATGATTTTGCCTATATGATTTCTTACTAAACTCCTATTAATACAATACAAGTTAAGGAACAAACATTGAATTACATATTTGTACCTCCATTTTCTCTTTTCTTAACTGATATCATCTGAACAAGAAGTAGGACCAGCTAGCATACAGGTTGCAAGGCCACTGTTTACTAGTGTATTGTGGGGCAGAATAGAGGCCCTCTGAAGATGTCTATGTCTGACCCATGGAACCTGCGTATAGGTTATGTTACATGGCAAGCAGGAACTAAAGATGCAGATGGAATTAGGGTCCCTGATCACCTGACCTTAAAATAAGGAGATTATTCTGGATTACCTGAGTAAGTTCAATGTAATCACACGGATCCTTTTAAGTGGAAGAAGCAGGCAGAAGAGACAGAGTCAGATCTGAAGACGCCACTCTGCTGTCTTTGAAGATGGAGGAAAGGGCCCACACCAAAGAATGCAGGCCAAGCAGAAGCTGGAAAAGGCAAGACACTGGATCCTCCCCTAAAGGCTCCATGAAGGAACAGAACCCTGCTGGCTTCTTGATTTTAGCCCAAGTGAGACCCATCTTAGAATTCAGTTTTAAGCCAAATCTGTGGTGATTTGTTACATCACCAATAGGAAACTAACACATCAACTGAGCACACAACTAACCAAATGCATTACAATTTCAAGTAATACAGAAAAAAGGGGGGAACTACCATTCCTCTCATCTTGCTCACCCCAATCCAATCTTTAGGAGGTGAAAACATCGGTGAATATAGGTGTGTCTGTACGTTGTATGCACTTGTATAGCTTCTGAACATAAATACAGAACCATACTGTCTATGACTATATAGTTCTGCAATCTAGTGATTTTCCTTCTGTGATATTATGGCAGATTTTCCTGTCAGTATAGATAGATATACTTCATCTAATTTTAATACTCTAAGGTCTCTAACTGTAAAGTTGTACAATAATGTATTTAACCATCTCCACATTAAATGTACATTTAAGATGTGTAATTATATTACTTTTGTAAGCAGAAAAAAATATTTTTAGAAAAGCTCTTGTATGGGGTGCCTGGGTGACTCAGTGGGTTAAAGCCTCTGCATTCAGCTCAGGTCATGATCTCAGGGTCCTGGGATCGAGCCCCACACTGGGCTCTCTGCTCAGCAGGGAGCCTGCTTCCTCATCTCTCTCTCTCTGCCTGCCTCTCTGCCTACTTGTGATCTCTGTCAAGTAAATAAATAAAATCTTTTTTAAAAATTAAAAATAAAAAAGCTTTTGTAAAGGTTAAGGGAATAGAGACTGATGTAGTGTGGTGGATATGGGAGAAACAGCACTGGGACCTGTCTTCAAGAACTTCTTGCCCCACATGTTAAGAACATTGTCAGAGGACAGTCCCAGCTGTGAGTCTCTTTGGGAATTAGACCTACCTGAGTTCAGAGAGTGCCTAACCCAAGGTCACATGGAACACAGCCTTATCCACTTACTGATGGAAGTAGGGTACAAAGATCTGGCTACTTTGGCAGGTCATGATCCCAGAACACTGGGATCGAGCCCCCTGTTCTGCAGGATCCTGCTTCTCCCTCTCCCTGTTACTTCCTCTGCTTGTTCTCTCTCTGTCAAATAAAAAAAATATATTTTTTTAAAAAAATAAAGATTGGGCCATTTTGGCACAACATGGGACTACATCAATAAACCATTTCAGCTCTAAAGCTCCCTAGGTTGTTGGGCAAGGGGACACCTTGACTTTTGCCTCCGCCCAATACTGACTCCTCTGCCTCCCTTCCACTATGCTGATACCTGTTAATAAATAACACACTAAATCAGGCCTCAGAGTCTACTTCCCAGATGACTCAAACTGTGAAGCTTCCAGTCTTCATTATAAAAATCCATTACTCTACTCTGATATACATAAGACAGCTTATGCCTACCAGAAATACAATTAAGGATGGCTTCAGTTGATACATATGTAGAATCATAGAGTTCTATATTCAGATAAGAGTATGTCTGGTCTTGTTTACAAGGAACTGAATGCTTGGTGCTGCCTTACTATCCTTTTTGTTTTCCTTATGGTAGCAATAAAAGGTTTCTTTGCTTTGTCGATTAACCTTATCCATTCAAAGCTAATTGTTCTTTTTTCTTTCTCTTCCCTGAGAAGCATCTTTTTTCTATGCTGTCACTTCTCTATTACTCCAGCTACTTACTGAATTTAGTGGCTTCTTTCTTTTTTTCCCCAGAAAAACCCCTTTCTAACAAGGTACTAAAACCTAATTTTGTAAGTAGATATAAAAAGGAAACACCCTGAGAAGGAATCTAAAGTAGCTAATTTGGTACAAAATCCTTTAAGAAAGCATTGTGACAAAGTAAGACAAAGTCAAACATTAAGAAGTCACTGAACATAATATCTTATACAAGAAAGCCTTTCTTCTTAAAACTTCAAAATATTGGGGCACCTGGGTGGCTCAGTGGGTTGAGCCTCTGCCCTCGGCTCAGGTCATGATCCCAGGGTCCTGGGATCGAGCCCCACATCAGGCTCTCTGCTCAGCAGGGAGCCTGCTTCCTCCTCTCTCTCTGCCTGCTTCTCTGCCTACTTGTGATCTCTGTCAAACAAATAAATAAAATCTTTAAAAAAAAATCCTTCAAAATATTATTACTAAATAGGATAGCACATCAAATGAGTGTCAGATGTAGCTAGACCCCAAAGTGTTATGTTTTTATTTTAAAAATGTTTATTATTGCTGAAATGAGAATTTCAGAAGAAAAAGAGAACTACCATCATTTCTTTAACAACCTATAATTTATTTGTAAAAGTCAACCCCAGAAAACACATGAATTCCATCATTAGATCAGGAGGCAGATTCTGTGACATTTTCCCCCCTAAACGCTAAATGACACAGGCAGCAATAAAATATGCAGGGAAAGAAACATGTCACAGAAGGATGGGACAATTTTGATGAATGCTTAGAAAGTAGGATGCAGAACAGTAGTTTATAAGCTGCTGTTTTCAAAAACATGTGTTTTAAGGATGATTTTTTTTTTTTTTTGCCAAACAGAATTTGATAGATATTTTGTATAAAACCACTGACAGACAAAATTGGTGCCTTATTAAGAGAATATATTTCATTTTAAATAAAATTGTAATTTTACTTTGAACCAAAAATGCTTTTTAAGATCCAGCCAGTTCCTTAAAATGTTAAATATAGCCATAACTTAACCCAGCAATTTTACTCCTAGGTATAAGCCCAAGAGAAATAAAAACAGACTCTCACACAAAAACTTGCATGTGCATGTTCATAACAGCATCAGCAACAATAACCAAAAAGTGGAAACAACCCAAGCATCCATCAACTATTAAATGGACATACAGAACATAGTCTATCAATACAAGAGAATATTATTGAGCAGTAAAAAGCCTGGTGGTGGGTACTAAGGAGGGCAAGTATTGCATGGAGCACTGGGTGTGGTGCATAAACAATGAATTCTGGAACACTGAAAAGAAATTAAAAAAAAAAAAGAAAGAAAGTACTGACACATGCTACATCATGGGTGACCCTTGAAACTATAAAAAGTCAAGGAAGCCAATCACAAAAGACCACATATCATATGAACCCCTTTACAGGATATGTGCAGATAGGCAAACCCCTTGAGACAGAAAGTAGAGAAAGGGGTCGCCACCAGTTGGGAGTGCAGAAGGAATGGAGAGTAACTGCTAATAGATATTGGATTTCTTTTGGGGATGATGAAAATGTACTAAATTGTGCATGGTGACCATCACAGAACTCTGAATGGCACACTTCAATTGGGTGAATTGTGTGGTATATGATTATACCTCAATAAGGCTACTAAAAATTGCCAGTTGAAAGGGCTGGTTATGTTGTAGCTATTTATAATTTGTGTAGACTTTTACAGAGTATAAATCCCTAATTATCAAAATGTTTCTTACTGCCCCCAAATCTCACATCATTTTTTTGTATAAAAACATCTGCCTATCCCACTATAAATACAACAAGTTATGAAAGGGAGAAAAAAATGCTTCTAAAATTAAATGGTACTTTAGAACCAGATTTCTCTTTAATATATTTCATTTGGATGATTTGGATGTGAATTATCCACACTGCCCATTAGCCATGATTAAACTGTGAATCTCAGATAAATATCTCCCAATACAAAAGCACATCAACAGACCACTCCCCTTCCAGTACAAACTGAACAGACTCATTTTTTTAATAATTAGCTTGAATATTAAAAGCAAAATTAAAGAGGCAAACCTGTAAGAAAAATAAGCATATGAAGCTCATAATTTTAGAAGGGAAAATTTTTTCATTTAATCTCTATGCCCAACATGGGGCTTGAACTCACAACCCAAAAATCAAGAGTCACATGCTCTACCAACTAAGCTAGCCAGGCTCACCTAGAATGAAAAATATTTTAAAAATTCATCCACTTGAGGATTCACTTGACGTAATGAGCACCAGGTGTTATATGCAACTAATGAATCACTAAATTCCCCTTCTGAAACTAATAAAAATATATGTAAAGTCATCCACTTCAGGATTACTGAAACCTCAGTATTTAAGAACTATGAATTTTGTAACACTCTCCAATGTAATATTCTTCACATTACTATTTTGGCTTACTATTTACATTAAGTTCAAGTAGATTTTTTCCCTTTTTCCTCTTTTTAAATTTAGCCATATATGAAGCAGTGATATCTGTGAACTTATAGATTTGATAAGCTATATTATTCTATAAACATTAAAATACATGATGATATTTAAAATGCTGACATGTATATCACCTAAACACCTCTTGCATGTGATTGGTCTTCATCTACCCCATTTTGGGAAAACAGATCTAGTTTTATCTTCTAAGTTTGTGGATGAAAAAATTAAACTTACTAGTGCCTCTCAAAAGTCTGTGCACGTCAGGATCACATGATGAGTTTGTGTTAAAATAGAGATTGCTGGGCCCCTCTCCCAGAAGGCAGGTCTGGGCTGAAGTCTGAGAATTTATTCTTCTAACAAATATCCAAGCAGTACTGATGCTTCTGGCCCAGAGAGGGCCCTTCAAAAACCACTGACCGAGGAGAAGGGAGTTGGGGAAAGTTAGAGGGGGAGATGAACCATGAGAGACTGTGGACACAGAGAAACAAACTGAGGGTTTTGGAGGGGAAGGGTAAAGGGTTGGGAGTGCTTGGTGGTGGGTATTAAGGAGGGCACGTATTGCATGGAGCACTGGGTGTGGTGCATAAACAATGAATCTTGGAACACTGAAAAAATAAAATTAAATTAAAAAAAAAAAAAGAACCACTGACCGAAACCATCATTAGAGTCAGACCAGAACTGAAGCTAGAACCCAATCTGGTGTTAGTCTGCTCTGTAATTATATGCTCTATCAAAAGTGTTTAAATTTGGGGGTGGGCGGTTTGGATGGCTCAGTCAGTTAAGCATCTAACACTGGCTCAGGTCATGATCCCAGAGTCAAGGGTTGGAGCTCAGTGTCAGGCTCCCTGCTCAGCAGGGGGCCTGCTTCTCCCTCTGGCCCTCACCCCGCTTTCATGCTCCCTCTCTCCCCAACCCTAATAAATAAATAAAATCTTTCTTTAAAAAAGTGTTTAAATTTGGGGCGTCTAGATGGCTCGGTCAGTTAAGTATCTGACTTCGGCTCAGGTCATGATCTTGGAGTCCTGGGATGGAGACCCGCATGGGGCTCCTTGCTCGGCAGGGAGTCTAGAGAAGCAGACTTCTCTTTTTAAAAATGTTTAAATCTCACTGAATTTAACTTAGTTGTATTCTTTCAGTAAAGGTGATTATTAAATACTAAAGATCAGGTTTATACATTTTTAAGACTTCTTAAAAGAGTTGTTATAAAACAGTAACACATTTTAGAAAAAGAATGTTACATATTATCTTTAAGGAGTCCTGAATGCATGTTTTTTTCTTCACATACCCTCCTTTTCCCCTTTAGATAAACACTATCTTCTATTTTATCCCTTATCATTCACTTGCTTTTCTAAATAGTTTTATCACAGTTGTATCTCAAAATAACATATTGTTTAGGTTGTGTGTTTTGAGCTTTATACTCTATCTTTTTTCAGGCAAATTGCTTTTTTATTCAATATGATGTTTTAAGATGCAGCCCTGTGGTTTTTATCAATAGTTCATTGTTTTCAAGGCTGGATAGCATTTCATCTACAAGGAGACAACCCTCAAATTGTTTACTTTTATTTTGAAAAGATTATACATACACAAGAAGTTGCGAAGTAGCAGAGAGATGTCCTTAACCCTTAACCCAGTTTCCTTCAATAGTTACTTCTTACCTAATTATAGTACAATATCAAAACCTGCAAATTGGTGTTGGTACAATGTGCGTGTGAAGTTTTATGCCATTATATGGTAACTCTCAATTTTCAAATCATTCTATTAAAAAACATGAGGGTTTTCCCCCTCCAATTAAAACAATGATTGTACCTATTACAAAAACTAAAATACAAATGCTGGTAAGAAAGTAAAGTGACAGGAACTCTCATTCATTGCTTCTGGGAATGTGAAATGATACAGCAATTTCGGAAGAGAGTTTGGCAGTTTCTTACAAAACTAAACATATTCATTCTTACCATATGATCCAGCAATTGTAATCCTTTGCCCAAAGGAGTTGAAAACTTAAGTCCATGTACAAACCTGTACATGGATGTTTAGAACAGCTTCATTCATAATTACCAAAACTTGGAAGCAACCAAAATGACCTTCAACAAATGAACACGTAAGCTGTGGTATATTCAGACAAAGGTATATTATTTAGCACTAAAAAGAAATAAGCCACCAAGCCATAAAAAGACATAGAGAAAGCTTAAATGCATATTACTGAGTCAAAGAAGCCAGTCTGAAAAGGCTACATACTCTGGGATCCCAACTATATGATTTTCTGGAAAAAGCAAAACTATGGAGACAGTAGAAAGATTGGTGGTCACTGGGAAAGAAAGGGATGAATAGGTGGAAAACAGCATTTATAGGGCAGCGAAACTTTTCGTATGATGCTAATGGTGGAAAAGGTCATTATACAGGAGTCAAAACCCATAAAATGTACAAAATGAAGAGTAAACCCTTATGTAAACTATGGACTTTGGGTGATAATGATGAATCAATGTACATTGGTCAGTTGTAACAAATAGGCTTTGCTGGTGGCTGATGATGAGGAGGGGGAGGTTGTACCTATGTGGGCACTGGTAGTACATGCAAACTCTCGATTTTGCTGTGAACCTAAAACTGCTCTAAAAATAAAGTCTATAAACTTTCAGCTATAAGATGAATAATAAGATGAATAATATCTAAGGCTCTAATGTATAAAATAGTAACTGTAGTTGATAACATGTATTGTATAACTGAAACTTGCTAAGAGAACAGAACTTAAATGTTGTCACTAAAACATGTATAGAATACATATAAAAGATACACATACAAGTTTATATATAAATATGAGGCAATACACTTTTTTATTAAAGTATAATTGACACATATTAATTTTGTATGTAATGCAATTAGACATTTGTATACATTGTGAACTGATCATATTAAGTCTAATTACCATCTGTCACCACACAAAGTTAATACAGTATTATTGACAGTACTCACCATGCTGTACATTACAATCCCCTGACCCTCTTCTCTGTATCTATGAGTCTGGGATTTTGTTTGATTTCTTTTTTTTTTTTTTTTTTTAAGATTCCACTTATAAGTGAAATCTTGCAGTCTTTGTCTTACTCTGATTTTTTCACTTAACATAATACCCTTTTAGGCTCCATCTGTCCTATCCCAAATAGCAAGATATCACTCTTTCTATGACTGAGTAGTATTCCTTTGTGTGTGTGTGTGTTTGTGTGTGTGTGTGTGTGTATACACACATGTATTTATATAAAATACATTTTCTTTATCCATTCATCTATCAATGGACATTTAGATTGTTTCCATATCTTGGCTATTCTAAGTGATATTGAAATAGACAGAAATGCATGTATCTTTTTGAATTCATATTTTTGTCTCTTCAGATAGATACCTAAAAGTGGAATTACTGAATCATACAATACTTCTGTTTTTAATTTTTGAGAAAGCCCTGTCCTCCCTAGTGGTTGCAGGAACTTACATTCCTACCAACAGAGCACAAAGGTTCACTTTCTCCACACCCTTGCCAACACTTGTTATTTATCTCCCTAACAGCCACTCTGACAGGTGTGAAACAATCTTTCATTGTGGTTTTGATTTGCATTTCCTTGATGATGTGAGGCTGAGCATCTTTGCAGGTGTCTGCTGGCCATCTGTAGGTCTTTGTTAGAAAAATGCCTATTCAGATCCTCTGTCCATTTTTTAATTGAATGTTTTTGGCTACTGAGTTGTAGAAGTTCTTTATATATTTTGGATATTAACCCCTTATCAGATATATGATTTGCAAATATCTCTTCCCATTCAGTAGTTGCTTTTTCATTTTGTTGATGATAGCTTCTTTCACTGTGCAGAAGCTTTCTGTTTTCTCATAGTTTTCCATTTGTTGCCATTGCCTTTAGAGTCATATTCGAAAAACAATGCTAACACTGATGTCAAGGAACTTACCACACTGATCTTCTCCCAGGAGCTATTTTAAAGTTTCAGGCTTTTCACTTAAATCTTTAATCCACTTCGAGTTAATTTTTGTATAGAGTAAAAGATAATGATCCATTTTCATTCTTTTGTCTGTATCTGTCCAGTTTTCCCCAACATATCTGAGAGATTTCCCCCATTGTATATTTTTGCCACCTCTGTGGTAAATTAATTGAACATATAAATGTGGGTTCACTTCTGCCACTTCTAATTCCTTTCCACTGATGTATGTATTCTGTTTTTATGCCAATAGTTTATTGTTGTGGTAACTACAGCTTTGTAACTATAGAAATTAGAGCATGTTGCCTTCAGCTTTGTTCTTCTTTCTCAAGACTGCTTTGGCTATTCAGGGTCTTTTGTGGTTTCATATGAATTTGGGGATTTTTTTTTTTCTATTTCTTTGCAAACGGCCACTGGAATTTTGATAGATATTGCATTGAATCTATAGTTTGGGGAGACAGTATAGACATTTTAACAATATTAATTATTCCAATCCATAAATATGGAAGATCTTTCCATTTATTTGTGTCATTTTCAATTTCTTTCATCAGAGTCTTATATTCCCAGTGCAGAGATCATTTCACCTTCTGGGTTAAATTTATTCCCAAGTATTTCACTTTTTCTTTTCTTCTTCTTCTTCTTTTTTTTTTTAATAAACATAAGTATTTCACTTTTTCTGTTGCAACCTGAATAGGATTGTTTTCTGGTTTCTCTGATAGTTGATTATTTGTATACAGAAACAACTAATTCCTGCATATTAATTTTGATCCTGCAACTTGACTCAATTCATTTATTAGCTCTAACAGTTTCTTGCTAGAGTCTTAGGGTTTTCTATATATAATATCATATCATCTGCAAATACTGATCATTTTATATATACCTTTCCAATTTCTATTTCTTTCTCTTGCCCAATTGCTGTGGCTTAAACTTCCAATATTGTGCAGAATAGAAATGGGGATAGTGGGCATCCTTGTCCGGACAAGTTTTAATTTTTCACCATTGCAGATGATGTTAGCTGTGTGTTTGTCATACATGACCTGTAGTATGTTCAGGTACATTCCTCCTATTCTCACTTTATTAAGAGGTCTTATCAAAAATAGATGTTGAATTTTATCAAGTGATTTTTCTTCATCTATTGAGATGATTTTTCTTAAATCTTTCATCTTGTTTATATATGTTTATCACAGTGATTGATTTGTAGGTGTTGAATCCTCCTTGTTACCCTGGATTAAAGCCCACCTGATCATGATGCATGGCCCTTTTAATGTACTGTTGAATTCAGCTGGCTAATATTTTGTTGAAGATCTTTCCATCTGTGTTCATCAGGGTTATTGGCCCATAACTTTGTTTGTGGCATTACTGTCTGGATTTATTATCAGTGCAATGCTGGCCTCATGAGTTTAGAAGGTTTCCCTCCTCTTCATATTTTTTTTTTTTTGAGAAGGACAGTATTAAATCTTCTTTGAATATTTGACAGAATTCACCATTGAAGCCCTGGTCTTGAACATTTGTTTGTTGAGAGGTTTTTGATTACTATTGTAGAGATGAAATCAGTAAACAGCCTACTCAAATTTCCTATTTCTTCATGACTCAGTCATGGAAGACTGGAATTTCAGTCTTAGAATTCACACTTAGAAGACTGAATTTATCCATTTCTTCCAGGTTATCCAATTTCTTGGTGTAAAATTGTTCAAAGTAATCTCTTATGAACCTTTGTATCTCTGTGGTATCAGTTATAATTTCTGTCTCATTTTTAATTTTCTTTGAGCTCTTTTTCTGGGTGACTCTAGCTAAATGCTTGTCTACTCTGCTTATATTTTCAAAGAACCTGTTCTTAGTTATATTGATATTTTCTATTCTTTATTGTTCTTATTTCATTCACTTCTACTCCAATCTTATTATTTACCTTCTATTAATTTGGGGTTTCATTTTTTTCTTCTTTTTCTAGTTCTTTTGGTGTAAAGTTAGCTTTTCTTATTTGAAATATTTCTTTTCTGAGGTAGACCTGAATTGCTATGAACTTCCCTCTGATAGCTACTTTTGCTGCATTCTGTAAATTTTTGTGTATCATTTCTGTTTTCATTTGTCCCTATGTATATTTTGATTTCTCCTTTGATTTCCTTAATGACACTTTGGTTTTTAAGTAATATATTGTTCAATTTCCACATTTTTGTGGCTTTATTTGGTATCGATTTCTAGTTTTATATCATTGTGGTCAGAAAAGATGCTTGATATGTATTCAATCTTTTTTAATTTACTGAGAATTCTTTTGTGACCTAACATGATCTATCCCAGAGAAAATTCCATGTGCACTTGACAAGAATGTGTATTCCTCTGCTTTTAGCTGGAACGTTCTGCATATATCTATTAAGTCCATCTGGTCTAATGGGTTAAAGCTGACATTTCCTTATTGATTTTCTGTCTGGGTGACCTATCCAATGATGTAAGTGGGGTGTTAATGTCCCCTCCTATTATCGTATTGCTTTCAATTTCTCCCTTTAGGTCTGTTAATATTCAGTTTATACATTTTGGTGCTCATGTGTTGGGTGCATATGTATATGTAAACATTAGGTCTTCTTACTGGATTGACCCCCTTTATCACTAAGTAATACCCTTCTCTTTGATTACAGTTTTTAAGTCTATTTCATCTGAAATGAATACAGCCATGCCATCTATCTTCTCATTTTTATATGCATGGAATAGCTTTTTCCTCCGATTTCCTTCACAATCCCTTTCCGTCGTGTGTGTCCTTCTTGCTGAAGTGAGTCTTTTAGGCAGCATATAGTGTTTTTTAAAAACTATTCCACTACTCTGTATTTTGGAAAATTTAGTCCATTAAATTTAAAGTAATCTTTGATAGATATGTCCTTATTGCCATTTTGGTAACTGTTTTCTAGTTAGTAGGTTCTCCATTCTCTATAGTTCTATGATTCTCCGGGATATAATCTCCATCAATTTTACATTCTGGTGGCTTGTCTCTCTAGTCTTTAGTCTCTCAGAACCCAAAGGCTGGGTACCTGATATGGGGCATAAACCTCTTGAACTTTAGGCAAAAATTCCATATTTTTGAGATTCCTCCTGATTGTGGGTTGCTACGCCTGGCATGGAGTTTTTGGCAAGAGCATTATTGTCTTTCTTACCCCTCTTGATTTTTCCCTTTTATCTTTCACTGTTGCACTGTTGATCTAGTTTTCAGGACTTTTTCAGAAGAAATTATTCCATTTGAAGTTGTAGCTTTGTTGTGTTCATGGGGGAGGCAAGTTCAGGATATTACTACACTTTATGTTAAACTGTCTCATTGGATAGGTTCATTAGCTAGATGAAAGGAATCCTTTCACAATTTATACATGTACAAAATCATTGCAATGCACATTTTAAATATTTTACAACTTTATCCATTATGTCTCAATAAAGCAGAATATATTAGTGAGAAATAAAAAATAGAGTCTACTTAAAATTTTTTTAAACAATTACTTTGTAAATATTATGGTCATTTGGTAATATGTATAAGCCTTTCTCCAAAGTATGTACCTAGGAGTGGAACTGGTATCTTAAACTTGACAAGATAAAGCCCGAGTGCTTTCCAAATTAGTTTCAAAACTTAATTTCCCGCCATCAGTCTATGAGTTCCCAAACTCTGCAGCTCCTATTACTGCTGACTTCAGTTTTTCTAAAATGCTGACTGAGAAGTGGTATGTCATAGTGTTTTTTTTTTTAAGATTTTATTTATTTATTTGACAGAGAGAGATCACAAGTAGGCAGAGAGGCAGAGAGAGAGAGAGGAGGAAGCAGGCTCCCTGCTGAGCAGAGAGACTGATGCGGGACTCAATCCCACCACCCTGAGATCATGACCTGAGCCGAAGGCAGCGGCTTAACCTACTGAGCCACCCAGGCGCATAGTCATAGTGTTTTAAATTTAAGTTTCCTTGATTACTAATGAGGTTGTGTATCTTCTCATATGATCATAGAATTTTTGGCCATTTGTGTTTTCTCTTTTACAAGGTACTGGTTCTTGTCCTTTGCCTATTGTGTTTAGGGTTGTTGGTCTTTTTTACATAGACTTGCTCTTTATTTTCCTTGCTTATTTTTTTCTTCAGTAATATATACATATCTCCTCCCAAGTTGTGATGGTTTTTTTTTTTTTTTTTTACTTAAGTCCTAGGATGAATGTTATTTAACATATTAAAATTAACTCTTTCCTTTCATGGCTGATGCTTACTTTATTTATGGGGTTATAGAAAATATTTCCCCATATAACCCGTTTTTCTTTTAAGGTGCTTTTTTTTAAAGATTTTATTTATTTAGTTGACAGACAGAGATCACAAGTAGGCAGAGAGGCAGGGAGAGAGAGAGGAAGAAGCAGGCTCCCCGTCAAGAAGAGAGCCCGATGTGGGGCTCGATCCCAACACCCTGGGACCATGCCCTGAGCTGAAGGCAGAGGCTTTAACCCACTGAGCCACCCAGGTGCCCCTATAGCCTTTTTTTAAAAAAGATTTTATTTTTTTATGAAGGCAGAAAGAGAGGGTTCCGAGAAGCAGGCTCTCTGCTAAGCACAGAGCCTGATGCAGGGCTCTATCCCAGGCCCCTGAGATCATGACCTGAGCCGAAGGCAGAGGCTTAACCCACTGAGCCACCCAGGCACCCCTCCCATATACTTTTTCTAACAACTTTTAGCTTTGCCTTCTATAATCTGAATTATTTTATGCATGAGATGAGGTGCTGTCCCTTTTCTCCCTACATTTATAATCAGTTGTCACAGTACCATTTATTGACAATTCTTTTTTTCACCTATCCCAGAGCCAAGTCTTCATAAAGGAAGTTTCCAGGCTGTGATCCTCGATTCTCTATTCTCTTCCAATTATCTACTTTCCTAGGTCTTCTCAGTACCTACGGTCTTCATTGCTATCGTTTTATAATTTTGAGACTTAATACCTGGTAGATCTTCCATTTGCAGGTAGTAATTTAGCTTAGATGTTCCCTGTTGGGGAGCAAGGTAAAGGGATTCTGATTGTACTTTCATAAAATTTCTAAAACAATATGGAGAGACTCATATCTATAGATTGAAATTTTCTATTCATAAATGTATTTCTCCCTTCATTTAGATTTTCTTAAGTGTCTTTGTTTTATAATTTTCTCCAAACAGATGTTGCCCATTTTGGTTATACTTATTTCTAGGTACCTTGTATTTACGATAATGCTATAAATGGTATTCCATTGTCCTTTCTAAATATAACATAAATACAATATAATATAACAGAGTACAGAAATGCAATTGATTCTGTATATTGACTTTGTTTGCAGCAGACTTGCTAATCTCTTTTATTTATTCTTATACCTCACCTGTAGATTCTTTTGGTTTTCCTACATGGACGAAATATCCTCAATGACTAGTGACAGCATTGGAGAAGAAGAAAATAATGATAAGAATTCTTCTTTTTCTTCTTGCATTATTTTAGCTAGAATTTCCTATATAAATGCTGCAAAGAAATAGTCTTGTTAAGAATGTCTTATCTTGTCCAATATTTAAAAAGAAGGCTTTCAATTTTCACCATTAAATATGTTTGCTCACTATAACGTACACCTGAAACTAACATAACACTGTTAACTAACTGGAATTAAAATAATAACTTAAAATATTTGCTGAACATTTATACCTTCTAATAATAGTTCACTGATTTTGTATCATGGATATAGAAAGTGCATTCCATAAAAATCTACTATCTATTGAAATTATATTTTCATTTAATAAAAATGTATTAATCACCTATAAGGTGTGTCACACTGTTCCAGACTGTGGAGATAAAGCAGTGACAAAACAGATGAAAACACTTGTTCCCAGGAAGCTTATCTATTAGAGAACAAGCACAATGCCTGAATAAAATGCATCGTATATTATTGCATATTGGTCAGGAGAAGAGGTGAAAATCAAGTACAGAGATAGAGTAGGTAGTCTGGGGAAGGGACTGCAATTTTAAATCTATTGGTAAAAATAGGTCTCACTGAGAAAAGGACATTGTTAAGAGCCTTCAGCAGGAGAGCAAAAGCACCTGCAAAGATAATACGGAATAGGTATTGTAAGGCAATATAAAGTTCTGGAATAATTTTACTTCAAGAAGGCTAATTAGGAAAAAAAATGTTAATATACTATTTTAATTACTTATTCCCTATTGTGAAGCTTAAAAATCACACATGAACTATTGACAGCTAAAAACAGTATAATCACCATTAGTAATAAAGCAGTATTCTTGTTAAATAACCATTTCAACATAGAAGTTTAAGTAATAAATTATTCTTTTGTTCAAAGCAAATGTCATCAGAGAAGTTCAATCTGAGCCACACAAACCAGTCAAAAAAAAAAAAAAAAAAAAGATGGGAAAAGTATAAATGGAAAAAATATTTACGAGACCTAAAACTCATTATCACTGTAAGTATTCCCTATCAATTATCTGACCATCAGTAGTAACATGAAAATGACAAGGCAATCACTCAAGAGACTGCTGCAGAAAAAGAAAATAAATGGTTTCAAATTTGTGTTCCAAAAAGTTCAAGCTAACCACGAGCATAAAATTTTCAAATTAATGTTAGTAATGCAAAAGAAAAAAGACCCAGCACCTCTAACTAGAAAAGAAGTAAACAGGTAAAGAGGGAAAAAAGAAGCACATCTAAAAATGTAAAGATTGGCCAAAAGAGAATAGGGAAACTCTGAAATTCAAAAGTCACAAAGGTGTCCTAGGGAACACCAATTCATGAAACAGGTGTTTATGAGGGGGGAAATATAGGTCATATAAAATTGATCTGGTTTCTGTATGCAGGATATCTCAGTCTCTTTAAAAATGCCACAGTGAATTACGAATCACTACACCATTTCAGGGTCAAGGAATGGGGAGCATAGAATAGGTATACAAAAATATGTGGCCTTTCCCAAGCCAGCTGGACCACGGAACCCTTTATTTCAGGCAAAAAAAAAACAAAGCACTGTTAGAGAAATGCTGCCCTAAGGGAAGCAGGTCAGATGACATTCATAAAATACTTTGAAGAGTTTAAGGAATGCTTTAAAAAAAAAAAAAAGTTAAAAGGATTTTCTGGTAGCTGAGGGTTTTTCTTCTTTTAATTTATTATTGGCAGAAAGCCAGACAAAGAATCAGTTGGACTTACAAAGCTGAGTATGTCGATGAATAAAAGATACAAAAGAGAATGAATAAAAATTCTGATATATTTTACTCAAGAGGCTATTTGGATACAAATATCCAAATAAATAACTGAAGTAAGTAGTACAAATAGGCTAAGTCCAAGAAAGATAAATGCAAGGGATGTTCTAAGTCTAACTGATAAAAGAAAAGAAAATCAATCACCAGGATGGAACGGTATTCAATGAGAGCACTGGATGATTTTGAGGACGATTACAATTTGTAGGCAAAATTAGGTAAAAAGTCATAGAGCTAGCCCAAGAATTGACTTCTACAAAGATCTAATAAACTAAAATTCAGTATGGATTTGTTCAAAGTATAGGGTATGTTGATGGAATTTCCTTGCCTTTTTTTTTTTCCCTTTTCTATTTATTTATTTATTTAGGGGTGGGAGCAAAGAGAGAGGAAGAGAAATCATCTCTAGCAGACTCCACACTGAACACAGAACCCAATGTGGGGCTCACACCCAGGATCCTGAGCTCATAAGCTGAGCCAGAATCAATTGTCAGACACTCAACCAACTGAGCCACGAAGGAACCCCAGTGGAATTTCTAATAATGAATGAACTTGGACACTGAACCAAGAATAATCTAACAGAAAAGGCATAACAACAGCTACAGAATGTATATTGATAGGCTATATCTATAGGTAGTTTGCATAAGCAGATACAGATATAAAACACATGAAATTTTTTGAAGTAGTGAACAAACTGAGGCAAGAAATCATGTTCACTTAGACTTTCAGTATGTCTTGAACCACACTCTGAAACAAAGACTTTAAATATTAAAGTACTATTAAAAAGAGAGATTCTGTCCCAGATAGGAAACTAGCTTGGTGGCCGAAAACAAAAGGCAGACATAAGCAAAATTTTCAAATACAGTTCATCTAGGGATTTTAGTGTGAAAACTTGTCTCATTTTCATAATATTGAAAATGGAGCACACAGCAAATTTTCAGGTTTAGGAATAAACAGTGAAATGTCAAGCTGCCAGGAATGAGTGAGGGTTATCTAGCACAATCCTGGTAACAAGTGCCTGAGCAAGTATCAACCAGGACAGCTCCCATTCAAGGATGCTTACCTTGTGCTAGACACCACATGGGGCATCTTCTATGCAGAACTTTGTTTGGTCTTTACATCTTCCTACAGAAGTAATTATCCTTTTATTCCACCAGTTTACAGACTAGACAATTAAAACTTAGAGATGAAAGGGACCTCCCCAAAGATCATTTAGGTTGGGGGTAGCGTAATAGTGGTTGCTACAGGGTAGAGCAGAAATTCTAAACCTGGCAACTGACCTGAGAAACCTTCCCCTTTACTAATGGGCAAGCATTAGAAGCCCCTGGAAGTTGTGTTAAACACAATCTATCCCAATCCCCCTGAAGTTCTAATGAAGTAGATTTTGTGCATCCCAAATCTTTATTTCTAACAAGCTGACATTCTTGCTTGAGGGACCACACTCTGACAACAGCTATCCTATACCAAAGAGTCTAAACCACACGTGGTAAAACAGGGAAGAAAGACCTCAAAGTAAGGATGGCCCCAGAAAAAAGAAAAAATCTTGGTGAAGAAAGATGTCATACAATTGAGGAAAAAAAGAAATAAAGCAACCAGTAATGGAGATCAAGCTTTCTTGGGGTGGCTGGGTGGGCAAAGACTCTTCTTTGGAAATCAAAGAACCTAGAAATATTCAAACTAGCTTTGAACATTCAGAAGGAAAAAATGTTTTCTTCTTCAGGAACCTCCCCCATCCCCCTCAAGCCCACCACAAATCCCTCCCAACTACAATCCAATGCCTGGAATTCCTTTAACAGGGAACAAGACATTTCATCCATCGTAATCAGAAATGAAAGCCTGGGAAGGAAATAAGCCCTAGAAAGCGAATATATCATTGTCCAGATTTCATCCATAATGCAAATGATGGCTTATAGGTTAGCCATAGGTCTAATGTAATATGGCATATCTAATTTTCTAAAATTATAAAAAAATTAAAAATTATAAAAATTCAGAGTATTACCTTGGAGAGGAAGCTTGGTGCTACATAAAAGGCATCAAATTCAGTGTCAGAAGTCCTCTATTTGGGAATAAATGACTTCTGACTCATCATTTTCATCATTTTCTCCATCCATGAAAAAGAAATAATTCCTCACAGAGGCATGTGAAGATCAAATGTGATCATATCTATGATAGCATTTGGTCAACTGTAAGTTACTTTTTCAGTTGTGAGATGTTCTTCCTATTGTAGGAAATAATGTTTCATACAAGCAGTTACTAAATGCACTTTGTATTTAGGTTTCTGATGCATATCGATGCCCAGTGTTACTTATGAACAAAAGATGCCTTCAAGGCTCAAGAGGCAAAAGCTCCAAGAAATCAGGCTTTCCTGAGGTAGAACTTGATAACATTTCTCAATGCTCAAGCCTGAACACAGTGAGAAAAGTCTAGAACCAAGAGAGAATACACACTGCTCAGTACTTTAGGCAAAGACAAAACAGGATTGAGGAGAAGTATTAAGTTCATCAGCCCACAATGAGACTGGATCTTTACCTACAGAGGCAGCAACCGCATTTTCTTACAATGAAACTCTAAGGCAGTATTTTGTTGTTTTGGGGTTTTGGGGGGGTTTGGTGTTTTTTTGTTTGTTTTTTTGGGGCAGGGTTTGGTTTGTTTTTGTTTTTGTTTTTGTTTTGTTTTGTTTTTCCATGAAGACTTGACTGAGAGCTGCTGTTAGGACATCATACTCTGAAACCTGCAAAAGATAAAGTCTGTGTTTCCACAGTTGTGGAGCTCCAGGTAAGATTTCTTCACCCAAGGCTGTGGAAATCAATTAAGAAAGGGCACAGTGCTACCTCCGTATATGACCAAGTGACCTACATTCTCCATCAGCTGATGGCAGAGTCTAAGATGAGGAAAGTACGGTAAGGAGGATAGGACTATAGCATGAATGGTGGATGAGTCCAGCATGGCTTTGACACTCTTTAAGACTTTAGCATAATTATTGGCACATTTTCATTAGAGCATTTCATTTTCATCAGATCACAAACTGTGTATTAATATTTAATCTATTTAAACAAGGCACTAAATACAAGGTATCACTGGTTGCTTCATACAAAACAAAGCCTGCAAGATTTTAGATAAGCTGCAAGAAACCATGCATGTTCTAGCTAAGAAATCTTTGCCTAACCCAACAGCAAAAAGTATAGTGATAAAAGAAAAATGATAAGGTGGGCCTAACCAAAATAATAAATATGCATTTTAAGAGATCCCACTAAAAGAGCAGGAAGAGAAGCCACTGAGTGGGACAAAATATTTGAAAATCATATATCCAATATAGGACCTGATATCCAATAATAACAAGTGTTGGCAAGAATGTGGAGGAACTGGAACACTCATGCACAGCTGGTGAAGCTGTAAAATTTGAAATTGCTACTTTGAAACACAGAATTCCATTTGACCCAGCAATTCTACTCCTAAGAACCTACCTAAATAAAATTAAAACTATTTACACACATTAGCCATAACAGCCAAAAAGTAGAAACAAGCCAAATCTTCATTAACGGGTAAGTGGATAAATAAAGTGCAATACACCCATGCAAAAGAATAAGCTTTGGCAATAGGATGCATGCTACAACATAGATCAACCTCAAAACATTATGTGAAGTGAAAGAAGCCACACACGAAAGACTGCATACTCCATGATCCCATTTATATGAGATGTCTAGGAAATGCAAATCTACAGAGATAAGAAGTAAACTATTAGTTGAATGGATCTGATGGTGGGAATGGAAGTCAATGCAAATAGGCACATTTCTTTTGGGCGGTGAGCAAAATGTCCTAAAATGAGATAATGGGATAGCTGCACACAACTCTACAAATTTTACTAAACTGTACAAACTTCACAGATTTTACTAAAAATCATTGAACTGTATACTTTAAAATGGTGAATTCTGCATATGTGAATTATACCTCAAAAAAAAAAAAATTTAGGGATGCCTGGGTGGCTCAGTTGGTTGGACGACTGCCTTCAGCTCAGATCATGATCCCGGAGTCCCGGGATCGAGTCCTGCATTGGCCTCCCTGCTCCGTGGGGAGTCTGCTTCTCCCTCTGACCTTCTCCTCGCTCATGCTCTCTCTCACTGTCTCTCTCTATCAAATAAATAAATAAAATCTTTAAAAAAAAAATTTAAACTTAAAGCGTGGACAGCCCTGGCTGCAAATCCCATTTGGAAATGTCAATGTTTTTATACAAATATATCCCACTTATACTGGTATCACACTTCTAGAAAACATGACTATTAGGATGACAAACAACAAAACACCTCCCAACAGGGAACAAGATGGACAATGGCAAATGCATACAACTTACACTACAGAAGGAAGGAAATGGGAATTTCTCTGCTCACCCTTTCCTAGGCCTAAGATTAGAACTTCATGACCTATTAGATGTATAAATGCAGAGCACCAATTTAATAAAGCTTAATTATCTGGTTTCCCTCAGCAGCTAACATTAAAGAGGTGACAACTGGTACCTGGTAAAAAAATCAGAATCAAACACTATCAAAGCACAATCATCCGGGTCTGACCACCCTCTCACAACTCAACACCACTGAGGGCAGGGCAGCAAGGATTTTTCCAGGACCCTATGGTCAGCAAGGGTAACGGCAGCTGCTATACAATGCTGGAAAGAGAATCAGTGTTTCTTCAAATGAAGTCATCAAAAGGGTCACACGTGCTTATTTATGACAGATTCTTCTTGTTCCCAACCTACCGAGCAAGAACCCCCCAGGAATGATGCCTGAGTATCCACATTTTTAGCAAGCTCCCTAGGTAATTCTTGTGCACACTGAAATTTAAAACATAAGAGACCTATATTTAGAGAACATTTGAGATGGATTCCTTATCGTGGTCTAATCCAAGCCTTATATTTTATAGATAGGAAAATTTTGGACCAACAAGGTAACGTTATATTCAAGATCCCCAAATATTTCTTTAAACACTTTAAAAAATTATGATTCTAGTTCTATAAATTGTCAAGCATATTTACTGACACAGAGGAATGTACAACGTATCTTGGAAATATTTTCTTCAAAGATTGATGAAGATAAAATGTTTAATCATTTAAAGGGATATGTTTCTGCTCTCAGGAAAATTAATTCAGAGCACCTCATTTCCTGATGGTACCAACTAAATGAGTCATCATATATCTAAATTATTTTTGACTCGGTATGTTAGCTTAATTATTACACTTTTTCCTAAAAATCTTCCTTTTTTGAGAAAATACCTGGGTTATCTGACCAAAAAAGAAATTGGCTTTATCACAAATCACTAGCATTCAGTCATTAATTGCTCTGAAGACAGATCTCCAACGCTACAAGTTATATTTTTATATTAACCCAAACTCATTTCTTTTATGCCTGAGTCCTAAATTACAAGCTAGCAGGCATAGCTTTTATACAGAACCTTGGAAATGTAAATGGCTAAATCAGTCCAGATTGTTACGTCACAGAAACATTTTGTCCATAGCCTTAATCACTCATGCAGCTTTAATGAAACTATTCGTATTCCATCTATGTTGAGTGAATTTGTCATTTTTTTAAATGGGATAAATAATGCAAGCAGATATCAGCACTCCCTAGATCCTCAGATATTGATCTAATGGCTTGTCTACTACAAGGCTGGTATCTGATATTTCTTTATGGTTGAAATAGAAAAAAGAAAATCATCCCATATCAATGATGTAGTGGGTATACTGAAGTAGAAAACATTCCTAGTACTACCTTACACAATTTTGGTCAATGACACTGTGGGGATATTTAACAGGGAGGAAAAAGCACCTAAATAACAGACATTTTCCAAACTGTCAACTGAAAGGAATTCAGGATGAGAAAATCCAAATAGATAGAAAATGTAATTACCATAAGACCTCTTACTCTAGTGACAGCCAATACATTCTTGTATGCAACATTTTGACAATCTCAATCTTTTTTCTCTTTTTCTCTTTCTATACTATCTTCTTTATTTCTGATAGATTGTGAAAGACCTAACATATGTCTTGAAAACAACTCTATTTTCTGCTATTGAGAACTGTTCTTCAAATCACGAAGCCATATTCTGGTACATAGCTCTTCACTAGTGACACTGGTTTCATCCTCTGATAAAATGAATGGTGGGCTGCTAACCCCTCTAGAGATAGCTCAGGAAATTCTTAGTTCTCCTCAGGGATATCAGCAGCTTTTTGTTGCATTGGCTCCTTTCATGATATCATCTAAGAAGGCATTCTAAGACTGATTCACAGAACTTAAGTTAGCGAAGTCATTAATTATAAGTATACTAGTTAGGATGAAAGCTTGATTTCTTTTGGCTTCTATTCTCTTAGAGGGAGAAATACTGATTAAGCAAATTAATAGTAACTAAGAGTGAAGTCCAAAATACATATGTCTTTCAGAAACAACCCATTAACAAATTATTCCCAAAATTATCATGCTTGTAATGATCTGCTCCCTGGTAAGGTTGCCAGATACACAGAAGTTTGCTTTCCTTGCCTGAAATACACATATGTCTATATATGTACACATATATATATACACATGTGTGTGTGTATGTATAATTTTTTAGACAATTGAATTTATGAGGAAACAGATACTTAAACAAGAAATAAAAGTTTTTGATCTGATGTTTTTCCCTGGTTCCCAGTCATCCCTTCTCACTGGAGAGGATAGTGTGCTTCCAAAACATTATCACCAGAGTCACAGAAAATGTTCAAAGGAAAGGGTCAGAACAGAAAATATCTTTGAAAATTAAAGTTAAAATGAAAGAAAGTTAAGATCCTGGACCTTCTGGGGCACCTGGTTGGCTCAGTCATTAAGCATCTGCCTTCAGCTCAGGTCACGATCCCAGTATCCTGGGATGGAGCCCCATATCTTGCTTAGTGGGGAGCCTGCTCTCCCTCTCCAGCTCCCCCTGTTTGTGTTTCCTCCCTCTGTCATAAATAAGTAAAATCTTAAAAAAAAAAAAAAAAAAAAAGGATCCTGGACCTTCTGTCATGCCCAGTATTACAACCCATCAGGACCACGGAGATTCTAACTCAACACCAAGTAACAAAAGTAACTTGTGCCAAGCTTGGGAGGTACACACCTATGAAACCCACACTTGAGGAGCTCTGAATCTGCCCATCACTGCCAGAAGGTCCATTTTCTACAAAATAGTTCTTAAGCTTGTTCGGTAGTGCATTTCTGCCAGTCATTACATTTCCTGCTTATCACCATTCGAGATCTTCCTGATTTCAGATATATATATAATAGAATTGGATCAAACAACTATTTTTAAATGAAGTGATGGCAATGAAACATATGCTAATAATTTTTTATTGAAAGGCTAACGGCTGGTTGGGGGAATATAAAAAGAATGAAAAGGAAGGCCTGCAACCCTAAAGCTCAGGAGGACCAGAGAGGGATTTGATAGTACATGTGGGTGAACAAAACCATGGCTAGAAAATGGAATCAGAATGCAGCAACGGTGGCTTTCATGAGTAAGGATGGACCCAACGCTGGATGGATTGCTTTTAGTAAATTTTTGTCCTAAAAATAACACATAGAAGATTTTTTTCAACAACGTGTAGAGCTTTAAGAGAAAAGGCTGAAGGCTCACTCAGGGAGGCTAGTAAGAAAAAATAAAATGGACTAGATGCAGAGAAAGGTCTTCGTTCTGAATTTCTCTAAGACTGTAAGTATCTGATACCTAATGTTTTCATTTCTGTGATGCAGACTCCTCATTCCTACAGTAGCTTAGTTATACATAGTACAAGCCAAACTGTTTATGCTGATGACATCACTTATTCATTCACTTATTCATTCATGCATGCATGCATTCATTCATTCACAATTACCGAACTCCTACTATAGGTCACATATTCTGTCAGGGACTGCAAGTATAAAGTCCTATAAAACAAACGCTTTTCACAATAGATTACAGTCCGTAGCTACTATGGTGGTGTAGCACTGAGGCAAAATAGAAAAGGGCTTTGGGGATACATTCCAGAAAGTCAGACCGCCACACCTTTCTCCAGCACTTAGTTCTAAATACCTGGTCTACAATTTTCTAATCATTTCTTTTTAGTTGGGGACACAGTACTTTCTCCTCCACTCAATTTCACAATAAACTGAAATGAGACTCATGCTTCTAAATATTCATCTTGGTACCCTGTTCATTCTGACACAGTAAGAAGGCAGCCTGAGACAAGGAGGTGTCTCTCTCCCTGTTTATCCTGGGAAAATGTCTGGGAAGATAGGACGAAGGCCAGTTAGCTTTAGGGATTTCTGTGACTAGGGTACTCCTCTGCAAAAAAGCAAAACCGTACCTATTAACCCACTTCATTTCAGCCACTGAGTAGACATAAAATTGAAATAACATTTAGTTACTGACAATCTGGGATCTATCTAAACCAATGATCCAAGAATAAGAGGTTCTACAACCCACTGTCAAATTCCACTCCATTCCATTTTAATTCTGAAAAGTATTGAATCTGGTGGCTTTGTAATGTTTTCAATACTCGCTTAGAGAAATTTCAAAGACCCACCCATAAATTCTTTGAGTCTCCTGGCTCCATATTATGATCTTGGAATGTGATCATTCGCTCAATAAAAGGATCAAAAATTAATTTCATGTGCATCGATTTTTAACCCCCTCCGTTTCTTTTTCCTTTCTAACAACATCGTCATTGCTGAACCAATATCCTAGAAATAGATACAGGATCTGGACTCCTCTTCTTCACAGTCTGTCTCTGGTAAGAAAATAGCTACAAGCTATAAATAAGAGCAGTGATTTCCAATCTTCTGAAATTTGCACTATCCTATCACTGCTTAATTTTAGGTTACTTTTCAGTTCCGCTTTTCTCTTTTTCGGTTAAAGTGACCTGAGACCACAGTACTGGGGACAGAGCCCTGTTCTCAGTGTCTGGGGAGTCTAGGGTCCCTAAGATAGTAGACCGTGCCCATGACTCCCAGCCCCTTCCAACCATCTCTCCAGCCTCCACTCCTACATCTTCTCTATTTGCACTCTGCTCTCCAGAAACACTACATCACCACGCAGCTCCCTAACCGGGCCATTATTACCTCTCTCAGGTCCATGCCTCATGCATTTACAAATGTCGTAGCCCTGCTGACACTTGGGCATAACCATAGCAATTATCACACCGAACTGCAGTGTGCTCTTTCCTTGTCCAGCTCTCCTAGCTAGACTGTAACTACTAAAAATGGGGAGCATCCCTTGCTTGTCTACAATGCTGGGCATATACGAATGCTATATTCTTTGTTAAAATAGCAAAGTGATGAGTGAGCCTTCCCAGGCCTGGGGCAGGTGCTCCATCCTCCAGCACCCTCTTGGCTTATCTGGCTTCTGTAATAGATTGGGAGCTCCTCAAGTGTGGCAATGGGGTCTTTGCCTACTGTAATGCCTCCTCTTGCTCCCGGAACACTATTCAATAAGTACTTGTATATTAGGCAGACACTTGTATATTTGGAATAATCACCATCAACTGTCAATATTCAAGTGACTCTGAATGAGATGAAGGCATTCTAGAAGTACTAGGTTAGAAGGAGTTAACACTCCAGCCCTACAGCTTCTCTCGACCATGGACTCCCTAAAGCTCAGCTTCCTCATTTGCCAGGAAGGGTTTAATAACAGTCCCAAACCTCACAGGGTCGTTGTGAGGACTAAATGAGTAATACATTTAAGGTTTTAGTGTGTGACACCTAGTAAATGCTAAAATATTGTAAAGTGGGAAAACCATGTGCGACTGCCAGCTATGTTTTAGAATCTAAAACCTGCTCTCGGTCCTTCCAGAAACGACACGTGTGGTAGTTTCCTATCAAAAGCATTCATCATTCTGAGTGAACCAGCGAGTCATGGAACCAAACTCCATCTAGTCACCTCAGTATTTAATCAGCTATCTTCCTTGGGACAGAGACCAAGTCACCTGTCATAAAAACTGACTTAACAGAATCTTCCAGTAGTTCCCAAACCCACACACACATTGTGGTGATCTGCCCAAAAGCTCACCACCAAAGAAACTAAATGTGAAGGAAACACTTCCGTGGGTGTTCTGCCAAAGAAAATTACTTGTCTTTTTTTTTTTTTCCCTTCAGAATAAAAGTGAGCATTTCAAAGATTACCATATTAAAGGGCTAAACCACAAGTATATCTTTTTTTTTTTTTTTTCCCAGCCACCTATTTTCCAGAGCAGTTTTAATCTTAAAATTTAGATCACCTCCCCACTTTTCTCTAATCAATGTCAAGGTAGGAAATCTAGAGGCCTTGGAGCAGTGAGTCATGAGAGACTTTGTAGGAAATGCAAATTAGAGAGGGAAAGACCCAAAGCTCACAGCCTGAAGGAAGGTAATGCCTCCCACCTGCCCACCTCCTTCACTCAACTCCAGCTTCTTAAAACCAAAAGGCTTTCACTTTTTCTTTAAGGGAGTCCAGGAATCTGCCCCATCGCTTGCTAGGATCAGGCCCCAGTTTGTCCTGAAGTTTGCAATTAAGACAGTAATTAAAGCCCTTTCAAAGGGCTCTTGGTTCAATCAATGGTGTTTTATTTTCCAGGAGAAGAGGCTCTCCTTCTATAAAAACACAGGAGGAGGTACATTTAAAAACTATATTTTAATTGCAAACAACGTGGCTGTGATTGCCAAACGGCAAAAAGACGATAAGAAAATAACGGGGCGGGGTGGGGGGGGGGGGTGTTGGAGGTTTGGAGGAGAGGAGAGAGCCTGAGGTGGCGCTAGAGGTGTCACTGAAATTCCTTTTCCGCGGTATTCATGCTCTGCTGCTGCTCCTGCGGCAAAGGAAACTCATTTGAAAATGGAGCAAATTAGCAAAATTAAACAGATGGGAGCCCTGGGTCATATCACACTACTTCATTAATGCATCTGGGATGAACACGATGTAACCAAACAAAACCACAAGAATTAAGAAGTTTAAAAAAGAAAAAGTCTACGTTTTTCTATATTGACTGAAAAAAAAAAAGAGATTTAACCAAAACTGACTCTTTTAATGACTCATTTCCAGATGCAGTTCAAGGCTAAAAGCAATCAAGTGTGAGAGGCTACCAGTTAAGCCTTTTTGCCATGTCTACAAAAATCATTCCCTTCATAGCCGTCCTGTGTGACGGATCTCTAAAACAGTTTAGGGGATCCCTCCCTGTCTGGACCATCCTTTATCCCTCTCTGTGGAAGACAGAGTCTCTGCTCCTGCCCCAGTCCACCTTCCCAGACTTGCAGCCTGTTTTCTAAGTACCCTACACCCTCATCCAACGATCTTGCTTCCATCCTGGTTGCATAATGTTCGCCTTTGAGCTCCCAGACCATGTCTCTGGATAAACATCATAAAGGCAAACTGGCGCTGGAAGAGGCCCCAGGCTTAAAATCCTGACTTTAATTATTAGTGGATAAGGAAGTTTGAGTCACATATTTATATTTTCTGAGCCCGTGTTTCCTTATTCAAAAGAAGGGTAATAGGGTTTTCTTCCGGAACTGTTATCAGAATCACTGTAGATTTATAAAGTACCCAACCCAGTGCCAAGCACTCCTGTCGGTTCCTTCCAAAGATTCTTTGCTTGACCAAACTTGAGTCAGGCTCTTGAACCTTCTCCTAGGTCCATCTGTAAAATCCAGTTTTAGCAAGAACCCTGAGAAGTCTGTTTCACCAGAGCCCGTCCCCCTCCTGCCTCCACCTCCTAGCCTTGATATCTGACCAGGTTCTCAACCTCCACCACACCCAAGGTCATCCTAGCCTGATCATCACCACCTGATTGGTTGATTGATTGATTTGACAGAGAGATCACAAGTAGGCAGAGAAGCCAGCAGAGCCGGAGGGGGAAGCAGACTCCCTGCTGAGCGGAGTGCCCGATGCGGGACTCGATCCCAGGACCCTGAGATCATGACCTGAACTGAAGGCAGAGGTTTAACACACTGAGCCACCCAGGTGCCCGCATCCTGGCCTGTCTTAAGCAAGAACCCAGTTGGGGCAGTTTAGACAGGCCAGAATCCCCTTCATGCTGATGTTTCCTCTGAGTAACTTTCTAACCAGTGCCCATAAACCTGCTTCTGGCTATAAATCCCCACTTGCCCATGCTGTCTTGAGAACTAAGTCCAGTTCTATGCCAAGGTCTCTTTTCCCTATTAAGCTGTTTGAATAAAACCTGTTTTTACCACTTTGACTACTGTCCAGCTCTGGTTTTTGACACCACTCACCATTGAAGGTCCACTTCCAACCAGACCCCTCTGAAAAAAGCCTGTTCTGTCCCTTTCAGGTGGAAATGAGCTCTACTTCCTCTGAATACTTGTATCATTTATCCATGACTTGCTCCTTTGACATTTTGCCAAAAGTAATCTTGTAGCGTAGCTATTTCCCAAGGCCCAGATACCTTCATAATGAGACTCTAAACCCACTGGCCATAGACCATGCTTTCTGTATGTCTTTATCCACCATAGTTCTGAGCATAGAGCCTGTGACCTTAATTCATAATCTACTGAGTTTTGCCAGTTCATTGGGGCTTGTTCTTTTTTCTTTCCAAAAGAACTTAGGAAATACCACACCTGATTTTGCAAATCAACCACCATCCCCGCTCCTAATGGTTCCATCACCCTTTTGGGTCTTCCCAGCTGCCCCCCTCCAATCTAATAAACACTTCATTTTTCCCTCATTATAATGTTAAGTTAAAGCATACTGTTAAATTATTGTTTTAGAGGTTAAAGAGGGAAAGTTACAAAACCAGATCGTGAAGACTACTATGAGATGAAAAAAAATTTTTTGAAGATTTTTATTTATTTGTCAGGGAGAAAGAGAGAGAGAGCACGCGCGCACAAGTAGGGGTAGCAGTAAGTAAGAGGGAGAAGCAAGGATCCCAACTCAGGACTCCATCCCCAGACCCTGGGATCATGACCTGAGCCAAAGGCAAACACTTAACCAACTGAGCTACACAGACATCCCTACAAGAAGAAATCTCAATGAACTGCTAGAACAATCTCTCCACCTGACTCTGAATAACTTCCCAGCCAGGTTCTGAGCAACATTTCACTATAAGTTATGCTTTCTCTCTCACACAACGTCAACCTTTTCCCTCTCTGTGCACGGGTACCCACTGCTTCCGTACACCAGTTAATCCCTTCACCACCCATTTAAATCATCTTTTCTTTCAACAAGCCTAAAATTTTTGGAGTAGAAAGGTATAATTATTGATGATCTCTTTCTTGTAGGACAATTCCCAGTAGCGTGAAGTCCACGCTGCGAGGGACTTCCCGGCGGCTGCTTCTTTCTGTTGGAGAGGGGAGGAAAGGAAGTATGAAGAAAGAGGGTGGGTAGGGGGAAGGCAGGTGCTAGACAGTCAAAAATGACAAATGTCTACAACACGGCAAAAGAATAAACCCTTTCTCCCTGTCTTTTCTCTCCGCTGATCGACCAGAAAATCTTAGTAATTATTTTTTAGGGAAAAGTCAACTTCTCCTAATCAGGCTTTGAGTTGTGAATGAAATAAAATCAAGTACATCTACCTATTTTCTTTGCTTGCTCTATTTTTTCCCCACATCAACCTACGGCACCCCCCTTCTCCTGATTTCCAGCTCCAAAAATAGAAGGGATGGGAAAATGGGACAAGAAAACTACCCACCAGAGGAAACAGACCAGAACTTCTGAGGAGGTAAGAAACTTTCCAAAGTGAGCTACAACCTACATGCTTGCCCAATAACTGGACACAATCCTGCCCTCTGTCCCACGAAATCCTGCTCCTGACTACTAGACAAGCTGTTACATAAGTCTTTCACATGTGGGGGGGAAATAGTTCAGTAAGTAAGTTCAGCACCTACTATAGTAAAAAGTAAGTAAGTAAGTAAGTTCGGCACCTACTATAGTAAAAAGTTCAGTAAGTAAGTAAGTTCAGCACCTACTATAATAAAATACTGTAGTAGGTGCTGTCAGAGGCCCATAGAATTGTGACCTTCAATCTCCCACCCATAACCTAACCAGGAAAATAAGCGCAAATACACCATCATCCACAACTAACTGCAAAATGGGGGCCGAACAGTAAAGGTAATAATACTGGACCCTCCTAGGACTGTCCTGGTGGCTTGTTGGTGGGGAGAAGGATATGGATTCTCAGTCTCCCTTCCTCTCTGGAGTTCCCTAAGGGAAATAAACACAAAATCATCAGCATCATTTTTTGTGAGTAGTTAGACAAGTTCCAAACACCTACTTCCAAAACCAGAGCTCCTCTGGTGCCTGGGTACAAAGCTTAGCCACAAAGGCCTATGGAGATTTCCTACTTTCTCCAATCCAATCTATCGTGGGTCTGTGGAACAGACCAATAGCTCCTCCAGCAAATCAACATCACAGACCCCTGAGCACTGCCCAGTGTCCCATGCATACGGGGAACAAGTAAGGCAAGAAAGCCTGCCAAGCATAGCAGACAAGGAGAAGGTCAAGCCATCCCTGAGAACACAAGTCCTCCCATACTTGGCCACAGCAGGGAAAGAAGACCTAAAATGACACATGGCTCGATGAAGGACAGACTGATCAATCATATGACCAACTCCTAACATGGGAGGGAGAAGTTTGCAAGAAGGATGGAAAAAATGGTGAAAAAAGGAACCCAAGGAAGTCCCTTATTTTCTCCTCCCACATCCTGACAATGAACTCTTGACATATTTTATTTCTCAGATCTGTGTTTCTAACATTCATAAATACATTCCATTCCAATAATGAGAAGGTCTAACTGAGGAGGACTTCATGCAGTTACCTGACGCAGTTAGACATGGGCCAACTAGGCGCATGCAGAAGCTCTGTTAACACCTATTACAACAGTGGTAGCTGGGCGAGGTCTGAAAAGATAGAGAATTTACTTATCTACCATTGCCTCTATCTTCTAGAACCAGGCCCTGGCACATTAAAGCAATCAGGCATTTGTAGACCAAGTAAGAGCTAGAAATGCACAGAAGCGGGACCCGGGAAGGCAAGAATGGCAGGTGAACGGGGAGGCATGAAAACACAGAGGTGTCAACATTTGTCTTCTTGTCTTTTTGAAACAACAGTAGACCCCGCATGTGCTAAGGTCATTAAAACCTCCCATAACATTTTGAGGAAGCCCTTCATTCACGGAGACATGGTTTGGTTTTGGTTTTGTTCTTTGTTTGTTTGTTTCTGTTTTGAAAGCTCATTCTTGGCTGCACAATATCAACCAGCATAAATAACTTATTTAATTATGGATAAAAGTACTTAAATGCCAAACAGAGCTCTTGATATTGTGAAACTGGGAACTTCCCTAGTGCCCCCAAATTCCCTGCTCCAGCCCACCGACTGTACAACGTAACTTTGTGGCTTCATTGAGCCTGAAGTGCCAGCCCACGTCCTGTATTGGAAAGTCGTTTGCTCTAGGAATGTATTCTCTTGTTGTTCCCTCTTCTCCCTAGGGCCCATTGTGTGGTCAGGAAAAGACACAGACTGGAACTCAAGTTAAATCCCAAGATGACTCCTTTTCCTTTTAATTTCAGCAATCTCTTCAGGAAAGATGGCCTTTCAGAGAGGCTGAGCTGACAGACTGTAAAATACAAATATGCCTCACAATGGTAAGGTTCTTATTCAGCACATATTCATAGCACAGCATTTGGCTCATAAGGGCTCAAGCATATTTATTGAATAAATGACTATGAATATGAAGAGCAGAAGCAGTGCTATGCTAAAGCCATTTTCGTTGACTTTTAATGTTTTGCTGAGAATTTAAAACTGGACATCCACAGGACACTGCTTAGAAAAGGTCAGAACATATTTAATTAATAGCATTGTATAAAGTCCTATATGCTGTAAAACTATCAACAGAAATCAGCGATACAGTGAACATGCTGGTTGTCTGATTGGAGAAGCATTTGCTTCATTCTACCTTTCCAAAAAAAAAAAATGTTGCAATGCATGTGGAACGAATGACACAAGAATCCAAAGAATCCTCTGAGTTTGAAAAAGAAAGACCCATACTTCCCTGAAATATTGCCACCTATAGGCTATGCAGACCTAAGTCGGCCCCCACACTACAGGAACTACCTTAGGCAGAAGCTATTGAAGTAGAGGGTTGAAAATTTAGAAATTCATGCAGTGTTGCCTGCACTTCTTCTCCAAGATCCTGGTGGGAACTCATTCACTTAGGGCCAGGACCAGAGCCTGGTACTCTGAGGAACCTTAATTACCTTCATTAAGACAGATAAAATTCAGTCAGACCACTGGGAGTGGCCAAGAAACTCCTTTGATCTGCTAAGAATTGCCTGAGAACTAAATAGAAAACAGTATTGTACAAGGATTTCTAAGATCAAGAGCTCTGAGAGTTTATTCCTTTTAAATATAACTTTGAAAATATCCTGTCCAACAAATAAACACACAAATGAAGAAAAGGACCAAATTACATAAACTGTTTGGGGAAATGCTAAATCATCATTATAATAGCATTACAACAAAAACAAGATTTGTAATTATTTCCAGCTTATAATCCAGGAGCAATAACACGTCAGATAAATTTATAATATACTTAGGTACCGCAGCAGGTTTAATGGGTGGTTGCTATTAAATGTTAGTAGTAAAAAAATGTAAAAACAATTATAAATGAGACTAGAGACATGAATTTAAAAGAATGAATGATGGCTAAATAATATCATAGAAAACAACTGTATCAGAACGGATTCCCAACGGTATATGGAAAAAACCTTGCCTCAAGATTAAAAAAATTTAAAAAGGCATGTTTCCCGATAATAGAATTTAAGCCAGGGTGTTATTCTAGTTTTCTCCTTCTAGAACAGAAATTACTTTTCTTCCAAGGAAAAGTGCTAATTTTTTTTTTTTATGAAAACGTGTAAGAACACAGAAATAACCTCTCCCCCATTTGATGAGGTTTTTTTCATGAGGAAGTTTAATTAAACTCTAATGGCAGGTGGGCCTAGATTTGTTAGTACAGAAGTTACCCAAAGGGACAAATGTCTAGTACTGATAAGATGCTCCCTGTTCTAATTATTTTTCTAACCCAAGACAAATACATGCAACATGCTTCTGCAAATGGTTTATAACACACTCTGCAAACACAAAAAGAAACACAATCCTGTTTATCCAAAAAGCACCATCTTAAATTAATATCCTCCCTAGAGTTTTTTGTGTTTTCTGTTTGTTTTCATTTTTGTTTTTCCTGGTATGCCCCCTAGGAGAGGTGCTTTCTCCTTCTTAGGAGAAATTCAAAGGTCTGAACACTTGTGACAGGTGATGTCTCCACTCCGGTTATGCAAACATCTTTCCTTTCTGCCAGCTTCTCCACATCCACTGCATAATTGTAGCATACCAGATGCGGTAAATAATCAATAAGTACTTACCGAATAAGGGAGAGGAAGGAGTAAATACTATTGCTTTTATTACTTACATTATAATGGTTGTCATATACGTTGCCTTTCATTTTTTTCCCCAATAACTAAGGTAGAAAGCCTGCATTTAGTAAACAAGGAAACTTTCTAAGAAACCTTAATTAGTTCTGAATCAGTTTCTCTGCTTATTAAGCTGTGTGTCTTTGGCAAATATCATAACTACTCTGAGACAGTTTTCATCTGTAAAATGGGTATAATAACTAACCAACATGTTGGCATCAAGATTTAGGGAGACAGTAAATTGTAAGGGCTTAGCACAGAATGAGCACACTAAACAAGCTCAGATCATTAGAGAGAGGACAGGAAGCAGCATTATGTCCATTTTTTGTAACCACAAAAATGTTGGTTTTCATCTTGCTCAATTCCCCTAAGATATCCCAAATGCAAAAACTCTGCTCTCAGCCTGATTCCACAGAGCACACAGCAAGATGAGACACCTTCTCAAAGCCCTCAGCCCGAAACATATGAGCAGCCCTCTGCACTCCAGTTAGGCAAGTGGGGTCTGGCAGACTAGTTTTTCTCTTTGCATGTACTGGAAAGTTCCTTCAGGGTCATGCGGGGAACAGGGCCCTTTCCATTCCCCTGCCCAAGGGCATCTGCCCCAATCTGCTGCTGCTTAGGCTCAGGGCTTAGCATGAGGCGCAGAGAGGACATCTGCCCTCCTCCCTGTGGGAGCTGCAAACCGCACACTCTCACCCCCTTGCCACTCTGTCATCCGCTCCCCCGCTACCCAGCTGCTCGTCTCAGAATTCCCTTACTTGGGGTTTCACAACTGCTCTTTCTCGGAGCCGTGTCCCAGAGCCCATCTAGAAAGGGAATGTGGTCATTTAACTTTTTAACGAAAGATGTTTCTCTTTCTCTCTCTCTTCACTAGGTCTTTCACCGGCCTCTGCCACCACCATACTCAGCATTTTGCAGAAAGCACCCCCGCTGCAGAACCAGCCCAACTGAGCCTGAACAGATCCTCCTGTCTAGCCAGCCAATTCCCCAGAAATGATGCACACCCCAGGGAAGCTGCCTGTTGAGGCGGGGCTGCTCCTGCTCCGGAGAACAGTCAGAAACGCCTGGACAGCAGCAGCTCCCATGAGGACTCGGGGGACTTGCAGTCCTAACAAGCACCTGGCTAGTATGATGCTTTAGATCTGCACACCACACCTGGAGTTAAAGGACCGTTGGCACCCAGATGGGGAGAATATGAATTCCTAAGAATGAACGGCACGGCACTCACGCAGGTGATGCCTGTCCTTAGGTCCGCCTCTACCGCTACTTCCTTCCATGTCCTCAGGTGCACTGTACACTTGTTGCCCCAAGCTGGTCCCTGAGGACTACTTTTTAGCTCTCCCAATGGACATGTAAGGCACTTAACTATGAATCTACGTGCTACACACACATTATCTCAGCCCACGCTCATTCATCTCTAAGAGAAACATTATTCTCATTTTATATCAAGTTCAGGAAACATCAAGCAAGGTTCCCAAGGTCACAAGGGCCACAGGTAGATCTAGAAGCCAAGTCCTGACCCTTAGGCAGTAATGCTAAGTCCACTCCAGGCTCCAGCTCTTCCCTGACTGGACCTCACTGTGTATCATTCCCTTCCGGACGAACTATTCGTATTCAAGTGTGTCATTTCTTCCTTCAGACAACAAACTTGTTAACACAGACCTTTTAGAGTCACAATGTCATCTCTAGACACAGAGACGCCTGGCTTGTTCATTGCAGGCTGTTGAAGACATTGTCTTGTCCAAGCAGGTCTGACTTCAATACTCTCAAAACACCTCCAGTCCTCCCTACCCAATCACTCACACATAAACTCTATAAGATCAACAGGAATGTTTACTAGTAGCACTGGGTGCCCACTATGACAGACAGGACAAGACAGCCTCCCTCAAGGGACGGTGCAACTAGCATTCTATCAGGCTGCACTGTTCTGAACCTTGCCATGGTTCTAACGGAGGAAATCAAATGACCTGAATGCAAATAAATGCCTCTCGGCAGCTGTGTGACCTTTAAAGTTCTGTAAACCTTTTTGAATCTTGGGTTAAAATTGGAATAAAATGACATACCTTGGTGCTAAGGAATAAAGGAGGCAAAATATGTTAGGCACATAATAGAAACTCAGTAAGCTCGAACTCTCTCTTTCCTTACCCATCTTCTGATTCTCCAGAGCATCCTCAACTTTAGGAATTGAAGAATCCTTAGTGACCGCAGGGTCTTGGGGTTTCCAAACCTAAGCACACACCAAAATCACCTGGAGAGAGTTCCGAAAATGCAGATTCTCAGGACATACCCTCTGGACCAACGGAGTTACTCTCTCCAGGAGTCTAGACCAGGGATCTCTATATTCTAGTCTGCAAACCATGTTTACAAACCACTAACCTGTCCAAGACCAGAACGCCTGGTCCAAAATTCCATCCATGGTTCTCCAAGATGAACTCGACTGAGAATCTGCTAAGGTCAGAGGATTCCGAGCTTTGCTTCCTATGTCTTAGAGATTTCCTTTTCAAAGTTTTCCCGACCTCCTCCGATTTACAATGTATGGTTTTCATAAATGGGAGTCCCCGCTTATTCACACTGCATTACAGTTAGGAACACCCAATATAAAAATCAGTGCACGAAAACACCACTATTGCACAGAAAAGAAACAAATGAAAACAGGAAATTCAAAACCATTCTTCCCATGATGGTTCAAACTCCTTATGCAAATATTGCTCTGAATTTATCAATTCAGCAGCTGACTAGACAATAAGAAGACCGTATGTGGAAGGGCAGAGAAATGCATTCAGTTACTGTCAGAATAATAACTTGGCATTTCTTGACTACTGTGCATTAAAATGCTCAGTCATAGCTTCAGACAAAGGTAGCTCTCTGTCACCCTAACACACAGTCCAAGGACCTTCTTGACTCAAATATTTTTTTAAATTAGATCGATAGATGTCACTTCTCAAGTACTGATGTGACGATGCATTAAATTCCCATAGGACCTGGGTACTACTGTACAGACAGTAGTTAGTTCTCAAGTCAATGTGTCAAGAAAAATCTGAAAAACAATTTGTCACTGAAGTGGCTTCCAAGGTACACAGGAAAGATTCTTATCTGAGGGCAAAAACACTAATAAAAGGGTGACCTTCAGCAACACTTTAGTAACACTATATTTAACTTAATTTGATTTGTTTAATCATATCTTTGCACAAACTACCCATTATATCTCTCAAATAGTCATTCTTCCCAACTCCATGGGAAAAAGAAATTAAAAAAAGGTCAGAGTTGTTAAAACGGCTTCCTGCTTGTGTAAACAAGTAAAAGTAGTACAAAAACTAAATCTTCATAATCCAGAGGCTGGTCAGAGGACTTCGGCCCTCCCACCTCGGCTCACCCAGGCGCCTGGCCAGAACTGCTTTAGAAGGTCTCCAGGCCTCCGTGTTGCTACTAACAATACACACTTTTAAATGCGATGTTTGGCAGTGGTCAGCGCTCAAGAAATGCTGCATTGGGCCCTCCCTTCCCCATTCTCCCAAACACTCTTCGGGAGACTCAGACACAGATGACAGATTCCGACACTTTTTCCATCCTGAATCCCTTTTAGGCCTTCCTTTCACTTACCTGGCTGCTCCTTTCCTGTCACCGCTGTCTCCTCTGCCTCATCTTTAGAAGTTGCTCTTCCTCATGACTCCTTGTCTACTCACCGTCCCTCACCCTCTACCCAGTCTTCCCTAAGCAAGTATACCTCCTCTCATGGAGCCAGAAATAAGCATGTCCCTGTCCAAACCGCCCCCGGCCCCCTTCAGAGAGCCAGCCTGGACTGCTCATGGGAGCTCCGTCCCTCCAGGTGCTTATTTGGCATTTCCACTGGGATACATCGAAAACACAAGGAACAGAATACTCCTTTGCCTGCAATACTCCCCATGTCAGAAACCCAGGGGCCATCCTCCCCCGCTCCAACCCCACTCCTTCTACAAGCAATCCCCTCATAACCCAGACTAAAAGAGGCCTCTGAGGTAGGCTCAAACCCATTTGCTTCTCTGCAGCCTACTGCTCCCGTTCTAGTGCAAGCCTACATCCTAATCTCCTTTGCAGCCCCACTGGGCCTCCTGCAGGAACCGTAGGTCCCCTCCAGGCCACACTCCGCACAACAGCCACTTGTGATATTTTTAAAATGGAAATCTTACAACCCCTGGGCTTAAAAATCCTGCAGTGGTTTCCTCGATTTTTAGGACAAAGTCCAGAATCCTTAAAAATCCAGACACGGTCATAGTTTTCTCCTGATCGCTCAGATCTCATCCTTCCCTCGTCTGCACAGATTCTCCTCCTGCGGTCCCTCATCCCTGCTTCAGGAACTGGACAGGACTTCCCCCCCCCTCTTCCTTACCCCCTTCAGAAAAGCCTCATTATCAAGGAGTCCTTCCTGTAACTTTCAAACTAAAACATTTTTCTGTTATACGTTCACATAGTACCTTGAACTTTTCCCTTACAAAGCCTAGTGCCATTGTAAATACCTAGCCTACAAGTCCTTGTGTAACTGTTCTTTCTACCCTGTCGGCTTGAAAAGAGCCAAGTCTCATCTCATCACCGTGATCCCGACATCAGTATAGAGACTAGCAAATAACAGAAGCCAAATAAATATTTATTGAATATGTAAATTCATGAAGTACACACGGTTTCTATTTTTCTATTGGTTACCTACAGTGACTTAGTGAGCTCATGATTCTCATAATTTATTTAAGCAACATCTTCAGAATAGCCTCTACACTTTCTCTCACAGGTCAGGAGTCCCTACATCTAAGAGGACAGAAGAGGATTCGGAGCCATACACACTGAATGCAAAAGATAAGGGGCAAATTAATGATAAATCTCTAATCCATTTTCACCAACAGACATGTCCCCAGATTGACCTGCAGTAAGAGATGCTTCCCAGCTACTCCAGTCACCAGGAACTCAAACTTTATAAAGCCAAATGGCCCATGGCAAAGGAGACTGAAAAAGGACATAATAAATGTATCAGAATTCTTTATACTTCACACAATTCTTAAGCGTCTTCTTTATCTTCTTAGTATTTGATTAAAAAAAAAAAAAGATTTTTAAAGAGAGAGTAACAATAACATGCATGATATGGATGCCCAAAAGACTAATTATTTTACACAGCCTCAAAAGCATTCATTCTTGTCTCTCTACTCACCTGTTATGAATCGGCTCCTTTCCCCCCTGCGCGACCCAGAGGAAGCACAAGCATACACCCAGCTAATCATAAAATCACCAGCCATTCTTACATTCAGGAAGTAAGTGGATGATATTGGCACCTCAATCATTTTCATGGACTTCCTATATAGTATTTTAAAGAGAAATATTACTGAGTACATAATGACAGTTATTTAGCAAGTTACTGGAAATAAAACTACTGAAAAGTTAATAAAAGTGATTAAAAATGGTGGAAGAGTACTCATCAATACATTTAATACACCAGGCAGGTTTAACCTAACAATTTTGCTTTTACGGGCAGTTTTATCAGCCATTTTAATTTATCCTACTAAGAAGAAATGTGCATCATGAAACCCAATTAAGTCAGCAGTGATAAAGCCTGAGAGCATTTCTCCAATGGTCCCTATATCAAAATGATTTGTTAAACACAGAGCTCTAAAAGGCATCCTGACATGCTAGTGAAAGACACAGTCAATGTGGCCTCACCCTCTGCATTTTCAAAGATACTGAATGAAACCAGACCTAGTGAGCATCAAACTTTAAAGATTTACTGGAAAACTAACCTACAAAATGCTAAGTTGAGCTCAAGGAAGAACATGTAGTTAATATCCATCCTATTTATCAATAGTAAACATGGATGTCTGGTATAATCACTCCACACATACCGACTGGGCACTCCCACTACAATGAGGCGAAAGACAAAGTTTTCTGCCTTTCGGATATCCAAGCTATTAAAGATAAAATGACCATCACAAACTGGAATTCTGCCTGTTTCAACCAATTTAGTCTCAAGGGAGGTTCAGCCATGTCCCAGGTAGTAGCACAAGACTAGAACATCTCGTACCATGTCCACACATGGGGCAGATATAAACTATTGAATCTGAACCATTATATATTTGGGATACCATTTCTTACAGCAGTCAGCCTACCCTAAAAACTACATCTACTATGAGGAAGGTAATGTTCTCAAGGGGCAAAAATCCTTAAATAAGGCACAGTCCTTGTTATAAATCAGTATGAAGAACAGCATTTATTCCTTTTCCTTGCCAAAAGTAATACAATTTGATTCTAAAAACTTTAGAAATAGAAAAACAAAATGAAGAAAATTCTAACCATCAGTAAGTCCAATGCCCAACTGTTACATAGCCTTCTGTTATGTAACTTTACAGGCTTTCACTTCTCTTTAGGCGGACACACAAGATAAAGGGACAGATAGAGGAGGTAAATAGAGAACAGATAAAAGCAATCATACACACACGCACACACACACACAAAAGTAAACATACACATATTGTAAAATAACATACTTTCCCACTTGACAATATACTGTGAACATATCCCTAAGTCATTATACCTTGTTTAACCATTCTCCCACTGAAGGACCTGGTCTAGAATGACAGGTAGCAAAGGCAGCAAAAGGAACGCAGAGAAGCAGACCATTCTCGGACAGGGGAATATCATACATCCGTGCACAGAGACCTAAAGCCACTTGGAGCACGTGGAGCAAGGCCAGCAATGGAGCACAGGGTTCCAGGCACAGGAGGAACTGGATAAGACTACTTGGACAAAAGCTGGAAGGCCTTATATGCCATTCTCAGGAATCTGGATTTTATCCGGGTGGCGACCGAAGAGCCTTATGCAAGGATGTAGTAGGATCTTTTCTATATCAGAAAGATCACTCTACCAACAGCACAGAGAAGGAACTTAAGGAGAGAACCCGTGAGGAAAGAGGTTGTTGCTTAGAGTAAGAATGGGAGTCACTGCAGACAGTGAAGTTGGGAGGTGGACGAGAGAAAGGAGATCTTGTTAAAGGAGCCAGAATCTCCCAAACTGATAGGCAGCAGAAAGAGAGGCTCCCAGTTGGGAGGAACTAAGAAGACAATAATGCTCTCATACAGCGAGTGGTTATAGGAATTCAGATCAGCTCCTGGGGCTCTGGCACAGAAGAAGCTGTTAATCCAGAAAGTCACTGATAGTAACAGAGTGATCGTAATAGTAGTGGTAGTAACTTCACAATTAGAGCACAGATTTGCACATGGATTGGCAGGGGAGAGGATGAGACACCATTTAATATGTTGAATATAGATATATAGGGACATTCGGGTAGATTATCAGGGAAGTAAATGGATCCATGCATCTAGAGCCAAAAAATTGGGTATAGGCTAGAGATGTGGATTTCGGAGCCACAATTTATAAGCAGCATTGGGTCTGCTGGAGTATATGAATTCAAGGGGTTCAGGGAGGACAAACTGAAGACGGGAAAAAAACTGGATGTAGCTCAGTGCTGCCCTGCCTGGCCCCTGTGGCAACTGCCAAAGCCTCTTCCTGCAGTAATTTAAAAAGTCAGATCAAATTACTCCTCATTTGACAACTTGTTTTCTGCATTGCTTGTTCTACTCATAAAAGGACCAAGATTATTTTCTTGCCCAAACCCCAAGCATCATAAGCTGAGAAACAAAAGTCTCTTCCCCCGACCCTGCATCAAGGTGGGAATGCTCTCCCCACCATCACCAAAAGGGCTGCCATCCTGCTGAAAACAAGCTTCCCCATCTCTTGGCACTGGCCACATCCATTCCCACAACAGTGTTCATTATTAGAACCTAAAACAGTGCCAGATTTCATTTTAAAATAAATTAAAATTCACAATAAAACATACTTCAAATCATTCATTTTCATTCTACTGAAACAAATGACTGAACTTTCTTGCTCTAAAAACATGGATTTATCTGTTAACCATACTTTATAATTTCAAAGACAAGCCTGAAGAGACAATGGTTATTTGCTTCTAGGGGGAAAAAAAAAAAAAAAAAAACAGGCTCATGAATACAACTAACAGCTACTCTTTTAGACAATGAGACAATGTAACAAAAATGTCAAAAAAGGCAGTGGAGGCAGAAAGTTCTGGGGGATCACAAGGAGATACTCTTGCATAAAAGGCTCCCTCTCATTAAGCTCTCCTACTGCCCTTTCAGACTGCCTAAAAGTTTCACAATTGTTTTTCCATAATTAGCCTTAGAACAATACAAAAATAAGAAAGGAAGAGAAAAGCCCTAAGAGCAGTAGCAGAAGTGGTTTGTATGTTGGGTCATTTCTGAATGAGGACCAGATGCACTTTGAATGAACCATGAAGAACGTTTTAGTTCTCCCTCTCGTTCTGCATATTAGGGAACAGGGAGCCAGAGGGAAAATTACTTACCCAAACTACACAGGTAGGAAACTGCAAAGCTGGAAGTGGAAAGCAGTTCTCCTGACTCTGGGGCTGGGCACTTTGTACTTGTAAGTGGAGGACCACCCCCTACCCCGACCTGTCCTCCAAGAGGCTACCCACCAGAATACTGTGGTCTAGTGAGGGAGGCAAGACAATACACAGAAAAATTTTTAGAACTTGGGGCGCCTGGGTGGCTCAGTGGGTTAAGCTGCTGCCTTCGGCTCAGGTCATGATCTCGGGGTCCTGGGATCAAGTCCCGCGTCAGGCTCTCTGCTCAGCAGGGAGTCTGCTTCTCTCTCTCTCTCTCTCTCTCTCTCTCTCTCTGCCTCCCTCTCTGTCTACTTGTGATCTCTCTGTCCAAAAAATAAATAAATAAATCTTAAAAAAAAAAAAATTTTAGAACATCATTTAAAAAAAAAAAAACACAAAAAACAAAGATAACATAAGGGAACTTTGTAACGGCACCAGGTATCAAACATGCAGTAAAAAGGTGCTGTGTTCAAAGGCTGCAGTGAGTATTTCCGACAGGATCATTAATGGGACTGTCATAGAAGCAGCAGGATCTGAGCTGTCCCTTGAAGGAGACAGAATTTTCACAGGCAGAAATGAGCGAGGAGGCAGATCAAGGCAGAAGAAATGGCCTACAGAGAAACAGAATAGGAAAGTGCATGGCCTTTTCGTGTAGCAGTTAGACTGGATAAAAACATTCATACCGTAAAACTGAGGAAGATTAGGCGTGGTTTGGAGTAAGGAAGACTGGGACTATCCAATCTGTAGTTAACTCTATACGTCCATTCAAAGTTTCTGAGCAGAGAAAGGCCTAATGGAAGTATTTTAGAAGGACTCATTCTCTAGTATAGTTTAATAGAAGGAAATTTTGAGCAGTGGACAGAATAGAGCAAGGAAATGAAGGGGAGGGAGACAGTCAATGAAAAATAAAATCAATTAAAAGATTTTGATACTGATCCAAATATGATAAGGTGCATTTCTAGATGATGAGAGAATTATGAAGACAAATAATATTCTTATGGTGACCAAAGGCCAAGTCTACTCTTTAAATCTTTTATTGGTTTTGTATTAAGTTATTATCTGTGGTAATTTTGTTAATTTGGTGGCTTCAGATTTAGGAGCTTAAATGCTGTGTAAATTAAGAGTTGAACAGATGAACACCTCGGATTTCTGAGCACTTTTGTTTCTTATTAGTGACAGTGTAATTGGAGACACTAACTTTGAACAGAAAACAATATAAAAACGGTTCACCACCACTTCACCCCCATTAGGTTGGCTGTTATCAAACCGAAAGAAAACAACACACCTTAGGGCACATGGAGAAACTGGAACCTTTGCGCCTTGCCTGGAATGGAATACGGCGCAACTGCAATGGAAAACAACATGGTGTTCCTCCAAAAATTAAACGTAGAATGATCATGGGATCCAACAACTGCACTTCTGGTATACACTCAAAAGAAATGAAAACAAGGCCGTGAACAGCTATTTGTATGTTCGTGATCATAGAAGCTTTGTTCCCAGTAACCAAAAGGTAGAAGCAACCTCAAGGTCTACCGACAGATGAACAAAATGTGCTATATACAAGCAATGGGACATTATTCAGCCTTAAAAAGGAAGGAAATTCTGACAAATGGTAAAACACAGCCTAACCTTAAAGACATTGATGCCAAGTAAAATAAGCCAGTCACAAAAAGTCAAAAACTGTATGATTCCACTTATACAAGGCACTTAGTATAGTCACATTCATGAAGATAAAAACTGGAATGGTAGCTGCCAGGGCCTGCATGGAGGAGGGAGGAGGGAGTTATTTAATGGCTCTGGAGTTTCAGTTCAGGAAGATGAAGTTAGGAGATGGATGGTGGTGATAGCTGCCCAACTATGTGAACACTTAATGCCACTGAACTGCACACTTAAAAAAAAAAAAAAGTTTAAAACAGTAAATTTTATTACCATAATTGGAAAGAAAAAATAAAAAACACCAGAATTAGACTACAGTCCAAAAGTCTAGGATTTTTAATAAATTCCTGCTCCAAAGAAAGAAAAGTTGCTGGTACTCCTGGGAACAAGAGGCAAGCAATCTCAGTGGACAGGAACCAATGCAAAGGAGGGACAGCATCTCAGGGGCATCCGGGCTTGCAAAGAGGTAAAGAGGCTGGGAATTTTCAAAGCTGTGGCCCTTCTGTGCTGCTGACAGGACAAGGAGGAGCACCACCGCTCTGAACAGAACAGGTCCATCCTGGCAGTCCCCAAAGAGCCCTCACTGCCAGGATCACTTCCCAAGGGCAAAGTCTAACGACAAATTCTATCTGAAGCAAACACGGCCATCCTTCTCCTCATAGATAGATGCCATGTTCTGTACAGAGGTGCAGCCAGGATGCTCCCTGCAGTGGAGGAAAATGCTGCCACTGCATCTGCTGCTTCCCTGATAACACATCATGGCTCGGAGTGTCTCCAGGGCCGGCGGAGACAGTCACGGGAAAGGAGCTCATTATTCATCAGCGCCCAAATGGACATGTGCCATCCCACCTGCATTCTAGCCAAGAGAGGATGGGGTGTCAAAAATAGGGTTGGGGGGCAGTAACTCATCTAAAATCTCTTTATTACTTCTTAGGGATACAAGCAGTACCTTTTCAGCTTCAGTTATAAGAACAGACCTTATATAGCTGAGGTGGCTAGACACCTGTGGGGGGAGATCAAGGAGGAACAGACGGTCTCTGAGTACTGAGATTTAGTACCCAAAATGAGGTGGGGTGATATGGGAATGCGTCTGCTGCAAACAGCAATAGGGATTCATGAACTCCCAAATCCCTCTGTGCTCATCGGTCTTCACAACAAGGGCATTTTTTTCCCCCAGCTGGAGCCATAGACGACACAGGATAAATATCATCCAGAAATAATTGAGGAGAAACCCGTTTTGAGAAATTAAGCCACCTTTTTCTGAAGCCCAAAAGTAGATCCAGAAGTGGGCTCTGGGTGCTGAGTGGAAGAAACAGCGTCCTGGCAGGATGTGGCTCTATATGCTACTTCCTACAGATACTCATCTCATCAAGTAAGAGACCCGAAGAAAAGAAACAGAAAGGGTTGTGGTTTTTTTTTCTCCCCCTTCTTTCAAAATTTGAAAGAAGGAACAATGATTGCTACTATCCAATAAGCTAGGATGCTTCTGTCATTTTTTTAAAATGATTTAATAAGTATTTCATCTACACATAACCACCAAGCAATATATGCTTATCAAAGAGAAGGGATAAGATACAAACTCAGTGAGGGGTAGTTAGAACCACAGGGCTTTAGTTAGCCCCTCAATTTTTTAGCTTCCTTCGTCTCAGTGGTAATTCCCAGACTAGAGACAAACACTTGGGATGACAGTATTACTGCTGGAGCTTTCCAAATTTAGCAAAGCAGACAATGCCTCACCTCTCTTCTCACACCCCCTCCATGTTCTGAGCTCCCAGATGTGCCCACCACCAAGACTGTAGTGCCATCGTCAGGAATATCCCCTTGTGCTGGCTCACATGTTTTGGCACAGCAGAGCCAAAAGCAAAGAAACAATTCCCTCCTCCAGGTTATCTTGGCCCAGCACTACCTCCTAAATCTGGCTACCAGCTCCAGAATCATGCACCACTCTGAGCTGTTTTCTTCCAGTCCCCAACACTCTGCACAGATATCCAAAGCCAGAGCCTTGAGCTTTGGGAGAAAAACTTCTGAAATTGAGATACAATGCAGATTACGGTCTGTGTCTTCTTCAGATAGAAAAGGAGACTATCAGACACAGAAAGACCACCTACATTCACAGTATTGTGATCGAAGATACCGGTTTTCTGACACATCTGGACCCAGGCAGCCGAATTCCAAGGTGTCAAGAGAAGGCTAATCATTTAATGATGAACAGCAATCCTATATTTCACTCTCTCACAGACTAGGACCCAACCATGAGCCTCACTGTTTCCCTAAAGCCTTCCCTTGCAGCGTCCTCACACAGGAAACAGAGATGAAGGGAATACACATACGGAGCCTCACGTAGGACCTGGCAGGACTGTCTCCCATGTACCATCCAAGCTGTGGGTAAACTAAATTTATTTTTTATTGTTTTTTTTTTTGTTGTTGTTGTTGTTATTATGAAAAACAAGATAAAAATTTTACTAGGTCCTAATGGGGTGAACCAAGGTTAGGACATAGTTTGCACAGAAACGGTTTTTCCATAGGGGAAAAATATCCTGGTTCTCTAAAGGACTAAAAAAAAATTAAAATAATGTAAATTACCACGTTTGTATCTCTCTCTAGGATTCCTTGATGGCAAGTCTAAAGTGGGGGGAATTTTTCCCTAAAAATTGGATCTATGCCAAGCAGAGATGAGTCAACCCATTTTAAGCTTTCCATTTCACCAAAATTTCTCTTATTTTCTCTACTTCAACCTGTATGGATCATTTGGGGACAGAGAGCTAGGCTTGCATCCTGTTTAAGGGCTTGCTTCAAGCACATCGCGGCACTAAGCAACATGAAAACGCAGCCTCTCAATTAGTATTTACCTCAAGCCAGTAAGCCTTAAGTCTGTATTCTGTAAATTCTCAAATCATTCGGCTTTGGATTTAAAAGTACGGCAGAATGTATCACTCATCACTTGTTATATGTTATGAAGTGACCCATATTTGGGGAAGCTAGGTCATATGATCTTTCATGATGTTACTTTAATTTTAACTTAAGTTTTATTAACATCAGAGCATAGAGTAACATGTGCATGCACAAAGTTAGAACATTCTTAGTATAGGTGCTGCCGAAGTGAGCACAAAGTTAGAACATTCTCATATGGATGGAAAACTGTCCACAAAAGTCATTTCTGATATTTAAAAATAAGAAACATACAAAGGAGTTAGCACTTCCTCATGAAAACTTTGACTAAGGCATGTTAGGCTATTGTTTTTGGCAACAAATTGCATAAGTCATAGGAACCTTAATTTTTTACCTTTAGTTTTCATCATATATTTTTTCATTATTTACTTTTAATGAATGTAATGGTCAATGAATTCCTACTATTGTTTTTCATCATGTTTTTTGTTTTCACTATTATCATTTATTTCTAGAAGGCCAATCAAAATACTCTTTCAGTAAGACCGATCTGTAAAGAGAAGCTTTTCGGATTATTTAAGCATATCAAAACCAACCAAACCAAGAACCTAAGTATTATGAAGTACTAAGGGCAGGTGAGAGTTTCAAGGTCTTTGGACAGAGGGCCAATTCATAAATTGTAACTGATATTTAAAAATATTTTTTTTTTAAAAGTGATGTTTATAATTAATAAAAAAAAAAAGGAAAATGGGCTTCAAAGAAAAGGAGATTCCCTGAACAATGAATAGATTACATTTGACGAAGGCAGTAACCTGACCAATCACGTCTTTTGCTCTCATTTGCTATAAATACACAGGCCAGCAGAAGGACAGCTCATTGTTTTGCCCCTTGGTGCTGTTTAAGCTTCCCCGTCTTACCTAATACATTAGGATACATGGTAAAACTTTTCCTAGATTCCGAGGATTTACAGATCTCCCACAACTAATCAGAACTATCCTCTAGTGCTTATAAAATATTCCACTTCGGATATTTAAATTCCCCTTTTAAAACATTTTTATTTCAAGAAGTTGTTTTTCCAAATGACTGATCTTGTCTTCCTTTTTTATCATAAATAGAAATAAGTACATATACAGTTTCTCTCAACAGAAAGAAGTGTTTTGAGTACAGATTTTTTAAGATTTATACAGTTTAAAGAGAGCAGTCACAAACACTTGGGAAATTAAATTTACATGTGTATTTATGAAACAAAAGCAGCCAAGCTGTATCTGTTCCTATTGCTACTTACTTAATATAGCTTTTATTAAGAATTATTTTTTTCAGTGCTGGCTGAAAAATCCCTGCAGCATTTGTCATTTTCATAACACCATAAGGTCAGCTCACTTTATTAAATAGTTATTGAGGATATTAAAAAAGGTAAATGCCATTTATCATAAATATTTGATAAACATGCTTATGTTATCAATACATTCCAGTATTACAAGATATACTGAGTATTTACTTTGGCTTGAAAGACGACAATGTACAAATCTTCATGGCGCAATTATAGAGGTTGTTCAACACCAGTACTTTTACTCCATTTTAGAAAGGATTTTCTGCCTAGTATAACTGCAATGCTTTGAAAAGTAAATTCGTAGTGCATGAACCAATGATTTGTTTGAATAACAGAAATTTAATTGAATAGCAATTTAGTTTGCATTCCAATTAATAAAAACCTAAAAATATTTCTTAGCTTGTTCAGTGAGCAAGAGAAAAAGCAAAGACCAGGAAGCATTTAAATAACTACAAGAAGTGTATGTAATTTATACAAACTTCAAATATAAAGCAAACGAGCTATGAAATTCTGTGTTTTCTTCTAAAATACACTAAACAGTTTGTTTCAAAAGATCATTTTTCAGGACAGAACTTTTTATACAGACACTGCTCAGAGTTTATCTTGGATGGGGTTATAAAATAAAAAAAGAGGGGAAAAAAACTCAGGGGAGACTTCTGTTAGCTCAGCCCTAAAGCTAATCTGTTGCATGTGTAGTTTCTACACTAGTAAGCAACTTGTAGGAAACAACACACTGCAGCTGAACGCATCAGAGCTGGAAACTGTTCCCCAGGGTATGATATCGCAAAATGACTTTGCTATATTCCCTCTCCAGCCTGGCATCATGGTTCAGGCAGGAACACAACTGTCACACCCCCAAGGCAGCTTCATGTCGTTAGATAAGAACGGTCCCCTCCATCACTCTCCCTGAAATCTCACCAGCAGCGCACAGGGCCAGCTCAACTAGGACAAATCAGCCCCTGTTCTCTCTGTATCTTCTCCAATTTATGTTCCTTTGCCTGGGAGGCTGTGAATGACATTGTTAACAGAAACCACCCAACTGGGAGATTCCACAACTTTTCACATTCTCACGTGCACACTTTTAAACCCAATATTCCAAAATGGGTTTACCGAGTTTATATTATATCAAGCAAAACAGCCCATACTCCTTAGTTTTATCCCACAACAGTATAATAACTACTATGTTCATAAAAATGCAAGAGGAACTTTCAGCATGATTTCCATCAGTCCTCACCTTTAAGGTTTCACTCAATATTCTACCTTGAAGTAACGAAAACTTAAACCACCAAACATGCACAATCATTACACAAACCTGGAGCAGTAACTTCATGATTTCTTAATCTACTCAATTATATGCAGGGAGAATTCCAGTTCATTGGGAAAAAAAAAAAAACCCACAAAAAACCTGCTTTGCTTAGCATGCCAGTTTTCTATGTATTTCTTTTCGCAAACAAAAGGGCAAAACCATCCTCCTGAAGGTTTTCCCCTTAAAAGCACAAAAACAGAATAGTATTTCTCCCCACAACATGAATATTCCATTTCCCAACATCCTCTGGATGCCTATAAGAACTTTACCCCTGAAGTCTGACATTTATTTCTAGTCAAAACACAAAACTCCATTGCAACTCCAGTAACACACCTCCAAACCTAGGAGTCATTGCCAACTACTATCCCTTTTGTATCAATTACCACCATGTATAGTACACGATTCACAACTCATGATTTGGGGTAAATGCAAAATCCTTTCCAAATTACATATAACAGAGCATGGGGAAAATTGGACAATGGTATGGCTTCAAAGGTTTTGTTTCAGGACCTAGAACAGAGTAACATATGCTGCAGTACAATGGTGTTGAGCTTTTGTGTTTCCTAATAAGACAGCTCCCAGCAGAGCTCTTCCCATGTTTTACAGTGACATCTATCAGCCAGACCCGGGGAATCCCAACGTCACTCAGCCTTCATCAGCACCACTGTCTGAGAACAGCTTCTGTCCACAGAGTGGTGCAATCTGAACAGGTCTGGCACACAAAGTACATTGTTAAAATAGGGAAATGGTGGATGAGCAATGCCCTTTCTTGTCATTAAAACCAAATCGTTAGGTATCAATTAACTGCAGAATAGAAGCACTGCGAATGCCAACCAGAAATTTAAATAACTGGCTATCATCAGACTCGAATTTAAGAGAACTGACACACTTTGCATCACAGGCAGACGGAGCATGGCATGGTGCTGAGTTTTGTAAAAATTCAATTAACCCAACCATCTAGAAGACAGATACACAAAGACACAGGGAAAAGCTACAGTGCATGTTAGAATTTGTGATGTGTAATCATGTTAATTTATAGTTTGTGAAGATACCCTGCTATGTTTTAGTGATTGTATGGTAATCAGGAAATTATAGAGACAGTTCGAACCTAGAAATTATTTTATGAATGCCATAAATGCAATGCTACCTCAGAAATGTAATCAGCTAATTTCTTAAACCTGATCACATTAAGGAGGCCGGAGAAGAATACTTTCCACGGGTAAAATGAGGAAAGGTCTAGCTTCCCAAATCCTCCTTCAGGGCCTACACGGGAAGCTCCGTAACTACGTTCATCTGCTCTGATTCACGGACGCGCCAAAACCTACTCCAAACCAAAATACTGTGAAAACAAAAATTCTCGAGATGACTTCACCAAAAATGAATGCCCCAACTTCATACTTCTCCCATGTACCTATTCACGAGGTCCAGATGGCACCTATCTGTTGGGACACAGAGTTGGCCAAAAACTCCGTCACATTTCTAGAGGAATCTCAGCGCCGCGTCCTTTCCTCGCGAGGCCTCCCGCAGACCCAGACCTCTGACCGTCTCCACACTCAGGGCTCCAAGGGAAGGAAAGGCGTGAAAATCCTGTCGGACTCACCCTTCCTCCTTCAAGGGAAAAGCCCCCGCACCGCGGCCCACGCATAGTCAGCGCCTCCCAAGCAAAACCAAGTTCAACGACGCACTCCCAAGAATGCAGCCGGCCCATCTCCAGACTACTTGGTGAAAGAAACCCCAAGGGATGAAAAAGTTTCAGGCCGCCCCAACCGAGGACCAAACTTGGGCTCTCACCAATGGCGAAGCCCAGGAAACAGGTAACTGGAGAAGGCGCTGCCCGTGGAATCCAATCCGCGAAACCTTCTCTGAGAATCGCTTCGAGTCCACAAGCCCGAAAACTCAACTCCGCAGCCCGCGTCTGCTCTGCAGCCGTCGGGCACCCGGAGCCCGCGGCACCGGGCCCGCGACCTCCCCGCCCGGCCGGAGCGCGCCCCGAGGGGCGAGGAACTTACCGCACCGCTTGCACAGCACCCGGCTGACCTCCTTCTTGAGGTTCCGGCCCGTCTCGAGAGGGGGGAAAGAGGCTCGGAAGGCGGCCGGCGCGCGGCTGCTGCTGTTGGCATCGGGCTCCATGAAGAAGATGTACCTGCTGTCCTCCTTGAGCCTCCCGCAGGAGGGGAAAGCCGGGTGGCCCCAAGCCCCCAGGCGCACGGTGAGCAGCGAGTCCTTCTTCAAGCCCCCGGCTTTCACCGCCCACACCTGGTGCACCTTCACCAGATAGGGCGCCTCGTCTCCGGGCTCGCCCGCGCTGGGCGCCGGGGCGCTGGGCCAGGAGGGCACGGTCCCGTTGGCGGTGGGCAGCGGGTCCGGGGCGGGCGGCCCCAGCGCTCCCGGGCCGGCGGCTGGCGGCTCGCGCTCGCCTCCCCACGCCCCTGTCTCGCCCGCCGCCGCCTTCCTGTCGAGTGCCCCCTGCTGCCGCCGCGGCGGGTGCACCTTTCCCTCGATCACCACCGCGGCGCGCTGAGCCAGCTCCTGCACCGAGCCCACGCTGGGCGGGGACGAGTAGCACACCGAGGCCCCCGCGGGAGCCGCTTTGTCGCCGGCGGCCGCCCCCGGCGCCAGGGCCGCGGTCCACAGCAGCAGCAGCGGCAGCAGCGGCGGCGGCGAGCGGGCGGCGGGGCCGGGGCGCGGGGCCCGGGGGCCGGCACTCCCGGAGCGGCGCGGGGAGCGTCGCCATCTCATGGTGCGAGGTGCGTGCGGGCTCCTGGCTGTCGGTTCGGACTCTGCCTCGCTCTCTCGCGCTGCCTCCCTTTTCCTCTCCTCCTCCCCCCTACACCACTCCTCCTCCCCCCTACCCTCCTCCTTTTATTTATTTATTGGGGGGGGGGGGTGTGGGAGAGTTGTTTATGGGAGGAGGAAGAAGAGGAGGAGGAGGGAGGGAAGAGGTGGGTGGAACCACAGAAAGGCAAAGAGGTATAAGGGGGGAAAATTAAAGCAAAATATTAAAGAAAAAAAAAAAAGCCGCTGCCACCGCTTCGGTTGCTGGGAGTGACAGGTCCTCCCGGCGCCGCCGCCGCCGCGCCCGAGCCCTGCTGTCGGGGCTGCTGTCACAGGAGGAGGACGTGGAGGTGGAGGAGCTGCTCAGCGGGTAACAGTCCTTTGTGTGAAGTGATGCTGCGGCGGCTGCTGAGGCTGCGAGCGAGCGGCTGGGCGAGAGCGCGAGGGAGAGAGCCCTGGAGGCGGAGTTGCGTGCCTGGAAATCGCTGGGTGGCCGCGGCGGCGGCAGCGCCCTGCGCCTCGCCAGCCTGTTTACCTGTGGTGCGAACTCGCCCCGCACTTCCTTTCCCCATGCTGATTCCGGAGCCCGGCCCGCGAGTTTGTCCTCCTCGGTCTCGCCTTCCCGGCGCGCCTCCTCCCTCTCGGCCGCCCTGATTGCTGCAATGGGAGGCCGGACGGAAAACCGGCTGCAGTCCGAGTGGGCTGCGGAGATTTACTGGGGAGTGAGAGGTGACGCTTCAGCAATCGGGGACCTGTTAGCCGGCGCAGGACGCCCGGCCGCGGGGGGAGCCGGCCGAGAAAGGCGAGGGGGGCACGGGAGATGCGGGTCCTCGTTTCGGAAAAGTTTTAGGTGAACTGGATACTTGAGAGTCAAAGGGAGCAACATGTTCACCGCAGACAAGCGGCAATTAAAGCAACTTTATATCACGCTCGCTCTCCTGCAAACGTGCACACACACAGTGAACACTTCAGGTATGACGCCTCGTTTCGATCCTTGGGTGGCACCCGAGTCTTGCTTATCCCTGCCTTTTCCTCCGTTGAAATCCCGGGTTCCCCAGGATTTTAGGACCTGTATGGTACTGCTGATAGGAGCAAGGTTTGAATAAAATAGTTGCTCAATAAGGCCATTTTGTATAAAGTTTATGGCGCTTCGTCAGCTAGTCAGTTTGGCTGAATGATTAAAATCAAAGATGCTTCCATGACTTCTGGAAGAGAAATCTTAAACCTGAGGAGCTGTAGGTTCAGTATTCCAGCTGAATATCCCCCAACTTTATTCCCATCTCCCCTCCCCAACCCTGTCCCCCCAGATTTCAGGAGCTATTTTTTAAAACAAGAATCCACCCCACAGGGATGTTCTTTTCAAACAAGTACCACTCCATAAAAAGAGAACACATTTTCAGCATTTAAAAGAAAATACTTCTGGGGTGCCTGGGTGGCTCAGTGGGTTAATCCTCTGCCTTCTGCTCAGGTCATGATCTCAGGATTTGGGGATCGAGTCCTGCATCGGGCTCTCTGCTCTTCCAGGAGCCTGGTTCCTCCTCCCTCTCTCTCTCTCTCTTCCTGCCTCTCTGCCTACTTATGATCTCTCCATCAAATAGATAAATTAAAAAACAATCTTTAAAAGAAAATATTTCCTCTTAGGCTTTTTTATGGTGAAAAATATATTCAGTGACCTCATAAAACTGAGTTGAAGTTGTTATCCAATAGCCAATAAATCCACGTGGTGAGAATCTAAGATTTTAAAAGCACTCTTCATAATATCTTTTACTTTAGGATTCTGCAGATTGCTTCTATCAGGTTATTAAAAGTGTGTCACTTAAGTTTTAGATTTTTTTGTATAAAAATAAGGATAGAGTATAAGCCACAAAGATTTTTTTTTTTTTCCTGGGCATAATATATTTGGCTAGAAAACAGTGTGTCACTCCCTCAAAGTCCTGTTTAGAAGGACAGGGTCTTGATGCTCATTGTGTTTCAGCTGTGGGGATTCCTGTTTCTTATGCCCCGATGGTATTTTTCAAGAGAGGATCCCCACGTAGCAGCATAATAGTACAGGTCTGGCCTCCAGTATATGTTCTCTTTAGCGCTAGTGCTCCTACGGATTTATTGAAAGAAAGTGATAAGACATCCAATCCTACCAGGTGTCTTCACTTTTCTCTGACCTGACTTCACATTTCTCTCAGCCTTTCTGGAGTTGCAGCTTTAGCCTCACACGCTTTCTCCCTAACTCTCCACCTTTCAGACCTCGTACCAGTTACCTACGGGGGTATGACCAACTACTCCAAAATCTGTCACCTTAAAACAATATACAGTCACTTAGCTCGGGATTCTGAAGGTTGGCAGTTTTGACTGGACTCAAGTAGGGGAAATCTTCTGTTCTCAGCTGGCCCCATTGAGGACTCTGCTGGGGGCTAACTAGTCTCAGATGGCCTCACCTGAGACAGCTCATCTCTTGAAGAATGTGGTCTCTTTCCTTCAACAGGCTTCGCTTGGGCTTGTTCATGGCAGCTGGCCATGTGCCAAAAGAGTAGCCATTAGCATGCAAGCAAGGGATCTAGAAGCCAGGGTCAGAACTGACACCTGGTCACTGCCATCCTTACAAAGCCAGTTCAGATCCCCAGAGTGGAGGGGTAGATTCTCTGAATGTGGGGAGCTGAGAATTTGCATCGCCAAGGGGCAGAGGCAGGGGAAGGGAAAGAATTGCCATCCTGTCTGCAAACAATCCTCGGCAGATAGTAAGCAGCTGGCTGGGAGGCCCACCTACCCTCTGGAGCCTTTCTTAAATACTAGATACTCAGAGTGACCACTTCCCCTGTGTGTTTGCAGGCTGTCCCACGCCTCCTCACACTTGATCTCCTTACTTTGTTGAGCCCACATGCCTCAGTTTTACGCCCATCTCACCGAGATTGTAAACTTGGTAAAAAGCGGGAACCGTAATTTCTCTATTCCCCTACTTCAAGCCAACTTTAAGCACTCAATAAATGTCAGCTGATTAATCTCCAGCTGATGTGGTAATGTGAGGACCCCGCATTACCCCGGCTGTACCCCAAGACTGTCACAGGGAGATGGAATTCCAGGCAATAAAAACAACAATAAAGTTTTAAAGCCCTGGCTTAAAGTCATTAAATTGCCCATACCCCCCATCATATTTTACAAAGCATTTTATGCATGATTAAAAATAAGCTGCTTATGTGTGTTTGTTTAAATGACTTTTTCAGATGTATTTTTTTTTTAAAGGCCTAACTCCCACATTTTCTCCTACTCTCTCAGCTAAGTGGTGTTAAGGGGTAATTCTTGTGGATGTGTTTTGTGTGAAGGTACGCCTTCTGAGCACAGTTCACTACTAAGGACTCTTTGCTTATGTATTTCATTTCAGCTTTTGTATCAAAGTCCTCATTTTCGAGGGCACGCATACACTGAAGGGATGTTAGTTACCCCTTTTTGCCCTTATTTTAAAAATGAAAGGGAAATGGCATTTCTACTATGATTCACATAAGCTTGAAAAAGGGTATAAAGAATTGTTCAGTGTGTTTAAATGCTTTAAAAGAGACAACTTTGTCCACACCAATGTTTTAAAAAGATAAAAAAAAAAAAGAAAAGAAAAGCTCATTTTTGTTAACATTCTAAAACCGGGGTTCTTTTTTTTTTTTTTTTAAGATTTTATTTATTTATTTGACAGAGAGAAATTACAAGTACACTGAGAGGCAGGCAGAGAGAGAGAGAAGGAAGCAGGCTCCCGCTGAGCAGAGAGCCCGATGCGGGACTCGATCCCAGGACCCTGAGATCATGACCTGAGCCGAAGGCAGTGGCTTAACCCACTGAGCCACCCAGGCGCCCCAAAACCGGGGTTCTTAAATGTTAGCGTGCACCTGAATCACTTTTGTATGAAAATACACAGATTGCCGGGCCCCATCCCAGAGTTTTTAATGCAGTAGGTCTGGGTGAAGCCCAAGATTCTGCATGTCTAACAAGTTCCCAGGTGATACTGATGCTGCTGGTGGAGAGACCACACTTTGAGAACCACAGCTCAAAACTTTAAATTTATAAACTTCAACAGATAGCATAATAATGCCGTAAACATACTCAGGGCATTACATTGAAATATTCAGGATCCCCTCCATCATGAATTTTTCTTATCTTGATTTTGAAAACAAAATGTGGGTTACCTCTTTGGCTATTAGAGACTGATGCTTTTTAGCCAATCTATTCTGACTAGTTAAGGAGGCACAGATGAGCACTTACTGACAGTAAAGGTGCGTGCCTCCTTGAGGACTTAACTTGGAACTGAATGAAAATTGAAGACTCAGAGCAATTGTCATCATGTTACCTAGGAATATTTTATCGGCTCAACTAAGGAAAGAACAGACAAAATTATGCAGGTAAATGGGATATAATAGTTTTACTAGTTTAGAAAATCTAAAGAGGAAGTCCAGAGGGCAAGGGCAAGGGTGAAAAGGTTTTCTTACCCCCAGCGCTTTATACCTGATTAAATACTTCTAAACGGTGGCTATTGAAGGGACAACAGGAAACCCACAGAGGCACTGCTATCTACTTTATCATCATTGACCAAGAGCACACAGAGTGCACACCTCCACCATAAATCATGAAGCAACTATACTCCTGGTGCTAGAGTCCTGAATTTGCAGTCTCCCAAAGAAGCTTTGCTTGCTTAGCAGCCTGTTTTGGAAGAGACCCAGGGTCCAGAACAATTTAGACACAATTAACAAGAAGCCGGGCTTGAGCAAAGAGCAAGTCAAATGAAATGGTGAATTCTCCACCCATAGAAGCCACCCATGGGAAGCAGTGTGGCGAAATTGAAGAGTGGCTAGAAAATTAGGCCATTAAGTGCCAGGTGCAAAATGAGTCTTCAAGACCTGGGGCAAACACCATGAGTCACAGACACTGGGGGGCCCTGGTCACCTCTACCCACTTATCCATCCATCCATCATCTTTCTGTCTGTGTATTTAATTCCATAATTTTAAAATGGCAATACTATGTGGCCATGAAAATTTCTGCTCTGAAAAAACTCAGAACTCAGGGCATATATATTTTTTTTAATTTGCATACTTTGGTCTGAGGGGAAATCCTATAGGTTTCACATAGTTAAGCCCAGTTGAAGGGAAAGAAAGAGAATGAAACCAAAAGGATTTTCTGTTTCCTTTTTAGTGATTCAAGACAACAAGGGAACTCTGTGTTGGGTATGCAATCCGGAAGTCCCATTTAGGTTCACTTCCTTACCCCAAAGAAGCAACAGCCCTCCCTAGGCAACCAAGAGATGAACATTCCTTGGACATTTGCCTTGGACAATATATGTAAAGTCTGGGGACATAATTGGCCTGGGGGCATATTCCAATTCTTCTATTTATCAGTCCTATAACTTTATGACAATTCATGAATCTTCTGAACCTATTTTCTTATTTACTAAATAAGCATAGTGTGCTTTATTTCACAGGACACTTGCAAGAATTAAAGCAGCTTAGGGTGCCTGGGGGTGGCTCAGTGGGTTAAGCATCAGACTCTTGAATTTGGCTCAGGTCATGATGCCAGGGTCATGAGATCAAGCTCAGCACAGAGCCTGCTTAAAATTCTTTCTCTCCCTCTCCCTCTGCCCTCCCCTTCCCCCTTTCCACCCCTTATGCCCTCTCTCTCTCTCAAAAAAAAATAAAAAATAAAGTGGCTTAGTATACATGAAAATCTTTAAAATTTCATTTATGCAAAATACAAAGTGATCAAATGATATCTTGCTCTCTAGAATCTTCCAAACTAGTAATGAAGGTGGCACATTTTGGAAATTGCCTTTAAGTTGGTTATATGTCTACTTAAATGCCTTTATTGTCAGAAGCTCATGATTTCCCAGGGACACTTATTCCTTTATTAGACATATCTGACCATTTGAAAGTGCTTTTCTATAATAGGCTGTAAGACACTTATTTAAAACCCAGTCATATAATGCAAACTTCGATTCTCTGGTGTGCACATTTGTTATACCACTGTTTGTCTAGACTGAGTCAGCCATGACAGCGACTCTGGGGCTGGCAATCCTGTCTGTCCTATCAACTCTCCCCCGTGTTTGCATGACTTCCTGATTTTTTTTTTTTTTACCATGGCGGGGGTGGGGGTAGGTATTGCCTTTTTTTGTTGGGGTGTGTGTGTTTGTGTGTTCTGAAGGACAAAGGAGGGACCTGGGGAAGAAACAGAGGAGGGAGGAGAATGGAAAACAGGATGGTATGAGCTGTATTCCCCAGGCTAGCTCAAAACGGGCTCCTCTTCACAGGGACAGCATCAAAAGTAAAAGTTGAAATGGTCATCGTGATAAAGAGCACTCAAAGGCACACACTGTGCATGTCACTTTAAAACGCAAGTGAAAAAGGAAAAAAAGTAATGTGGGAAGCAAGACTGCTTTCTGTTTCTCGGAAGAAGGAGAACCAAGGTAATGGAAAACAGCCAGCTGTGGGAATGTCATTGCACTTGTCAGAGAAGTGGGGGAACAGCACCTCTTTACAGAAGATAGGACAGAAGAAGAGCAGATTTAGTTCCCACAGGAGAGCAGCAGCCCTCCTGGTGGGAATTCCCAGCCATTACCATACACTTTGGGAGAGCTGGTGGGGGGATATGGATATTAAGCTATAACCCTGTAATTATACCCACGGGAGTTAATGAGCTAGAAATATAGGAACCAATGTTAATATGACTTCCTTGGTACCCTCCTTGGGGACAATGAGATGATGAATATTAATGTTATTATTAACATTATGGTTAACTAATAACACAATACTTTGTAGTAAAGAAGGAATCATTATCATTCTGTAGATTACTGAACCAGGATATTGAGATCAAATAGTATTTTTATTTTATCACTTTTCCTTGAGCACAAGTTTCTTATGCTTTACTAGTAGTGAGGCACTATCAATAGACGACATACAAACCATTCAATAGAAAAATGCTACTTAAATCCTAAATACATTATATATGTTATACATTTCCACTCAAAAGTGGATTTAAAAATTTTATCATACACTGATATTTAGGAATAAGAAATACGCATTTTATTTATTTGTAGCAACACTTTACGGAACTTATTGCTGCTATTTATAAATATGCCAAATTTGAAGAAAGAAGAGATTTGATGGTTAAGTTTGTTTGGAGTTTCGTCTTTCTCTGTGATAAAAGTAAACAGAACATGGAGGCCTGGGTGGCTCAGTTGATTAAGCATCTGCCTTCATCTCAGGTCACGATCCTGGGGTCCTGGGATCGAGCCCCGCATCGGGCTCCTTGTTCAGTGAGGAGCCTGCTTCTTCCTTTCCCTCTGCCTGTCACTCCCCCTGCGTGTGCTCTCTCCCAAATAAATAAATAAAATTTTTTTAAAAAGTAAAGAATTTTTGCTTTCTTTCCAATTATTCCAAAAGGTTCCAATGGATATTCTTAAAATTTCTACAAAGTTTTCCTTAAGGATGAGTCCAACCTAGGAAGAAACTTTTGAAAAACTTGTAGGAAATTAAATGGTCATATTTGTAATTAAAATGTTTCTAAGCATTTACTGTGACATACACCCTAGTGAAGTCAAAGAAAAGAAGAAGTGAAAAGCCAATTATGAATCATAAGACTCATAGATACAATCCTGGCACTCAGGTCTCAACAATTTGACCATTTTCTGATTGTTTTGCCACGGAAGCTCTCAACATCATCCTTCCCTTTGAAGGGTTAGGATAGAGCTAGCACCTTCAATCACACAGAGAGAAAATAAAGAGATGTTTAGAACCCAGGTTGAATCAAAGTCCATTTATTTTGTGCATCTCTTTCTATGAGAATAGAATGCTTCCAATTTTGTCAGTGCTGTTTTCCTTTGATTTTTACGGATTGTTCTGCTTTAGAACAGTCCACACATGCTGCCTTCAGGACACTTTGCATCCCTTAACATAAACCTAACTCCATGAAAATCACAACTACTTTACATAAATTTCTAATCTGCAGCGTTGGTAAAAGTCTCAGAATGGAAGAAAGTGCTGCTAGGATGAGGAGTGTAGGAGCCTAAAAACTAAGGACATGTAATAAAAGAGATCAGAGCAAGAGAAGTCATTAACTTCATGTCCTACTGGTAGGTTCTACATCAGTTTTTACTAGATCTACTCATGAAAGAGTGGTAGAAATAAATATTTTATTACTCACTCCCTAACCTGGGGTGCAATGTTAGAACATCATAAACTTTCCCTTTTAGATTATGCTCTGAATCAGAAACACGTCAAAATGTTAGACAGGAAAGAATTCTGGATGTCTAGCCCAAAGTTCTTAATTTTATAAATGGTGAGAAGGTTCAGAAAAAAAGTTTTCCTTTCCCAGGATCATTAAGTTGGTTGTTTTCAGAAGTAGGTTTAGAACTGAGGGTCCTGCTCTTCCAACTCTGTGCTTTGCCTATGAGCCTCCACAGCTTTTACCAAAAGCCCGGGCAGGCCTTCTTAAAAAGCTGGTAGCCTAGACTTTCAAAAACCATTTCTGAAAGTGAGAGCATGCCAAATCTTAGCGCCTTAGAAGTGCTGGGTTTCAGCACCCAGAATGTGAAGTTCACCATCACAAAGGTTTCCTCTTACAGACGTAGGAGGTCAGCCAGCATGAAGCAGCCTCCCCTGTCACTTCTCCTAAGAATAGTATTCCCCCAAAATAAGAAATAGCTTTCTATTTGTTGTCCCTGTTTATTGAGTGTGTCATTTTTCCATAGCTAAGATCTTCACTGGTGAAAGAAGCAGGCCCAATTTTGGATACAAAAGTTAAAGTCTTTTCTATCATCTTTTCCTGGAATGCCTTTATGATGGTCCAAAACCATAGGAGTTTCTCAGGGTAAAATCCAGAACTGGCCCCCATATATGCAGGGAAAAGAGAGACTACAGAAAGAGGCATACCACTCCATACTGGGAAGTGGCAATTTTAAAATGCAAAGGAACTCACACAGGCGGCTTGTCTTGGGCAGCCACAAGACAAGTAGATTTCTGCACCCACCTGCCATAATCTTGAGAGTTTAATTTTTTTTTAAAGATTTTATTTATTTATTTGACAGAGCACAAGCAGGAGTGGAAGGCAGAGAGAGAGAGAGAAGCAAACTCCCCGCTGAACAGGAAGCCTGATAAGAGGCTCGATCCCAGGACCCTAGGATCATGACCTGAGCCAAAGGCAGACGTTTAACCAACTGAGCCAACCAGGCGCCCTTCTTGATAGTTTACATAAAGGCCTTAACTGGGTCCAGTCACACCTACAGCCAAGATGGTCTCAATAACACATTATTCTCTCAAGGCTGGGTCCTTGAGGTGGCTCCTAGTGCAGGAACAGTGAGCCTATAATATACAATCCAAGGTCAGAGGAAGGGGTGGGGAGGCCTGTGATTGCCCACATCAGCTCACTGGTCAACCAGTGGTCACATCTTCTCCATGACCACCTCCAACAATCAGAAGACAAATACACAATGACTCACCAAAAATATGAGATATAATTATAGATAGATATAAAGTTAAATGAAATCATAACGCCTGATCCAAAATAAAAATAAATAAGTCTGTTAAGCTGTGTATTTTACTGTATAGGATATGTTCTCTGAGTGATAAGGCCAAAGATATTATTGTGGATATTACTAATCTTTAAGTGAGACTAATGAGCCCTTGCATGCCAAGTATATCTACTATTCATGGCCAGATCTCTAGTGGCACTGGAACACATGAATTTGAAGCCTTTTCCAATGTTCACAGGCCACATTAATTATTCTCCCTGGAATTCTATTTCTAAACTTAGTCATATTCTCATTAGAATCTATAATAAAGGAAACACCCTGTACTGGGAACAACAGTAGTTTTAAACATAAACTCTATAGCCAAATTTTCAAGGTTCAACCCCTACTAGCTACTTAACCTTAGACAAGTTGGTTAACCTCTTCATACCTCAGTTTCAATACCTATAAGATATAGACAATAACAATAGCTACTTTATAATTACTAAGTTAATTCAGTTAATGTGCAAGAAACATGCAGAAAAGTGCCTAGCACATAGTAAGTGGTATATAAGTTACTACCATTTTATTCTCTTTTGAGCACAGTGACAACTACCTTTGAGTACCTTTGTATATGTGCAGGACAAAGAAAATGTTTGAATAAATGATGCACAAATGAAGATCATATTAATGACTTTTAAAAAAGCACGGATTTTAGTATAGATAGTAAGTCATTCCCAATAGACTGAAACCCAAACATTGATTCTTCAGGGAAGGATCCCACCAACTCCTTAACATCATGCTCTGGGCACCATATCCCCAAAGAGCTCCTTTAAGAGTCATCAAAATAACCTTAATGCATAACCTGTCCCAGTGTACTCAGTTTATTGAACAGTCTGAACTTTAAGGGAATGACTTTATTTTTCTCCAGTCACTGCCTCTAAGCAAGCATGTGCCGCTAAATCTCCAACTCTTGGCCCTTATTTTGGATAGACCCCATAGTCTCTAGAGTCTTTGAGGTGTATGAAAAAGCCCCATTTCCTTCATGGTGACTCCCATGCAAGGATCAAAAGTGGTCTGGTCCAACCTAATTCTAATCTCATATCGAATTTAAAGCCTCACCCCAATTGCCTTCACTCAGGGCTGCAGCGGGGGTGAGGCGACTAGCCTGCCCCCCACCCCACCACCAACTTCCTTCCTCCCCATCATTTCCCTCCTACTTCTGGCTATTCGAGTCTGAGTTGAGAAGATGAGATTAAATGAAAGGTATATATATATCTTTCTTTTGCTTCATTACTTTGCATTTTAATTCTCCCTTGATTAATACTGGCTGGCCATCAGTGACCTTCTTGGGGCAGATGCCCCAATACTAGCACTTTTGTGAGGTTCAGGGGAAGCGTCTTTAGGATTTTTTGTTGGTGCTCCATGCTGCACAGTTCCCGGACAAAAGTAATCCAGGTTTTGGCTCATCTCTTAAAATTCTCCCTATCCTAATGGAATATTTCCTCCCATCCCAACCTATAACCATGGCACATGCAAACATCTCCATGCCAGATGAGGGCAAGGCAGGCTCGTCCCTGGTGCCTGCTCATTTTGTTCTGTTATTACGAGCACTCTGTGTGTCGGCCCGCCTTCAAAATCCTCCAGGTAACAAGTGAGCCCCAGTCCCCACTTCCATGGATACCTCAGAGGTCAGGGAGAACCAGGCTACTCTCTCAAGCTCTCCTGCCCTTCTACAGCTCTGGCAGTCCCAGAGAAGGCATAAGAGCTTGTCATTCAGCCAACTTCTAGCTGACGAGAGAGATGCCAATTTCCTCTGATTTCAGATACGCTCCATATCTCCTTGCAGATTCCTTGCAGCCCTCCCAGTTGGCTTGAAGGAGGTATCGCCCCCCGTACCTGATGAATGGGAAGTGCCATGGTCCTCCCCACGAAGCCAACAGCTCACTACCTGTATGCCTTCCCCGTTTCCCTCTGGGGCCTGGGATGAGTCACAAGGTTATGAAGCCAAGGAGTAAAGATCCCAAGACAAGCCTGGCCACAGTTTAGTAAGTGCACAAAGTATCTCACTGCTTATATTGTCTCTGTGCCAGGCATGAAATTGGGGCAACATCACTTAATCAGCAAGGTGAGTATCTGAAATGTTCTATAAAGGAAAGGAGGGCAATTCTTTACAGAGGTCAGTAATACAATATGAAAGATGAGCCAAAAACTCATTCTGGTAAATAGGATTGAACATGTCTATGAACCCCTTTCATCCACAGCAAAAGTCAATCTGCCAAGAATAAACATTTGGGAAAATACTGAAGCAGTAAGTGATTTTATCTTGATATTAAAGATATGGATACAATGCATATTTAATTAATTAAAATTGAGTTTGATAGACTGACCTTTACTATATTATTATGAGCATTCAATTATATGCACTATTACTTCTGGAATTTTAGAGACCGGTCAGCTCTTCAGTTATTTTTCTCTTCATTAAGTTAAATTAATACACAATTCTTAGGTTTCTTCCTCTGCCCCAAGGCAAAAATTCTTAATTATTAAGAATTTTAATTTAGAAAGGTACAGCATAGGGAAATATAGTCAGTAGTATTGTAATAGTGTTGTATGGTAACGGATGGGAGCTACACTTGCGGTGAACACAGCATAACGCACTTGTCAAATGACCACATTGTACACCTGAAACTAATGTAACATTGTGTGTCAACTATACTTCAATAAAAAATATTAATAAGAAAACTTTTGAAAAGAATTTTAGAAATTATATTTTTACCACCTCAATTTTACATTATTCTCTCATTACCAATGAAATTTCAAAACATTCATTGATAAAAGTTTTTGTTACATTGACCATACATTAACAATGTTACATTGTTACATTGACCATGTATCAAAATGATATATAGGCAGTTTCTGATTTATATAAGCTCAGTGTATTTGTAGAAGCTCAAAGTGTTGTTAAGCCAAATGCCACGCCAAGTGACCAAAGAACTCTCTTTTCTTCTTCTCCTCCTCCTCCCCCCCTCCTCCCCCTCCCCCCCTCCTCCTAATTGTTCCTAATTGTATCTTTATTCTCTTTTCACCTAGGAACTAGATAAAATAAGATTCAAAATGGGGTCTAGATACCATAGTTTTTCTACAGGAGGCATTAAAAGAAAAGTGAATTTCCACTGCTACAATTTATTCTCAATAGCAATATCTGGGTGTTACACACAACTAATGAATTATTGAACACTATGTATGAAACTAATGATATACTATATGTTGGCTAATTGAATTAAAATTTTTAAAAAATTAAAAATAACTAGCCATACTCTTCTGCCCTTAAAAACATCTCCATACCTGAGCCTACCTCCTCATCACCCCTTTGTAATTTCTGGTACAAAAATGTGATCACAAATATTCCTGATGGCCCAATATGAATGCATATCTGAATTTTTCCATGGAAACACTGTTCAGTTCAATGCTGCTGTGGAGACCAGAGACATCACGGGGGGTGGGGGGGGGACTTGTGGATTCAACCACCTGTAATTATTTCTATAGGAAGCAGAATAAAGATACAGTTAGGAGCATTTCTCCCACATACATGCACACTCCTCCAACCCTAGTAGTGTTAAATCAAACTTTTGGTTTTTTGTAATCTTTTCATTCTAAAAAAGTATATCCTTATGTTTTAAGAAGTAATCTTGAATTGTTCGGTTGATGAATTCCTCCTTGCCACTTCTCTGGAATCTCTTTCTGAAACTCCGTGACTTTCAACTAGTGTTCTGATGCTTTCACCTTTTCTCTCTTATTTTCCATTTCTGTTTTTTTGGCTTGGTTTGGTTTAATGGTTTTGCAGTATTTATGGAAAGAAATTCCTTAATTTTACATCCAAATCTTATTTTGAATATTTATATTTTCTACTATGTTTATTCTTCTTAATTTTCAAATTCTGCTTTGTTTTTTTGGACATTGATTTTGAAGCTTCTTGTTTTTTTTTAATACATAAAATATTTTCTTCCTTGTCTTTCTGGGGATTTTGATGATAATTTTTTAAAATGTTTTTCTACCAAACCACTTTTGTCTTGGTGTCTTCCATTTAGAAACTTTCCTCAACTATCTGGTAATGTTTTGTGTCTTCCACATTTACAAAAGGCAGCTAAAAAGCTGATGGGACTGTACAGTGACTAACATAACATAATAAAAAAATAATTAAAGCAGATGGAAGTTGTAGGCTTAAAGGCAGAACTTTGGTATCAAGAATGTTATGGTGGAAAAAAATGGAGGGCTGTTTATTCAGCATGTTCAATAGTCTCTTTAGGTCTTTTCCCTCTTAAATTGTTCAGATTCCATAGAGATTCTTCCTGGTTCATGCCTGGAAGGTAAAAGGCTGACCACCTTTGTTTCTGGAGCCCATGAAGGAAGCAGCCATGAGGAAGCAACAGTGTACATATATGCAATTAGCTCCCTGTTTTTAGGATGCCTCAACTCTCCAATATGCTGTTTCCCCAGGCCAAAGACCATCTATTTTACTCTTTCCAAGGAATAAACCTCCAGTATTACTTGTGGAGAAGGAACAGAAATATGAGATCAAGGTGTGGGATGGGTAGATCTAGTATCTACTTCTAAACAGGTTTCAAATAGTTCTTCTATTTAACTCTTATTATAGTATTTATGATAGTATTTATAATAGTATTTCTATAACATCCTTTTTAGGGCTATATAGTATTCCATTTATACCATAATTTATTTAATCATTCTTCTGTTTATGGATATTTAGGTTTTTTAGTTTTTGTGATATTGGGAACAAATATATAAAGAACAGCCTACTAAGCTAAATCTCTGTGTGTACTCTCAATTATTTACTAAGTATAAATTCCCAGTGAAGTATTACTAGATTTACATATACATATATTTACATATTTATATGTATATGTGTGTGTGTGTGTGTGTGTGTGTGTGTGTGTGTATAAAATCAGGTCCACTACTATATTTGTGAGAAAGCAAACTATTTTTTTTTAAAGATTTTATTTATTTATTTGACAGACAGAGATCACAAGCAGGCAGAGAGAGAGGAGGAAGCAGGCTCCCCGCTGAGCAGAGAGCCCAATGTGGGGCTTGATCCCAGGACCCTGGGACCATTACCTGAGCCGAAGGCAGAGGCTTTAACCCACTGAGCCACCCAGGCGCCCCGAAAGCAAACTATTTTTGATGTTATCCAAGACCAAACATGATCTGTATATGAACCCCCTTAACTCTTTGAACACTTTCCAACACTTCCTGTTCTCACACCTTATTCTGGCCTTGGTATTTACCACTGTTTTCCATCTCAGGGTATTTGCACATTCCGTTTCTTCTATTTTCTGCACCCCTCCTCTGACTGATACTTGCCTATTCATCTTTTCAGTCTCAGCTCAAGTGTCTTCCCTGTGAAAATTTCCCTGATTGAACCAATCTGTGTCAATCATTCCCTTTTATCCTGCCACTGCTGTCTCGTATTTCTATTATGGACCATATAACACTATATTGCATTATCTGCCTCATTTACAAAATTATATGAGCTATTCAAACTCAAAGACAATGTTTCATTTCACTACTAAATATTCTTCTGATCCACAGAGGAACTGACTTCTTATATTATTCTGAATGCTTTATATACTCTCATTAAACCTTACAATCCAATGAGAAATGCATCATAATTTCTATTCTGCAGATGAGGAAACCTAACCTTAGAGAGGTTGAAGTATTTCTGCAGGACACACAGTTGATCAGCAGCAGAGCTGGGGTTCAACCCCAGGCCTACCAGTTTTCAAATATAGTGTCCTTTCTTCTTTGCTTTTAAATAAATCAATGTGCCCATCCTCTATGTACATTTCTCCCCATATCTCCTATATTGGTTTTCTATGACTGCTGTAACAAATTACAACAAATTTGGTGGGTGAAAAAAAACAGAAATTAATTCTCACATCATTCTGGATGCCAGAAGTCTGAAATTAAAGTATCCATGGGGCACCACTCCCTTCCTAGGTTCTAGGGACAATCTCTTCCTTGCTTCTTCCAGCTTCTGGTACCTGGCTATGGCTGCATCATTCAAATCTCTGTCTCTACCTCACAAGACCTTCTCTCCTTCTCTATCTCCCCTGTATCTCTCTTATGAGGACACTTGTTGTCAGATTGAGGACCCATTCAGATAATCGAGGATGATCTCATTTTTAGATTATTAATTACATCTGCAAAGACCCTTTTTACGAATAAATTCACATCCACCAGTTCTAGGACTTGGACATATCTTGTCGGGACAACCATTCAATCTACTACAACTCTACCCTCTTATTACTCCTTTGAAAGGGACAGGATTGTTTGGAAGAAAGACCTTGGGTTTGAAATAGATGGACTTGGGGCGCCTGGGTGGCTCAGTGGGTTAAAGCCTCTGCCTTCGGCTCAGGTCATGATCCCAGAGTCCTGGGATCGAGCCCCGCATCGGGCTCTTTGCTCTCAGCAGGGAACCTGCTTCCTCCCCTCTCTCTCTGCCTGCCTCTCTGCCTACTTGTGATCTCTGTCTGTCAAATAAAATAAATAAAAAATCTTTAAAAAAAAAAAAAAAGAAATAGATGGACTTGGATTCTAATTCTAGCTCTGCCTCCTACTGCCTTGTGACCTTTGATCAGTAACTGAAAACTATGAGGCTTTTCTTCACCTTTAAAATGGAAATATTATTTGTTGCATAGACTGGCTTGAAGATTAAGTGAAATAAATCACCTAACACATACTGGAGAGAAATAACTGCTCATTCTCTCTCCACCTTTATATATAACCCCCCTCAGAGGCCAAATCACCAATTGATATGAAACTTTATTAAAAATCACTGAAAACAAAAGTACAGTTTTTAAACATGACCATTGTTTGAACTCCATGCTCTGCACTTGGTTAGTTTCTGTTTTCAATTTCCTTAGATCTGGTTCTTATTTTAATATAGGTAAAAGTCACGAGGCTATGCAGTCAAAATATGAATTTTAAAGTATTCTTGCATTTTTCTCAAATAAAACTAACGAATACTTAAGAGATTTGTATTATGTGCCAGTTTATAAGCCTCAAAAAAAATGTGTTACTTTATAGATAAACCTCATTTTTAAACTTTTTAAGTTGTTTATGTACCTCACCCAGTGTTCTATGCAATACGTGCCCTCCTTAATACCCGCCACCAGCTCACCCAACCCCCTGCCCCTCCCTTCCAAAACCCTCAGTTTGTTTCTCAAAGTCCACAGTCTCTCATGGTTTGTCTCCCCCTCTGATTTCCCCCAACTCACTTCTCCGCATCTCCCAATGTCCTCTGTTTTATTCCTTATACCTCATTTTTAAAAATCCCAAATAGCATTATCTAACTTGCTCAACAACTATATTCACCACATTTAATACTAGATTTCTTTTGGTTATATACAAACTGGAACTTATTTTCAAAGAATGAATATTTGCCACTCCTGAGTATTTTCAAAAGAATGTGATAAGCAGCATAGTTGGGCAAAAAAACAATTAGCAAGTGAATCAGAAGAACTCACTTCACATTCAATGTGTTATTGTCAACTATCGGACCTAAGGAAAGTCATAATCTCACTGAACCCATTTTATCTTCTACAAAATAATGATGCCAGTATCTGCCTTGTTAACTTTTAGAGTTGCTGTTAATACATGTTCCATGTAACAAAATACACAAATCCTGGACTGGGCTAGAAATAAAAGTTGAGTCTGAAGAACAGAGGCCCTGACCCTTCCAAGTGGACAGAATCAAAATAATACTGTCTTTAAAAGCCTTTAAACATTGTTTAAAGTGTTATATGTTTCTGAACCCTTGTGCTCTCAGTAATGATGGGCACCCTAGGACCATGGGAAAACACAGAACCCAATCTTAAGACTCTTTCTTAACCTTATGATTAATCATGGGAATGGGCAATGCAGCACACCTGTCTGCTCAAAAGTTAGTAAGAACTAAACCTCCCAATTCATTGCCTCTGTTTCAAAATTCACTCCTAGTTCAGCAAGCCACACCGTGCATGACACCTTACAAATCCTTATTATAGTGTGTAAGGGACTATCTGGAGGATGTGTCTGAAGCGATTGCTCTCCTTTCAGACCTCAGTGTTCTCTGGAGGTCTGGTGGGAAACAGGGAGTTTTGCAGTCAGTCAGGCCTGACTCTGAGTCCCTGTTTACCACCTGCTAGATTCACGATGTTGTTTAAGTTTCTCTAAGCCTCAGGGTTGGTTTTTTTTTTTTTAATGTACAATATGGGGATATTAATAGGATCTATATCATAGTATTGCTGTTTATCTCAGTGCATAATACATAATAAGTGCTCAATAAAAGCTAGCTGTCATTCAGTGTCTATCCTTCTAGGTAAGTTTTTAAAGTTAAACTGTAATAGTCATCATGCTGTAATGAAGTCATTCTGATTTTGCCTCCAGATAAAGGTTGAGATTGTACTTCCCTTCACGTCCCTTAGACTTATACGTACATACATGATTTATTCTGACCAATGGACTGTAAGTGGAAATGACATGTATCATTTCCAGGTGGAAGCTTTATGAGTCAGCAGGCTTTATTTAAGATGCTATCTCTTGGGGCGCCTGGGTGGTTCAGTGGGTTAAGTGTCTGACTCTTGGTTTCATCTCAGGTCATGATCTCAAGGTTGTGGGATCGAGCCTGTCTTGGGCTCCAGGCTCAGCACAGAGTCTGCTTGTCCCTCTCCCTCTGTTCCTCCCCCAACCTGTGCACATGCGCACACATTCTCTCTCTTTCCCTCCCTCTCTGAAAAAATAAAATTTTTTAAAAAATAAATAAATACAAATAAAATGTTCTCTCTTTCTCTCTCTCTTTTTTTCTGCCATACCAATGGCAGTAATCCAGCTAGTGGCCACTCTGTCAGCTTGGGTCATAGAATGAGGAAAACACCAGCCAACTCATGCTGTATATCTAGCATGGCCAAGAAATAAATCGTTGTTTTAAGCAACTAGAGGTTTGGGATTTTATTTATTACTAGCTCCTCCTGTCCTTTATAGGAACAAATATTCATATGGGTAAGTTAGTTTTTAAAATAGTTTCATTATTTTATAGCAACCTCTAATAATAATAGTTGACAATCACTGAGTACTCAATATTCTAAGAACTTCTATGTCCTTTTATGTGTTAACTCATCCATTTCCACAATAACCCAGTGACATACCTGCAGTTTTCTTATCCCTGCTTAGTATGGACAGAAGAGTTAAGTAACTTGCCCAAGGTCACACAGTCAGTATACGCTGGAAGCCAGTTATTAAGACAGCCTATCTGAGTCTTGTGGCTATATTGTATCCATTGCTGCTTGAAGTGGATGATGTAGTGTGCCTCCCAGGTCCGGGCTTCAGGACCTACGTTCATGCTGACAGCCAGAAGCACTGACTGTCAATGGGCTAGCTCAGAACACAATCCCTCCCTGGGAACTGCCCTCAGGCAATGAGGGTTGCCCATCCTCAGCACACCCCCTAACCAAGTGAGCTGCCCTGAAGGACTGGCAGGAACTGCTGTCATTTGCTTGGCCGTTCAATTTCTCCCTTTTCCTTTTCCTCCCTTCTTCACCCCCACTGTTCCCCAACGCATTCCCCAATAACCTTCCTCCTCTGAATCTGTCTCCGTGTGTTTCCCAGGGAACCAGACAGTCCTCTCTCTCTATTCCTACATGTGTACTAAAATATACACTGATTATGTATTAACTCAGTGCACAAGTAATTGCCAAATGACTGTCACAGACCATGTGAATTTGGGGAAAGTGAAGATCATTAGGCTGTCAGGAGTGGACTAGTATGATGAAACCTCTCCCAAGTTAATGGAGATACAGAATCTTCTACTTTCTCTATTGAATTCAGTATACTTCATTTCTCATAAATGTCACCTGTGGTTATTTAGATCCAGGGAAAAAACGTCAAAAAAAAAAAACCCACATTCTTTATATGTAACAAATGATAGTTGGTCTTTATTATGACATTTATTCATCCTTGTAAGTAGAAATGGAATATTGTCTCAAGGTTACATAACTCAGGAGTGGGTACTCTTCATCTCTTTCACAAAGACAGATGTCTCAAGAGAGTAGAAGCCATGTATCTTTATTGTACCAAACACTACATATCTCTGTTTCAGTTATACGTAAGAATACTGCTGAAAATGGATGTCTTAAATTGCTTTTGATTTCTAGTAATGAGTAGAACCTAAAATTTAAATCATAACCCATCAGCTCTCCCCAGCACATCTTAATTTACTTGATGCCTAATTCCAATAAAAATTTAAAGTGAGCCGAGTACTACTTCTGGTGTATTTCTTTTACCACAATTGAATTTTTGTCACAATTTAAGCTCTATTACAATATCTGTGGTCTGCATTTTGTCAAAGGAGAAATGCATGTTGTAAAACTTGAAATAAATAAGCAGTTCACAGAAGTAGCTCTAAAACAGGCCAAATTATAAAACCAAAAAAGTCTAAGTGGATATATGCAATTTAAGATAAACACTGTCTACTTTACCTCAATAAATGTGTATCTTATGCATTGTTACATTCTGCGTAAATATTTTTACTATATATGGACATAGATTAATGACTAAAGTTATAGAAAATTCAGGAGATATTAAATTATTATATTTTCTTGTCTATTGATGATCTTAGTCTGTTCAGGCTACTGTGCATACCATTGACTAAATAGCTTAAATAATAGAAATTTACTTCTCACCGTTCTGGAGCTGGAAGTCCAAGATCAGGATACCAGTGTGGTTGGGTTCTGGTGAGAGCTCTCTTCCTGGTTTGCTGACGGGCATCTTCTCTGTGGATCTTCACATGGCAGAAAGAGAGAGAGAAAGCAAACTCTTTTGTGTCTCTTCTAAAAGGGCTCAAACCCATGATGAAGGTTCCATCCTTATGACTTAATTACGGCTCAAAGGTCCCACCTCTGAATACCATTACATAGGTATTAAAAAGGCTTCAACACATGAATTTGGGAGAGGAGGGACACACAAATACTGAGCCCTTAGACGGTATTTATTTTTATTCTTCACTTAACCAAAGAAGCTTGAATTCAACAGTGAAAACTTTAAATTGAGTTGCTTATAGGGTCCAGACAATTTTAAAAGAGTAAATCAGTGTGAAGCTTGTATTTACAAAACAGGCAACAAAGTCCTTTGTTACCAACAGTTCAAAATGTAAATAAGAATTATATTCCTTATTGGCTGCTCTAATTTTGCTGAATGTACATTAAATTATGTTAATGCTTCAGTGGGGACATATTTTGGCATTCATATTACTACCCATTGAACAACTGCTTTATTTTCACAGAATTACAGGTAGAAATAGAAAATATGCACCCTGAAAATTACACAAGTACATGGGAGTAACCCCTTAGAGGGAGCAAGGGAAGAATAGTCAGAAAGAGTGGACATACTAAACTATAGGATATTTTCAGAGAAATACAATCTTTGAAAAAAATTCCAAGTGCCTGAGACGATTCAAACTAATCAAAGAACCACCATAGTAGGGGTTCTTATGAGATTTGGTTTAATGCCTAGAAAAGAATGATCTGAAATTAGCATATCAATTATTTTCAGGTAAACAGTTGCTTTTTCACCAGCTGAAGGGTGCACAAAAATAATTTATTTACTGAAATAATTTATAAATCTCCCCCTCAGCAATTTTATTTTATGTTTTAACTCAGACATATTAGAGCAAAGTTTGCTAGCTACTTATTCCCAGGTGATATGCCTTCCACTGAGCTAAGCCACAGTTCTGTACGTTCGTGGTACCGACAGCTAGACTTCAAGAGCATGTTTTTTTATCTGAAAGACATTTTATTCAGCTAATGCTTCTTCTATCAAATAAATTTTGTCATTCACATGCCTAAGCATCAATATAAAAATGTCCAATTTAAAACAAAGGTTTTTAAGACCATCTACCTGAATGGATAAAGATGTGGTTCATATATACAATGGAATATCACTCAGCCATCAGAAAGGATGAATACCCAACATTTATATCGACGTGGATGGGATTGACGGTATTACGCTGAGCAAAACAAGTCAATCAGAGAAAGACATTTATCATATTGTTTCACTCATATGGAATATAAGAAACAGTGCAGAGAACCACAGAAGAAGGGAGGAAACGCTGAATGGGAATTCATCAGAGGGAGAAAAATCACGAGAGACTCTTAACTAAAGGAAACAAACTGAGGGTTGCTGGAGGAGAGATGGGTAGGGGGATAGGGTAATTGGGTGATGGGCATTAAGGAGGGCAAGTGATGTGATGAGCACCGGGTGTTATTCACAACTGATGAATCACTGTACACTACATCTAAAAACAATGATATACTATATATGTTGGCTAGCTGAATTTAAATAAAATAAATAAAACAAAAAATAAAATACCATCTACCTAAATAGAATAGAATAGGTATTTTCCTTACCATATTTTACATCTTATTAATAATAATTACACCTTAATCTAATCCTGGGGTTGCCTAAGACAGAGTAGTTCAAATGCAGTACAATGGACTTCTAACAGAAAATATCTCAAAACATGTTCTTGACTCTCAACCAGGTACATTCACCAATAATGAACCCCGAGACAGAACAAATGAAAGTAAGAATAGTAAGAATGACTATAGGAAATATTTTTGGTTGAAAGGATGTATTAAACAGAAAAGTGATTTATTCTGCAAAAAAAAAAAGTGACAAAATAGTTTCTTCTAAAAAGAGTTATTAGCAGTGTTAAAGTTTATTAATTTCTTCAAATTGTTATAAATTCTCAATAAAAAGGGTGAATCTTCAAGATTGTATTGCAGTACACAGTATAGATAACATGGCAATAATCAGGTGTGCGTCTTATTTCCTATAATAAAGTTACTCTACACAGTTATTTCAGAGGATAATACAGTATATTGGTTCAGAATATAGGCTCCGGAGCCAAATAATTTGAATTCAAATATTTTTTTTTTTTTAAGATTTACTTATTTGAGAGACAAACCGTGTGCTAACACATGAGTGGTGAGGGAGAGGTAGAGCGAGAGGGAGAGAAGCAGTCTCCACACGTAGTGTGGAGCCCGAGGCAGGGCTCCATCCCCAGACTCTGAGATCATTACCTGAGCTGAAATCAAAAGTCCAGTGCTTTACTAACTGAGTCACCCACGTGCCCATGAGTTTCAATCTTGGCTTCACTTTCTAGCTGTGTGGCCTTGAGCCATTTACCTAACTGCCTGGGGTTAGGTAATAATTTTTTAGATTCCTCATCTAATAAATGGGGATGATCATAATTATAAATACCCCATAGGATTGTTACAACATTTAATGTAGTCATACTTAGAAAGCAATCGAACAGTAGTTAGCACATGGTAATTACTCAGAAAGCATTAACTACCCAGGTTTGCCAGTTAATTTTTCCATGTTGAACTTGACTTATAAATTCCCCAGATTGTGTGTCCTAGTTTAGGCAGTCATATAATCTATTATGTGTATGTGTAATGTTTTTAAAGCTTCCTACCATTGAAAAAATGTGTATATAATATCTGGACATCAAAAGAAAAAATGAGGTGATTTTTTTTTTTTTGAAAGCTTGGTATTATAAAGAATTGTGACCTACTTACTTTTGGTCTTTGAATAACCCAGCCTTTCATACCTGAAGTTTAGAACATAAGAAATGCCACACTGAGTTGTATCCTTGGCTCATCATTTTCAGCTCATCATTTTTTCTTTGACAATGGTACCTAGAAGAAGCCCCCAGGGAAAATAAGGCTACCCTCCATATAACCAAACTAAAACATTCAGGAAGGTATACAAACAACATTGTACTCCTCCTCTTGGACACAGCAAGGGTCCATCATTCATTAATTTGTGCCAGTCCTTCTTGAATTATGTTCCATTTTTAATCTATTCCATTCTATGAGGATGGCAGGCTAAATAAATGTATAGTTCTTTTTAACAATTATCCTGAAAACTCTACCCACAATCTTCACTAAGTACCTTTCCATTCTAGAATTCCACAAATAAGAAAATTAACATTAGAGGGATAAAAGAAGAGTCATATGCGAAACATTGGAGTTGAAAGACATTCTGGATACTTTGAACTTAATTCCTAGAAAATTTAACTAATCTTATGAAGCCTATTGAAAAGTTTGTTATAGAAGACCCAGTTACAGTCACAATCCTCCTTATTCAGATCAATGAATTCTCCATCTGGTCAATAAAAATACAAGACATTTGCAGTTTATAGAAGCAGTGGATCTTTCCTGAGCATTGTTTCTTATTTTATTTTTGCTCTAAATTCTCTATCTGCTCATCAATATATACTAATTAGCTTTATGTTTCTGTACTTGAGAGATGTTACATCAATAAATACATAAAATGGTTTTTTATTTTTACTTCCTTAAGTAAATCCATAAATCCACATTTTTAAAAGGTTTTATTTATTTGAGAGAGCAAGAGTGACAGAGATTTGGGGCAGGGGGGAGGCAGATGTAGAGGGACAGGCAGGGAGCCTGATGTGGGGTGCAATCCCAAGAGGCTGGGATCATCACCTAAGTTGAAGGCATATGCTCAACTGACTGAGTCACCCAGGCACCACCATAAATCTAAGTTTTTTAAAATTAGTTTCAACATAGGTTCAAATATTCTTAGAAATAAATAAAGTTGGGTGATAATTAAGTGTTTAATGCCTATAGTTGTACTTTACAGTAGTAATGGACTAGAGTATTATATAACCTGTCAAATTTAAATGTGTGCTTTTTTTTATATTTTATAAACCAAAATAAGCAGGCCATCTTCTACTTTTCTTTCCTTTTTTTTTTTTTTAAGATTTTATTTATTTATTTGACAGACAGAGATTACAAGTAGGCAGAGAGGCAGGCAGAGAAGAGGAAGCAGGCTCCCCGCTAAGCAGAGAGTCTGATGTGGGGCTCGATCCCAGGACACTGGGATCATGACCCGAGCTGAAGGCAGAGGCCTTAACCCACTGAGCCACCCAGGCGCCCCCATCTTCTACTTTTTTTTCCAAGTACATAAATCAAGAAAGTAGACCTTTAATAAATACTATTTATAAAGAACACTGTTAGGCCCTAATTTTTTTTTCCAGAATCTTTCTTAAAGATCGTGGGACAAAAGTTAACTTAAATTTATCATATCACCTTGCACTTATACCACCACCAGGAATTTACTCAAGAGAAATGAAAATACATGTCCACTTAAAGATTTGAACATTCATGACAAGCATTGCTTTTATTTATTTTTTTAAAGATTTTATTTATTTATTTGACAGAGAGAGATCACAAGTAGAGAGGCAGGCAGAGAGAGAGGAAGGGAAGCAGGCTCCCTACTGAGCAGAGAGCCCGATGTGGGACTCGATCCCAGGACCCCGAGATCATGAGCAGAGCCGAAGGCAGCGGCTTAACGCACTGAGCCACCCAGGTGCCCCCAAGCATTACTTTTATTAAACAAAAAGTGGAAACAATCCAAATGTTGGCCACTGATGAACAGTGATACAGCCATACACTGGCACACTGTTTAGCAATAAATAGGAATAAACTACCAATACGTGCTACAACATGAATGAGACTCAAAAATATGAGGCTAAGTAAAAAAAAAATATATATACAAAAGACCACATATCCATATGATTCCATACTCACATGACTCCATTTACATGAAATGCCCATAAAAGGGAAATCTACAAGCTAGAAATTAATTAGAGATCTATTATCTGGGGTAGGGGTGAAAGTGAGGAATGACTATAAATGGGCACTGAAGGGTCTTTATGGGGTATTGGGAATATTCTAAAACTGAATTGTGGTGTTAGTTGCTCAAAACTATATATAAATTTAGCTGAAAAATCACTGAATTACACATTTAAGTAAATTTATGGTATATGGATTACATCTCTATAAAGCTGTTTTTTTAGAAAAAGGTAACATGTAACAACACCTGAAAATGTAAAAAGGCCTGGTTGACTTTGTCCTCAACAACTTATGCCCAGATGGGTCTCAAAACTGCCTTCAAGGGCAGGACAACGCACTAGTTGCTTTTGGTTTCATCCTTGATTGAATAGGAAGAAATGTAATTGGGTTTCAAGTCCAGAATGACCTAGTACTACTCTTTTCCCAGATACCATGATAAAAATCAGTTATAGCAGTCCAACCTCAGGAAACAGCCCTACCATTTCTCACCTCTGAATTTATCAAACTCCAAACACCTACATGCAAACCTCTCAATTTAGTATAAATAACCCAATTAGTTCAACACAGGTGCAAACTACAGGTGCATTCCCAAAGGGAAACTTTCCCTCCCTGTTTCCCTCCCTTCCTTTCTTCTTTACTTCCTGTGAATATTTATTGAACACCTCTGTATTCCAGACACATTCTCAGGTTCTGGGGATACAGACAAAGTTATTTGCAGTCATGGAACTTACATTTTAGTAAATCCTTTTACTAGTTATCTATTGCTGTGCAACAGTATTACCTCACACATAGCACCATTAGAAAACACACATTTATCATGTCACAGATTCTTTGGGTCAGGAATGTGAACAGAGCTTAGCTGGGTGTTCTGCCAATCTGCAAACAAGGTGGTGGTCAAGGCTGTACTCTCATCTGAGAGTCAAGTGGGGAAGGATCTGCTTCCTTGTCCCTGGGATGGTGGGCAGCATGCAATTCCTTGTTGACTGCTGGACTGAGGGCCTCTGTATCTCATCATCTACTGGCCAGAGGCTGCACTCAGTTTCTTGCCATGTGACTCCCTTCATGGGTGGCAAACAGCATGGCAGCTTAATTCTTCAAAACCATTAAAGGTGACAGAATTTCCTCACAGCATAAGATTGCAATCTTATATAATCACATCCATGCAATCCTGTCCATCCATCCCTTTTGCCATGTTCCATTGAATAGAAGCAAGTCACAGATCCCACCCACACTTAAGGGTAAGTGACTACATAAAGTCATAGAAACTGGTAGGTGAGGATTTGGGGGTGGTACCCTACAATCTATCTGCCACACTCCACCCTCTGGTCCCAGTGTTTTGTTTTTTTCCCATGCTTAAAATACACTTATCCTATCACAAGTCCCTCTAGAGTCCCATCCCATCAGCACAAAGTTTAGACTCTCATCATCTAAATCTAGTGTAAGTGATGCTGAGGCTCTACAGGTTCATCTGTCAATCCATAAAACTAAACAGACAAGCCATCTGCCTTCCCTATATATACAACATACAATGGTTGAATAGATACTAAAAAATTTATATACATATGAACGTTTCTGTTCAAAAACAGGGCAATAGCAGGAATGAAAGTCAGTGGTCCATAGCAACTCTGAAATCCAGTCGGCCAAATGTTGAGAGTCCCCTAACCACGTGTCAAAGTCTCTTTCACTTTGTACTCTCTCTGTGCACTCCAGCCCAAACTACTCTTGTCGTGTTGTTTTTGCTAACACAATTCTCTCAAACATTTTGTGGGTGTCTGTGAGTTTCACTGAAGTTTACTACACCAGAGAAAGGGACAATGCACTTAAGCTTCTTGGAGGCTCATGAGTTGATCAAAAAATTCCATGACACACAACTTTAATGTCTTGAAAGGCCCTTTAGTCACTGAAGATAACTTGAGTCCTCTGGTCTTTCTGAGGTTTTAGTGAAAGACTGTACAATCACATCCATATCTTTTCTTCTAGATCTTGCATTTGTGACAGGTTTTGAGCCATTTCTCAAATATAGTGTCTTTTGCCTCTGTAGAGGCTGAACACTTCCCAAATCATCAAGCCCTGGTCCTACTTAATAGTTCTTCCCTCAGTTTATCTCCCACCTCTTTTATAATCATAAGCAGCAAGAAGAAACAAGTGATTTTTAAAAAAAATTTCTGGTTGGATAACTAAGGGCATCTTACACTTACAAGCTCTTTTTATGACGTAATTGCAGGAGAAAATTTTGCTCCAGTTTTTGCCATTACACAACAAGGATTCCTCTTGCTCCAGTTTCTAGTAACATATTCCCCACTTCCTGATGAACTCTTAACCAGAAGAATTATTCAAGTCCAAATGTCTATGAACAATCAGTTGCAGGCAATTCAGGCTTTTGAGACCATGCTCCTCAACTTCTTTCCCACCTCTACCCACTCTTCAGTTCTAAAGTCACTCCTACATTTTCAGGTTTTTTCTTTGGCATCACCCCACTCCTAGTACTAAAATCTGTTTTAATCATCTGCCTATTACCAAAACCTCAATACCTTAAAAGGAAGATTATCTCACAGTTTCTGTGGGTCAGGAGTCAGGGGACAGCTAGCTGAGTATTCTGCAAGGCTACACTCAAGCTATCAGCCTGGTAATCTCATCTGGAGTTTGCATGGGGAAGGATCCACTTCTTTGCTCACACGGCTACTAGTGGTTTTCAGTAGCCTCTGTGTTACCACCCTGAGGTCCCAGTTTCTTGCCATGTGAACTTCTTACAACAGTGTGGCTTGCCTCTTCCAAGTTAACAAGATAGAGTATCTTCACAAAATAGGCATTACAAAATTATGTAATGCATGAATATGCACATAATCACAGATATCCCACCGCATTTTCCATATTCCATTGGTTAGAAACAAGTCATGAGGGGCACCTGGGTGGCTCAATCATTAAGCATCTGCCTTCCTCTCAGATCATGATCCCAGGGTCCTGGGATTGAGCTGTGCATCAGGCTCCCTGCTCTGCAAGAAGCCTGCTTCTCTCTCTCCCATTCCCCCTGCTTGTGTTTCCTCTCTTGCTGTTTCTCTTTCTGCCAAATAAATAAATAACTCAATAAATAAATTTTTTTTTAAAAGGAAACAAAAAAACAAACAAGTCACAGGTTATGCCCACACTCAAGGGGAGGGGACTTGGTATTCTTGATAAATACCAAGAGGTAGGTGTCTTGGAATGGCTCTAGAATCTGTTCCCCACATACTAGAAGAAGGCTGGCCCAACAGAATCAATGAAACTTTAACCAGAATCTACTTTCCATTTCTTCTCAGTCCTCATTCAATGGGGTTTAGCATGTTATTTAAAGTTTCTCACATCAGTTTCCATGTTTGTGAAATAGCCCTTCTCATTTTCACCTCACAGATACATCAAGGAGTATAATAAGAATAGTAAAAACTGCAATAATATTGTAAAAATTAAAAACTACCCCAAAATATCACATATTATAATTCAGAGACTTGAACCCAAGGAGAATGGGAAGAAATTCACCAGGATGAAGCAGGTATAAAAAATGGGCTAAGGACATGTATATGTAAAAGTGTCATATTGGCTTTCTTTATTTTAAAATCAATTCAATTGAGAAAATTCTTAAGATAACAATAAGCAAAAAGATTTTATATAATTATCTTGGAAGTGTATTGATTTAAAAAGAATGTTTAGTATTAGTAAAATTATAAATGATAAAATAGATACTATGATAATGATGCCTATATACTTGTGCTTTCACTATTTTATTATTCATGCCTTTCCATGTTGCCTGAGGAAAACTGTTTTAATTAAACAATTTCCTACAATTGAGATAATGCAGGTAACATCCAGCATGATTTAAGTCAGTTATACCACTGCATTAAATAGTAATGACTTTAGTGTGGTATTTTACTGTTAACTATTAAACTAAATTGTTTCTTAGTGTCCTTTTTAATGTTAAAAATATTAAATACCATGAGATAAATTTCACTTGGGTTTGGTTTTAAAAATTATTTACCAACCATAAATAATAATTGTGTCCCATGCACTATTCTAATTGCTTTACATATATCAGCTCATTTAATCCCCACAACAACTAGATAAAGGGACATGCTATTTAATTGCCATTTTCCAGATGAGGTAACCACATACAGAGGGATTAAGGAACATGCTTAATTTCACACAGCTGATAGTGGTGAATTTGGATTCAAACCCAAGCATCTCATTTCAAAGTCCATGCTCTTAACCATGTCATAGCTGTCACTCTTAACAGGGGTTGCATAAGGATTGATTAATATTTGACGTATGTTAGGAAGATAAAAAGTGCTATAAATATCCATATAGTTTTGTATTATCTATTCAGTTTCAAAGGAATGAGTGAACCAGAGCACAAGTGCAGTGATTTATTTAAATAAGCCAGAAAAACAATATAAAATACTATTCACTGAAGCACTGAGAAAAGGTTGCTTAAATTGGGGATCTTAGATCGCAGTCCTAGAGGACACTTGTAAGGAAAAAATAATGACTAAGACAAGCTTACTCTTGGGGAGAGGAGGAATCCCACCACACAAAAAGAAAAGATCATTATCTTTTTATTAAGAATTAAAAATTCTTAATACCAAGATTTATTTTTTATAAAGATTTTACTTATTTATTTGACACAAAGAGAGAGAGAGAGAAAGATCACAAGTAGGCAGAGAGGCAGGCGGAAAGAGGGGGAAGCAGGCTCCCCACTGAGCAGATAGTCCCACATGGGGCTTGATTCCAGGACCCTAAAATCATGACCTGAGCCGAAGTCAGAGGCTCAACCCACTGAGCCACCAAGGCTCCCCTAATACCAACATTTAATTTAGGACATGCTCAAAGAAATATCTAACAGAAGCATTACATTAGGGAAATATACATCTTTTTACTTTTTAAAGATTTTTATTTATTTTTTTGACAGAAAGAGAGCACAAGCAGGGGGAGGCAGCCAGCAGAGGGAGAAGTAGGCTCTCCACTGAGCAGGGAGCCCAATGCGGGACTTGATCCCAGAACCCTGGGATCATGACTTGAGCTGAACACAAATGTTTAACCAACTGAGGCACTCAGGTGTCCCTGAAAATATACATTTTAAGTGGTATTTCTTTTTTTTTTTAATTAATTTTTTATTTTTTATAAACATATATTTTTATCCCCAGGGGTACAGGTCTGTGAATCACCAGGTTTACACACTTCACAGCACTCACCAAAGCACATACCCTCCCCAATGTCCATAATCCCACCCCCTTCTCCCAAACCCCCTCCCCCCAGCAACCCTCAGTTTGTTTAAGTGGTATTTCTTAAAGTGGGATTGCATTATTTCAACTTAACTTAGAGTAAGATGGAAACTTTCTTTAATCTCATTATGTTGACTATCGAAAACTTCAACAGAAGAATGAACACAAGAGTACCTGGGGGCAGACATAATGATGGTTCCCAGAAGCTAGCAAAGACCACAGGTTGCTTTACCTCCTGCTGCTGTGGCTAGACCCTGTATCCTGCTACAATGAGTTACTCTCTTTGTTCCTCAATTTCTCAGTCTTCTTATACCAATAAGATTATTTGCAAAACCTACAACATACTCGTTATGAATTAAAAACACCTTGTAAGAAGCCTACTTGCTATGTGCAAAGATTTCTACCCACCTGCACATATAACCCCCCCAAATATGAAAAAGGGAAAAAAAAAGAAGGAAGGAAAACAAAACAAAGCAATCTAGCAGTGTCTATTTCTTACCAGGGCATTAACTGCCAACTTGACAATGTAGTAAGTTAATACGTCAGAGCTATTGAGATTAACTACAGAAATATTTTTTGTCATCTTATTCATTTTTATTTTATTTTATTTTTATTCACATATAGTTAACAGAGTGTTATATTAGTTTCAGGGTACAGTATAATGATTCATCAATTCTATACATTACTCAGTGCTCATCAAGGTAAGTGTGCTCTTAATCCCCATTATCTATTTCACCCGTTCCCCACTCCTCTCTGGAAACCACCAGTTTGTTCTCCATATTTAACAGTCTGATTTTCTGTTTGTCTCTTTTTTCCTTTGTTCTGTTGTTTAGTTTCTTATATTCCACGTATGAGTCAAATCATAAGATATTTGTCTTTCTTTGTCTGACTTATTTCACTTAGCATTATACCCTCTAGGTCCATCCATGTTGTTGCAAATAACAAGATCCCATTCTTTTTTAGGGCTGAGTAATATTCCATTGTTTATACACATCTTATCTTCAGCCCAAAATGGTGAAACAAAAAAGGAAAACTAGTATAAAAGTTATTTAAATTAAATGTCCCTAAATTTTCCAGCTGCCTTCATAGAATCCCCCATTCCTTTAGGCTTTAGTCCCCATTTCACCTTCCACGGTTAAATCCAGTGTCCTAATATTGCTGAGGATTCTTAGAGCAAAGCAGAATGGGAATCTGTAAGAAAAGTAAAATCTCCCCTACCTCTCCTTTTAGATTGTTGCCTCTGCTTAATTCGTAATTGCTACTCAGTCTCTAGGCTACATCTAGCTAGACTTTTTCCTTAAAATATTGCCCCACCTTAGACATTACCCAAATTAAAAGCAACACAAGGATATTATGTGCAAAAAATTTAACTGAGTATTTAATAATAAAAACAATAATTATAACATAGAATAGGAAACAACTTTAAATTTTATACCATACATTACTGTTCCAAAAAATTCACCTCCAATGCTGACCACAGGATATCTCTTACTAACAAATTCATCCTTACTTAGACTTTCCTTCCATTCTTCCAGGGTCCTCCTTTTAGGAAAACTTGATTCTCTTTTTCCAGTTACAATGACAACCAAATTTTTAAAATATGGTTCTCTCTAAACTGTCAAAGATCAAATTCTTAGACCTCTATCCCCCATCAATTTTTGCAAACAGAATACTGGAAAGTATAAAATAATGATTTCAACTCATTAAAATCTATTTTCTTTCCTTTTCAAAACAAATGTAAGTTATGTGGGTGTTTTTCTTTACATTCGAATATAAGAATGAGAATCCTCTCCAGATGCTCATGTGCTCATACATGTGTAAACACACACACACACACACACAGTATCCTATGATAGGAAAAAAATCTTCCTCCTGTAGAAAAAAAGCACAATATCTGAGGAAAGATAAATCTGGGTTCAAACCCAGCCTTTGTCACTTGCTAACTATATGGCCTTGTTTAAATTCCTAATATAATTGACTCTCACATAGAAAAACTTCTCCCTCATAGTGTTGGCTTGAAGATTATAAAAGACAATGTATGGTAAGTGATTTTCCTAAGGTATTTGAGCAATAAATATTAGTCTCTTTCAGCTTTTAGGAGAAAAAGTATTAAAATGTGTGTTGTGTTTGTATTACTTTTGAAGTGATTTTCCTTTCTTCTCTATTTTTTTCTAAGTTCCTTAGACCAACCCCATTGCAAAATACTATAAAAAATTTCTTAGTAATCCTAAACCTTGCTTTTGAAAACATTATGCCTCATTCCATAGGATGGATATCAATTTCAAAAAAAAACCCCATGAAATTCACAAGTAAGGATAAATATGGATCCAAAATTTTTTGCAATGTATGGTCACCAGACCAGAACCCATTTGTGGTATTCATTTATGTCAAACTACCGGATAACACCAGCCAAATATGAACTGAAATGTTCTTCTGAAACATCTACAGGGCAATGCAGTGAGGCTGAAAAAACATATTTCCTTGGTTCTGGGCTGTTCTTTGCCAAGAGAAGCTGCTATAGAGGCTGCTTTTGTGGACTTTTTAAAGCCTTCACACTTTATCTTGACCAAAATTTATGATCTACATGTGCCAACTGGAATGGCCAAAAATTCCATAACATTTAGTAAATAAAATAAAAACCCAAAAGTATTCACAGATGTTTAGTATCAAATATAAAATAAGTGTGGCTGATACTAATATTTTTAGTTGGACAAAGAATTCTATTTAAAACTTCAACTTCAAGGGTGCTGATTACATAAGTTATAAAACCTGCACATTAAGGAATATTTTGCATCAATTAAAACGAACATGAGAAATATAAAAGCTAATAGAGAAATTTCTTCAAAATACATTAATAAAAAAAGCAAGTGCAAATGAGTATAATACTCTCATACAAATTTTCCAAAATTTAGTTAAATATATAAAGTGAAAGAGAGAATTTTATAATATTTGAAATTTCATCTTGTGCCGCTATTTTAAAGTAAAATACAAATATATCATGAGCTATTATGGTTACAGATATTATTACACCATAAATCAAATGGGATTTCTCATTCTGGAAACTAAGAGTAATGAGGAGTTGGATAATTTGTGGAAACTACTGATTCAGTATTTTTCAAAAGGAATTTGTGTAATTAAAGGTAGGGCCCTTCTAGAATCAACTGAAAAGAAATATTAAGAACTTAGATTTAAATTATAGAACTCTAAAAATTATCACCAAACTATCCAGAAACAAATTAAAATCCAATTTACATATTCAATATTTTCCAGAAGTAAATGCTTCGATATTTTCCCTTAAAAAAAAAAATTATTTATTTGAGAGAGAGCAGGAGTCGAGGGGCAGGCAGAGGTAGAGGGAGAGGGAGAAGTAGACTCCCTACTGAGTAGGGAGCCAGTTGCAGGGCTCTATCCCAGAACTCTAGGATTACAACCTGAGTAGAAGGCAGACACTTAACCAACTGAGCCCCCTGAGTGCCCCTATTACATTCATTTTATAATGTAAATAAAATTTCCTTAACACTCTAAAAAATATTTTTAAAAAAAATGTTCTACTTTCTGTTCTGCAAACCGAGGAGAAAGGACCTTTTCCATACCACTAGAAACAGTAGACAATTATCAGTAAAGAGCTTCCAAATCTTTGGAAAAGAGCTACAAAGATTAACATGGAACAATTATAAACCAAGATAACTTGACAATCGATTAAAAAAGCTTCCAGATTTCCATGTTCATTGTCATCTTCTCCTTTAGCTCATACCCTTCATTTATTTAATCATTCACACATGTTCAATAAAAAGTGAACAAAATAGAAAACCTGATGTCAAAGAGAGAGAAAATAAATATATATCTAAAACCAGAGACTGAGAAGTAATGTCAAGTAAATTAAAAAGAGTGCAATATATACAAATATTAAATCATTACATTGTATACCTATAACTATTTATAATGTTATATGTCAATTACATCTCAATTAAAAAAAAAAACAGGAAAAAAATTTAAAAGATCAACAAAATTGCTTCTACTTCCACTCAAGAAGGGACCAAGTTTACCCTCAAATCTCTAACTTACAACAACAACAACAAAAACAAAAACAGACAAAATATATGCAATGACGGTTTTCAAAATACTGGACATCAGGTGAAGAAGGACAGTGGTCCTAGAGAGACAAAAAACAAACTAAGTAATTAATATGATTGTCCCAGATATATGAGCTTAAGAGAATTTCCAGACCACAGAACAGAGAGGAGGAACCCAAGTAGAGGCTGGTGGATAACCTGGCTAGTTATGGAGCTATGTTATGTCAAGAAATAATATAGAAATCTAACAATATCAGGGCACCTGGGTGGCTCAGTGGGTTAAAGCCTCTGCCTTCAGCTCAGGTCGTGGTCCCATGGTCCTGGTATCAAGCCCTGCATCGGGCTCTCTGCTCAGCAGGGAGCCTGCTTCCCACCCCCGCCCCCCCCGCTCTGTCTGCCTCTCTGCCTACTTGTGATCTCTCTCTCTGTCAAATAAATAAATAAAATCTTAAATAAAAAAAAGAAACCTAATAATATCAATAATCACATTAAATGTAAAGGATCTAAAAACCCCAATCAAAAGGTAGATAATCAAATTGGATTAAAATGCATGATTCAGCTCTATACCATTCACAAAAAAACATATTTTTAGATATAAAGACAAAAGCAGGTTAAAAGTAAAAGGATGGAAGTGGATATATACTAAATAAAAAAATGCTGGAGTGTCTGTGAATATAAGACAAAATATATTTTAGAGATAAAAATATCAGCAGGGATAAAGAGGATTATTACATATGGCTAAAGAATATAGCATTTCAGGAAGACACAGCAATCCTAAATGTTTCTGCATGCAATAACAGCTTCAAATCACATGAGGAGAAAACTTAGAGAGGTGTAAAGGGAAGTAAATAAGTCATAATTATAGTTGGATACCCTTCTTATATATTGATAGAGAAAGTGAGAAAATAATTAAGGATATAAAAGACTTGAACAACATTGTCAACCAACTAGACCTAACTGAAATTGATTAAATACTACCCAGCCAAAAGCAGAATATGCATTCTTCTCAGGTACACATAAAATATTTACCAAAATAAACCAGTGTGGGTGATGAAACAAATCCCAATAAATTTCAAGAGTTCAAATTATACAAATAACATTCTGACTACAATGGAAGTCAATTCAAAATACATAATGGAAAGATGACTGGAAAACCCTCAAGTATTTGGAGTTTAAATAACATCCTTTTAAAGAAATACTTAAAAGAAGAAATGTTTTAAATTGTAGAAACTTCTTAACTAAATAAAATGCAAACAAAACATTAAAAAATTTGTAGGATGCCACAAAAGCAATAATTAGGGGGTAAATTATACCCTAAACATCTATATTACAAAAGAAGAAAGGGCTCAAATCAACCTCAGTTTCCACCTTAAGAAATGAGAAAAGAGGGGTCCTGGGTGGCTCAGTGGGTTAAGCCTCTGCCTTCCGCTCAGGTCATGGTGTCAGGGTCTTGGGATAGAGCCCCACCTCAGGTTCCCTCATAAAGCAGGGAGCCTGCTTCTCCCCCTCTCTCTGCCTGCCTCTCTACCTCCTTGTGAGCTCTCTTTCTGTCAAATAAATAAATAAAATCTTAAAAAAAGAATTTAAATAAAAGGTAAACAGAGGAAAGGAAATAATATAAATAAGAGCAGAACTCAAATACAAAACAATAAAATAAAGAAAATCAATAAAATAAAATACAAAAAAATAAAATATAGAAAATCAATGAAATCAAAAGATGATTCCTTGAGAGAACCAATAAAATCAATAAAGCTCTAGCCAGATTTACCAGAAAAGGAAGAAAGAAGATACTAATTGCCAAGATCGAAGAGGAGGGATGTGATATCACTAGAGATTCTACACATAGTAAAAGGAAAAATTATGTAAAATTATGTAAGGAAAAATTATGAATAACTATATGCCCAGAAATTGAACAATGTTGATAAAATAGACAAATTCCATGTAAGGTACCAACTACAAAATTCACCTAAGAAAAATGAATAAGGCTTATAGATCTGAAGACTCAACATTGTGAAGATATCTACCTTCCCCAAATTAATCTATATATTCAGGAAAGGAAATAATATAAATATCCTATATATATTCTATATATATTACTGCATTCCAGTAAAAATTTTACCAGGTTTTTTAAAAAAAGAAATAGGCAAGCTGTTTCTAAAATTCATATAGAAATATAAAGAACATAGAATATCCAAAAAAAAAAACTTTGAAAAGGAAGAATAAAGTAGAAATACTAACTTTACCTGATTTTGCCTTCAAAACATATTATATTGCTACTACTGGGGCCAGCTTCATGGAGTTTGCACCAGGCCCGAGTCTTAGAAGGGCCCTGTTCTGGGTGTAATGTTCGGCTGTCACTGTAGTGAAATTCTTAATACTTTTTGAACAAAGAGACCCATATTTTCATTTTATTCTGTACTCCACAAATATGGCTGGTCCACCTACAGAAATCAAAATAGTATTTATGTAAAAATAGAGAAATAGGTCATTAGATCTATGTAGAGAAATAAACCCCATCCACAACTATTTTTTGACAAAGGTGGAAAATTACTTTAGTGAGGAAAGGATAATCTTTTTAAACAAAGAATGCTAAAAAACTGAATATTTGTATGCCAAAAAATGAATTCTGATCCAACTCATACTACATACAAAATTAACACAAATAAGCATAGTCATAATGTAAAACCTAAAACCATAAAACCTCTAGAAAGAAATTCAGACAAAATCTGTATGACCTTGAGTCAAGCAAAGATTTCTCAGCAATGACACAAAAACCTGATCCATAAAAGACAAAAGATTGATAAAGAAAACAATCAAACTAAACATTTCACTCTTTGGAAAAAAAAAAAAGAGAGAGAGAGAGAGTCCAGATGAGTAGTTAAGATGGCAGACTAGTAGGGGGACATTGGACTTGCCTTGTCCCTCAAACTCAGCTAGATCAACGTCAAATCATTTTGAACAACTAGGAAATCTATCTGAGGATTAAGAAAACAATGTGCACAACTGGAGTGAGAGAACATGGCAGATACGAAGGTTCAGAGATAGGAATTGGGGCAGAGAAAAGCCATGGTGCCATGGAGAGGAGGGGGCCCTTTTTGGGAAGAGAAGTCAGGGAAAGAGGGAGAGAGTGGGTGAGAGAGCAGCACATAGGGTTCACAAAAGAGCCATGCTGTGGGGCTCCCCTGTGTTGCACAGGGAGAAAACATGCCCCTTCCGGAATACATTCGGGAAAGGGTATATTGCTTCTCCAAGGACAGAAGTCCTGCAAGTGCCACTGAGCATGTGTTCAACAGGAGGGGACAGAGGTACACACACAAGGCAGATAATCTGGGCACAGCTTTTCACTGTGCTTTCCCACAGATGCCAGGCACCTGCACAGGCATGCAATGCTTTCCTGGGACAGAATGGTGCAGGGCACAGTGCTGGGACACTCTCTTCCAGTTGAGGGGAGTAGGTCCACACCTTGCCAGGTCCTTTATGATTCAGTTTTGAATCCCAGCCACTGGCCAGAAATAAAACACAGGAGAACTGTGGCACTGGGGACACCAATGGCCTTGGCACAGTCAGGATGAGGACAGGGATCTAACAAAACCTGGGACAGAGGATGGGAGACTGTTCACTTTTCTGTGAGGGTCTCCTGAGCACCTGTGGCTGCAAGTTCCTCTCCCCAGGGATGCCAGGGCAGGTGACACCATCTTCCACCCTCCACCCACCAGCACCATGGGATTTCCAAGACACACAGCCCTCCAGTGGAGGCTGGAGTTGCCTACACCAAACGTCCTTCTACCCCCCTCCCCACCCCTGCACTGAACCAGCACCCAGCAAGGACATCTTCACTAGGGCAGGTCTGACTGTGAGCCAGTACAGCAGGCCTCTCCCTCAGAAGACCAACACAACCAAGTCTACTGATCAGAGAGTCCCCCAAAGCACCAGCTTCAGGTCAGGTGGAAATAGGGCCACACTTAAAATTTTTTATTCATTTTATTTTTTTATTTTTTCTTTTTTCTTTGGAATCAGGGACATAGTTTTTCGTTCACTTCTTGGTTTGTTTGTTTCCTTTTCAAGTTTTCTGAATCAGGCTTTTCCTTTTCTTTTCTTTTTTCTTTCTGTCTTTTCTTTGGAGCCAGGTTTATGGTTTTTTGTCTATTTACTTGGTTTTTTGTTCCATTTCTTTTTCTTGGCCCCGGCTTTTTTTTTTTTTTTTTTTTTTTTTTTTTTTTTTTTTAAGTCTGGTGTATCTTAACAAACAAACTGAATCATACCTAGTTAAATGTTCAAACACTCCCTATTGTAAGCAAGGAGGAACTCTGGAGAGGACTGTCCTGTGGGAAAGAGCAAACAAACACAAGAACAGAGTGCATATGGCATACACCAGAAACACTTCCTGAAGCGTCAGGCCCTGGACAGTGTGTGACTCCTTCTTAATATAGTACTATTCTTGGGGGCAGGAAACATAACAAGTTTTCATAACATGCAAAAGACAGAAACCTAGACATAATGACAAGATGGAGGAATTCTCCCCAAAAGAAAGAGCAAGAAGAAACCACAGCCATGCTCAAAACAGACACAAGCAATATATCTGAACAAGGATTTAGAACAACAGTCAAAAGAATACTAGTTGGGCATGAAAGAAGCTTAGAAGACACCAGAGAAACCCCAGATGCAGAGATAAAAGACCTAAAAACTAGTCAGGCTGAAATAAAAAATGCTATGACTGAGATGCAAAACTGACTGGACATAATCACAATGAGAATGGAAGAAGCAGAAGAACAAATAGGTGCTATAGAAGATAAAATTGTGGTAAATAATGAAACCAAAAAGAAGAGGAAAAGAAAACTTTAGATCATGAATACAGACTTAAGGAACTCAGAGATTCCATGCAGCACAGTATTTATCCATATCACAGGACTTCCAGAAGAAGAAGGGCAGGAAAAAACAGCAGAATAGGAGAGATAAAGAGTTTCTAAGACAAGCAAAAACTAAAGCAGTTCATGAATACTAAACCAGATCTGCAAGAAATATTAAAGGGGACCGTAGAGCAGGAAAGACAGACCAGAAACAACAAAGACTAGAAAGGAACAGAGATAATCTACAGGATTAGCAACTTTGCAGGTAATACAATGGCACTAAATTCATATCTAGCAATAATTACTCTGAATGTAAATGGACTAAATGCTCCAATTAAAAGACAGAGGGTATCAGAATGGATTAAAATACAAAACCTATTGATATGCTGCTTAGAGACTATGTCGTGACCCCAGGATACCTCCCAGATTGAAAGTGAAGAGGTGGAAAACCATCTGTCATGCTAATGGACAGCAAAAGAAAGCTGAAGCAGACATCCGTATATCAGACAAACTAGATTTTAAACCAAAGACTTTAATAAGAGATGAAGAAGGGCACTATATCATAATAAAGTGGTCTATCCAACAAGAAGATCTAATAATTACAAATATTTATGCCTCCAACTTGGGAACAGCCAAATATATGAATCGGTTAATAACAAACTTAAAGGAATTCATTGTTAATAATACAATAATAGTAAGGGACTTTAATACCCCTTTTGCAGCAATGGACAAGTCATCTAAGCAGAAGATTAACAAGGAAAGAATGACTTTGAATGATATATCAGACCAGATGGACTTACCAGATATATTCAAAACATATCATCCTAAAGCAGCAGAATATACATTCTTTTCAAGTACACATGAAACATTCTCCAGAATGGATCACATACTGGGTCACAAATCAAGCCCCAACCAGTACAAAGAGACTGAGATCACACCATGTACATTTTCAGACCACAATGCTATGAAACTTGATAAGAAAAAATTTGGAAAGACCATAAACATATATGTAGGTTAAAGAACATCCTATTAATGAATTAACCAGGGGTTAACCAGGAAATAAAAGAATAAATTAAAAAATACATGGACGCAAATAAAAATGAAAACATGACAGTCCAAAACCAAAGGGAGTCATAACACGAAGTATACAGCAATACAAAGCTACCTCAAAATGCAAGAAAAGTGTCAAATATACAACCTAATCTTACACCTAATGGTGCTGGGAAAAGAACAGCAAATAAAGCCTAAAATCAGCAGAAGAAGGGAAATAAGACTACAGGAAAAGTAAAATATAGAAGAGCTCCTAGGTAGCTCAGTCTGTTAAGCAACTGACTCTTGGTTCAGCTCAGGTCCTGATAATCAGGGTCATGAGATCAAGACCTATATCAGGTTCTGTGCTTAACAAGGAGTGCCCTTGGAAATCTTTCTCCCTCACCCTTTGCCCCCCAACTCTCTCTATCTCTTTAAAAAAAACCAAAACAATAAAATCTCTTCTTTTAAAAAAGAAATGATATAGCAATAAAAAAAAAAAAAAACAGTAGAACAGATCAATGAAACTAGGAGCTGGTTCTTTGAAAGAATTTGAAATAAACCCCTAGCCAGACTTATCAAAAAGAAAAGAGAAAGAACCCAAATAAATAAAATCATGATTGAAAGAGGAGAGATCACAACAAATGCTGCATAAATTCAAACAATCATAAGAGAATACTATGAAAAATCACATGTCAACAAAGTGGATAATCTGGGAGAAATGGATAAATTCCTAGAAACACATAAACTACCAAAACTAAAAAGGAAGCAATAGAAAACCTGAACAGACCTGTAATAAGCAAAGAAACTCAATCAAAGAAAAAAAAAATCCCCCAACAAAAAGGAGTCCAGGGCCAGATGGCTTCCCGGGGAAGTCTACCAAACATTTAAAGAAGAGTTAATACCTATTCTTTTGAAGCTCTTCCAAAAAACAGAAATGAAAGGAAAACTTCCAAACTCATTCTATGAGGCCAGCAATACCTTGATTCCAAAACCAGACAAAGACCCCAGTGAAAAGGAGAATTACAAATCTGTAATTCTGTAACTACAGAATTACATCTCTGATGAACATGGATGCAAAAATTCTCACCAAGATGTTAGCTAATCGAATCCAACAGTACATTAAAGGATTATTCACCATGACCAAGTGCAATTTATTCCTGGGCTGCAGGTACAGTTCAATATCTGCAAATAAATCAACATGATACAAGACATTAATAAAAGAAGTGGAGGAGCCAATTGATCCTCTCAGTAGAGGGAGAAAAGGCATTGCTGACAAAATACAGCATCCCTTCTTGATAAAAACCTTCATGAAAGTATGGATAGAAGGAATATATGTCAACATCATAAAGGCTGTATACAAAAGACCCACAGCTAAAATCATCTTCAATGGGGAAAAACTGAGAGCTTTCTCCCTAAGGTCAGGAACATGACAGGGGTGTCCACTCCCACTGTTGTTGTTCAGCATAGCACTGGAAGTCCTAGCCTTAGCAATCAGACCACAAAAAGAAATATAAGGCATCCAAATCAGCAAGGAGGAAGTCTAACTTTCACTCTTCACAGATAACATAATACTCTGTGTAGAAAACCCAAAAGACTCCACCAAAAAAAATTGCTAGTACTGATATACAAGTTCAACAAAGTTACAGGATATAAAATCAATGCACAGAAATTTGTTGAATTTCAATACACCAATAATGCAGACAAGAAAGAGAAATCAAGGAATCGATCCTATTTACAATTAATTGCACAAAAAACCATGAGATACCTAGGAATAAACCTAATGAAAGAGGTGAAAAGTTCTGTATACTGAAAATTATAGAACACTTGAGAAAGAAATTGAAGAAGACACAAAGAAATGGAAAAATATTAAAATATTTTTAAATAAATTATAATTTTTATAAATACATATTTTAAAATTTATAAATTTTTATAATTTTTATTAACAATTAAATTATAAATTAAAATTTATAAAATATAAAATTAATATAAATATAATATAAATTAAATTTTATAAAACATAAAATTTATATAAATTTTTATAATTTTTATATAAAATAATTTTTATAATTTTAAAATTTATAAATTTTTAAAATTAATATAAAAATTTTATGAATTATAAAAATATTGAAATACTTTTTATAAAATAGAAAAAATATGGTTAAAATATCTATAGTTCCCAATGCAATCTACACATCCAATGCAGTCCCAATCAAAATAATAACGGAATTTATCACAGAACTAGAACAAACAATCCTAAGATTAGGGGAAGAGGAAAGACCCTCAAATAGTCAAAGTCATATTGAAAAAGAAAACCAAAACTGGAGGCCTCACAATTGCGGACTTCAAGGTGTATTATAAAGCTGTAATCATTAAGACAGTATAGTACTGGGGGGAAAAAAAAACATACATATAAATCAGTGGAACAGAATAGAGAATCCAGATGGACCCACAACTATATGGTCAACTAATCTTCAACAAAACAGGAAAGAATATCCAATGGAAAAAAGACAGTCTCTTCAACACATGGTGTTGGGAAAACTGGACAGCAGTATGCATAAGAATGAAACTGGACCACTTTCTTACACCATTGACAAAAATAAACTCAAAATGGATGAAAGACCTAAATATGAGACAGGAATCCATCAAAATCCTGGAGAAAATAGGCAGCAACCTCTGTGACCTCAGCCACAGTAACTTCTTATTAGACAGATCTCCAAAGGCAAGGGTAACAAAAGCAAAAATAAACAATTGGAACTTCATCAAGATAAAAAGCTTATGCACAGTGAAAAGCAATCAACAAAATTAAAAGGCAACTGGTGGATTAGGAGAAGATCTTTGCAAATGACATAACAGATAAAGGGTTGTATACAGAATCTGTAAAGAAGTCATCAGTATTTGGGGCACCTGGGTGGCTCAGTGGGTTAAAGCCTCTGCCTTCAGCTCAGGTCATGATCTCAGGGTCCTGGGATCAAGCCCCGCATCAGGCTCTCTGCTCAGCAGGGAGCCTGCTTCTCCCACTCTCCCCACCTGCCTCTCTGCCTACTTGTGATCTCTCTCTCTCTGTCAAATAAATAAATAAAATCTTAAAAAAAAAAAAAGTCATCAGTATCAATACCCCAAAAATAAATAATCCAGTTAAGAAATGGGCAAAAGACATGTACAGACATTTCACCAAAGAAGACATACAAATAGCTAATAGGCACATGAAAAAATGCACAACATCCCCATCATCAGGGAAATACAAATCAAAACCACAGTGAGATACCACCTTATGCCAGTCAGAATGGTTAAAATTAACAACCCAGGAAACAACAAATGTTGGCAAGGATGTAAGAAAGAGGAACTCTTTTGCCATCTTTGTGGGAATGCAAACTGGTCCAGCCACTCTGGAAAACAGTATGGAGGTTCCTCAAAAAATTAAAATAGAGCTACCCTACAACCTAGCAACTGTGCTACTAGGTATTTATCCAAAGGATATAAAAATGCTGATCTGAAGGGGGACATGCACTGCGATGTTTACAGCAGCGCTATCAGCAATAGCCAAATTATGGAAAGACCCCAAATGTTCATCAACTGATGAATGGATAAAGAAACTGCAGTATCTATTTACAGTGGAATATTACTTGGGCATAAAAAGGAATAAAATCTTGCCATTTGCAACAACGTGGATGGAGCTAGAGTGTATGATGCTAAGCAAAATAAGTCAATCAGAGAAAGACAAGTATCATATGATTTCACTTATGTGTGGAATTTAAGAAACCAAACAGATGAACATAGGGCAAAGGAAGGAAAAATGAAATAAGATAAAAACAAAGGAGGCACACCATAGCAAACTCTTAACTACAGAGAACAAATAGAGGGTTGCTGGAGGGGAGGTAGATTGGTAGGATGGGCTAAATGGATGATTGGCATTAAGGAGAGCACTTGTTGAGATGAGTTATATGTAAGTGATGAATCACTAAATTCTACTGTTGTATTAAAAAAATGAATATGAAGCCACAGACTGGAAGAAAATATTTGCAAAGTATAAATCTGATAAAGGATTTCTATTATTATATATAAAAAACTCTCAAAATCCAGTAAGAATTGGGTCCAGTAATGACCCAATTTAAAAATTGGCCAACTATTTGAATGAAAGTGTCTTCAGAAAAGCTCTATGGATGTCACAGAAACACATGAAAAGATACAGCATACCATTAGTCATTAGGGAAATGCAAATTAAGGCCTCTATGCATGGCTAAAATGAAAAAGACTACTCATACCAAGTATCAGTAAAGTCTGGAGGATTTGGAATTTTCTTTTCTTGGAGAAACGGGCTTTCCGCTGAGCATGGAGCCAGACGCAAGACTCCATCCCAGGACCCTGGGATCATGACCCGAGCCAAAGGCAGATGCTTAACCGACTGAGCCACCCAGGCTACCCAAGGATTTGGAATTTTCATGCACAGCTAGGGACACCTGGGTGGCTCATTTTGTTACACATCTGCCTTTGGCTCAGGTCATGATCTCAGGGTCCTGGGATCAAGCCTGGAACTGGGCTCCATGCTCACCAGGGAGCCTCCTTCTCCTTTTCATTCTGCCCCCCACCCCACCGCTCGTGTTCTCTCTCTCTCTCAAATAAATAAATAAAATCTTTTTTAAAAATTAAAAATAAATAAAATGATACAACCACTTCAGAAAATATTGCAACACTTTTTCTTTTTAATTAAATATATGCCTACTATATGTTCTAGCTATTCTACACTCAGGTATTTACCCAAGAAAAAAAGAAAAGCCTATATCCATATGAAGACTTGCATAAGAATCTTCTCTGTAGGTTTATTTATAATTTCCAAAAACTATAAAGAAACCAAATGTCCATCAACTTGTGACTATAAACCAAATGGAGATATACTCATATATTAGAATACCATTCTGTAATAAAAAGAAATAAATTGTTAATACAACACACAACATGTATGAATTCTCAAAACCACTGTGAAAAGTTAAAAACAGTTGGCCGTAAAAGATGAATATAAAATTCTAGAGAAGGTAAAAGTATAGTCACAGAAAACAGAACAGTGGTTGCTAGGGTCCAGGATATGGTACAAAGGAGGCATGAAAGAACTTTTTTCTAATAGAAACATTCTATAACATGATTTTGGTGATGGTTACATGACTGTATACATTCATTGAAATTCATCACATTGTACATTTCAAATTAGCCAGTTTCAATTCATGTAAACTATATCTCAGTGAAACCGATCATTTTTTAAGTAAGCTTTACACGTACCTAATGTGGGGCTTGAACTCACAGCCCCAAAATCAAGAGTGGCATGCTCTACCAACTGAGCCAGTCAGGTACCCCAAAGCTAACAGCTTTTAAAAATTGCTTATTAGAATGCTTCTCTCAGGAGATGATGCTATCGGTTCATGAGAAAAGTACGAATAAAATTCCTTTTAGGTATGTGCCTGAAAAGCTTATCTTCATAACCTTACCTGATTTCTGATCGGAAGAGCAAAGTCTCATCCAGGCAAGAGGTAATACACAAGCTCCGGAATTTCATTTGAGTCTCCCTTGGTGTTATTTTTTATTACATTTTAAACAAAACAAAAACAGTATCAGTATCCTTTAATTACTATCCTTCCACAGATAGTTCCAGGTTAGTGGCATGTAGAAAAATGTCTCTCTGCAAATCTTTACTACTGTCCTCCCTTGGGAGATCCGGAAGATGGTCTGCTATACTGAATAAAAATATACAACCAGTGAATTTATAAACTTACAAATTATTTACAGTGCAATAAATGGAGAGATTCTTGATTTGAATCTGCCACTTGTCTTCCAAAAGAAATAAAAATAATGCCTACTTAGAGGATAGTCCTAACTTTAAAAAACAGCAGGAGGAACATAAAAATAAATTTTTTAACAGCTTTTTAGCCATGTAGCTACCCTTAATCCCACATAGAATGCTTTACACAGAAAGAACTGAGCATTGTGTAGAAACACAAATGTGGTCTTGCCAACAAGAACCTGGGCTCACAGCCCCCAAGGAGAGATGTGAGGGCCTGTCTTATGTCAGTCGCTGTTTGGCTAGGTGCCAAATTTTCAGGTATTTTGTCGTGTTCTCAATTCTCTGAAAGTGATAGAATTGAACCACCAAAAGACAGCCTCTTTCAGCCTCCATTCGGCAACAAAATGTGGTAAAAATAACCCTTGAGTCTGAAAGAGTTGAAAATGGGGGTCCCTGGGGGGCCCAGTAGGTTAAGCAGCTGCCTTCAGCTCAGGTCATGATCCCAGTGTCCTGGGATCAAGCACTACATTGGGCTCCTTGTTCAATGGGGAACCTGTTTCTCCCCTGCCTGCTTTTCCCCCTGCTTGTGCGCTCACTCTATCATGCTCTGTGTCAAATAAATAAATAAAATCCTTTAAAAAAAAAAAAAAAAAGAAAGAAAAAAGAGTTCATAATGATGGATGGGACATCTGTTCCCAAGCGTAGGTAATCCAGCACTGACAATAATGCTAACCCTGCCTGAGCCCGCAAGGTGGCATCTGCAGCAGGTGGACCCTCCATCTCAGACAGGTTCTGAGCAGTTGTTAGGCATGGAAAAGGTTCAGGATCAGTTTTGCCAGTAGGAAGTCCATAAGCTGAGGAGGCTACCAATGATGGTCTGCAAGGAAAAGAGCATGGCAAACTCAGGCATGCTTACTTTAATGCTGAGAAGCTAAATTCAACGCCTCTTTCCCCATGCCTATACACGGAGCATTCCATTTTCACTAGACTTCTGTTAAGGTCATCAACCAAAGTAGGAAATGGGAAAAAATGCACTCAGTGCATTTGCTGCATCTCAGTGACTTTGAAATAATTTGGAGGTAGGGGAGATTGGAGGGATGAAAGCTAAAATGTCCCGAGATTATCTGCGGATATCATTTATCCACGCTGGCCATTACCCCAAGTCCATAGGTAATCCAAGGAGTCAACCAGAGTTCACGTCTCCCCATATGGATATTGAATGGCCAGATCAAGGTGGGGAGGGGGATGGCATTTACCATTGTTACAAAAAAATTCTATAGCTAATTTATTGTTAATATCTGCAGCTGTTAGGTAGCATCCTTGGTATAAACATGATAATAAGCTTGAAATTTGAAAATTAAGAAATCAGTTAAAGGGATCCTTCTACTCTATTCTTTTCTTTTTCAGTTTCTGCTGTTTGTGTATTATTAAAATACTTTTTTACTCTACTGGAGAAAATCAGCAGGTGCTTTTTAATTATTCAAACTCCTCTGGAAACCAAATTACTTAATGTAATTACACCTAGAATTAAAAAAATAGTAATAAAAGCTATTTACAGTTATGAGGGAATCTGACATATATATTTACCATTTTGTACAGAAAAAAATTGCTTTTTTGCTTTTTATCTATTTTGATTTTGTTTTTCATAAGAATTGCAGAGCAACAATCAGGAAAAGATGGTAATATTTATCTCAGAGATAAAATGTGCTGTTTTCCAATATGCAGATTTTATCCATAAAAAATCCATTTTGTTTTGCTGTAGTTTCACCTAGTTGCATAGATAATGAGGATTCCCATGTCACCTCTGGTATAATGAATAAGGGAAGAATTCATTCTTATTGGAGTAAAAGAACATTTTAGAACTGAAACAACAAAGACGTAGATACCAAACATAAACAGCCAAGCAGGGCATGAAAGAATGTATAACTACTACTGTGCAAGAGAGAAAAGCCACATTAAGCAATATAATTTGCATGTCTTAACTTTATTTCCTTTTTAAAAGGCCAGAGTCTTATGAAGCTGTTTTTCCAATTATCCCCTGATTTTGAATCAAAGGGTAGGTGTTCGGAATGGAAAGTTTAAGTGCAGCCGTTCGGATACGAAAACCTCCATTTTCATACTTGAGCCAACCCATAAAGTACCTGTCAACCTTTTACAACTGTAGAAAAAACCTCGAGCTAGCATTTATGCCTGCCTCGATATGTAAAAGCTGCACTTGGCTGGGATTTGACTCTGGGGAAATTATTCTGAAAGGAGCAAGTTAGGGAGGTATAAGCACACAGACTTGTAACGCAGCAAAATCATTTGCTTTCCTGGTGCAGCAAAGAAGCAGCTGCACATTTCTCATGGCCCTCACTTTTGATCTATGCACACCAACACGACACATGAATTCTGCTTTTTTTTTTTTTTTAAGATATTATTTATTTATTTGACAGAGATCACAAGTAGGCAGAGAGGCAGGCAGAGAGAAAGGAGGAAGCAGGCTCCCTGTGGAGCAGAGAGCCTGATGTGGGGCTCGATTACAGGACCCTGGGATCATGACCTGAGCCGAAGGCAGAGGCTCTAACCCGCTGAGCCACCCAGGCGCCCCATGAATTCTGGTTTTTATATTAGTGTTCCTACCATTGACAACAAAATCTTGTTACAAGCAACTAAGACAAGGCAGAAAGGAGAAATCCCATGATGCAAACAGCTAGCACAGAGGTGACCATAAAGATAAACTGTCCTTCCCAACATGTGCCTTTTTGAAAAGAATTAATTTCTAATATAAATCTTGTAGGGCTTATCATCAGTTGAACTCTTTATTCTAAGCAATTAACCCCTATTCTTAGAAATGTTATTTATTTCGAATGAGACACTTACACTGATTTTGCCATCCTTACGTTTCATTTAAGACTAAAATTTGTTCGCCCCAAGCAAAATGGCATTATATTTTTCAGCCAGTTTAGCCATTTGTTCGATGGCGGCCAATTAAAGGTTCTTCTGGATCCCTCTAGCTTGTCTTTAAGAAATGGTATGCATGACTCTTGTCATACTTCTCTGAAGCTGTGTGGGAATGTTCGGGTCACAGTTTCGGGTCACAGTGTCACGGTCACTGTTTAAAGTCTCAGGCACAGACATCACTGGCCCCCAAGCCAATGCCAGCATGACAAATCTGACACTGCTCTCTTGCAAAATGGAAAAAAAAAGAAAAAACAAGCAAACAAACAAAAACCAAAAAACAAGCAAACAAACAAAAACCAAGAGTCCATACCCGTCTGTTTTTGTTTCTCTCCAAGGGGAGAAAGCACAGCTTTTTATAATATTGAATTTATTTCCTTGGGAGAACATGCTGTCTGTGAGCATGTCTTTCAATTGTTTCTACGGTTCAAAATCTTGTTCAAAATAACGCTGATTGTAAAAGGTAATGAGTGTGAAGGTCCCTACCTGGCATGGTCAAAAGCTTTTTAAATTTCCAGATCCTGCGAATTTCTGCTGGTTATTTAAAAATCTGAACTAATCTAAACCAACAGATGTTTGACTCTCTGGGATGTCAATAACACAGTCACAACAACAGTGGTAAGTCGTGTCAGAGGTAGCGGTGCCCACACAGAAATGCTTCTAAGTTAGCCTGCAGATAGGAACTGCTGGAACTGGCAACACGCAATTCAACATTATGTGCTAATTACTTTTCTGATCTTAAAACTTCGTTCAAGTAGCCTAAAATAATCACCTACTCTTTCCGTCTACAAAATCTTGTGTACACTATTAGTTTGGTCATCAAACTTTAATTATAAGTAACAGGTTGTACCTCAGATACTTCCAAAACTCTATCAGTGGGGTTAGAAGAAATGAATTCAGTTGGACTGGCCAAGCTTGGTTCAGGCAGGGGGACCTTAATTTCCCCAGAGAACCACTGGTCCTTGCTACAGTCCTTCTGCTGGGTGACACTGAGCATCTCCTCACCTCCCTACGTACTCAGATGCCTCCTGCTTCTCAGCAGAGGCTACAGGAATAAAGCTGACCTCCTAAGAGAATGCGAGCAGAGTTTACCTTACAAAACTGCAGTGATGTTTCTAAGGCAGAGGTCAACGTGCACAATTTAAATGGTAAAAGGGAAGAATAAGCACATCCAGGGATGGAATTCCAAAGGCAGAAGCCAGCATAGTGCTTTGATGACTGTAGGTAGCAGGATCACGAGGGAATTTGGGAAACTATTGAATGGTGACAATGAACATGGGTTTCTCCATAATCTACACTTCAAGGTGATGTAATTGATGTACTTCTACATCAGCCCACACTGTTTCTGCAAAGCCAAAAACACAACAGGAAAAACTTACATCATCAGTATTTTATTACATCTGTGGATATTTCTGTTTGCTTTGCCTCATGAGAGAGCGTTGTTGCTTTTGGATCCAAGTGTTACACATTCACTAGCTGGATTTCCTATGTTCTGCAACTCCCTGAGTAACCTCCATTAATCTAGATTTCTCAAGAGGCTCGAAGGCCATTAGATCCTTTAAATTGGAGAGTTGTTCTTTTATGAGCCTCACAGAGAACACACATTGAATTTCTATCCATGGATTGGAGAAAAATGTTGATTTAAAACACGTGTCTTTATAGGTTGTTTGGGTTTCCTCAATGCTTTGGTGTTTTTATCAGTTTACCTCTAAAGAGCAGTATCTAGACTTTTTCTTTCTCAAAACTGCCTCCGTAAGGGACATAGCCCTCATTCTGTACTACTAGGAAAGAGTAGATAACACAGCATTAGGAAACATACAGCCATAAATATAGTAGAGCAAATATACCTAACATTATCTCCGATGAATTGTTTAATTTTATTTTTTTTAAAGATTTTATTTATTTGACAGAGAGAGGCACAGCCAGAGAGGGAACACAAGCAGGGGGAGTGGGAGAGGGAGAAACAGGCTTCCCATGGAGCAGGGCACCCCGTGGGGGGCTCAATCCCAGGATCCTGGGATCATGACCTGAGCTGAAGGCAGCCGCTTCATGACTGAGCTACCCAGGTGCCCCTGTCTAATTTTAAAGTACCTGAATGCAAACTGGCTAAAAATAGGACTAATATTTTTTATTATTTATATTCCACACTATAATTCTAAATATTAAGTAAGAATGCCAAAATACTCCCAAACAGGTGGCAAAAATACCTAAAATCTTCATCAGTGCAGGGGCCAAGAGTGTTTTGCTCCCCCATTTCCCTCCCCAAATCTAAGTAAAATCACATCTTATTATGCAAAATACAGCTTCAAAACCAGTACCTGAGCCACCTCCCTGCCAGTCCTCAGCCATACTGCCTCTCTTAAGCCTCCCCTAAGAGAAACAACACTGTTTTAAGATATAAATGTATATAAACATAAATATTTATAAATAAATATAAAACCAATTCATCTTCTCTCTCAAAATAAATGAGAGTCAGCCTCATGAACTGGAAAGAGGACAAGCCTACCATGTGGAAATTTCCTTCCAGATGGTCTGGCTAGGCCCCTAACAAGCTTGGGAAAGTCCTTTTACCTCTTTGGGTATCACCTACGTGCTCACTGGAATCTAGGGCAATTAGCATGGGCAGAAAGACTCTGTGAGTCCATACCCGTCTGTGTTTAACTTCAGTTAGTGGCAAACCGTGAGGACACAAGCTGAACTTTACGAATCAGTATACAAAGTTTAACGCCCAGGAAGACGAATAATTTCAGTGAATACTGCTTACTGACTGATATCATTCGATGACGTCAGAGCGTTTTAGCACCTTTACACTGAAATGTTCCATCACTCATTATTTCTGCATTATTCTCTTCAAGAACATCATTTCTCTTTACTGATATCCTTTTTTCTCTCTTATTAGGATAATATTTGGTCTGGCTGCTATTCCTGGTTCTGTTGCTAACTAGCTATATGCTCCTCCTTAGCAAACCACTTAGTTTCTCAGAACTACATGTTTCTCTCACTATAAACACAGGGTTTGGGATTACATAATCTTAAAATATTTTTAACCTTTTTTATTGTAAAATAGAGTGAATGGAGAAAATCCACATTATAAAATATGTAGTTTAGTGAATCACTATAAGATTATCACCCTTGTGGGGCGCCTGGGTGGCTCAGTGAGTTAAAGCCTCTGCCTTCAGCTCAGGTCATGATCCCAGGGTCCTGGGATAAGCCCCACATCACATCCCATCAGGCTCTCTGCTCAGCAGGGAGCCTGCTTCCCCTCCTCTGGCTCTGCCTGCCTCTCTGTCTACTTGTGATCTCTGTCAAATAAATAAATAAAATATTTTTTTAAAAAAAGGATTATCACCCTTGTAACCACGGCCTAGGTCAAGAACTAGAACTTTTCCAGCCATTCCTCCTGCTGTAGGAACATGGAACATATAAAAAACAGGGTGTGTATGTGTAAAATAAATATAACTTCATGAGTTTGCACCCATAAAACCATCACCACAATCAAAACCATAAACATATCAACACGTTTCCTTCTGCATTATTTACTTATTTATTCACTTATTTTATGATTAAAAACATTTAACATAAGATTTCCCCTCTTAGCAAAATTTTAGTATACAATATTGTTAAGTATTGACACTATGCTATATAGTGTGTATAGCAGGATATATTTATAGGATATATTTATGTATAACTGAATCTCATGTCTTTGGACCATATCTCCCACTTCCCCTTCCCCTGGGCTTCTATGAGTCTAATTTAGATTCCCCGGACAAGTGGAATCATGTAGTATTTGCTCTGCATCTGGCCTATTTCTTAGCATAATGTTTTCTAGTTTAATCTATGTTGTATCAAATGGCAGGATTTCCTTATTTTTTTAAGGATAAATAATATTCTACTATATGTAAACTCCACATTTTATCCAGTTATCCATTGACGGACATGTTAGGTTGTTTCCATGATTTGACCACTGTGAAACCTGCTGCCATGAGGATGTAGAGAAGAGGGAATCCTTTTGCACTGTTGATGATAATGTAAATTGTTGCAGCTGTTGTGGAAAACACTATGGAGGCTTCTTGAAAAATTAATATAGAACTATCATATGACTCAGCAATCCTACTTCTGGGTATATATCCAAAGAAACTAAAATCAGTATCATGAAAATTTATCTAAATGGCTATGTTCATGGTAATTTCTATTAAAAGGGAAAGAACTGAAATGACAGAGTTTCTTAAAAAATAATAATGATAATACAAAGATATATAGAAATAAACATTTAGTGGTCATAGACTAATCATTTTTGTGAGTCAAGAAAATGAAAGAATCTAAATAAATTGAACACCAGCACAAAAATTCATAAAAAGAATAAAAAAGTAAAAAAAAAAAGCACAAAGAAAGAAAAAAAATAAATAAAAGGTGGAAATTAATGAGGTAGAGAATAGAAAAATAGTAGACAACAGATAAAATTCATATAGGTTTATTTTAAAGAAACTAATAAAATAAGGGATACATCATAAATATGAAAAATAAGAAATGAGTGCAAACAACCACTCAAACATAAAAATTAAAAAAATAAGAAATTAAACTGCTGACATCTATTCAAATAACTTTGAACACCTACTTGAAATGGATTATTTCCTAGGGTAATACAGACTAATGATATCTGACTCTATTATAGATAGGTAATATCTTCCAAAGAAGATAAAGTTATTAAGAAACCACACCACTTAAAAAGCACTTTGCACAGATAATTTTAGAAGAAAATTTTATCAAACTTTTCAAGAGTCAGAACTTCCAATGCTTTATAAATTATTCTAGAACTTTTTTTAATTTTTTTTAAGATTTTTTATTTATTTATTTGAGAGAGAGACAGTGAGAGAGATCATGAGTGAGGAGAAGGTCAGAGAGAGAAGCAGACTCCCCGTGGAGCTGGGAGCCCGATGTGGGACTCGATCCCGGGACTCCAGGATCATGACCTGAGCCAAAGGCAGTCGTCCAACCAACTGAGCCACCCAGGTGTCCCGAATTATTCTAGAATATTGAAGATAAAGGGAAAATTCCTAATTTTTAAAGATGTACTACACTGATACCTTAATCTGAATTTTTTAAGCAAAAAAAAAACAACAAAACCCACAAAACCCTATAGATTTATACGCTTATAGATATCAGTGTAAAAATACTAAAAACAACATTAGTAAAACACAATTCTACACAACACTAAGAAATAAATATGTGAAGAATACAAAAATATGAGAGAAGTACTGTTTGGTGAAGTTCAAATGATTTTTTAGTATCTCTACTAATTGTTTCTCCTGTCTCTAAAATTTAAGTATTAACTCTAAAAAATATGTTTCAGAATTATCTCAAATTCATCTTTATTTCCCTTTTAAAATTTAAAGTATATTACCATATAACTTTCTACTTACAAAAGAAAACTACTTCAAAATTAATGCCAATGATTTCTAAAATGATTAAAAATGTAATAAGGGCATATTTCCAATAATTATTGCATGAGATCATATTTTATGCTATTTTTAATTATATAAAATTCATAGAATAATTTAGTTTCTCCTTATTTCTTGTTTTATAAAATCAAACTTCTGTTAGTTTCCCCATTTCATTAGAATCATGTTCTTACTCTATTAAATTAAATCCATGAGTGATTCCTTGCTTTAATTACTCAGACTTCAAGGCCATATTCTAAAAAATCAATAGGCAATGTGAAATCTTTTGGGAAAAAAAGTATCTCAATCTAGACTTAAAAGGACCTCAGGACACCTGGGTGGCTCAGTTGGCTAAGCACCTGCCTTTGGCTCAGGTCATGATCTCAAGGTACTGGGATCAATGAATCCTATGTTGGGCTCCTTGCTCAGTGGAGAGCTTGCTTCTTCTTCTGCCTGCCACTCCCCCTGCTTGTGTGTACCCATGCTCTCTCTCTCTGATAAATAAATGAATAAAATCTTAAAAAAAAAAAAAAAAGAAACTTTTGGGAGCTAGAAACAATCTGCAGTTGCACAGCAACTTTATTAATATGACTATCTTTTAGACTACCCAAATAGTAATCTTTTTGCTTTTCCTAAGTCTAATTATAGTAGAAAGTTTTACCACTCTACTCCATCAAATAAAATTTTTATATATTCCCTGTGTAAAAGTAACCATGTGAGTTTCAAAAACTTTCAAACAAAAAGCACTTCAAGATTTTTGCTTTTGCTTCTTTTGGACACCTTGAAAATCTTATTAACAACTATGAATATGAAAAATACAATAGAAAACAATAATAAAACCCTTTAAACATAAATATCTAACTGAGGTCATTGTTAATAAACAAACATCCAAACCCTAAACTACTGTATTTCAATGTCTGTTCTGAAAGCCTGCACCCTGTTATTATTAACTGTCACATATCATCCATTCACTGTAATCACTGACTAAAGGTATTTGTCTATTTTTCTTCTCACAGTTGTACAGAGCAGATAATTGTTTTCCAAGGAGCCATGTGTCATGTAACATTGAACTACTTTGATATTGAGATTTTAATTTGCAGCCTCGTTACTATTTACTAGTAATAACATAGTACTATAGTAATATAGCTCTGAATTATCATCAAAATTGTTTCATCCCTTTTTATAGAATGTTTATCTTTCCATAAAGATTAAGTATCCTATACGGTTATGCTGAAAAGAAATAAAAAAAATTTTTAAAAAAGATTAAGTATTCTAGTCTCCCTTCCTATATTCCATAATGAAGCCGTGTTTTTGTGCTTTTTCTATATTATTGGCCCTTTATTCCAAGCACTTTATGTTGTCTCTAATGGAATCTATTTTTGCACTGGGATATCTGAGAATTGCAAAACCGGACAAAAGTTTCAGAATAGATTTGTAAATCAAATCATTTTCATTAAAAGGAAAATACCTGTACTGTCAATAACTTTATATGAAGTATTTTTAAAAGGCATATTTATATGTTATAATAAGTGATGAAATAAAGCTGTGACAGTTCAGATAAAGAAGAAAGAAATAATGACCAAATGGGATTTATTCTAGGAGTGCAAGTTTGGTTCAATATAAAATAATCCATTAATATCATCCTCTGTGTTAACAAATCTAAGGAAAAACTTGTATCTGAAAATTCCTTTAACAAAAATTCAACATCTAGTCCTGGTGAAAATATTCAAGAAAATAGAAACTGAGATTTGCTTTCTTATCATAATAAAAAATATACAGTATATATACACATTATACTATTATTTTATAATAATTATATAATTATGTGATATTTGTGACACAATTATAATAGTATTGCCTCAGAGAGGTAGTAATAAATGATATTATGATAAAAGAATGATAAAATGATTCAGTTCAACCCTACTCTGTGCTGAGTGGGTAGCCCAATGTGGGGCTCAATCTCATGACCCTCAGTTCATTACCTGAGCTGAAACCAAGATTCAGAAGCTTAGCCAATAAAAGAATGATAAAAGAAGCTTAACCAACAGAAGAATTTAATAAAGTAACAAGACACAAAAATAAAATGCAGAAATCAATGGCCTTCATAAAAACAAGCAAACCAGTTAAAGGTTGTGATGAGAAAACCATATTTGCAATAGCAACAAAGAAGAATCAATAAGTAGGAGTACACTTAATGAGTCCATGCACAAAACTTATATGAAGAACACTTTAAAATATCATAAAAATCTCCAGGTTCAACCCTGAAATGTAGAGCATAGAAGGCATCATTCCTGTCTGTACAATAAAGAAAACTGGACAATCTGAAAAAAAATCAATGACTGTTCCTGGTCCCATAACAGAACTGAGGTTGCAAAGTAAATCAATACTCCCAAATCTTGAGAGACAGGCATGTAGAGAGAGTCACAGCTAAGATTGGCCTACATGTAATACAAGCTTCTGGAGCCATAAATTAGGAACACTTAAATGGTAAGTCTTAATTGCCAAAGACTAGGTATGCAGTAGGGTGAAAGTAAGAAATTCTTTAGGGACTAAGGTCTTGAGAGGAAAGGTTTAACTTCCAGGAACCCAACCAGGTTCTCAAAAGGAGAACTGGAGAAAGATCTTCTCCTGGCTTTCTCAGGGAGAGGGTCAAGAGTAATCACTGTGAGATAGTCCCAAGCCTTCTCCACAACAAAGGTCTACTATCACAAAATGCATTTTTTAGCCTTATCTCAGATGAGAGAAAGGTCATTCCTCTAGGCCCCTCTGGCCTTCCAGTTTAACCTAAGAGAAAAAAGAATATTAACAGGAGTCAGGGCTTCTGGAAATCAATCAGGAATACTGAAACCAAGGAAGGAAGCATGAGGCAAGGGGAAAACAACAACAACAACAAACCAACGAACCGTGGCACAGGACAAACAAATTGTGAAGCTTACAAAGACACAGACTCAAAATAAGACTGAGATTTAATTTTAGGATTATAGACTGTTCCCCTTACCCACCTTCTACCATCACACCAACGGAGCTCTAGTATCGTTAACAATAGACTTGCTGGGAAGAAATACAAGCCACAGACTTTCTCTGAGGAGTATATAAAAACCCAAAGTCAAAAGAGAAACTAAAATAAGGGCACTGGAGGGATCAAAAGTCTCTGGCACCATAGCCACAACAAATATTAAACCCACATTAACATAAACTTTCTTCCTAAAAGGCCATTTATCAGCCTCTGGTACTCAATACAGGTTCAGTTCTCCACAAAATATTATGAGATACACCAGAAGTCAAGGAAAACAAAAATCTAAAGAGACAAAGCAATCATCAGAGTCAAACTCAAATGTGACACAGATAATGGAATTATCAGGTCAGAAACTTAAAATAGCTATGGTTAATATGTTAAGAGCTCTCGTGGAAAAAAATAGACAATACACAGGAGCAAATATATAATATAAGGAGACAGATGGAAACTTCAAGAAAGACTCAAAAGGAGATGCTGGAAATAAAAAACATGGTAACAGAAGTAAAACATGCCTCCAATGAGTTCCTCAGTAAACCTGACACAGCCAAGAAAAGAATTAGTGAGCTTGATATACAATAGAAACTTCCCAAATTTAAATGCAAAGAGGAAAAACAAAACAAAACAAAACCAGAGAACAGAATATCCAAGAACTGTGGGACAAGGTGTAACAGATGTACAACTACAATACGAGTAGAATAAAGAGAATGGAGCAGAGAAAGTGTTTGATGTAATAATGGTTGAGGATGTTACAAATTTAATCACAGAAAGCAAAACACAATTCCAGAAAGGACAGAGAACACCAACTAGGATAAATACCAAGACAAAATTTAAAAACTTCCACACCTACGCCTATCATATTCAAACTGTAGAAAACCAAAGACTAAGAAAAACCTTGAAGACATGAAGAAGCCAGAGAGAAAAACAAGCAAACAAACAAACAAACAAAGACCTTGCCTATGCCTATAGAGGAACGAAAAATAAGAATTACAGGGACTGCTAATCAGAAACCACACAAGTGGGGAGGAGTCAAGATGGCGGAGAAGTAGCAGGCTGAGACTATTTCAGCTAGCTGGAGATCAGCTAGATAGCTTATCTAAAGATTGCAACACCTGAAAATCCATCAGCAGATCGAAGAGAAGAAGAACAGCAATTCTGGAAACAGAAAAACAACCACTTTCTGAAAGGTAGGACCAGTGGAGAAGTGAATCCAAAGCGACGGGAAGATATACCCCGGGGGGAGGGGCCGGCTCCCAGCAAGCGGCGGAGCAACTGCGCACAAAATCAGCACTTTTAAAAGTCTGTTCCGCTGAGGGACATCGCTCCAGAGGCTAAACCGGGAGGAAGCCCACGCGGGGTCAGCGTGGCCTCAGGTCCCGCAGGGTCACAGAAGGATCGGGGGTGTCTGAGTGTCGCAGAGCTTGCGGGTATTGGAACGGGAAAGCCAGCTACAGAGACAGAGCGGACAGTAAGCTCACAGCTCGGTGTTACCTTGAACTGGTCGCAGGCTCGGTGAGCTCCGAGCGCGGCCGGAGGTCAGGCAGACGGGAGTAACTGGGCGCTGTTCTCTAAGGGCGCACTGAGGAGTGGGGCCCTGGGCTCTTGGCTCCTCCAGGCCGGAAACCAGGAGGCCGCCATTTGTATTCCCCGTCCTCCGGAACTCTACGGAAAGCGCTCAGAAAACAAAAGCTCCTGAAAGCAAACTAGAGTGGATTACTCACCCTGGCCCCTGATAAGGGCGGTGCAATTCCGCCTGGGGCAAAGACACTTGAGAATCACTACAATAGGCCCCTCCCCCAGAAGATCAACAAGAAATCCAACCGAGACCAAGTTCACCTACCAAGGAGTGCGGTTTCAATACCAAGGAGAGCAGCAGAATTCCAGAGGAGGAGAAAGCAAAGCACGGAACTCATGGCTTTATCCCTGTGATTTTTTTTAGTCTTGCAGTTAATTTAATTTTTTTCTTTTTCATTTTTTGTTTTTTTCTCGCATTCTGGTTAAATTTTTTTTTAACTTTTACCTTTTTCTTTTTTAACGTTTTTTAACTAGTTTATCTAATATATATATTTTTTCTTTTTTATATTTGTTTTCTTTTTTTTAATTCTTTTCTTTTCTTTTTTTTTTTCTTTCTTCCTTTTTGAACCTCTTTTTATCCCCTTTCTCCCTCCTCACGATTTGGGATCTCTTCTAATTTGGTTAAAGCATATTTTCCTGGGGTTATTGCCACTCTTTTAGTATTTTACTTGCTCCTTCATATACTCTTATCTGGACAAAATGACAAGACGGAAAAATTCAACACAAAAAAAAGAACAAGAGGCAGTACCAAAGGCTAGGGACCTAATCAATACAGACATCGGTAATATGTCAGATCTAGAGTTCAGAATGACAATTCTCAAGGTTCTAGCCGGGCTCGAAAAAGGCATGGATGATATTAGAGAAACCCTCTTGAGAGATATAAAAGCCCTTTCTGGAGAAATAAAAGAACTAAAATCTAACCAAGTTGAAATCAAAAAAGCTATTAATGAGGTGCAATCAAAAATGGAGGCTCTCACTGCTAGGATAAATGAGGCAGAAGAAAGAATTAGTGATATAGAAGACCAAATGACAGAGAATAAAGAAGCTGAGCAAAAGAGGGACAAACAGCTACTGGACCACGAGGGGAGAATTTGAGAGATAAGTGACACCATAAGACGAAACAACATTAGAATAATTGGGATTCCAGAAGAAGAAGAAAGAGAGAGGGGAGCAGAAGGTATACTGGAGAGAATTATTGGGGAGAATTTCCCCAATATGGCAAAGGGAACGAGCATCAAAATTCAGGAGGTTCAGAGAACGCCCCTCAAAATCAATAAGAATAGGCCCACACACCGTCACCTAATAGTAAAATTTACAAGTCTCAGTGACAAAGAGAAAATCCTGAAAGCAGCCCGGGAAAAGAAGTCTGTAACATACAATGGTAAAAATATTAGATTGGCAGCTGACTTATCCACAGAGACCTGGCAGGCCAGAAAGAGCTGGCATGATATTTTCAGAGCACTAAACGAGAAAAACATGCAGCCAAGAATACTATATCCAGCTAGACTATCATTGAAAATAGAAGGAGAGATTAAAAGCTTCCAGGACAAACAAAAACTGAAAGAATTTGCAAACACCAAACCAGCTCTACAGGAAATATTGAAAGGGGTCCTCTAAGCAAAGAGAGAGCCTACAAGTGGTAGATCAGAAAGGAACAGAGACCATATACAGTAACAGTCACCTTACAGGCAATACAATGGCACTAAATTCATATCTCTCAATAGTTACCCTGAATGTGAATGGGCTAAATGCCCCTGTCAAAAGACACAGGGTATCAGAATGGATAAAAAAACAAAACCCATCTATATGTTGCCTGCAAGAAACTCATTTTAAGCCCAAAGACACTCCAGATTTAAAGTGAGGGGGTGGAAAAGAATTTACCATGCTAATGGACATCAGAAGAAAGCAGGAGTGGCAATCCTTATATCAGATCAATTAGATTTTAAGCCAAAGACTATAATAAGAGATGAGGAAGGACACTATATCATACTCAAAGGGTCTGTCCAACAAGAAGATTTAACAATTTTAAATATCTATGCCCCCAACGTGGGAGCAGCCAACTATATAAACCAATTAATAACAAAATCAAAGAAACACATCAACAATAATACAATAATAGTAGGGGACTTTAACACTCCCCTCACTGAAATGGACAGATCATCCAAGCAAAAGATCAGCAAGGAAATAAAGGCCTTAAACAACACACTGGACCAGATGGACATCACAGATATATTCAGAATATTTCATCCCAAAGCAACAGAATACACATTCTTCTCTAGTGCACATGGAACATTCTCCAGAATAGATCACATCCTCGGTCCTAAATCAGGACTCAACCGGTATCAAAAGATTGGGATCATTCCCTGCATATTTTCAGACCACAATGCTCTAAAGCTAGAACTCAACCACAAAAGGAAGTTTGGAAAGAACCCAAATACATGGAGACTAAACAACATCCTTCTAAAGAATGAATGGGTCAACCGGGAAATTAAAGAAGAATTGAAAAAAATCATGGAAACAAATGATAATGAAAATACAACGGTTCAAAATCTGTGGGACACAACAAAGGCAGTCCTGAGAGGAAAATATATAGCAGTACAAGCCTTTCTCAAGAAACAAGACAGGTCTCAGGTACACAACCTAACCCTACACCTAAAGGAGCTGGAGAAAGAACAAGAAAGAAACCCTAAGCCCAGCAGGAGAAGAGAAATCATAAAGATCAGAGCAGAAATCAATGAAATAGAAACCAAAAAAACAATAGAACAAATCAACGAAACTAGGAGCTGGTTCTTTGAAAGAATTAATAAAATTGATAAACCCCTGGCCCGACTTATCAAAAAGAAAAGAGAAAAGACCCAAATAAATAAAATCATGAATGAAATAGGAGAGATCACAACTAACACCAAAGAAATACAAACTATTATAAGAACATACTATGAGCAACTCTACGCCAATAAATTTGACAATCTGGAAGAAATGGATGCATTCCTAGAAACATATAAACTACCACAACTGAACCAGGAAGAAATAGAAAGCCTGAACAGACCCATAACCAGTAAGGAGATTGAAACAGTCATTAAAAATCTCCAAACAAACAAAAGCCCAGGGCCAGACGGCTTCCCGGGGGAATTCTACCAAACATTTAAAGAAGAACTAATTCCTATTCTCCTGAAACTGTTCCAAAAAATAGAAATGGAAGGAAAACTTCCAAACTCATTTTATGAGGCCAGCATCACCTTGATCCCAAAACCAGACAAGGATTCCATCAGAAAAGAGAGCTATAGACCAATATCCTTGATGAACACAGATGCGAAAATACTCAACAAAATACTAGCCAATAGGATTCAACAGTACATTAAAAGGATTATTCACCACAACCAAGTGGTATTTATTCCAGGGCTGCAAGGTTGATTCAACATCCGCAAATCAGTCAATGTGATCCAACACATCAATAAAAGAAAGAACAAGAACCATATGATACTCTCAATAGATGCTGAAAAAGCATTTGACAAAGTACAGCATCCCTTCCTGATCAAAACTCTTCAAAGTGTAGGGATAGAGAGCACATACCTCAATATCATCAAAGCCATCTATGAAAAACCCACCGCAAATATCATTCTCAATGGAGAAAAACTGAAAGCTTTTCCGCTAAGGTCAGGAACACGGCAGGGATGTCCATTATCACCACTGCTATTCAACATAGTACTAGAGGTCCTAGCCTCAGCAATCAGACAACAAAAGGAAATCAAAGGCATCCAAATCAGCAAAAATAAGTCAAATTATCAATCTTCGCAGATGTTATGATACTATATGTGGAAAACCCAAAAGACTCCACTCCAAAACTGCTAGAACTTATACAGGAATTCAGTAAAGTGTCAGGATATAAAATCAATGCACAGAAATCAGTTGCATTTCTCTACACCAACAGCAAGACAGAAGAAAGAGAAATTAAGGAGTCAATCCCATTTACAATTGCACCCAAAACCATAAGATACCTAGGAATAAACCTAACCAAAGAGGCACAGAATCTATACTCAGAAAACTATAAAGTACTCATGAAAGAAATTGAGGAAGACCCAAAGAAATGGAAAAATGTTCCATGCTCCTGGATTGGAAGAATAAATATTGTGAAAATGTCTATGCTACCTAAAGCAATCTACACATTTAATGCAATTCCGATCAAAGTACCATGTATCTTTTTCAAAGAAATGGAACAAATAATTCTAAAATTTATATGGAACCAGAAAAGACCTCGAATAGCCAAAGGGATATTGAAAAAGAAAGCCAACGTTGGTGGCATCACAATTCCGGACTTCAAGCTCTATTACAAAGCTGTCATCATCAAGACAGCATGGTACTGGCACAAAAACAGACACATAGATCAATGGAACAGAATAGAGAGCCCAGAAATAGACCCTCAACTCTACAGTCAACTATTCTTCGACAAAGCAGGAAAGAATGTCCAATGGAAAAAAGACAGCCTCTTCAATAAATGGTGCTGGGAAAATTGGACAGCCACATGCAGAAAAATGAAATTGGACCATTTCCTTACACCACACACAAAAATAGACTGAAAATGGATGAAGGACCTCAATGTGCGAAAGGAATCCATCAAAATCCTTGAGGAGAACACAGGCAGCAACCTCTTCGACCTCAGCCGCAGCAACATCTTCCTAGGAACAACGCCAAAGGCAAGGGAAGCAAGGGCAAAAATGAACTATTGGGATTTCATCAAGATCAAAAGCTTTTGCACAGCAAAGGAAACAGTTAAATCAAAAGACAACTGACAGAATGGGAGAAGATATTTGCAAATGACATATCAGATAAAGGAGTAGTGTCCAGAATCTATAAAGAACTTAGCAAACTAAACACCCAAAGAACAAATAATCCAATCAAGAAATGGGCAGAGGACATGAACAGACATTTCTGCAAAGAAGACATCCAGATGGCCAACAGACACATGAAAAAGTGCTCCATATCACTCGGCATCAGGGAAATACAAATCAAAACCACAATGAGATATCACCTCACACCAGTCAGAATGGCTAAAATAAACAAGTCAGGAAATGACAGATGCTGGCGAGGATGCGGAGAAAGGGGAACCCTCCTACACTGTTGGTGGGAATGCAAGCTGGTGCAGCCACTCTGGAAAACAGCATGGAGGTTCCTCAAAATGTTGAAAATAGAACTGCCCTATGACCCAGCAATTGCACTATTGGGTATTTACCCTAAAGATACAAACGTAGTGATCCAAAGGGGCACGTGCACCCGAATGTTTATAGCAGCAATGTCCACAATAGCCAATCTATGGAAAGAACCTAGATGTTCATCAACAGATGAACAGATCAAGAAGATGTGGTATATATACACAATGGAATACTATGCAGCCATCAAAAGAAATGAAATCTTGCCATTTGCGACAACATGGATGGAACTAGAGCGTATCATGCTTAGCGAAATAAGTCAAGCGGAGAAAGACAACTATCATATGATCTCCCTGATATGAGGAAGTGGTGATGCAACATGGGGGCTTAAGTGGGTAGGAGAAGAATAAATGAAACAAGATGGGATTGGGAGGGAGACAAACCATAAGTGACTCTTAATCTCACAAAACAAACTGAGGGTTGCTGGGGGGAGGGGGTTTGGGAGAAGGGGGTGGGATTATGGACATTGGGGAGGGTATGTGCTTTGGTGAGTGCTGTGAAATGTGTAAACCTGTTGATTCACAGACCTGTACCCCTGGGGATAAAAATATATGTTTATAAAAAATAAAAAATTTAAAAAAAAGAAAAGAAACCACACAAGTAAGAAAAGAGTGGAGTGAAATATTTGAAGTGTTGAAAGAAAAAAAAAATCCATCAACCTAGAATTCTGTATCCAGAAAAGTTAAACTTAAAATTGAATGAGAAATAACATTTTATCAGACAAATAAACACTGAAGTCATTCATCACCATCAGACATAACGTCTAAGAAATTTTTTAAAAAGATTTTATTTATTTATTTGCCAGAAAGAGACACAGTGAGAGAGAAAAGACAAGCAGGAGGACTGGAGGAGGGCGAAGCAGGCTTCCCACTGAGCCAGGAGCTCGATGTGGGGCTCGATCCCAGGACCCTGGGATCATGACCTGAGCTGAAGGCAGATGCTTAATGACTGAGCCACCAGGCGGCCCATTTCTAAAAATTTTAAGACAAGTTTTTTAGGCAAAAGGGCAGTTATATAGATCAGAAACCTAGGTCTTCAATAAAAGTTGGTTGGAGGAAGGATTGTATCAAGGAAGAAATAAATAAAAGTAAATTAAAATATCTTCTTGTTCTTATTCTTAGCTAAGCTAAAAGATGATGGTTTAAATTAATAACAATAGCAATATTTTGGGTAATTGTTGCATGTGAATAAGTGAAATGAATGACATCGTTATAAGGGACAGGAAAGAAAAATGGAGAAAGCACTCTGTTACAAGGCAACTGCTACACATGCAGTAGTTTAGCATTATGTGAAGGTGGACTTAGATTAGTTAAAAAATGAATATTGTAAACTCTAAAACTACTAAAAAAATTTTTTTAAGAAGTATAACTGATACACTAAGAGAGGTAATAAAATGGATCATATAAATGCCTCATTAAAAATAGAGAAGGCTGAGGGCATCTGGGTGGCTCAGTGGGTTAAGCCTTTGCCCTCAGCTCAGGTCATGGTCTCAGGGTCCTGGGATCAAGCCCCACATTGGGCTCTCTGCTCAGGAGGGAGTCTGCTTCTCCCTCTCCTCTGCTTGTCCTCTCTCTATCATGCTCTCTCTCTGTGTCTCAAATAAGAAAATAAAAGTCTTAAAACAAAAACAGAAGGCCAGGGTACATGGGTGGCTCAGTCGGTTGAGCTTCTGAATCTTGGTTTCAGCTCAGGTCATGAACTGAGGGTCATGAGATCGAGCCCCACATTGGGCTCCCCGCTCAGCACAGAGTAGGGTTGAGATTCTCTCCCTTTGCCCCTCCCTCCACTTGTGCATACTCTTTCTCCCTCTATTTCTCTCAAATAGATTTTAAAATCTTTAAAAAAGAAACACAGAGAAGGCATAAAAAAGAGAAAAGAAGAAACAGAATATATAACAAACAAAACCATTACGAACATGGAGACATTAATCCAATTGTATCAGTAACCACTTTAAACATAAATGGTTAAAATATATCAATTAAAATACGAATTTTCAGAGTGAATAAATATCAAGACACAACCATATGCTGTCTTCAAGAAAATTCCTTTAAGTATAAAGATTCAGATAGGTTAAAAGCAAAGGGGTAGAAAAGGAGATACCATACTAACATCTATCAGTTGAAAGCTGGAATAGCCACATTAATGTCAGACAATGCAAACTTCCAAACAAGGAAAATAATCAAAGATTTTAAAAAGCACTATAAAATTATAAAGGAGTCAATTTTCCAAGAAGATATGGCAACCCTGAATGGGTGGTGTGCACCTAATACCAGAGTATCAAAATATATGAGTCAATAAAACTGAAAGAACTGAAGGGATAAATAGACAAAAATAGTTTATACTTGCAGACTTCAATACCCCTCTCATGTAATTGGAAGATCAAGGAGACAAAAAATTAGTAAAAATATAGATTACCTGAACTGTCAATTATTACCAATCAACTAGATCTAATTCACATTTATAAAATATTCCATCAAACCCAATAGAACACATATTCCTCTAAAACTTGGAACATTCACTAAGAAAGACCACATTGTGAGCCATGAAATATGCATTAACAAATGTAAAAGAGAGAAATCACAAAAAGTATATTTTCAGATCATAATGAAATTAAGTTAAAAAATCAATTAACAGAAAGCTAACTAGAAAATCCCCAGATATTTAGAATTTAAACAACACACTTATGAATAATCCATGAGTCATAGATGATATATCAATAAAAATTTAAACACATTTTGAAATGAATGAAAATATAATTTATCACAATTTGTGGAATGCAGTGAAGGCAGTGCTTACATGAAAACTTTAGCATTAAATGCATATATTAGAAAACAAGAAAGATAAAAAATCAATAACCTAATAAGTTTCTGCCCTGGGAATCTGGGGAAAAATTAATTTGTACCTAAAGCAAGCAGAAAGAAAGAAATAAAAATAAGAGCATAAATCAATGACTAAAAACAAGAAAACAATATATAAAATTAGAAAATCAATAGAACCAAAAGCTAGATTTTTGTTCTTTGAAAATATCAATAAAATAGGTAAATATCCAGGAAACCAAGTAAAGAAGACATTACCAATATCAAAATTAAATTATCAATATCAAAACCAAAATATCACCATATATGCCATGGACATTAAGCGATAATAAAGAATACTAAAGAAAAGTGTATGCTCACAAATTGGATAACTTAGATGACCAATAAATTACACAAAATACCAAAATTCATGGAGAAGTAGATAATCTAAAAAGCCTTGCTATCTATTAAAGAAATTAAATTGATAAAAAACAAACTTCCAAAAAAAAGAAAAAAGAAGTCAGGGACAGATGGATTCACTGGTGAATTCTACTATCTATTTAAAGAAGAAATAATCCCAATTCTCCACAATTTTTTCCAGAAAATAGAAGAAAATTTTCTAACATATTCTATGAAGTCAACACTATCTTGCTAATACCCAAACCAAAGACATTACAAGATGGAAATATCTCCCATGAATATTGACTTAAAAATCCTCAACAAAATATTAGCAAGTCGAATCTAACAATGTACAAAAAAGAATTATACTCCACAACCAAGTGGGATTTATTCCAGATATGCATGGCCAATTCAACATTTAAAAATCAATCATTGCTACCATATCAGTATACTAAAGAAGCAAAATCACATATTTTAAACTGAAGCAGAAAAAGCATCTGACAAAATCCAATCCCCACTCATGATAAAACCCTAAGCAAGGTAGGAATAAAAGGGAACTGCCATCATAGTAAAGAACATGCATAAGACCCTATACTAACATAATACTTAATGATAATGGACTGGAGACTGAGAACTCCTCCTGAGACTGTGAAGAAGGATGTCCTCCCCCACCATTCATATTCAACATTATACTGGAGGTTCTAGCTAGTTCAGTAAGACAAGAGAAGGAAATAAAGAATGTATACATTGGTAAGCAAAAAAAAAAAAAAAAAAAAAAAGACTTTATTCATAGATAATATGATTATCTCTGCAGAAAGTCCCAAAGAATCTACAAAAAAAGACTATTATAACCATTAAGTAAATATAGAAATTTCTAGGACACCAGATTAATATAAAATATATAGTTGCTCCTCTATATACCATCAATGAGTAATAGGAATTTGAAATTTGAAAACAACACAATGTACCATAGTAGCAAAAATACTTAGGCTTAATACTTCAGCTTAAAAAATATGTACAGGCGGAAACCTACAAAACACCAATGACAGAAATTTTTAAAATCTAAATAAAGAGATATTTCTTGTTTGTGGATTGGAAGGCTCAATATTGTCAAGATGTCAATTTTCCCATTTTATCTATGGAGTCAATGCAGTCCCAATCAAAATCCCAGCAACCTATTTTACAGGTATCAACAAACTGATTCTAATTGATTGGCCTTTTTTTATGGAAAAGCAAAAGGCCTAGAATGGCCAACACAATACTGAAAAAGAGGAACAAACTTGGAGATTCACCCTATCCAATTTTAATACTTACTCTAACTACAGTAATCAACAGAACCATACAAATATAGTCAACTGATTTTCGTCAAAAGCATGAGGATAATTCAATGGAAAAACAAAAGTGCTTTCAAAAAAGATGGTGCTGGAAAAAGAAACTAGATACCATATGCAAACAAACTGACCTAGATACAGACCTTACATGTTTTAAAAAAAGAAAACCCAAAATTGATCATAGACCTAATTGTAAAATTCAAAGTTATAAAACTACCAGATACACAGAAGAATATCTTTGTGGCTAGGGGTTTGATGAGGACTTTGATATACTGAAAGCATAATCCATGAAAGAAAAAGTTAACAGCCTTAATATATCAAAATGTAAAACTTCTACTCTATGAAATACACTAAGATAATGAAAAGATAAGCCACAAACTGGGAGAAAATATACATATTTATTAAAGAATTACATCTAAAATATGTGAGCATACTTATAACTTTAAAAAAAACCTCACACAACTCAATTTAAAAATGGGCAAAAGATCTGAACATATACCTCACCAAAGAAGACACACAGATGGAAGATAAGCATATGAAAAGATATTCAATGTTATATGTCATTAAAGAAATGAAAATTAAAAATTTTGGATACTAACCCTTTATCAGATATGTCATTTGCAAATATCTTCTCCCATTCTGTAGGCTGCCTTTTAGTTTTGTTGATTGTTTCCTTTGCTGTGCAGAAGCTTTTTGTCTTGGTGAAGTCCCAATAGTTCATTTTTGCTAAAGTGCATTATGCTAAGTGAAACAAGTCAGTCAGAGAAAGACAAATACCATATGATCTCACTCATAAGTGGAATTTAAGAAACAAAGCAGATGAACATAGGAGAAGCGGGGGAAAGAGCGAAGCAAACCATCAGAGACTCTTAACTATAGAGAACAGAGTTGATGGAGGGGAGCAGGGCTGGGATGAGCTAAATGGGTGATGGATTAAGGAAGGTACTTGTGATGACCGCTGGGTATTAAATGTAAGTGATGAATCACTAAATTCTACTCCTAAAACCACTATTACTATATGTCAACTAACTAGAATTTAAATAAAATTTGAGAAAAAAAAAAAAGACAGCACAACATACCTATTAGAGTGACTAAAATACAAAAAAATTGACGATACCAATTGCTGATGTGAAATAGTGAGAACTCCCATTCTTCGCTGGTGGGAATGGAAAGTTGTGCAGACACTTTGAAAGACACTGTGACACCTTCTTGCAAAGCTGACCCTAGTTTTACCATGTAATCCTGCAATTGCACTATGAGGTATTTACTTCCTCAACTGATTTGAAAACATGTGCACACAAAACTTATGGTCTCAGAGCATCTAAAACTGCTTCTGTTTGGCTTTGGGATGCTTGTGCTGTTCACAAAAACAAATGTGTTCCATGTTCTAGAAATGTTCTCCAAACTAATGATAAATTTACCCTGCAAAGGCCTGGCCCCAGGTTGTGAGATCAAGCCCTGCATCGGGCTCCACGCTCAGCACAAAGTCTGCTTGGGATTCTCTTCTTTTCCCCTCTCCCTCCCTCTCTGCCCTTCTCTGGTTCACACTCAGGCAATCTCACGCTCTTCCTCTCTCTTTCTAATAAATAAGTGAAATCTTTTTTAAAATGAAGTATTAAAAAAAAAAGTAAAAAGGAAGATCTATTCATGATCACCCAAACTAGAAGCAACCAAGATGTCCTTCAATGGATAAATGGCTAAATAAACAATGTATAATAGTCCTGCATTTGGAATACTATTCAGGGATAAAAAAAGAATGGGCTATAAGGCCACACAAAAGCATGAATGAGATTTAAATACATAGTAGTAAGTGCAAGAAAACAGTCTGAAAAGGTTACCTATGCATGATCCCATTGATAAGACCTACTGGAAAAATAAATACTAGGTAGACAGTAAACAGATCAGTTAGGGGTTTAGGAGAGAGGCAAGATTAGGTAGGTGAAGCACAGAGCATTTTTAGGGCAATAACACTGTTCTGTATGGTACTGTAAAGGTAAATATGACACCATGCACTTGTTGAAACCCACAGAATTTTATAGAACAAAGAGTGTTCTACACTCTTTTATAGAACAAAGAGTGTACTTTAATATATGCAAATTTTAAAAAGTCATTTAGGAATTCAAGGGATCCCAATATGGAGTACACAATATGACAAAAGAATCTAACTGTATTTATAAATGCCTGGAACAACCTCACTGAAGGGGGAGGGAGAAGTGCCCACTTCAGCAATTCTGCAAATGAATGGAGTCCATAAGAATTCATATAAAAAATTAATTTAAAAAAAAGAACTCATATAAAATCTGTACTCCACTTGACGAAGTTATTTCCGTTGGGGAATGGGTTAACAATTCTGAGACCATCTTTCATGTACACTAAAACCGAACTACTAAGTATACTGATGGCAAGTGGTAGGAGCCAAGTTTCTCTCCTTAAATTAGGAGGTTACAAGCAAACAAGAGGAAAAGGTTAGAATGATCCATGTAGTAATAGATTAGAGTTGGATACATCAGTATAAACTTGTGTTTTAGCTTAATTTAGATACAGATAGTTACATACAGAAATATTTGTAGGTATATCTATATAGCAAGTTAGTCGACACATGTATCTCTTTGCTCTGTCAGCTGAGAAGGCCTAGAAATAAAGATTATCCCTGTAGCAATGACCATACCTGGTGCCCAGAACTTGGTCTCTCATATCATTCTCCAGTAAAAGGAAGCAGAGCTTCTTGGGGCAAAGTGGCTTAGGCTATTATAGAAAAAATACAACATGAGCCCAGAGTGTCTTTTAGTGCCAGACAGTAAGGAAGTATTAAAACAAGCAAAAACCCACATACAATGATGGGAGAAATGTTAAGAGACACAGGTGCCAACTGAAAGGGCTCTGATGGCTAGAGCTGGAACAATCTCAGCAACAAAATAAAGTAGGGTTGAATTAAATAACTCACAGTATGAGAGTATGAGTCCATATTGATATTAATAAATGACAGAATAAATAAATAGGAAAAAATAGACAAATATCCATGCAGAAGAATTCCAAATAATTTGTACAGACTTTGAGTTGGGAGAGCAAAACTTCTCACTCGTCAAGGAGTGGCTTTCCATGATGACTCTTTCCAAAGAGTATAGTATGAAAAAGGATGGGGGTAATTAAATAGAAAAATCTGACCAACACTACCTCAGTTGGGTGACCAAGGTCAATACCAATAGTGACATCATGTTGATAGTATGTACCTTTGGTCCAGATGGTCACCTTCCTCCCAAAACCCATACTCTCAAGCTAATCATGAGAAAAATATCAAAATAAACCCCAGTGGTTGAACATTCTATGAAATACCTGACTAGTACTCCTCTAATCTGTCAAGTTCATCAAAAACAATAAAAGGGAACATCTGCCTGGCTCAGTCAGTAGAGCATCCAACTCTTGATTTCAGGGGTCGTGAGTTCAAGCACCACACTGGGTGTAGAGATGACTCAAAAACAAGGGAAGTCTGAGAAACTGCCACAATGAAGAGGAGCCTAAGGACACATAATAATTACCTGTAACAGGGTTTCCTGAATGGAACCCTAGAACAGAAAACTACATTAGGTAAAAACTAAGGAAATCTAATTATGGGCATTAGTTCATAATGCGTAAGTATTGGTTAATTATTCATAATAAATATAAGATATCAGCAATAAGGGAAACCAAGTGTGTCTAAGCCCAATGTCAAGGAGTGGAACAGGTAACCCTCCACCCGGAAGAACACTGTAAAGTTTGGTGACAAAATTCACGGATACAAAGAGGAGGGGGCATAACCTCCTTTCAATAGGGTATGTACCTTAATTCATAGGTTTCCCTCCCATCTCTTTCATTTATCCTTAAAATTTACTTGATAAGGGTTTTTGTTTTTTGTTTTTTGTTTTTTCCTGTAAAGACCCTTAGAGTACAGATTTTGCTGGCTGAAGCCTTATGGAGTAGTTTAACATATCTGTGACTGCTGGATTACCTGTGAAATGAATGTGGCATCCAGACGCTTGATCCAATGTGGGTTCCTGCCTTTGATGTGGCTCTCAGTAGTGGTATGTTCTTTCAGCAGAAGGCATAGTGCCTCCTCTCTCTTTTGGATACAGCAGCCACTGTTGATGCTCATTAGATCTCAAGGGGTGGCATAGTGGTGGAATTTTTTGTTTGTTTTATTTTAACTCCAAAATTTTCTAAAATCAACTTTATTGAGGTATAATTTACATACAACAAAAATTAACCATTTTAAGCTGCAGGAAAATAAAAAGCTCTGGTAAAATAAAAATGAATGGGTTTAACAGCAACTTGGATTTCTACTATTCTATATGCAATGAAAGCATTGTATATACTCTCTCATTCTTTCCCCTTCATTTCCAAAGAACCAAATAATGACCAAAAGATTTCAAGGCATCAATAAAACTAGGGGAAAATGTATCTGTTTTCATGTTCATTAACATCACTGGTAATCCTCACATAAGTAAAAGTGACCTTAACCTTCAGATTAAAATATATATTTCTAGATCTCTTTGACATGCATGGCTTATCACAGTTTGCAAAACCTTTTTACATTTGTTTTTCTCACTTAGCACAAATAGCCACATCATAAGAAGGCCCACTCATAGTAATGCCATGAGCTATATTGAATTTGGACATAAGGGAGCTAGGGAAGAGGGAAGAAAATGATAAGAAATAGCCATGGAAATAAAATAAACATGTATGATAGAGAGAAGATGAAGGAGACATTATGGCAAAGCTGATAATCTCAGAAGTTGTCAATATCAGCTCGAAAAAGCATTCAGTTTTTTAAGGTCACATCGCCAGGACCAATAAAAACATGTGGAACCCTATTCACAAACAAACAACAAACTCTCTCCATGAAAATCAGACGGAGAAATTAAGAAGAAAATAAGAGAGATTTATTTTCCTAAGTGAGACTTCTACATATTTTCAGATTTATCTGCATTGGCTGAGAATAGAAAGAACACAGGCTCTTAAAGAAAAAAAATCTGGCTTTAAGTCCCAATTCCACCATGTACCTATGTGACCTTGGGTGATTTGCAAGCTTCTATGCTCTAATTACCTCATTTGAATAATGAGGAAATAATGTCTATTTCCTAGGACTGTAGAAGAGATAAAATGAAATGATACACAGAATATTCTGGGGCAAGTATTATTTGTAGTGAAAGCTCAGCACCTACAATACTGCGGAGCCACAAGGGCCTAATCATTAAGGTCCTTGGGAGCGTTTTCTCTCCAGAGTTTAGAAACTGTTACCGAGCAGAGAAAAAACTCAGAGTTTGATTCAACTTCAGTAACTTCTTCAACAAAAACAAATTAGCCAATGGGTCATGCAACTATTTGCATTTCACATTGCTATGAAATTTGACACTGGATACAATTCAGAAAAACTTACCCAATTAAAACAGGGAAAAAAATTCTTTATCATTAAAAAATGTTCCTCCTTTCTGTCAATGTTTTTCTTAGTTTGGGCTCCAAACAGGACTGCAGTGCCATCATTTTGATGTAAAGTTTATAAATGTCTTTGATTATCAAATGTTATTTATACAAGTTATATAGAAGAGATTAATTTTATAGTTATATTTTAATATAATTATTTTTTAAATTTATTTTGATTTATTTGATTTATTTGACAGAGATCACAAGTAGGCAGAGAGGCAGGCAGAGAGAGAGAGGGGGAAGCAGGCTCTCTGCTGAGCAGAGATCCCGATGTGGGGCTTGATCACAGGACCCTGAGATCATGACCTGAGCAGAAGGCAGAGGCTTAACCCACTGAGCTACCCAGGTGCCCCCAATTACACATTTTCTACAAATAAGTACCAATAGCAATAAATCATAATTTTTATTTTGGGGATCCAAAACCTCTCCCCAAAATACAACATTAAGCAGTAAAAGGAAATTATCAAATGATATGGAGGGCATAATTTCATTTACATCCAGTTTTTTAATTTTTAAAAAATACTAGTCAGTCGTTTACTATTCATATTATACACACACACACACACACACACACACACAAGACAAACACCAATCTCTTCTGGGGAGGGACAGGAATAGGAATAGGAAGAGGCTTTAAATATATGTGTAATTAGGAACAAAGATGTTTATTATATTATTCACTGTGCTTTGCTGTGTTATGTTAATAATGTTTTAAATTATTATAATTAAAACAATGGATACACATTAAAACCACTTAAGAAATCATAAGGGATGTCTAATATGAAAATATGGAGTTTCCCAATCCATCTCTACCAGGCTTACTTGCTGAAAGTTATCACTTATGATCAAAATATGTTCTAGTTCTTCTATAGTTACCACAATAAATCTCAAACATATACCACTAGTCCTAATTTTAGACAACATCCATTAATATCCTCCTATAAAAGACAAAAGAATTAGCTCCCTGACATGAACCCTCATCCCCCCCTCCCTCTCAATCTGTTGGTCTTTACTCAGTTACCCTTTAAAATTTTAACTGATGTTACTTTTACAAGATAGTCATCAATTACGTGGCCCATCTCTACACCTCACCCTAGTTCTTGGCATTTAAAATCTTTTCTGCACTTCTTCTTTTTTTTTTTTTTTTTAACAATACAAATAGAAGGGCGCCTGGGTGGCTCAGAGGATTAAGCATTTGCCTTTGGCTCAGGTCATGATCTCAGGGTCCTGGATCGAGTCCCACATCGGGCTCTCTGCTCAGCAGGGAACCTGCTTCCCCCCACCCTCCTCTCTGCCTGCCTCTCTGCCTACTTGTGATCATCTCTCTTTGTGTGTCAAATAAATAAAATCTTTAAAAAAAAAAAAAACAATACAAATAGGATTGGGGGAGGGAAGGAAAGTGAGCGAGCTGGAAGTTAACAGTTATCTTCTTATTTTTTTAAAACTGTGGTAAAATGCACATCAAATTGATCATTGTAACCATTTTAAAATGTATAGTTCAGTGGATGTCAAATACCTCCACAGTCGTGTGCAACCATCCCTGCCATCCATTTCCAGAATTCGTTTCATCTTGCAAAACCAAACCCTGAAATGATTGTTAAAAAGAAAACTTGGGCCCAGAGTGGTATCACTTCAGTTAAGGCCCAAGTCAGTAAACCAAATCTTAATACCTAAATTAACTGCAGTTTCCACCTCCTAGGTTGTCCTCCTAAGAATGTCACCTTTGATCATTAACCAGTCAACAGCGGAATTTCTGGCTTGGCCTAAGAAATTTACTGATGGACCTTTTTATGTTCTCCTATGAGGGCAGTCTTGCCTAAAACAATCAACCCTTTGCTAATAATTTCCATTTTTCCCTTCCCTCTCTACTTTTAAAAAGCTTTCCTTTTCTGTAGCCCTTTGGAGCTCCCTTCTTAGATGGGATGCTGCCAGATTCAATGAATTGATGAATAAAGAAATTAAATCTTTTAAAATTTACTTGGCTGAATTTCTGTTATTTAACACCAGTAAACAATAACTTCCTTTTTCTCTCATACCCCAAGCCCCTGGCAACCAACATTCTACTTTCTGTACCTGTGAATCTGACCCACTCTAGATACTCATATAAGTGGAATCACGCAGTATTTGCCTTTTATAGCTGGCTTATGTCACTCACCAGGTCTTCAAGGTTCATCGACAGTGTAGCATGTGTCAGAATCTCCTTCATTTCCTTTTCTTTTTTTTTTTTTAAAGATTTATTTATTCATTTGAGAGAGAGAGAGAGAGAGAGAATGTGCACACATGCACCCTCACACATGTAGGGGAAGGAGCAGAAGGAGACAGAGAATCTACAGCAGACTCCCTGCTGAGCACAGAGCCCCACCCAGGGCTCCATCCCAACCCTGAGATCACAACCTGAGCCCAAACCAAAAGTTGGATGCTTAATCAACTGAGCCTCCCGGGCACCCCAAGAATCTCCTTCATTTCTAAAACTGAGTAACATTCCATTGTATATACATATCACATTTTGCTTATCCATGTATCTATCAGTGGACACTTGGGTACTATGAATAATGTTGGGTGTACAGAAGTCTCTCTGAGACCCTACTATCAATTCTTTAGCATAGAATATACCCACAAGTAAAACCGCTGGACCATGCAGTAACCATATTTTAAATTTCTATAGTAGCTGCACTATTTTACACTCCCACCAACAGTACACAAGGTTGCCAATTTCTCCACAATCTCACCAACACTTGTTATTTTCTGGTTCTATAGTAGCCATCATCTTAATGGATGTGAGATGGTATCTCAGTTGGTCTGGATTTGCATTTCCCTAGTGGTTAGTCACTTGGAGCATCTTTTTGTGTGCTTGTTGTCCACTTGAGTATCTTCCTTGAAGAAATTTCATTAAGTCCTTTGGCCATTGTTTAATCAGGTTTTTTTTTTTTTTTCTTGTTGAGTTGCAGGACTTCTTTATATATTCTAGGTATTAACTCCTTATCAAATGCATGATTTGAAAATATTTTCTCCCATTCTCTGCCTTGCCTTTTCACTCAATTGACTTTTTTTTCCTTTGGTGCACAGAAATTTTTAACTTTGATGTAGTTTTTATCTATTTTTTTCTTTTGTTGCCTATCTTTTTGGTGTTGTATACAAGATAGCTTTTCCAAATCCAATGTTATGAAGCTTCCTCTTCATTTTTTGTTTGTTTGTTGGGTTCTTTTGCCTAAGAATTTTATAGTTTTACCTCTCACATTTGGGTTTTTGATCCATTCTGGGTTTTTTGTTGTTTTGTTTTGTTTTTAGACAGAGAGAGCGGGCATGAGCAGCAGGAAGGACAGCAGGAGAGGGGGAGAGAGAATCTCAAGCAGGCTCCATCCTTAGTACGGAGCTCAATGTGAGACTTGAACCCAGGATCCTGAAATCACGACCTAAGCCAAAATTGAGCTGGATGCCTAACTGACTGAGCCACCCATGTGCCCCCAGTGTCTGATCCATTTTGAACTAGTTTTTGTATATGGTGTAAGATAAAAGTCCAACTCCATTATTTATTTGCACTTGGATATCCAGTTTCCCCAAAAACCTTTTCTTTAAAAGACTGCCCTTTCCTCCCTCAATGGTCTTGATACCCTTGTCAAAATCATTTCATTTTCATATATGTAAGAGGTTATCTCTGGACTTTGTATTCTATTCCATTGGTCTAAATGTCTATCCTTATGTCAGATTCCCATTATTTTGGTTAGTGTAGCTTTGTAGTAAGTTTTGAAATCAAGAAGTGGGGTGCCTGGGTGGCTCAGTGGGTTAAGCCACTGCCTTTGGCTCGGGTCATGATCTCAGGGTCCTATGATCAAGTCCTGCATTGGGCTCTCTACTCAGCAGGGAACCTGCTTCCCTCTCTCTCTCTCTCTCTGCCTGCCTCTGCTTACTTGTGATCTCTGTCAAAAAATTAAATAAAATCTTTTTAAAAAATAAAAAATAAAAGAAATCAAGAAGTGTGAGACCTCATATTTTATTCTTTTTCAAGATCTTTTTGGCCATTTAGTGTTCCCTAATACTTCATATAAATTTAAGGAGGGGTTTTTCTATTTGTGTAAAAAAAAACCTTCAAGGTTTTGAGGCATCGAATCTGTAGACTGCTTTGGGTTGTATCAACGTCTTAATAATATTAAGTCTTCCAATCCAAGAACATGGGCATTTTTTCATTTATTTATCTTAATTTTTTTCAGCACTACTTTGCCATTTTTGGTGTCAAAACTTTCACCTCCTTGGATAATTCATTAGTATGTATTTTTCTTGATACTATTTTAAATGTAATTTTTTCTTAATTTCCTTTGCAAATTATTCATTGTCGGTATATAGAAAAGTCCAACTGATTTTTGTGTAAGTTTTGTATCCTGTAACTCTGCTGAATTGGCTAGAACTTCTAGTACTATGTTGAACAAAAATGGTTACAGAGGGCATCCTTGTCTTTTTCCTAATCTTATAGGAAAATATTTCAGTCTTTCACCATACAGTTTATGTTAGTTGTGTGCTTTTCATGTATGGCTTTTATTATGTTGTGTTAGTTTCCTTTTATTAGTAGTATTTTTAAGTGTTTTCATTATGAAAGATGCATTGAATTTTGTCAAACTTTTTTCTGCATAAATTGAGATAATCGTGTGGGTCTTTTCCTACATTCTGTTAATGTAGTGTATTACATTGATCCATTTTTCTATGTTAAACATATGTTTCACATATTCTTGCATTCCAGGAATAAATCCCACTACATCATGGTGTATAATCCTTTTAATAGGCTGTTCAATTCTGTTTGCTTAAATTTTGTTAAGGATTTTTGCATCAATATTCATCAGGGATATTAGCCTATAGTTTTTTCTCTTGTCTTTGTCTGGTTTGGATAATCAGGATATGCTAACCTTACAAAATGAGTTTGAAAGTGTTCCCTCCTCTTCTTTTTTGGAAGAGTTTGAGAAAGATTGGTATTAATTCTTCTTTAAATTTTTGGGAGAATTCACCAATGAAACCATATGGTTCTGGACTTTTCCTTGATGAAGGGTTTTTGATTATTGATTCAATTTCCTTACTAGTTATAGATTTGTTTAGGTTTTCTATTTCTCCATGATGCAATCTTGGTAGGTTGTATGTGTCTAGGAATTTATCCATTTCCTGTAGGTTATCCAAGTTGTTGATGTACAGTTGCTCACAGTATTTTTTATTTCTGTAAAATTGGTTGCAAAGTTCCCTCTTCATTTCTGTTTTTAATTGAGTCTTTGTCTTTTATTCTTAGTAAATCTAGCTAAAGATTTGTCAATTTTGTCAATGTTTTGGAAGACACTACTCTTGATTTCAATGATTTTGTCTATCATTTTCCTCTATTTTATTTACCTCTGCTCCAATCCTTATTTTCTTCCTTATGCAAACTTATGTTTAGTTTATTCTTCTTTTCTTTTCTTTTATTCTTCACACTTTAATAATTGGATAAAACAAAAACAAAGTTGGACTTTGGCACAATGAAGCAGAACTGAACCAAGACTAGATTAAGCAGGCAGAACTCTAGTACCTTGACAATACCTCTTACATAATTATGATGTAACAGTGATAATAATGTGTGGAATAATTAAAATCAGGTAATATTTTGTCAGGGTTTTCTTCCCTAAAGGGAACCCCAGGGGAAGATCTAAGAAAAATCTGCAGGTATATTTTATGTCACAGAGATAAGATGAGACCATAATTTGAATTATGTATGAAGCCTTGAAATCTGGTGTGCATGTATAATATCACCTGAGGATAACCAATTATCTATTGTTTGTCCAATGCATTTTAATCTCAGTCTTATCGTAGTTGTGTGTCAGTATTATGTCTCTAGCTCTATCCTTTATATCACTGCCTAGAAGGATTTTGAAAGCTTTTCCTCCTGGTAACTAGGATGGAGTAACTGAGAACGAACCAGTGGTTAGAGCCTATCGCTCACTTGCTTCTAGAAGATACAGACATGTAATTTGTTACTCTAGATGCAAAATACTTAAAAGCGAATCATTGATTTTTATGCCTTTAAAAATGAGTTTACTGTTACTTTTTAAAATGTAGGCATTTATAGCTATAAACTTCCCTCTTAACACCTCTTGTACTTTTGTTGCATCCCGTAAGTTTGGGTGTGTTATGTTTTCATTTTCAGTTATCTCAAGATATTTTCTAATTTCTCCTATAATTTCTTCTTTAACCTATTCACTTTGAGAATATATTGTTTAATTTCCACATATTTGTGGCCTTTGCCTATTTCTTTCTATTGTTTATATCTAGTTTCATTCTTTTGTGATCAATCAGTAAGGATACTCTGAATGATTTTAAGTTTATTAAAATTATGACTTGTTTTGTGGTCTAACATAAGGTCTATCCTAGAGAATGTTCTATGTGCACTTGAGAAAAAAGTGTACTTTGCTGTTATTGGATTAGGTGATCTGTATATATCTGTTAGGCCCACTTGATCTATACTGCCATTCAATTCTCTATTTCCTTATTGACTTTGCTTTATTGATCTTCTCTCTGGTTGTTTTATTACTGAAAATGGGGCAATAAAGTCTGCTATTATAATTGTAAAGCTGTCAATATCTCCCTTCAATTTTATTTTTACTATATTTATTTAGGAGCTCTGATGGCTGATGCATATATGTTTAAATTATTATATCTTTTTGTGACCTTTTTATCATTAAATAATGTTCTTTTTTGTTTCTTGTAATAATTGTTTATTTAAAGTCTATGTTTTTCTGATATAACCACCCCTTTCAGAGTGTCTTTTTTCATTCTTTCACTTTCTACCTATGTGTGTCCTTCAACTAATGTGAGTCTCTTTGTAGATAACAGATAGTTAGATCCTATTTTAAAATCCATTCTGTCAATCTACCAATCTGTGTCTTCTGACTGAAAAGTTTAATTTATTCACATTTAAAATAATTACTGATACAGAAGTACTAACTATTAGCACTTTATTTCTTTTCTGTATGCCTTGCAGGTTTTCTGTCTCTCATTTCCTCCCTTACTATCTTCTTTTGTGTTTGGTTTATATTTGTAATGACATGTTTTGATTACTTTCTAATTTCCATTTGTTTATATTCTATAAGTATTGTCTTTGTGGTTATCATGGGGATTACATATTATATCCTAAAGTTATAACAATCTATTCTAAGCTGATAACAACTTAAGTTCAATTGCATCAAAAACACTATTCCTTTACTGCTTTGCGTCCCCCACTATTTTGTTATTATTGCCACAAGTTACACACATATATATATATATAGAGAGAGAGAGAGAGTGTGTGTGTGTGTGCACACACACACAGATTTATAATTCATTTAATGTTCTTTTCCCTTAAATTCTATAAAGTAATAAATGATAGAGTTTGGACCAAAATTATAATGATACAGTTTTTATATTTGCCCATGTGTCACTTTTACTGGAGAATTTAAATGTTTATATGGTTTTCAGTTACTGTATAGCATTCTTTATTTCATCTTGAAGAAATCCCTTTAGCATTTCTTGTAGGACAAGTCTAATGGTAATTAACTCCCTCAACTTCTATTTATCTGGAAATATCTTAATTTCTCCTTCATTTTTGAAAACAGTTTTGCCAGATACAGAATTCTCAGGTTTTTGGTTTTGTTTTTGCTTTCTTTCAGCACTTTCAGTGTATCATTGCATAGCCTTCTGGTCTGCAGGCTTTCTGCTGAGAAATATGCTGACAATCTCAAGAATCCCTTGTATTTGATCAACTAGTTTTCTCTTGATGCTTTCAACACATTTTGTGTTTGATTTTTCACAGTTTGATGTATTGTGTCTCAGTGTGGGTCTCCTTTGAGTTTACTCTACTGGGAATTTGTGCTTCTTGTATTATATTTCCATGTCTTCCCTCAAATGTGGGGATTTTTCAACCACCATTGCTTCTTCAAATAAGCTTTCAGCCCCATCCTCTCTCTGTTCTCTTCCTAGGATTCCCATAATGTACAGATTGATCTACTTGTGGCACCCCGTAAGTCCTTAGGCTCTCTTTGCTTTTTTTCAATCTTTCCTGTTTTTGGTTCTCAGATTTCAAGTGACTTGTCTTTAAGTTTGCTAATTCTTTCTTCTGCCGGCTCAAACCTGCTGCTTAAATCCTCTAATGAATTTTTCAATTTTGTTATTGTGTTTTTCAGTTCAAGAATTTCTGTTTGCTTCTTCTTTATAATTTCTGTTTGCTGACACTCTCATTTTGTTCCTATACTGTTTTCCTTATCTCCATTACTTCTCTGAATCTTCACAAAAAAGCCTGGTGTGGAAGTTTATGATTTTTTTTTCAGGCCTTTTCTGGACATACATCTTCCTTGGGCCTGTGTGTGTGTGTTTTATCCTATTCCTCTAGACTCCTGGCTGCTTTTAAATGCCCTAATTTCCCTAAGAGTCTCACCCCATTTCTTTTTCAAAGCCTTAAATGTTCTGTTGTACTCCTCTGCCTCTAATTTCCTGCCCCAAGGTAGCCAGAGGTTTACAATCTCCCTAACACTCTTTTGCATTAGTGTGCCTGCCAATGATTCTAGCAAACTTCAACCTGACAGCCAATCTATGCCATTGCTCCCATCAATGCTTCAAGGCAGGCAAGACAGAAACCAGTCCTGTGTACAGCCCCATATAAGCCAGAACATTGCAAATAAGCTCTTTCTTTTCCATCCTAAATGAAGAACTGGGAAGTGGTTGGCTTCCTCCCATGACATACCAAGTAGGAATTAGGACAAAGGTGAGCAAAGAGACGATAAAATTCCCTAGCTTAACTGTGGCTTTTCCTTAAGTAGGAATTTATTAGGTTGCTGCAGATCCTTAACTGGTTTCTAGAGTTCCCACAAAGCTACTCTGGTCGGTATGTTGTTTATTGATGTTTCTGTGGCTAAATAAAGGGTCTTCCTAGTTTGCCATCTTCTGTAGTCATCTTTTTAAAAGACATAAATTGGTGGTATCTCTCCCATAAACTGGATTATTATTCATTGTCTTTGTTAAAATAAAATCCAAACTCCTTGGCCTTCAGTCATTGTATAACATGTCCCAAGCTTGCTTTCCTTTCCGACTTTAATTTGTCCCATTCTTCCCATTTCTCACTAACCTTTAACTACAAGAGTCCTCTCCTAGTCTCAGAAATGCTCAAGTTCCTCCTGACTTGATGTCTTTTCATTTTTATCTAGAATACCATTCCTTCCCTCTCTGCATTGCTATTGCCTATATTTTCCCCATAAGTGTTATCTTAAAACACCCCTGCTCAGGAAAATGATCCCTTACGTTTCAGTAGGGTTAGTCCCATTTTTATATGCATCACAACACCAGGCATTTTTCCTTCATATTGTTTTTCAACTACAAATATCTAGTTTTAGGTGAGTCTTAGGGTGGTATTTATTCAAGATCAATCTCCCCTGTTAGCCAGTGAACTCTTTGGTACAATGAAAATGTCTGGTGTATACTGCTATGTCCACAGTACCCATCACAGTTCCTAGGTCACAGCAGGTACTCCAAAATATTTTTGTTTGTTTCTTTGGTGAAGAAATGAAGCTTCTCATTTGTATATTTGCCTTATTTTACTTGCTTTCCTCTTTAGTCCTGTAGAGACACTGCTGCACACAGATTTCCTTTCTAGTTTTAATATTTACACACTAAACTGGACTGTCTCAATGTCTTCCATCTTCCATCTCAAAGTCTTATGCCCAGGCTAACCTAGGGCAATGTCACAAAGTGGCAAAGCTTTCTTTTAAGTGTCCTCTGCCCACTGTAATCATTTTCTTTCCCTTCAGGTAGCCAGTGCTCTCATCCTGGGAAGAGGTAATTGCATTTATAAAATGACCTTGAGTTCCTACTAAATTCTGGACTGACTTCATCAAGAGGCCCTCTTAGCAGCAGACAGTGCATAAATATAAAGCAGAATTGCTCACGTCACTGACAGGCATGGAAGAAATGTAATTTTGGAGGGAGTTTCTCTACAACTTTCAAGTAATGATGCTGAGTCCCTTTTGCTCAGTCTCATTCCTTCTTTTATTCCTTCATTCATTGCAATATTTTGAGCACCTACTACATGAACAGTATATGCAGGAAGGAGTGGTGCAAAGATTAGTAAGATTTGATCCCCATCTTTATTTTTTTAAAAAGATTTGATTTATTTATTTATTTATTTGACAGAGAGAGGGAACACAAGCAGGGGGAGTGGGAGAGGAAGAAGCAGGCTCCCCAACAAGCAGGGAGCCCAACAGCCTGGGCCTGATCCCAGGACGCTGGGATCATGACCTGAACTGAAGGCAGCCACTTAACGACTGAGCCACCCAGGCACCCCTGATCCCCATCTTTAAATACATCCTAACAGAAGAGATGGATACTTGAATAAATAATTATGATACATACCCAATTATTAATTCATTCAACAAACATTTATTGAGAGCTTACTCTGTCAGGCTGTGGGGAAACAAGTATGAAAGAAATATTCTTGCTCTCAAACATTTTAGAGTATAAAGACAAACATACTTGCAAGCAATTACTGTTAAAGTACATTGTCAAGGTCTCATAGAAGTGGGAAATAATAGCCTCATATAATTCTTTCAGCAACACAGCAACAAAGACAATTTCCACCCTCAAGAATATTTTGCTGTTGGTCCCTTTAACAAAGGGCAAGAAGACAGACCATTTTTTTTTTTCCAGAAGGAAACAGTACAATATAAAGGGAAAATTATGATGAAGGAAGACAAAAGAACCTATAAAATACAAGGAAAGAAATGTCAAGAGGATAAAAGGTTAGAGTAAAATCACACTTAAACTTTTAATAAGGTCAAATGGGAACCAATTAAAAACAATAATACTTTCTCAATTCAGTTCCACAGCTAAAGGGGTGATGGGACATTGCCAGGTCACTAGTTCAATTCCTTGCCTCTAGGTTTTACTCAATTTCAACTATCCTGGGTAGTGACTGTGATGTTCCCACCTGTATGGGCTAGTTTTCATGCAATAGCTTTATTTTCACCAATTAAACCCCTTCATTTATTTTACCTTGGCAGAAGAAACCAACAGAATCAGCTTCCATTTGTAATTTATTGGTTTTTCTAGAGCTTCTCAGGGGCAGTATCTGGCACAGATTTCTGCAACACGTGTGCAGTGAGACACAGACTGCCTAGAACACACGCCTTTAATCTTTGATACGAAACTGTTATGAAGAATAGAATATGAGAACCTAAAACACAGGGCAGTGTCTTAGCCTATTTTTGGTACTTTGAGGAACTGATACTTAGCAAGTGTTTGAATTCCTTTGTTTGTATTAAGGATCCAAATTATAAAATGTATGATATTTTTAAGGTCCCTCTCATATGCTCTGTCCACATCCCACCTCAGGATGCACTAATCCATTCCTCAGCTTTTCAACATCAAAGGGCTTTTGTGTTTGGATAAAACTGACTCCTTGTTACATTGCTTAAATGTTCAATTTATTATATAATTCTCAATAAAATGTATAAGTTAATTTTCCTTAAATATCTCAAGCTTTATTATAAGAATAATTAAATCTCCTTAAATAATTTCAATAGACTTGAAAATTTATCCTGGATAATTCTTTTGAACATCTTAAGCATCCTTATCAGTAAATAAAACATACAGAAATACAGTGTTTTCAAAATGTATAACTACACACTAGAGGATTAACATGTGCTTGATTTATTACTTCTATATCTCCTTACATATTGCTAGTGTTACGGGAATACTTTGACACTAGCCCAGAGTTATCCAAAATAAAGAACATATACAACTCAACACCCCAAAAAACAAATAATCTGATTAAAAATGGGCAGAAGACATGAACAGACATTTTTCCAAAGAAGTCATCCAGATGGTTAACGGATACCTGGAAAGATGCTGAACATCACTCATCATCAGGGAAATGCAAGTCAAAACTACATGAGATATCACCTCACACCTGTCAGAATGGCTAAAATCAACAATACAGGAAACAATAGGTGTTGATGAAGGTATGGATAAAGGGGAACTCTCTTAGACTGTTGGTGGAAATGCAAACTGTTGCAGCCATTCGGGAAAACAGCATGGAGGCTCCTCAAAAAAGGAAAATAAAAAACTACCCTGTGATCAAGCAGAAGTATGTTTAATGAGGTATTAACCATTTTTAACTCCTCTGATCAAAACTTCTGAAACTCTCAAAGAGAAAAAGTTACAGTAATTTTAGTCCTGAATTCACCAAAAGTAACAACTGATTCTTAACCTAATTAACAACCTTAACTTTAACAATGATGTATTCCAAAAGCAGAGAACTCTATTAAGCAAATTCAGAGTGATTCATATATTAATTGGTTCATCCTTCAGCCAACATTTATTTAGCATTTACCATGTGTCAGGTACTTTTTGAAGGCAAATTCCATTTCTATGAGAGTTGCATTCCAAGGGAAGATGGAAGATACCCAGTCATTCCATCCCAAAATAAATATTGTATATTATATATCATACAGCAATAAGTGCAAAGATATAAAAGAGACAGAGAATAATAAGGAAGGTGCCACTTAAGTGGGGGAAGTTAGAGAGGACTTCTCAGATGAGTTAGCACTTTTTTAAGTCCCTGATTGAATTCACTTTCTCTTATTTTGCATAATAGAAGATATTAAGCCTAACAATATACATTCTTAATTGTATAAAGTCTTGTCCAAGATCACTGTGCCCAAAGTTTTAAGTAGAAGAATATAAATACTAATTACGGATTACTTAATCTACCTCCTGTTCTTGAGCACTCACTCACTTCAACAGTAATTCAGTTTATAATGTGAAGTGCCACTTGTGGCTGGTGAAACAGTGAAGTCAGCCTGGGGCAACTAGTATGTTAACCTGAGCTACATTAGGGCAATTTATAGAAAGCACGTTATTCTAGACTCACTTATTAGTCTACAAATATCATTCTCTTCTGAGTTCCTTGTCTGTTTAGTATGCTAATGGTTAGTGGTACTCTTCTTTAATTAGAGTACAGCCATGACATTCCTTTTTCTGCCCCACCCCATCATTTTTTGTTGTACTTCATTTCAAATATCCTACAAATCACTCAAAGTCTCCCTTACCCAAAATTAAGAATATATATATGGAAGGGCTCCCATATTTCATTTGATAGTTGATTCTGTGACATACTGTCCAAATTCACCTTCAAGACCAAAGGACCTATTCTCCCAGCTGCTGGAAGAGCGGCCAGAAGACCGTCTTCAGCTACCAGCCCTCTTTTAGAGGTGCCTTGGTTGAAGAGAGCTGCCTTGCCCAAAGTTAAGCCCCTTCCCTGGACATCCTTCATCCACTGATTGGTCAACACATGAGTTAAAAGGCCCAGTCCCCTCACCTCAACTCAGGACAGTGCTGCAAATCCAATCCACACCAAGAGCTCCCCATGGGTTGATGTGGCCACCACCTTTTCCTTCTGCTCAATCTTGTTTTTTTCTCTTCCCTTACACAGTAATTTTTTTCAGAACACTCTCTAATAAGCTATCACATTCCAGGGAGAATAGTATAAATTTAGTGGTTTCTATTAAGAACCTAAGGGATCCAAGGGTGATGATCTCCATCAATTTCTCACTTAATTCACCATTTACTCACCAAAAAGAAACCAGATGGATTCTGAATAATAACATTGGATGACCAAAAACTCAACTAAGCAGTAGTAGCCCAAATGCAGTTGCTTGCCAAATGTAGCATCTTTGACAGTATATATTACTATGACCTCATGCACATGGTGTATGACCAGCGATTTGTCAAACACAATACTTTCTTTTTTCAAGATAATTCTTTTATTATGTTATGTTAGCCACCATACAATAATTAGTTTTTGATGCAGTGTTCCATGATTCATTGTTTGCGAATAACACCCAGGGCTCCATGCAATACATGCCCTTAACACCCATCACTGTGCTCACCCATCCCCCCCACAAACCCTCAGTTTGATTCCCAGAGTCCACAGTCTCATGGTTCATCTCCTCCTCTGATGCCCCCCCTTCATTTTCCCCTTCCTTCTCCTAATGTCCTCCATGCTATTTCCTATGTTCCTATGTTCCACAAGTAAGTGAAACCATAAGATAATTGACTTTTTCTGCTTTTTCTGCTTGACTTATTTCATTTAGCATAATTTCCTCCAGTTGCATCCAGGTTGATGTAAATGTTGGCTACTCATCCTTTCTGATGGCTGAGTAATATTCCATTGTATATATGGACCACATCTTCTTTTTCCATTTGTCTGTTGAAGGGCATCTTGGCTCCTTCCATGGATTGTCTCTTTGTTTCCTTTTTCTGTTGACTGTTTCCTTTGCTGTGCAGAAGCTTTTTATCTTGATGAAGTCCCAAAAGTTCATTTTTGTTTCCCTTGCCTTTGGAGCTGTGTTTTGAAAGAAGTTGCTGTGGCCAGTGTCGAAAAGGTTACTACTTATGTCCTCTTCTAGGATTTAGATGGATTCCTGTCTCACATTGAGGTCTTTCATCCATTTAGAGTTTATCTTTGTGTATGGTATGAGAGAATGGTCGAGTTTCATTCTTCTATACAGATCTGTCCAATTTTCCCAGCACCATTTATTGAAGAGACTGTCCTTTTTCCTTTAGATATTTTTTCCTGATTTGTCAAAGATTAGCTGACCACGGAGATGAGGGTCCATATCCTGGCTCTCTTTTCTGTTCCTTGATCTATGTGTTTGTTTTTGTGCCAGTGCCATGCTGTCTTGGTGATCACAGCTTTGTAACAGAGCTTGAAATCAGGCAATGTGATAACCCCAGCTTTGTTTTTCTTTTTCAACATTTCCTTGGTGATTCGGGGTCTTTTCTGGTTCCATATAAATTTTAGAATAATTCATATATTCTAACACTCAAAAAATGCTTTCGGTATTTTGATTGGGATGGCATTGAAAGTATAGATTTCTCTGGGCAGCACAGACATGTTAACAATGTTTATTCTTCCAATCCATGAGCATGGAATGTTTTTCCATCTTTTTATGTCTTCTTCAATTTCCTTCATAAGTGTTCTGTAGTTTTTAGAGCTACAGCATCCTTTTCAGATTAAAACTCCTCAGAGTGTAGGGACAGAGGAAACATTTCTCAATTTCATAAAAACCATCTATGAAAAGCCCACAGCAAATATCATTCTCAATGGAGAAAAGTTGAGAGCCTTGCCTTTAAGATCAGGAACACAACAAGGAGGCCCACTCACCACTATTAATCAACATAGTATAGGAATCAGATAACAAAAAGAAATAAAAGATATTCAAACAGGCAAAGAAGAAGTCAAACTCTCTTTGCAGATAACATGATACTTTATGTGGAAAATCCAAAAGACTCCACCCCCCCCCAAATTACTAGAACTCATGCAGCAACTCAGTAATGTGGCAGGATACAAAATCAATGCACAGAAATCAGTTGCTTTCTTATATACTAACAATGAAACTGTAGAAAGAGAAATTAGGGAATTGATTCCATTTAAAATAGCACCAAAAAGCTTAAGGTACCTTGGAATAAACCTAACTAAAGAGGTAAATAATCTGTACTCTAGAAACTACAGAATACTTCAAACACATTGTTTTCTTTCTTTTCTAAGTTAATTTTACTTTTTCAGTGTCTCAAGATTGATTGTTTATATACCACACCCAGTGCTCCATGCAATCCGTGCCCTCCATAACACCCACCACCAGGCTCACCCATCCTCCCACTCCCTCCCCTGCAAAACCCTCAGTTTGTTTCTCAGAGTCCACAGTCTCTCATGGCTCATCTCTCCCCCTGATTTACCCCACTTCACTTTTCCTTTCCTTCTCCTAATGTCCTCCATGTTATTCCTTATGTTCCACAAGTAAGTGAAACCAACACATTATTTTCTAACTACAGTTTTTAAAAAATCAGAAAGAGTTCATATTCACTTGGAATGGATTAGAGTATATATTTGCAGTCTTGCCCAAAGGCTATGTTAGCTCTTCTTCCCGGTCATAAAATAGTTTTAAGAGATGTTGACTGACTAGGCATACCATAGAAAATCTCATTGATGAACTGTAGCTAAGATGTCATGCAAACTGGATGAGATGAAAAAGAAGTGGCCACTATACTGTTGGCCTAAGTAAAATATGTGCATAACAGAGGGTGGCAGATACATCCTATAAAAATTTAGGTCCTGCCACATCAGTAACATTTTTGGGAGTCTTAATGGTCTTGGGCATTCAGGACATCCCCTCCAAAGAAAGGAAAGATTATCACAATACTTACATCCTACCACAAAGAAGAAGAACCTTACCTAGCATATCCCATAGCCAAGAATACAGTACCAAGTCATATGTCAGGCAGCATAGACAATTTCTAGCTTTGAGCAAAAACCAAAGAAGGAAAATAATGTATAGCATGGCGGTACAAGTATCCCTCTCACTTGAGTAGCATAACCCACCAGAATGCAGTAGTGTTAGACATATCTGTGTTAGGATAAGGTGTCATATGGTGTTTACAGCAAGCCCAAATGGAAGAATCACAGCACAAATATATAGGGGTTAGGTGTAACATCACGCCGTCTAAGACAGGCATTTACACACCTTTTGAAAAGTAGGTCCTGGTATACTACTGGGCTCAGGTATAAATGTAGGGCCTGATCATGGACACCAAATAACGAGGAAGCCTGAACTTCTCATTATGAGCTGGGTACCATCACACAGCAATCATGAAGTCAGGTAAGTCCAGGACCAATCCATCATGCAATAGAAGAGATACACCTAACACCAAGCATTAACAGGACCAAGAGACATAAAAAAGCAATATAAGCTGGTAGCTTAGACCCTGAAGTTATCTACTGTTGTTGCTGTGGCACTTGACCATTAAGTCATACTTAACATCACATGGGAAATCTCTTACATAGTCAATGTACTAGACCATAACAGATATGTTATGAGTTGGGATATGTTTTTTTCTTGGAAAAAAAAAAATCCAGGTTTGGTTACAAATGGATTCTCTTGATATATGGGTGAAAGCTGGAAATGGATGAGGGCCATATTGTATCTTGACTTAGAGGTGGCTCTTGACAATAGTGGCAAAGGGAAATGCTCCCAACAGGCAGAGCTTAAGGCAGTGCAGTTCTTTGTGAGGTTATAACGTGCCTGGCCTTATGTGCAGTGGTGAATGACTTGACCAGAGCTCAGTGGTCAAGAAGAATAAAAACTGGAAGGGCAGGAAAAGAAGGTCGGGGATAAAGGGATTTCGGCAAAACTATGGGAACAGACATGAACTGTGAAAATCTTTGTATCAAATGTTAACACCTTTAACACCTTTAAGAGAGCACCCATTATAGAAAAGGCACTAAATAACCAAGTGGACAATCTAACTTAATTAGCTGGTATCAGTCAGTCTCTGCCATCAACTTAGCCAGTGCTAGCACAATGGGCACATAAATGAAACAGAGTGGCAGGGACAGAAGCTATTCACAGGCTCAGCAGCATTGCTTCCACCTACCAAGGTTAATCAAGCTATTGATCTGACTGAATGTTCAATCTGCCAGGAACAGAAACCCAACAGTAATTCCCTAGAATGGCACCATCTCTATAGGAGACCAAAGAGCCATTTGGTGGATACATTGGACCTTTTAGCTTGGAAGAGGCTATAATGCATGTTGACAGGAACAGACACATGTTCAGGGTTTAGATTTGAATTTTCTGCCTATAGCATGTCAGTCATGTATATCCACCACTATTTAGGATTGACAGTGTTAGATTAACCAGTGTCATCCTAAATAAGATAATGTCAGACAAAGGGACCCACATCAAAGAGAGGAGGTACAGGAATGGGTACCTGGCACCTGACTCTGAGATCACTGGTCATGTCAACTACCAAACTGACTGAAACCTGCTAGCCCAAAGGAGTAATGGAGTGACCTCCTAAAAGCACAGCTGAAGCACCAGCTTGAAGGCCATCCTGTCAATATGGTGCTCCATCTCCAAAAGGAAATGTATACTCTAACTCAATGGTCTTAATGTGGTGCTATGTCCCAGGTGAAGGAATACATGGCGCCGAGAACTGATACACAGAAGCAAGTGTGGTCCCACTTACCACCACTCCCACTGACCCACTTGAGTAAGTTGTGCTTCCCATTCCTTAACTCTAGGAACTACATGGTCTGATGTTCCACTTTTCAAAGGGGAAGTGTTTCCAACAGGGAGCAGAAAGATTCCAGTTGTACCAGAAGCTTTGGCTAGCACCTGGTCATTTCAGCTCCTTGAGCCAAATGACAAGCTTGTAACAGAAAAAGGAGTCACCATCTTGGCAGTGGTAATTAACCCTGATTATTGGGAGAAAGGAAGACTTCTTGTATACAATGGGAACAGAAAGAAGTATGTCTGACATCCATGTGATCCACCTGCCCAAGCTTGAGGCAAGTGGACTAATGCAACTAAGGCTTGAAGAGGCCAAGGTAAGCAAAGGCTCAGGATGGTCAGAATCATGCCAACAGGAAAACCACCAAAACTAGCAGAAGGTGAGGGAAATCTAGAGTGGATAATGGAGGAGGGAGATGGTGAGTATTACCTGAGACCTTAACGCTATCATTAGCAGTGCTAGTTTATCCTACCAAACTTACTCTTATAAGAATCCTCCATGAGAAGAAACCTATTGGAATCCTGGAAGTATTTAAGTTATCCTTAGTATGTATATGAAAAAGTGAATCCAAGATGTACAAGCACTTCATTGATATGCTGCCAAGATGCCCCTTTTAGGAATGAAGATGTTATTCTACCAGCTTCTGGAACTGCTGCCAGCTGTCAGCTGCCTTTGTAAAGTGCCTTGGCTGAAGAGAGCCTCCTTGCTCAAGGTCATGGTTCCTAGCTGTGTGCAGCACATAAAGACTGATCATGGGGTTTTAAAGTCCGGTCCTTTGCCCAACTCAGAACAACCCCCAAGGTCCATCTCAGTTTCAGATATTCCTCTGGATCACCTATGACCTTCATTAGACAGCACTGCAGTCCAATTTTCCCCTGTGCCCAACTCTGCTTCCCTCTCTTCCATTCCATAGGTTTTGCAGCCAAGAGAACTCCCTAATAAGTTTTCTGCTCACTAATCTCCATGTCATTTCAAAGAACCCAATGTATGAAACTAGTGATGGTACCATATCAAGTAAACTCGTGCTGTAGACCAGAAATGAAGAGACTGGTTCTAATCAGATGTTTGGTTCTAATGTGTTGATTGATCTCAACCAAGTCAATAAACTATATGACCTTTATCTTCCTCATCATCTTCATTGAGAAGAAAAAGTAATTGCTGTGGTCCATAGTCCTAGAACTAAGAACCAGAATTTAAGTCCCTGAGTGGCTATTAATTGGTTTTTGCGACCTTGTGATTATCACTCCAAACCTCTGGGCCCATCTCTAAAATGAGAGGTAGACTAAATGATCTTTATTTAGTGTCCTTTATAGCTCTAATAGCCTTCCAAACCTAAGTATATAAATCCCACATCATTATTTCTGTAACTTAGCATTTAAGATGGCATTTTCAATTTTATCAATAACTTTGTTGCCAAGAAAAAAATTTTTTCAGTCCTTATGAAAAAACGTTTATAGTTCTTGCCAAAAAGAATTATTATTTTTTTAAATCCTATTACTTCATTTTTCTCATCTCTTTGTTCCTCCCTTATTGACCTTCTCTGAAATCCTTTTTGGCATGTATGTCCCCTGCCCCCATTCCTAGGAGACTCTGAGCAAATAATAGGGGAGTAAAATGAGTATTCAGTATTGGCATACAAGTATTATAAAGCTTAGTTTCATGTTCTCTTCCCTTTTCCCTGTGTTTACAGCCTCTGCTGCATTATACAGGCTCTCTAGCTTATTTCTCTTAGTCAATATTTATAGCATATTTACTACCAAAGCTCCTCCAGAAGCATTTTCAAGTCTTACCAAATGTTCTTCCTTCCCTAGTACCTATCTGCTCCTTTCCACTCTGTCTGAACCCCTTTCTGGTCATTATCATAGGGGTTGCCTGAAACAACCCCTTCTGCTCTCCCTGCTCTGCACTAACTGGCCCCCGACATTCCCATGAAAAGGGAAAGAGATACCAACACATTGCAACAGGAGCGATTAGAAACGGGGTTGGTGGCTGGCTGTGCCACTCTGGACATCTGAGGAGGAACCAAAATTAGAAACGAGCTGAGTCTGTTCAGGGCTTAGTGCTGTCAGAGGAGTTTCCTCAGTTAGTTCTCGAGGCTATATTTTCTGAGTCATCTTTCACAGCTCACAGACCAAAACTCATAACTCATATGCTCTGTTCTCCATCAAGACACAGTTAATGTCAGAAAGTGGTTACTCTCTAAAGGAAGATCTTTACTCATGTCCTGACTGACAGCCCACAGAGTCCATGAAATGAAGGTCGCAGTGCTCACCTGTATCAAAGTTGCAGTGAAAATCATTTTAAGTCGTTCAATAAAAGCATACCCCCTCTTCTCCTTCTCATCTCTCTCAAAGTACTCTAGAAAGAATCATGTTAAAAATAAATATGTATTCGCCTGGTTTGCAGACTCTAAGCTATGTGAACCAGAGACTTCATGGCAGAGTAGGGAAAGTGAGAAGCAGTGGGGCTCCTGTTAATGTCTCCCAGATGCTCTCTACTGCTTGTTACCTTCTCAAAGTTCCTTTAATCCTTACTGCTCAATGAATGTCAACAAGAGTCTTTGGTTTATTTATTTCTTTTCAAATCCTGCCATTAAATTGCCCTGAATTGGTAAGAGGATAAAGCCCAGCTCTGATAAACTAAACTATCCCTAATTCTGAGTATTCTTGTTACGAACTCCTTAAATCCCAAAGTAGTCCAAGTTACCCTATTCTCAGTTCCTGGTTTAAATAGTTTTAAGATAAGCATTTGCTGCTCCTCATCCCATAAGGTCAATGAACACACTCAGAATTATTTTCTTTCTTTCTTTGCGTATTGACAGAGATCAAATCACAACTATTCTACCTATCCTGCTGTTCGACAGAGCTCAGAACACTGACATAAGGTCAGAGAGGTAACATTAATGCCACACTATGTGCAAGCAAGGAAAGAATGCTGGCTATGAGATTTCTTGAGGAGAAGGAAATGTTTACCTGTGTTCCTCAAAGCCCTTCGGTTCTTTAAATGCTGCTCCCCCAGCCTGTTAACCTTGCACAGTAAGGGAGAGGTTGGAGATGGTGTGCCGCATAAGTGAAACTCTCAGAATAGTTCAAAATGGGGACAGCAGCGCCACCAAGAGACGCTGTGAACAGAAACTAAGAAAAACCAGTATAAAAACACCTTGCACATGAGGGATGCTGGGTTAATCACCAATAACCTAAAGTTTAAAATATATTGGCTGCGATGTTGATTTAAGTGACAGGAGAGGTGTTGCATTACAACGATCTCTTTGAAATTCACACTCAACCTCTTCCATGTTTTTCGGCCATAGCATGCAATATTAGGTGTTAGAAAAGTTTACATTTGTTACTTATTGAAAAATTTGGTCTCTTAGTCATATTGAAAATATAATGCCTGCAAGTACAAAGATGATGGATGGACTCGTAAGTTCCTTAACTCTACTAGCATAACACGTTCTCAGCTCTGCAACGGCAAATGACAGCAATTCCTTCAATTACGAAGAAGAAACTATGGTCATGGGAGCACCATCATGGGAGCATCTAATGATACTGACACCTCTCGCATTCAACCATCTACCCTAGCTGTGGAAATGCGCTATGCTATTAGTCAGGGGAGAGCTGTATTTAACAGGAAATTGACAGCAGCACATTATATCTTGGAAAATTGAGAGCTAAAACATTTCCAAGTACCACGTGCCCATTAGAAATTGCACAGGGTGCTACTTCTGGTATTTTATGACTTCGTGTGCCTTACCCAACAATAATATAGCACTTTTTAGTTTTCTTTTAAGAATTTGCCAACCGTGATCGAGTGATGGGCATTAAGGAGGGCACATGATGTGATGAGACTGGGTGTTGTATGTAACTAATGTATCACTGAAAATTATATAAAAAAACTAATGATGTACTACTACAGGTTGGCTAATTATATTTAAATTTAAAAAAAGAAGAATTTGTCAACTACCCAGCATTCCCTAACATCCATAATAGTAACTGATGACATTTGTACATTTGTATAATGCTTTAGAGTTTTCAAATTGTCTATAAATATATCCTACTTGATTAAATTCATTCAACAAATTTTAAGATCTGAAAATGAGCCAGGAAAATAACCTTCACACGTAAACATACAATGACAACAATAAGGCAAACTAGGTATTATTACCTTCATCCAGCAAATAAAGGAAAGGAAGGCGGGCATGTAAAGTGGTATCCCAAGATTACAAGATGACAGATTAGAGAAAAGTTTGGCAAACGACCAAAAGATTTGTCAAGATAGTAAAGGTCAGTTGCTTGATAACTCAATTAGCCACATGATGAATATATCAAAAAAAAATGTAGAGCCTCTGAAAACTCAGAAACCTCGATGCAGTTAACTGCTTCCAATTTAATATTTGAAATGAAACCTATAAATTTTACTTCTTTTCATTTTCCCTTCTTTTTCTGTTGAAAGTAGGAAGAAATAAAGAAATGACCAAGTCTGATAACCAACGGGATGCTTTATCTTGTTTGTGCATGTTCCTGACCCTTTGGTTAACTGGTAGTGTCTGTGGACCACTTCTCAGACTAATGTTTTTAATGTACAAAAGAAAATACCTAGGTTTACAAAAGACAACAATTAAAATGAAACAAAGTTATCAACTATCAGAAGGAAAAATTGTGATTTAGTGATATTATGTACTTTTGTATTAACGTATTTAATAACAAACTCTGATGGCAGGTCTACTAGCTACTCTAATTTAAAAATAGTGACAATGACTTCTGTGTTATTCCTTATCCTCCACAAGTAAGTGGGTGGGGGAAAATTGGAGGGGGAGACAAACCATGAGAAACTGTGGACTCTGAGAAACAAATTGAGGGTTTTGGAGGGGAGGGGAATTGGGTGAGCCTGGTGGTGGGTATTATGGAAGGCATATATTGCATGGAGCACTGGGTGTGGTGTCAAAACAATGAATTTTGGAACAGCAAAAAAAAATTAAATTAAAAAAAATAGTGACAAAGCATGAATGGCATTTGCAGAGATCTGCAACAACTGCAGTGTGATATGAAAATATCTATAATTTCTATCGGTGATAAGGTCACAGATACTCTTAATACTACTGTGGTTTGGGGCGCCTGGGTGGCTCAGTGGGTTAAGCCACTGCCTTCGGCTCGGGTCAGGGTCCTGAGATCGAGTCCCACATCGGGCTCTCTGCTCAGCAGGAGGCCTGCTTCCCTTCCTCTCTTTCTGCCTACTTCTCTGCCTACTTGTAATCTCGATCTGTCAAATAAATAAATAAAATCTTTAAAAAAAAATACTACTGTGGTTTGCACCCACATAAATAATTGAAAGAACTGTTAAATTTCAGTCAGTGATTAATAATTAAACAGATGGAATTTTCACAGACCTCTTGAATTCTATCCAAGGGTTTCTTGTGGGTCCACGGATCCTATATGTAAGACTTGTGCGGTAGGAAGAAGGAAAGAGTAAGTGCAACAAGAATGCACAGGAAGTATTCACAGAGGACTGAATTCGCACTAGATTTCATCAGCCCAGATAAGAACACACTGTTTTCTGCTCTCTTCAAGTTCCCCAGAGCCACTGGAACAGCGAAGATACTTTCCAAGAGCACCTGTTGGCAGATTCATGGATGGTCTGACCAGACCTCCTGGCTAAGACCCATTACAGGGTCTCCCTTCCTGAGCTGACTTCCATTTCTCCTGCTAGAGATAGGGGGTCCCTCCTTGACAAAATGAGCATAGAGCCTTGGTGAGCCCAGAGAGTAAGAATGAAATCCTCCCTTATCTCCAGCGGCAGGTGGGGAAATTACAATAGCAAAATGGGAATAAAACAAATTAAAAACATATCAGAGAGAATGTTTCACTTAATATCGCTTCTGCTTGACAAATTGTTTCTTCTCCTAGAGGAACACTTTATTTTATATGACACTAAATGGCAAGAATAAATCAAAAGCATTGTTTAGTTGGGGTAAGGAGAGAAATAAACGTGAATGAATTTAAACCGTAAGTCAAAATGGTACAGATACCTCTGATGAATGACAGCGGTTTACTCTCAATGGTTTCATTATGCAAATTATGTTATTTGTTTTCCAGCTTTACTCAAAACAAACGATGATGCCAGAATAAAAGCAAATTGTATTCTTATCAAACGTCTCATCAATGTGACTTAAAATATTACAAATATTACCATATGCTGGCCTTTTTTTATAATACCCACTGATCATTTAATTCCAAATGTTGACATGACACTGTAATATCACCAAAATTTTTTTTCTTAATAAATATTCTGTGCATAGGAAAGCAACATGGGGAATTAGAGCTTACAGTAAGAAGAACAAAATGAATGTGATTTTTCTGGTCTTTCTGCCATATAAATAAGCTATTTCTTGTTTTATACCAGTAAGTTTATATTTCCTACCACGCCTCCATAGTAACCGTGAAAAGCCAAGTATTCCTGAGTTAAGGAAACAGCAAAAGGAAGCTAATTAAAATAAATTGTTCTCTGGAGCCAGATTTCCTTGGGTGGTAACTTGCCTTTTCCAGTTTAGAAGTCCTCATTCCCCACTCATCTTTTTCCTTCTGAGACTGCCCACCAAGTCTCGATTTTGTTTCCTCTCCTCTCTGCTTAGACGCTTCTCAATTTAAATGCCATGATCTGTTTCCTCCCGTATCTCCCCTGCTTCTCCTCATAGCTTAATCCTAGAGTAATCACACAGAAGGCAGCATGAAATAAGGACAAATTTAAAGTAATGAAAAATGTGATCTTATGATAAGTAAGCATCAAAAGGATATGAAAAATACATGAGAGAAATATTTCAAATTCAGCAAAATCTATTATTTATTTTTTCTTCCCTCTAAGGATCAGAGAAAGACTTGGGATTTAGCAGTAGACGAGCTCAGATTTCACCTATTTAAGAGTCATTTTACTACTAAAATCTTCCTACCCACTGAACTCTCGTCAGTCACCCACCAAAGTAAGTATCATCTTGAACCAGATTTCTTAGAAATCTGAGCAATGTGGGGCACCTGGGTGGCTCAGTGGGTTAAAGCCTCTGCCTTCAGCTCAGGTCATGATTCCAGGGTCCTGGGATCAAGCCCTGCATCGGGCTCTCTGCTCCGCGGAGAGCCTGCTTCCTCTTCTCTCTCTGCCTGCCTCTCTGCCTACTTGTGATCTCTATCTGTCAGATAAATAAATAAAATCTTAAGAAAGAAAGAAAGAAAGAAAGAAAGAAAGAAAGAAAGAAAGAAAGAAAGAAAGAAAGAAAGAAAGAAAGAAAGAAATCTGAGCAATGTTACTGTTAGCACAGAAGAAAACAACAGACCGGGAAAAGAAGGCTTCAGGACTAACAGCAGTCCATCTTGGTCTGCTCACTATTCCATTCAAATCAATGAATACTCATTGAGCATTTGCTCTGTGAAAAGTCTTGAGGAATATGAAATCACTTGCAAAGGCTGCTACAAAGTGCACGGATCAAAAACAAAAAGAAAAGGAGTCGTGGTACCAAGGGGAGATTCTCGAACTAGAAAATTCCATGACCCAGCTTCATTTTCGTAAGGTTATTATTACAGGATAAACTGGAAGAAAAGAGATGTTAGAGAACCACCAAAGAGAGTTCTTTCTTTATGTTTCATATTAATGCTTGACTAATTCTGATTAGCAAATGTTTAGCAAATGTTTTTGCCGAGACGGTGTGTTTGGGCTTTTTTTAATGTTAAACTTTAAAGTCACATCTTAAAAATCCCCTTTTATCTTAAAATTCAAAACAGGCTTTCTGATAAGAGAAAACCAAATTATTCAAAATATTGAAATAGAACCTGATGAACCAATTTAAATAGGATTATCTGAGCAAAGCATTAATAAATAACGTTAGCATCCAAAAAATATGAAATATTAAGGAAATATGTCTACTTTCTTAATCACTAAATTATTTTGGAGGATTTATAGAGAAGGAAAGACCATTCTCCTTCCAAAAGAGAAAAATTTAACATATCCAAGAAAATTTTTAAGTAAAAGTTCAATAGGGCAGCTGAGCCCTGTTGAAAGGACAGATTAATCTATTCTCCCTAACCAAACACCATTAAAGTAAAAAGGAACAGGTATAAACATATGACTACAAAGTACATGGATCCTACACTAACAGGAGATGAAGAATGGTGACATAATTTTGGAAGATGAAGTGTGGATGGATGAACGGTGATTAAATTAGTAGAGATGAGAAAACTGAAATCCCTGCAGCTTTGCAGGGAAGGGTAGGTTGTCAAAAGGGAGCAAAATCTCTCGTAGTTCAGGACACTTGAGCAGTTCAAGAACCGGAGCCACCGAGGAACTCTAATTCTCAAGACAGGGATATGGGTTGGGGCTGACAACAGAGTACTGGTCAAAAATCAGGATACGTACAAAAATCAATTCCATACCTGTATCTTCTTCCTAGACTTACAGCGCCAGGTAGCTGCACCTCCCCTACACTGGCAGAAAACTGGAGACTGTTCTCAGGCTAGATAGAACGGAAGGGGTTCTGGACTCTGGGACTAGAAGTACAGCTGTAGGTGAGAGAGAATCCCACCTATGCACTGACTTGCCCCAAGACCATTGGCAGTAAGGCATCTAGGCTTCAGACAGCCAGAAAAAGCCAGTCCCGAAAAAGAGCCTAGAGAAATAAGTTAAATGTCCACTCAATCCACGGTAAGACCAAACCAACCCCGTTTTCAACACACATACATATGGATAGTGCTTCCAATTTACATTTTCATACCTAATTTATAAACATGATGAATAGCAAAGAATCACCAAACATTGTGGCAGGGCTTCAAAATGAAAGACGAGGGGCACTGGCTGGCTCAGCTGGAAAGGCTTACTACTCTTCATCTCAGGGTCATGAGTTTGAGCCCCATGTTGGGTGGAGAAAGTACTTAAATAAATAAAACTTTTTTAAAAAATGAAAGACAAAATTAAAAAAAAAAAAAAGCAGGGAAGAAGGAAATTATAGGAAATAGAAATGAGAATATGTGCATTCCAAAAGAGAACCTCAAAAAAATCTACAGCGAATATCTTGAAAGTGATGAGAAAAAAAATCACACCCTTGAATTAGAAGAGATGACTATATTAAAAAAAAAAATGTTCCGGAAATAAAAATATCTTTATCTCCCTTAAATTTTTGCTTAAGTGTAATATCCTCAGTGAGGCCTACTCTGACTCTCCTTTTTAAAATGCAGTATTGCCCACCTCTTATTCTTGCAATCCCTGTGTGGCTTTAGCTATGAAAAAATAAGACCCCCTAGAGTAAGGAATTACACTTATCTTTAACACCTATAATGGCCCTTGGCATATCATAGTGGTTCACTAAATGTTGGTGAATGAGTGAATGAGGAGAAAAAAGTCTTTTGAAATTAAAAATATGATAGCAAATGTAGAAAAAAACTAATAGGTTGAAGAATAAAATTAAGGAAATTACCTAGATGGTAGAATAAAAGGACCAAGAGAAATAAGAAAACAAAGGAGAAAAAATTATGCAAGAAATAATACAAGAATATTTTCCAGAACGAGGATGTGATTTTCCAGATTTAAATGGCCCTCTTAGGGCCCACAAAAACAAATGAGAAAGACTCACACCACAGCACATTATTGTGAAACTTCAGAATATCAAGGAGAAAGAGAAGATCCCAAAACTACAGAGAAAAAAGAATTATCTATGAAAATTAGGAAGCCAAGAATCATTAACTTCTCAATAGCAACACCAAAATAGAAGACAGTGGGAAATTACCTTCGAATTTTAGGGAGAAAATAACTTTTAATTTAAAAGACAGTATCATGTGAAACTATTAATCAAATGTGATAACAGAACACACAGTTTCAGACATTCAGGTTCCTCCGATATCAGTTCCTTTGACTTTCTAGGAAAGATGTGGGGGAATGTGCTTCCCCCAAATGAAATGTAATCTAGGAAACAGTTATCAAGAAATCCAGTAATCCTAAAAAGAATGAAGGAGAAAGACAGAATTCCCAAAAATAGTGAAGGGGAAGCGTCCACAACAGCTCTGGAGCAGGCTTTGAAAGTAGCCTGTTAAGATTACAGTAGAAGGAGAAAAGATTCCACAAGGAATTCTGTAAGGGAAAAAAAAAAAAAAAAAAGATCCTGACCACAGTAAGATGTTTCCAGTTCTGGTGAAGCACGTGACTGATTAAATAACAGGTAAAAAGAAACTTAAGAAAACACATTAAAATAAGAAAATATAACTCCAGGGGCACCTTCGTGGTTTAGTCAGTTAAGTGTCTACCTTCACCTGGGGTTATGATTCCAGAATCCTAGGATCAAGCCCCACGTTGGGCTCCCCACTCAGGAGGGAGTCTGTTTCTCCCTCTGACCCTCCTCCTTCTCACGCTCTCTCTCTCAAATAAAAAAATCTTAAAGAAAAAAAAAAAAAGAAAATTTAACTCCAGGAAAAACAAAACCACAGCGAAAAGAAAATATAGTATATTACAGGGCTCAGCCCTGTAGTATCAACAGTCACGATAATAAAAATCATTATCATATATTTATATCATATATATCATATATTTATTATTATCATAATAAACATTCATTTAAAATGGAAATTATGATACAAATGCATTAGGAGGCTAGAGACAGTGGTAGTTGGGGCAGGGGACAGGGAAGCAAGAATGAGTAAAGAAAGCAAAATTCTCAAAATAAGACATCAACAAGTAAAACCTAAAGTTTAAAATCAAGATTCACAGTATAAGCACTTTATTTAGATACCTGGGGGCAACAGTCGAAGACACAGCCTAGACAGTGGAAAATGGCTGCCTCTGTGACACAAAACATTGGATGTGGGAAGGCCGCGTTCTGGGGATATTGCTTTTGTTGGGGAAGGCAGTCAATGTGCACAATCTTTTGGCCCCCAATCAGCTGCACAAAAAAGAACCTAGAGCCTGGAACACTTCCTCACCAAGGGATAAAGAGCTCACAGAGCCCATTATGGAAGCTGGTCTTGCTCTGCCTCTCCTCTACGTGAAGACAGCATCGTTCTACCCAGCACGTGACTGCATCGTGCTTTACTCGAGAACAAGATGCAGTTGGCAGAACCTTTGGGGTCCTCCCCTGGGATCAGTGCTGCTATAGGGTACTCCACTCTCTCAGCATTGATCACCGGGACTCTGCCTGCCATTGTTATTTTATAAGCTTTGTAATACTATTCGACTTACATAGTTATATGCAATTTCTATCTTAATAAACATAAAAATTCATTGAGCATTATTTCAAGTAGTAGTGCTGCAAACAGTACTGGTATAAGCCCCACTGATGGAACTGTAATCACCACGCACACTGGTTTCTGTAACAAATGATGCCCAGTTTCTTTATCATTATTTACTGTTATTAACAAACAATGTATTTGGCCTACCATAGGAAAAAAGTAGAAAACTTGATTATGCAGTTTTGAAACACTGAAGCTCTTTTGTGGGTACATTCTCTAAATCCATACATAAAGGAAAGTGGCAAAACTAATTTAGCTGTGTGGCAATAGGTAGCAGGAAAGAAAAACGAAAGAGCCATTTTTTAAGTAAGCACTCAAGTCCATATATTTGCAGATGGCAGACAAAACAAGATACATCTACCCAGAAGGAAAATACGGGTTCTGGAAGCTTGAGTTGGAATCTGGTGGTTAATGGGATATAGGAAATCAGACGGCAAGGAGGGTACACATTTGTTTTACTTGAATAACAACAGAGTCGGTGGTGATGTTGTTCCCTGAGAGAAGGAACGGGGGAGAAAGAAAAATCTGGAGAGCTGGGAAGTGAAGAGCTGTGTTTTGAATCCTGCTGGGGGTCTTGGTGGTCGACTGGACTTATTGGTCAGAGCGCAGGGAAAAGATCTGGATGAACACTAGAGATTTAGAAGACGAGCACAAAGGTGGTCGGTGAACTTGTGAGCACTGCTCGATAGGGTAGGCAAGATCAATAAAGCACAGTGTGCAGGGTTATACACTAAGCAAGGACTAATAATGTTGAGAAATACCAATAGTTCAAGAAAGAAGAACCTAGGGGTAAGAAAAAAACTGCACAAGGAGACAAAAGAAAAAAGGAATACCAAGGGTATGATTGGTATGACAGCAGCCAAAAGCAGAGAAAAATTCAGGAACGAGAACACAGGTAACTGAGTCAAAGCTACAGAGTGATGAAAGAGGAGCCCATGGAACCAGAAATAAGGCCATTAACAGTCCAGGTGGGAGAGATTTGGGTGGAGCTGTAGGAAGGGAAGCCCTCTTGCACTGGGCTGGCGGAAAGCATGAAGATGAGAAAACTGTAGCATTTACAGATGACTCTACAAACAAGGGGGAGAGAAAGGAGGACTTGAGGCAGTTGCCGAAACAAAGAGTATTACCATTACACAAACAAAACAGTAAACCTTTATCTGCTTGACTAGGCACCTGAATCCCTGCCTATCTCTTCCCCCATCTGCTTTTTAGAAAAACTGATCCTGTGTCAGAAATGCCAGAAAATGTCCGAAGCCCTGATCCAAGCAGAAAAGACCACCCCAAGCCAGTACTGGTCAGATGCCGAACTTCTGGTACTGTTACTGCTAGCAAGTCAAGTTGGCATGGGTGTCATTTACACGTTGCCTCCCTCCCTGACAGTGACCTACAACAGGTGTGTGTTCACCCCACTGGGTTGACACTGTGAGTTCTGACCACTGGCTGACGAGCACAAGTCCCTGCGTTTTTTGCTTGAGCAACTGTCCTTCCTCACTGACCAAGGCTACCAAGCAGCCACCATGCTTCAATACCAGCAGCACTTATAATAGTAAATTACCACTATTTAGTGCTTATTATGTGCCAGGAACCATGCTAACTAAGTCATAGACATTATCTAATTTCCTCCTCTCAACAATTTTATTTTTTCTCTTATTTCTAGGTAAGCAAATTGAGGCTTGAAGAAATAAAGAAACTTACCAACATTCACATCTAATAAGTGCTGAATCTAGGATTTGAACTTAGGTTTACCTAGCACACCTATGAACATAAATTAGAATAGACCTCATGGGTACATTTCTATCCCAATGAAATCAGGCTTCCTGGTGCAAAAGGATTATGGCCTATGCTTCCAGATCGTCAAGCCATAATAGTTCCCCTTGAACAAACCACTGATTGGGCCACACAAGCATAAAACAACAGCCCTGCCCTGAAAGACTTTTTAATCTAGCTGTGGAGATCAGACAAATAGGTTTGAAAATGCAATGAACTATATAAAGTAGCATATGATTAAGGGTCAAATGACTAGTACAGATTAGAAATGCTATTTGGAGGTAAGAGGAAGAAGAGATTCAATCAAGCCGGGAGGATCAGAAAAGGCCTGGGCTAAATCTTGAAAATCTTGAAAAATGGCTCCAATTTTAACAGGAAGAGAAGAGGGAGGAGGATATGAAACCAATCAGCAGATATGAAATTGGGACTGAAATGTTAGTGATAGCAAATGCAGGAAATGAGCAGGTCACTGCCATGTGAGCTGGGCAGAGCCGGTCTTTCTCAGCATAGAAACATCCACGACCAAAGAGGGGAAGCTTTCCCTCCCAAGCTCCCTTAAAGACTCCTAGCCCGATGGTGGTTTTCTTTTCTTCAGCTAATAAAAGGCTTTCATTTTGTGAGATACCGCTCCATCCTACCATTAACCAAACCCCAATTCAAGTTATTTCAGGATGCTGATTTCCTCATATTTCCTGATATGACTCATGCAGTGGCAGCTTGAAGGAACAGGCTTAAAATCTCTAATTGAGGCAGCAAAGAAATAGTGAATTAAACCTTTTCTGTCCTCGCTGCTGCCAAAATTTTACGGAAGAATGGAACACATATATTCATGTTTGTATACGTTATGAGCCAGATCAGTTCATTAAATTTTCACAGAGTGGAAGCAAACTAAAAAAAAATTTTTTTTATATTCTGATTTATTCATCAAAACTTCCAGCTTGATAAATGAGCAGAGGATTTCAGAAAATTGTCTTATACAGGAAAATATCTCTCTATGGAAGGAGGCATTATTATACTCCTGGTTATTATAAATAGGAGTATTAACAACTGTATTTATTTAAGAAATGATGATTAAATAATGAGATGGTGTCTTTGTTTGTTCCAGCTTTTGTTTTTCCAATTTGGTGAGAAGGAGACACAGGAAAATATCTGACTAGGCTTGGGAGTGAAGGATTCAGAAACAATGCAGGGAAGGAACATGTTTGGTATTTTTAAGATGCTCATGTTCTCAGTCATCCTCTAAATACCGTTCTGGGCACTGGAGATTAAATTAAATGACTACAAGTAGTAACATCCGGTGTTAACTTTAGTCCTGTACAGACCTTTGAATGTAAAGCTTTGGGTTTTTCGAGAGGGTGTCATTTTTGACTGTCTGTGAATCTCAGTGCGTGATTACACTGAAGACTTCTCATTTGCATATAATGTCACAATCAGCTCCACTCCATTTGCAGTCAAATGTCCACTGCTAATTGCCAGACATCCAATATTTATGTGTTTAAATATAGTGGATAAATATTTATGCCTGGAAAATAATGAGCTGGATCTTCATTAATTCGAAAAAATAAAGACAAAACAAAAAGGCCATGTGAAGTAGAAGCTGTTCTAAATACCACGCACTGAGAAGATTATGTTTCTGGCTTTTAATCCATATTCATTTCAATGTCCCCACAGGAACACGCTACGACTCTTCAGTAAATGATTGTGGGATTGATTTTGCAAACGGAAACACTAAACTGGCTGTCTCCAGTCAATGGAGGCAGTGCTGTGTGGTCAGGTTTCCAGTGAAGGCCAAATGTGTTTGTCATTGGCTTGGGTGACCCCTGCAGGGATCTATTTGTGTGCATGAATATGCATGGTGGTTTTTAATGTTTTGACTCAAGAAAGCAAATGTGGCTTTTTTTGGTTTGTTTGCTTGTTTGTGGAATGAGTGGTGGGAGAAGATCAGAAAAAAATGGCAAAGAGGAAGGAGAAGAGAGCAAGAAATTTCCCACTTTCTTCATCATGTGCCCTCACGGAGGTAAGGGTGAAGGCGACATGCCAAAGGAGCAGACTTCGGGGAACTACGAGGCTTGAAGGTGTACATCACTGCCCCACACAGTCTGGGCATCTGAAGGACTGTGTTTCAGGAACATCAGCGCACTGTACCCACAGCAGAAACAGTGATATTTGCAAGGAGGGCAGTGGCGGCACAACCAAGCGAGAGCTAAATGAGAAGGCAGAAGTAGCACAGGCATACCTCAGAGATCTTGTAGGCTCAGCTCCAAGACCACCACAATAAAGCGAATATTACAATAAAGTGAGTCAAATAGCTTTTTTGGTTTCTCAGTGCATATAAAAGTTATGCTTATACCATACTGTAGTCTACTAAATGTGCAATGGCACTGTGTCTCAAAAAACAATGTACAGGCCTTAATTAAAATACCCTTGATTGCTAAAAAAGTACTAATCATCATCTAAGCTTTCAGTGAATCATAATCTTTTTGCTGGTGGAGGGTCCTGCCTCAATGCTGATGGCTGCTAACTGATCGGGGTGGTGGTTGCCGAAGGTGGGGTGGCCATGGTGATTTCTTAAAATGAGACAATGACATTTTGCCACAACCGTTGACTGTTCCTGTCACGAATGATTTCTCTGTAGCATGCAACGTTATTGATAGATAGCATTTTACCCACAGTAGAACTTCTTTCACAACTGGAGTCAATCTTCTCAAACCCAGCTTCTACTTTATCAACTAAATTTATGTCTTATTCTAAATCCTTTGTTGTCATTTCAACAGTCTTCACAGCATCTTCACCAGGAGTAGTTTCCATATCAAAAACAACTTTATTTTTCATCTGTAAGAAGAAACTGCTCATCTGCTCAAGTTTAATCGTAAGATTACAGCAATTCAATCAGGACATCAGGCTCCACTTCTAATCCTAGTTCTCTTGCTACTTCTACCACACCTGTAGTTACTTCCTCTGCTGAAGTCTTAAACCCCTCAAAGTTGCCCATAAGGGACATCATTTGGAAATCAACTTCCAAACTTCTGTTAATGTTGATATTTTGAACTCTTCCCAAGAAAAGTATTCTTCTCATGCCACAAATGTTCTTAACAGCATCTAAGATGGTAACCCTTTCCAGAAAGTTCTCAATTTACTTTTCCCAGATCAACCAAAGGAATTACAATCGATGGCAGCTATGACTTATGAAATGTATTTCTTAATAAGTCTTGAACATCCAAATGACTCCTTGATTCATGGGCTACAGGGTGGATATTGTGTTAGCAGGCATGAAAACAGAATTAACCTCACTGTACATCTCCATTAGAGCTCTTGGGTGACCAGGTATATTATCAGTGAGCAGTCATATCTTGAAAGGAATCTTTCTTCTAAGCAAGTTTTAACAGTGGGCTTAAAATATTCAGTAAACCATGTTGTAAATGGATGTACTGTCATCCAGACTTTGTTGTTCCATTGACAGAGCATAGGCAGAGTGAGTGGATCTACATTATTTGTAAGGGCCCTAGGATTTTCAGAATGGCTTCAACTTCAAGTCATCAGCTGCATGAGCCCCTAGCAAAAGAGTCAGCTTGACCTTTGAAACTTTGAAGGGAGGCACTGACTTCTCATTCCTAGCTATGAAAGTCCTAGATGGCATCTTCTTCAAGTAGAAGGCTGTTTCATCTACACAGAATTATCTGCTGTTCAGTAGAGGCCCCTGCATTAATGATCTCAGCCAGACCTTCTAGATGACCTGTTGTAGCTTCTACGTCAGCACTCACTGCTTCATTTTGTACCTTTATGTTATGGAGATGGCTTCTTTCCTTCAACTTCGTGAACCAACCTCTGCCAGCTTCCTACCTTTCTTCTGCAGCCTCCTCACCTCTCTCAGCCTTCAGAGAATTGAAGAGAGTTATGGTCTTGCTCTGGATGAAGCTTTGGCTTAGGGAATGTTGTAGCTGGTTTGATATTCTATCCAGACCACTAAAAGTTTCTCCATGTCAGCAAGAAGGTAGTTTTGTTTTCTTATCTTTCATGTGTTCAGTGGAGTGGCACTTTTAATTTCCTTCGAGAACTTTTCCCCTGCACTCACAACTTGGCTAGCTGTTTGGTACAAGAGGCCGAGATTTTGGCCTATTTCAGCTTCTGACAAGCCTTTCTCATTAAACTTAATCATTTCTAGCTTCTGATTTAAAGTGAGACATGTGTGTCTCTTCCTTTTACTTAAACACTCAGAGGCTGGTATAGGGTTATTAATGGGCCTAATTTCAATAGTGTTGTTTCAGAGAACAGGAACACCCAAAGGAAGGGAGAGAGATGGAGAATGGCCAGTCAGTCGAGTAGTCAGAATGCATAGAATATTTATAGATTAAGCTTGTTATCTTAGATGGCCTCAGTTCACGGCACCCCAAAGCAATAATAAAACTAATATCAAAGATTACTGATCACAGAGTTACCTTAAAAAATATAGTAATAAAAATATTTGAAATATTTCAAGAATTACCAAGCTGTGGCACAGAGACTAAAAATGAGAAAATGCTGTTGGAAAAATGGTGTCAACAGAACTGCTCAACACAGGGCTGCCACAAACCTTCTACTTCTAAAAAACATAGTGTCTGCCAAGTGCAATAAAGAAAAGCACAATAAAATCAGGTATGCTGTAATGTGAGCAGTCTTGTTGCTGGGTGCAACTGAGAAGCCATTCTGAAAAATTCCAGGATTAACTGAAGGGGATTTTAAGAGGAAGCTGGTTTTCTCTATAAGCAGAGAATGGGTTGGGAGGAGGTGGCAGAGAAATCAGACCATGAATATGCTCATGCTCTTTTTCTGGCCTTTGAATATTATATAAATATGAGACACATTCACAAATTTAATGTCAAAGGTCAACATCCTCTCCAAACATAGCCAGGCAAAAAGATTCATCCCAGACTAGTTTGCTTGATGACTCCTTGAAGCATGAACCTCTCAGCATGAATAGTGATGAGAATCTGGGAGTTATTTAACTTTACTCAATACCATTATTTTTGCAGGACATTATGCTTCTTCCATGTGGTAAAGAGCTGGTTATTTCATCATCACTTTGGAAAAAAGTTTCTATAAGGATGTGAAAGATGCTCTCTTTCAGAGCTAGAAGTAAGCAATTACTTACAAATTATTCCAACTCCTATTGTACCCAGCACTGATGCAGTGAAAGTGAGAAGAGAGCTTTAACTGGCAACGGACTCAATGCATATTTTTTTTGTGTTGCTATTCTAGAACATTAAATTACCTACTGTAGTTTACTAACATTTTAATGAAAGACTGAATGTTCTTCAACCAGATTGGGAACAAGGGAAAAATATGTGCTCTCAGCACTTCTATTCCACATTAAACTGCAGCCCCTAGGCATTGCAATAGGGCAACAAAATGAAATAAAGGCATACAAATTAGAAATAGAAAAGTAAAACCATCTCTATTTATAGCCAATATGGTCATGAACACAGACCATTCTAAGCAATTTACCAAAAAAGTTACAGAAAAATCCACTATGACTAGTAAGTGAGTTTAGCAAAGTGTCAGAATACAAGACCAAAATAACAAAAATCAGGAATTTCATTTCTACACACACTAGCAATGTTTTTTGAGTTTTCATTTAATCATCCAGGGCTCATCCCAACAAGCGCACTCCTTAATGCCCATCACCTATTTAACCCATTCCCCAAATCCATCTCCCTCTGGTAACCACCAGTTTGTTCTCTCTGTAGTTAAGAGTTTGTGTTTTTGTCTTTTTTTCCCTTTGCTCATTTGTTTTGTTTGATAACTTCCACGTATGAATGAAACCATATGGTATTTATCTTTCTTTGACTGACTTGGCTCACTTAGCATTATACGCTCTAGCTCCATCCATGTCATTGCAAATGGCAAGATTTTGTTCATTTTACAGCTGAGTTATATTCTATTGTGTATATATATAGCACATCATCTTTACCCAGTTATCAATCTATGCACATTTGGGCTGCTATCATATCTTGACTATTATAAATAATGCTGCTATAAATACAGGGGTGCATATACTCTTTTGAATTCATGTTCTGTATTCTTTAGGTGAATATCAGTAGTGCAATCGTTGTATCACAGGGCAGTTCTATTTTTAACTTTTTGAGGAAACTCCACACTGTTTTTCACAGTTGCTGTACCAGTTTGCATTTCCGCCAACAGCGTAAGACGTTTCCCCTTTCTCCACACTCTCTTCAACACCTGTTGTTTTCCCATGTTCTTGGTTTTAGCCCTCTGACAGTGAGAAGTAATATCTCATTGCAGTTTCGGTTTGCATTTCCCTGATAATAACTGATGGTGAGCATCTTTCCATGTGTCTGTTGACCACATGGATGTCTTGTTTAGAATAACGTCTGTTCATGTTTTCTGCCCATTTTTAACTGGGTTATTTGTTTTTTGGGTGTTGAGTTGTAGAATTTCTTTATATATGTTGGATACTAACCTTTTATCAGATATGTCATTTGCAAACATCTTCTCCTATTCATAGGCTGCCTTTTATTTTTATTTTTTTTAAGATTTTATTTATTTATTTGACAGGCAGAGATTACAAGTAGGCAGAGAGGCAGGCAGAGAGAGGGGAGGAGGAAGCAGGCTCCCCACTGAGCAGAGAGCCCGACGTGGGGCTCGATCCCAGGACCCTGGGATCATGACCCGAGCCGAAGGCAGAGGCCTTAACCCACTGAGCCACCCAGGCGCCCCCATAGGCTGCCTTTTAGTTTTGTTGATTATTTCCTTTGCTGTGCAGAAGGTTTTTATTTTGATGAAACGCCAACAATTTATTTTTGCTTTTGTTTCCCTTGCTTCAGGAGACATATGTAGAAAAAAGTTGCTACATCCAATGTCAAAGAAGTTACTGTCTGTGTTCTACTCTAGGATTTTTATGGTTTCTTGTCTCACATTTAACTCCTTAATCCATTTAGACCCTATTTTAGTGTATATTGTTAGAAAGGGGTCCAGTTTCATTTGTTTGCATGTTTTTCCAACACCATTTGTTGAAGAGACTATCTTTTTTCCATTGGATATTCTTTAGTGATAAATATTTTTAAATGAAAGTTTAAACATACCATTTAAAATAGCATCAAAATACATCAAGTATTTAAGGAGAATGTGTCCAAATGTATTTAAGGCTTATACATTGAAAACTATAAAATATTGCTAACTGAAATTAAAGAAGACCAAAATACAAAAGAAGTACACCATATTACTGAATTAGAGAATTTAAGATTATTAACAAATTCATCCTCCCTAAATTTATCCACAGGTAAACACAATCACAATCAAAGGCAGCAAGGATTTTTTTTGGTGGAAATTTAGAGGATAATGCCAAATTGATCATTTGTGGAGAATGTTATAAGGTAGCATCCAGACCCCCGTTCAGAATTAAAGGAATTCTACTCTCTAGCCACTGGTATGCCTCAGATGTTACTCCCTTTGAGGATTGTCTCAGCAAGAGAAAGCTTCTTCACCAAAAACACGCCCCCAATTCCAGTGCTGTCTGCATTCAAGAACTGATTGACACAGGGGCAGAAAGGCCTGGCACTCTCATTTCAACTCCAGACAGCCTGCAGGTCACTCCATCCTCTACATTCCTTGCCACATCAGGACAGGCACTCCACTGAAACTGCACTGCAGACTGACATCTGTCTGACAAATCCTATTTCTTTCCTTCCCTTCATACAAATGTTGATACAAAGGCATTCCCTCATAAACCTCCTGCATGCTAATTTCTATCATAGAGTCTGCTTTCTGGGGAATCCACGTGTGACAGAGTCAAGGTATAGGAGTCACAGGAGCTCAGGGACCAATGCATTACAAGCAATGACTGCTTAACAATTAAAGTGGTCCAAAAATAGAATGTTCTGCTCTGCAAAGCAGTTTCCTAGCATAGAAAGATCTCAAAATGATTGCCAGACATATTATCGAAGGTTTCTGATTTAGTGAAAGATTTAAATATGTAACTAAGAACTTTCTTCTGATTCAAAAATCCTCAACTAGCTTTCTGACTTGGGCTAAATCACTCATTCACTTGAGACTGTTTCCTTTTTAGGAAATTAAGAGTATTAGCTGAACACTGAAGTTCCTTGGAGCTCCCGTGATTTTTATAATCTGTAATGTGTTGTTACAAGAAGCTTGTAAGAAAGGTAGAGCTACTGTGATCCTGGTTTCACAGATAAGGAAGAGGAGACATGACAAATCTAGACTAATGGCTATTATAGCATAAAGAGAATGCAGACCCCTCTATGCTAAACAGCTGATTTTCTATGAGATGCTCCAAGCTCCTCTGAAAAGAGTGTTTGTCAATCACCCATTTACTACAATTGATTCTCATTTAGTTACTTCCTCATATTCATCAAACTCCCCCACATCTTACTCTCTTTAATATGTGATGCCAACACTTTATCCTCGTGTCAGCTGTACACGAAACCATCAACTTGCTTGCTGAACAGTTACCTGGTACTCAGCCGGAAAGTTCAAGAAAACCTTTTATTTCAGTTCCTGATATTTAAAAGACCCATATACGTACCAAAAGAGAAAGGGCAAGTAACACTATATGAACATACTTTCTGACTACTTTTATTATCCAAAGTTCCTAAAGTCAATGATGCTGCTAAAATATTATACTAATGACATTAGCATTAGATATTACTAATATTTTAGTAGTGCTTTATGGTTTAAAAATAACCTTCAAGTACATTATTATATTTTCAAATATACTTATAAGTAGAAAAGTAACGCTCAAGAAGTAGTAGCTATTTATTATTATTATTATTATTGCCACCTAGGAAAGACTAGAAAAACTAAGTTTATCTTATGCATGAAATATTGAGAAGTGGCACTGGAAATAATGCTAGTCACATGGACTATTAGGCTTTAAAATGAATATTATCTAATATCTTTCTCTGAAGGATTTTTAAAACTGGAAGAGAAAAGAGTCACATGTGACAGCGAAGATCTGAGGTGGGTGTGTGTGGAGGCAAACACCCACTTAACAATCTATTAAGGTTCCTAGAATAAAAGCACACACCCACTAGTACTTCCTAGATTATTTAAATTTTCATATGTCAGAGGATCAGCCCAGAAAAAGTTTTGTGATTTTTTCTTGCTAGACCACTAAACACAATAAAAATCCCCTAGGAAATCCCATGGGTATTTTTTGTAAAGTCTACACCAACAAAGCAGCCAACATTGTGACTTTCTTTAATCGGCCTTCCAAATCAGCACATAGGGCCTTTCCATTTGAGCCCAATCAGCAAAATTCCTTTGGTGAATGTCTGTATCAACATCAATATAACTTAGGAGAATACTCAAAGAAAATAAATACAAACAAATCAGACCTCATACTTTAAAAGCTCTGCTTGGATGGATCTACCTTCTCTGCAAAAATATTTTTGTTGTTTTGCATCATCATTTGGTTGAATGACAGGAAAGAAAACATTCTAGTTGGCAAACAATACAAAAATCGTCCAACAGCCAGTCTCCATTTCAATATTCTGAAACTAAAAATATATAGATATAGCCCTAGATTTATCTTATATTTTCTAGAATGTGAGAACATAAGATGAAAATACCGAATGTCTAAACATAACTAAAACTTCAGCCTTAAATAGCTGCTAGCTGATTAATTCTGGCTCCCACCCTTATGCTTTGTGACTTGCAGTTAAAACACAAAAGCAATGCCAAGCCCCAAACAATACATGTAGGATGTTGAACCGTCCACTGAGTTTTGCTCTTTTTGCCCATGGAAAACCATCTTAAGAAGCAAAGGGTCCTCCCAACTCATGACGCTGGGCTGAGCCCACAGTGCTGCCTCCCCTCTGGCAAAAATCCCTTTAAAAGCCAGAAAACACAGCAAAAGAAATAGATGAAACCACCTCAACAGCAGAAAACAAAGAAGGGAGACCTCATGAAAATACCACGAAAGGCAGAAGGCAGAGGACTGGATGGATGAAGGCAGCCAGAGCCTATGAGTGTAACTAAGAAAGGAGAGATGGAAACTGCTAGGACAAGAGGAACCCTAGTGCCCCACATTCAAGGTGGCAGATGCTAGAAGCAGAAAAAGGTCCAGAACATACAGGTCTTCGTCCTCTGCCTGCTCCCCCAACCTGTTCAAGCACCGGTCAACAGAAACAAGAATCCTCATTCAGAAAAGCATGAGTGGAAAATGACAGTGGAGGGACAGAGTGGCATCTCAGGTACATGTGGGCACCCAGGAGAATAGGGAGTCCTGGGTACACAGTTCCCTTCCACTTCTTATCACACTCAAAAACTGGTCCCGTCCTTCCCACCAAGCAGGCTGTAGAAACAGAAGCATTTTTTTTCTGAGTTTATTAAAGACTTTTCAGTTGTGAAGATGTGCAAGGATCATCAGATACTTAAAGAAAGCCAACACCATTAAAGGGCAATATGAAATTTAACAAAACAAAAAAATTTACATGCAGAGAATGAAAACTTAAAATCTGAATACGACAGGTCTTCTGATGATTAGAGATAATATTCCCCAAAAGATACAAGAGAGTATTGCATCCTAAAAATCAACAAGAGGCTGAGGAAGTTGACATTTTGACTATAAAAATACAAACTAATCAAATGAATAAACACAGAATTTCAAATCTATAGAAGTTACAGAAAGAGATTGACATTATTTACCACCTACAAAGACTATTTGAGAAAATGACGAGAGGATGCATTGAGTAGAGGGTTGGGGGAGAGAGCACAAAGACAGAAAAGGAGAAAGGTTAAAAGTACAAGAATAAATGAGCACTTAGGTGGCACAGTTAGTTAAGCCAACTTGATTCTGACTCAGGTCATGATCCCAGACTCATGGGATCAAGCCCCTGTGGGGGCTCAGGGCAGAGTCTGCTTGAGATTCTCCTTCTCTCTCTCCCTCTGGCCACCCTCCACATTTGTGTTCTCACTCCCTCTAACTAACTAAATAAATAAAATCTTTTTTAAAAAATGAAGGAACAGTGGGATTCAAAGAATAATGACAAACAACAACAAAAGAGCATTTAGAGTTGTCTAAATGTGCTGAGAGGACAGAACAATAAAACCGCTGTAACAATCAAACTAAAATTCCCGACTATATAAAAACAAGAAATGCTCAGAGGTATCTATTTGATTAATGAGGAAGACTGCAATTGTGAATCATTAAACTTTAGGCGATAATATATGCTTCTATGATAGAAATTTAGGCATAATTATTCAAAATAGAATTATCTTTCAAACCCTTAGAGTGAAGGAAAAAGAGATTAAAAAAAAAGTTCAGTCTAACAAAAGGCTGTAAACGAAGTAAAGAAAAATATACAGCAAGTGAGATGAATAGAAAAAAAATAAAACTGCAGGAAAAAGTTAAATGTATCATTAGTCAGAATACATATGCCAGGGTTAAACTCATCTATTAAAAGATAGCAACTCACGGATTAGGTTAAAAAAGAAAACCTCTCTATATACTGTTCATCACTGACATCCAAAAAATGAAAGCACACAGAAAAACATAAAGGAACAAAATGGAAAAATACGTCAGACAAATTCTAACAAGAATATAAGCCAAAGGAAAACTTCATATGAAAATATTAAGTGCTTCCTTAATTAAAAGAAGAGTCCAGTAAGAAAATGCAATAGTTACAAATCTACAAGGAGCTAATAAACTTTTCTATTTGCATAAATAAAAAGAGATAGAGTAATAAAAAATCTTAAAGGAAGAGGCTAACAAAGCTCTCTCAAAAACTGACAAAGCAAAGAAACAAAATAAATAATTAGGACATACAAAACATGATACACCACATTTTATGCTTTTTTTTTTTCAAACACACAATGACAAAAACTCACTCTGTATTATTAAGACACAAAAAAAATTTCAACAAATTCTCAAAAGTGGAAATCATGGAAACCATCAAGAATAGTGCAAAAAAAAAAAAAAGAAGAAAAAGAGAAATTTATGATCTCAATGCAAAAAGATGTTAGCACAGCCCTTCCAGGAAAATAAATTAAATAACTGGAAATTGTTAATCACATTCAAAATTACTTTTAGGTCCAAAGGGAAACAGAATGAAAATTACAACCTGATAGAACTACTAAGAGTGCAAGAATGAGAAAACAAGACCACACTCAGAGAGTTACAACAAAGCGGTATTAATAAGAGAAATGGCAAATCATTGCACTAAGCTTTCAATTAACTAAGAAATCTCTCAGAAAATTAGGGCAGAAAGTAGAGGTTAAGAAAAAAGACACTAATTAGGCATAACATGGAGGACATTGGGAGAAGGAAAGGAAAAGTGAATTGGAGGAAATCAGATGGGGAGACGTCCACATGAGAGACTGTGGACTCTGAGAAACAAACGGAGGGTTTTGGAGAGAAGGGAGGCGCGGGGTTAGGTGAGCCTGGTGGTGGGTACTAAGGAGGGCTCATATTGCATGGAGCACTGGGTGTGGTGCAATGAATCTTGGAACACTGGAAAAATAAAATTTAAAAAAAGTAAAATTAGAAAACAAGTTCATCAGTAAAACCAAAGGTGATTTTTTTCCAAAGAGCAACCATTTTTAAAACGTTGAGAAGTATCATTTCAAAATAAGATGTAAATTAACAATGTTGTAAATGAAGCAGAAACACAGATAAGTTTAAACATTTATAAAAGATACCATATTACTTATCTAGATGAAAATGGACACTTTTAAAAAAATAAAAATTCTCGAAACTGGCTCAAGAAAAAAAATAGTTAGAAATAGATTTAGAAGAAATTGAAATGTCCGTCAAATAACTAACTTAAAAATTGTACAAGACCAGGTAGATTTACAGATGAATTCCGCATGCTTTCAAGGGACAAATTATTCTTATTTAAACAAATTACTCCAAAACATATAATAAACAAAGGAATTCAATCTTAGAAAGCTACAAACTGTATGATTCCACTTACACAATGTCCTGAGAAAGGCAAAACAATGGACAGGAAGAAGACAGGGGTTCTCAAGGGCTGGAGAGGTAGAAGGATGAAGAGAGGGAGCACAGGGGACTTGCAGGGTGGTCCTCTATACGGGATCATACGTGTCACTGCACATTAGCCCAAATCCATATGATGAGCAACACCAAGAGTGAACCCTAAGGGAAATTATGGATTTTAAGAGACTATGATGTGTCAATGCAGGTTCATCAACTGTGACAAGTGTACTGCTCTGGAGGGGAATGTTGATAAAGGGGAGGCCATGGGTATGTGAAGGCAGGAGTTAATAGGAAATCTCTGTCCTCTTCCTTTTAATTTTGCTGTGAACCTTAAACTGCTCTAAAAACAAAAGTCCTAATAAGGCTTATGTAATTAATTTTTTTAAAACCATAATAAGCTTCCTAGCTTATTCTTCAAAGCTAACATAACACTGGTATCAAAACCCGAAGAAGGGGCGCTTGGGTGGCTCAGTGGGTTAAGCCTCTGCCTTCGGCTCAGGTCAGGATCTCAGGATCCTGGGATCGAGCCCCACATCAGGCTCTCTGCTCAGCAGGGAGCCTGCTTCCCCCTCTCTCTCTGTCTGCCTCTCTGCCTACTTGTGATCTCTGTCTGTCAAATACATAAATAAAATCTTAAAAAAAAAAAAAAGTTTAAAAATTAAAAAAAAAAAATTTAAAAAAAAAAAAAAAACCCGAAGAAGACTGTACTAGGAAAGGCAATTATAGATAATTTTCACTGATAAACATATAAACAAAACTTCTAACTTAGCTAACTTAATACCAAAGTATATAAAAATAGTATTTTTAAGTAAGTATGTATACCTCTCTCTCTCTCTCTCTCTCTCTCATTATGCTCTGGGAAACTGAATGAATCCATACAGTCATTTAGTAAGGATCCATTTAAGATAGAAAATGGAAACCAAAATAGTGACTTTCATAAAGATAATTTTTTTTATTTTTTATTTTCAGCATAACAGTATGCATTATTTTTGCACCACACCCAGTGCTCCATGCAATCTGTGTCATAGAGATAATTTAATACAAAGAGTTGTTAACTAGCAAGGTACTGAAGAATAGAAAAGGCAGAAGAGAATACAGCTGACCCTTGCACAGCACAGTGTTGACCAGCACATGTCCACTTATATGCAGATTTTTTTTAGTTCAGTACTATAAATGTATTTCTCTTCCATATCATTTTCTTAACATTTTCTTTTCTGTAGCTTACTTTATTACAAGAATACAGTATATACTATATATACCATAGAAAATATGTGTTATTTGTCTATTTATGGAATGGGTAAAGGCTTCCAGTCAACAGTAAGCTTTTAGCAGTTAAGTTCTGGGGGAGTCAAGAGTTATATACCGATTCTCAGCTATGGGGGTGGGGTCTGCCCCTCTAACCCCCATATTGTTGAAAGGTCGACATGGCCTAGGCAACTGCAGGAAGCAGCTACCACCTCTAGGGCAGGAGAACAAAGTGAGGCGGTTAGAATTATTATAGCCAGAAGCTCGTGACATCTCAGACCTGGGGCCTAGACTGTTCCAGAATGGGGCACTCGCTGACCGGTGCTGGGGTCTCTGAACTGAGTGGAGGAGGACTAGTTCTGGGAATCTTTCCAAAACTACGAACTCGGACCAATGACTGCTTACAGGAAAAACCGTCACTGCTGGAATGAAAAACAGTTGTTGGTTGTCACAGAATGGAGCAGGAAGCAAACAGGAAGAAGCGTGTCCCTCTTTCTTCCTCAGCCTTCCTGTCGGCCTCTAGCATCCTCTAACTGGCAGAACCTGACAGGCAAAAGAGAAACATGATTTAGGGAGTCCCAGGCCCAGCATCAGAGACAGAAGATACAAGGGTGGGGCTGGAATGAAGGCCACAGCTTAATACTAGCGTATATATATGTACATACACTGAAGGCTACACTGTACTTGCCATAGCTTGGATTTCCTCTACACGTGTAAATCAAATAGCTTTTTGTTTATTGTTGTGTTGTGGTTTTTTTTTTTTAAGAAAGAGAGGGAGTGAGCTAATGCACATGAGTGGTGGAGGAGGGGCAGAAGAAGAGAGAGAGAGAGAATCTTAAGCAGGTTCCACACCTAGCTTGGAGCCTGATAAGGGGCCTGAGCTGGAATCAAGAGTCAGGTGCTTAACCATGTCACTCCAGCACTTCTAAATCAAATAGTTTGTATTTGTATTACTCCTCTTTATCATTAGACACTAAAACATTAAGAAACAAGAACAAGGGCACCTGGGTGGCTCAGTGGGTTAAGCCACTGCCTTCGGCTCAGGTCATGATCTCAGGGTTCTGGGATCGAGTCCCGCATCGGGCTCTCTGCTCAGCGGGGAGCCTGCTTCCTCCTCTCCTCTCTCTGCCTGCCTCTCTGCCTACTTGTGATCTCTGTCTGTCAAATAAATAAATTAAAAATCTTTAAAAAGAAAAAAAAAGGGCGCCTGGGTGGCTCAGTGGGTTAAGCCGCTGCCTTCGGCTCAGGTCATGATCTCGGGGTCCTGGGATCGAGTCCCGCATCGGGCTCTCTGCTCAGCGGGGAGCCTGCTTCCCTCTCTCTCTCTCTCTCTCTCTCTGCCTGCCTCTCCATCTACTTGTGATTTCTCTCTGTCAAATAAATAAATAAAATCTTAAAAAAAAAAAAAATAAAAAAATAAAAAAATAAAAAAATAAAAAGAAAAAAAAAGAAACAAGAACAAGAGCCCCATTAAGATAATTTTGATAGTTGTAGTATAGTTTTTATAAAAGTTAGAATTTGAACTATGTGTCTGTTCACTTATACTGCATATCTTTATTTGAATGCATTTATTTTAATTTCGCCCTTCATTGGTTTGGTTAGTCATATAATTCATGCATGGATTTCTTCAAGTAAACTCATTTTTAATAAGGTCTTTTTGTGTGTTTAAAAAAGGCAAGTGGTTTAGTTAAAACTGTGTTTATATTAACACAGTCTTGGGAAAAAAAACATAATCTTGAAGGGCTTTTATGAATTGTCTGATTTTTTTCCAACTATTTGGGTGTTTTTCCTTTTTTTTTTTTCTTTTGTTCTAGCTAGTTCTTAGAATGGAGCAGTAAGGTCTCTGGGTAAGAAGGAAGCAAAGAACAACTGGAGACATTGACAAAGGGAGTAAATCTGCTTATCCAATGGCCTCTGTGCACCTAGAAGGACCTATTTTCAACATTTATCTGGTCAGACAGGGCAACTCTCTATCATACAATCATTCCTCTCCATTTTGCAATGAACTCCATCCTGCCCCATATTTATCCTTCTCCCTTTACTGCCCCTCGCTTCACCTCCCTCCCTCTGCCCACTGAGTCGGTGACCACAGACTACAGTTACCATGTGGCATTAAAAACAAACAATGAATCAAACTACTTGTAATCTTGTCTTCAATAGTCACGTCCTTTGAGTTATTTCCTTTCTCTGTGACCATTCATAAAGTTTATCTAAGGAACTGTCTTCATAAACTTTAAAAATTTCTTTTCTTCATATTTACCATCAGTCTTAAAATTTATATTATTACTAAATAGTCTGTTTTGACAAGAATATATATTTCACCAAAGAAGATATACAAATGGCCAAAAAAAAACCCATGCAAAAATGTTTAACATCCTTAGTCACTGGAAAAATGCAAGTCAAAGCCCAGATACCATTTTGCATCTCCTGGGATGGCCATAATCAAAAGGATATATAATAGCAGTTGTCCATGATGATGTGTAGAAATTGGGAGTCCTGCTGGCAGAAATATAAAATGGTGTGGCCACTTTGGAAAACACTCTGGCTGTTTTCAGATTAAACATAGAGTTACCACATGATCTAGAAATTCTACTCCTAGGTATAGACCCAATAGAAATAAAAGGATATAGTCACACAAACACTTGTACATGTATGTATATAGCAGCTGAAAAGGGGAAACCATCAAGGGCCCTTCAAGGGATAAATGGAAAAATAAAATGTGATATATCTATACAATGGAACATTTTTCATCAATAAAAAAGAATATTGATATATACTAAAACATGGACAAATGTTGAAAATATTATTCTAAATTAAAGGACCCAGGCACAAAAGACCCCATATTATTATATGGTTCTATTTATATGAAATGTCCCAAATAGGAAAATCTATGGACACAGAAAGAATAGTGATTGCGAAGGGTTGGAGGTATTGGAGACAGGAAAATGGGAGTGGCTGCTAATGAGTATCAGGTTTCTCTCTAGGGGGATAAAATGTTCTAAAATATATTGTGGGGGTGTTCCTGGGTGGTTCAGTTAAGCGTCTGACTTCAACTCAGGTCATGATCTAAGGATCCTGGGATCGAGCCCTGCATCAGGCTCCCTGCTCAGCAGAGTCTGCTTCTGCCTCTGCCCCTTCCTGCCTCAAATAAATAAAAATATTTAAAAAAATATATACAGTGATGATGGTTACAAACCTATGAATATACTAAAAACTATTGCATTGTACACTTCAAGTGGGTGGACAGCATGTTATGTGAATTGTATCTCAATAAAGCATTTTTATGGGATAAGAATAACATACATACTATCTGAAGAACAACTACTTTAAGAAACCTAATATTCTGGGGCACCTGGTTGGTACAGTTGGTTGAGCAACTGACTATTGGTTTCAGCTCAGGTCATGATTTAAGGGTGATAAGATTGAGCACCCACCAAGTCAGCACTGATAACTGCATGGATCCCAGCATGCTGCACTGGGTTCCATGCTGAGTTCGAGTCTGCTTGAGTTTCTTTTGCCCTCTCCCTCGGCCCACCCCCACTCTCTCACTCTCTCTCTCTCTCTCCTCTCCAACAAAGAAATAAATCTTTAAAAAAAAAAGCTCAATATTTCTGCCATTTTCTCTGTATGTCCCTTGTCTTTTTCTTTTGAAAGGGAGATGTCATTTATATATTCTAGGTATTAGTCCTTTCTTAGTTAAAAGTGTTACAAATGTCTTCTTCCAATTTAGTGCTCATCTTTTATACATTATTTAAGGTCTCGTTGGATGAATAGGTCTTAATTTTATTGAGTATCCTTTTTTTCAAGTTGAGATTATGCTACATGTGATTGCTGTAGAAATTCTCTCCTCCCTTGTATGTAAGTTTTTGCAGCAGCAATGTCCACAATAGCCAAACTATGGAAAGAACCTAGATGTCCATCAACAGATGAATGGATAAAGAAGATGTGGTGTATATATATATATATATATATATATATATATATATATATATATACATACATACACATACATACACAATGGAATACTATGCAGCCATCAAAAGAAATGAAATCTTGCCATTTGCGATGATGTGGATGGAACTAGAGGGTATTATGCTTAGCAAAATTAGTCAATTGGAGAAAGACAACTATCATATGATCTCTCTGATAGGAGGAATTTGAGAGGGAGGGCAGGGGGTCGTGTGGGGGAAGGGAGGGAAAAAAAATGAAACAAGGTGGGATGAGGAGGGAGAAAAACCATAAAGACTCTTAATCTCATAAGAGATTATATTTATTTGACAGACGAAGATCACAAGTAGGCAGAGAAGCAGACAGAGAAAGAGGAGGAAGCAGGCTCCCCGCTGAGCAGAGAGCCCAGTGCAGGGCTCGATCCCAGGACCCTGGGATCATGCCCTGAGCTGAAGGCAGAGGTTTTAACCCACTGAGCCACCCAGGCACTCCCACAGTGCACATTCTACCAGACACAGTCTATAAGTTCATATCTACTTACCTCTTCTTATGAAAACAAAGTCTCTGCTTTTCAAATTTTAAATTATCTTATTCCGTATTTCCTGATATTTTCTCTTCAGAAATCTATTTTATTTTCTTCAAATTACCACTTAAAATATTCCATGAAATTTTTCTTCTCTGAACACCCCCATCTGATTCCATTCTTCTAGTCTTTTCATTAAACTATTATTCTTTAGCCATTGACTATTTCCAGTCCTTGGTAATGTATCACATTTGATAATGCTTATGTGAAATAGATAAGTAGCATAATGCCTAACACATAAATTGCACTAGATATATTTTTAGTTAAATCCTTCCATTAAGTCCCTTCATTAAATTCAAGCTACTAACATGCTATTTATGACACTTCCATACACTAAACAATATATTGATTTGCATACAATTAATGTTCTGTGATATGTCCAAATGCTATGCACTCTCTTCTTTAAGGATGCCTGCTTTGCTGACTACTTTTTCTTTCTTATTTATTCCTTTATGAACTTCTTTCCTATAAGACCCCAGCTAGTTGGGCTACGAGCCCCTTATAATCAGAGCCAAGGAATATACAAGGAATAATTATTATTATTGCCCAATAAATTTATATTTAAGGCTACCAATGAACAGGGAATATGCTACCAGGGTTTTCTGAAGTCATTCTGTAAATCTTCTACCAAACCGATACAAAGTTAGCATTTGAAAATGCTATATAATATTTCTGTAGACATTAAAAACAAAAAAGAGTAAAAAGTCTTTTCAGGTTAAGGAAGTTTCCTTCTAAGTTCTAAACTCGCTAATAACTAATGAATGTCTTTTTCCATGTACTAAGACAATTGTATGATTTTTTTTCTTTAATTTTTAAGTGATAGATCATATTTGTGAACATTAGCTGAAATAAAAGTGATCTCAAAACTTGATTGCCGAAGTCAGAGTAAAACTACAGGACAAATGAATCTTTAGGTCACTTCCTGTGCATGTGTACAAATAAAAATAGTCTAGAATAAAGAGTAGCATGTGAGCATGTGGAGAAGAAAATATAATATTTTTTTTATCACTTTCCAGGTGCCAGCTTTTCTTTATAGATCTTGGATATCAAGATCTTTAACCCTTTGATCTCTTGTAACTTAAAATTGAGATATAAGTTAATATTAACACAAATTATGTCAGATGGGAGAAGGTAAAAAGAAAATAAAACTTTCTGTGATATTTATGTTGTATACTTTGTATATATATTATATATTTATAATAATATTATATCAAACTTGGAGGAAATGCACATAATTGTTATAGTTTTCATTTCTGCAATTATCCATAGCTGGTATTTACAACTATTTCCTTCCACTATCCATTCCATATTTCCTTTGCCTTTAGTAAATACCTCAGCTAACTATGGTCCCTTGCCTGATACAGTGACCCAAACTTTTAATTCTAGAAGGTTCTGTACCTTAGTAATAATGCCAGTATACATTGTTATAGTTTTGTATTGAACTTAATCCCAGGGTTTGAGAGTACTAAGAAGTACCCTCTTCCAGACACTTTCCTCCTTACCCCTACAGTGTCATCACAATCCAGTTCTTCCTTGAGAATCAACATCAATCATCCCAGCCAACGCAATAACCCAGTCTTTGCCTGCAAATTAAAAAACAAACAAACAAACAAAACAAAAAACCATCGCTGTATCTCCTGGTAGTAACATTTCCCCATGGAAACTAAGACTTCTAGAGCAGCATGATATCCTATAGAATGAAGAGGGGATGAAGGCCACTGAGGACTGCATGATGACAGAGGGCCAGAGAGATTAAGCCCCACATCAGACAGAAAACATGAAAAAGAACCAAGCAGAGATGAAGAACTCAATACCTGAAATTTAAAAAACATTACAAGGAATAAACAGAAGATGAAATGAAACAGAAGAACAGATCAATGACCTGGAGGACAGAATAATGGAAAGCAATCAAGCTAAAGGGGAGAAAGACAAAAAAATAAAATGAAAATAGATTAAGGTAACTCAGCAATACGATCAGGCAGGCCTAATACCATTCACATTATAGGGATCCCAAAGCAGAGAGAGAGAAAAAAGAGGGCAGAAAATTTATTTGAAGAAATAATAGCTGAAAATTTCCTGAATCTGGGGAGGGAAACAGAAATCCAGATCCAGGAGACACAGGGAATCCCCCCAAAAATCAACCCAAAAGGTCAAAGACACATAATAATTAATATAGCCAAAAGTAATAATAGAGAACTTTTAAAGCAGCAAGAGAAAAGAAAATAGTGACATATAAGGGAAATCCCATAAGGCTATCAACTAATTAATCAGCAGAAAATTTGCAGGCCTGGCATGATATATTCAAAGTGCTAAAATAAACATACCTGCAAACAAAAATACTCTATCCAGCAAGGCTATCATTCAGAACATAAGGACAGATAGTTTCCCAGACAAACAAAAGTTAAAGGAATTCATCACCATTAAAGCAGGTTTATAATAAATGTTAAAAAGGACCCTTGAATGGAAAGGAAAGACCATAAGCAGGAGTAAGAAAAGTGGGAAGCACAAAAGCAGTAAAATTAAGTATATATAAATCAGTCAAAAGATCTACAAAATGAAAAGATATGACACCATATACCTAAAATGTGGAGGAAGAGGAGCAAAAATTCAGTGCTTTTAGAATGGTTCATACTTGTTGGGCTTCTGCCTTTGGCTCAGGTCATGATCCCAGGGTCCTGGGATGGGGCCATACATCAGGCTCCCTGCTCTGCAGGAAGCCTGCTTTTCCCTATCCCACTCCCCCTGCTTATGTTCCCTCTCTTGCTGCCTCTCTCTCTCTGTCAAATAAATAAATAAAATCTTAAAAAAAAAAAAAAGAATGGTTCATACTTAAGCAACCATCAACTTAACATAGACTGCTATACGCTAAGATATTATATATAAACCTAATGGTAACCACAAATCAATAACTGATAACAGATATGTAAGAAATATAAAGAAAGGAACCCAGGTATATATCACTAAAGAAAAGGAACCCGGGTATATCACTAAAGAAAGTCAGCAAACAATGAGAGTAGAGAGCAGAGGATGAAAGAAACAGAGAAGAACTACAAATATTATCATAAAAAAGTAACAAAACGGTAATAAATACATACCCATCAATAAGTACTTTGACAGAAATGGACCAAATTGTCCAATCAAAAGACATAAGGTAATGGAATGGATAAAAAGAACATGACCCATCTATATGCTGCTTATAAGACACTGACCAAAAGACACCTTCAAATTGAAAGTGAGGTGATGGAGAATATTTATCATGCAAATGAATGGGAGAAGAAAGGCAGGGAGCAGTACTTATATCAGACAAAACAGAATTTACTAATTTGTTTTTAAAGATTTTGTTTTATTTGACAGAGAGAGACACAGCGAGAGAGGGAACACAAACAAGGGGGTGGGAGAGGGAGAAGCAGGCCTCCTGCTGAGCAGGGAGCCTGATGCAGGACTTGATTCCAGGACCCTGTCCCAGGACCCTGGGATCATGACCTGGGCTGAAGGCAGACACTCAGTGACTGAGCCACCCAGGCACCCCCAAAACAGACTTTATTTTTTTTTTAAAGATTTTATTTTATTTATTTGACAGAGAGAGATCACAAGTAGGCAGAGAGGCAGAGAGAGAGAGAGAGAGAGGAGGAAGCAGGCTCCCTGCTGAGCAGAGAGCCCGATGCGGGACTCGATCCCAGGACCCCGAGATCATGGCCTGAGCCGAAGGCAGCGGCTTAACCCACTGAGCCACCCAGGCGCCCCTCCAAAACAGACTTTAAAACAAAGACTGTAACAAGACACAAAGAAGAACACCACCTAATCATAAAGTGGGCAACCCAACAAAAAGATAAAATTATAAATATTTATGGATCCAACACAGAAGCATCCAAATAAAAAATTTTAATAACAAACATAAAGAACTAATCAATAATAATACAATAATAAATAGTAGAGAACTTTAACACCCCACCTACATCAATGGACAGATCATCCAAATAGAAAATCAACAAAAAGACAGTGGCTTCAAATGACACACTGGGCAAGATGGATGTAAGGTATATTCAGAACATTTGGTCCTAGAACAGCAGAATATACATTCTTTTCAAATGCACAGAACATTCTCCAAAATAGTTCACATACAACACCATAAAAGAAGCATTAATAAATTGAAAGACTGAAGTCATACCATGCATCTTTTTCAACCACAATCCTACAAAACTAAAACTCAATCATAAGAATCTGGAAAGACCACAAATACATGGAGATTAAATAACATGCTACTAAACAGTGAATAAGTCAACCAAGAAATCAAAAAGGAAATTAAAAGATACATGGAGACAAATGAAAATGAAAATACAATGGTCCAAAATTTCTGGGAGGCAGCAAAAGCAGTTCTAAGAGGGAATTATATAGCATAACAGGCCCACCTTGGAAAGCAAGGAAAATCTCAAACAAACTATCTAACCTTATACTAAAGGGCCTAGAAAAAGAACAAATGAAACCTAAAGCCAGCAGAGGAGGGAAATAAGATTAGAGCAGAAATAAATGATATAGTAACTATAAAACTCAATAGAAGAGATCAGGAGCTTTTTCTATGAAAAGTTCAACAAAATTGATAAAGCTTTAGCTAGAGTCATAAGAGAGAGAGAACTGAAACACACAAAATCAGAAATGAAAAAGGACAAATAACCAACCCAACAGCAATACAAAGGGTTAGAAGAGAGTATTATGAAAAATCATATGCCAACAAATTGGACAACCTAGAAGAAATGGATAAAGTTCTAGAAACTAAACCAACAAGAAACAGGGGGGGAAAAATGAAAAGACTTATTAGCAGTAATAAAACTCAATCAGTAATCAAAAACTTCCTCACAAATAAAAGTCCAGGACTGGATGGCTTCACACATGAACTCCACTGAACATTTAAGGAAGAATATCTATTCTTCTCAAACTATTCCAAAAAATGGAACAGGCAGGAAAATTACCAAATGACCAAATGAGGTCAGCATTACCCAGATACTAAAGCCAGATAAAGACAGTACAAAAAAGGAGAACTCTAGGCCAATATCCCGTCTTTAAAAATATATGCATAGATCCAGAAATTTTAGTTGTTGAAAATGTGCCACAATAAGAAAGTTGAGCACCTTTTGTTTCACATCTTTCTATAGATAACTTTATACATTATTATGGGTTAACAAACACCTGTAAAGGCTGATGATTGAGCCCTAGCCTATTTCCTGAGCTACGTCACTGTGGAAATAATAATTGGGCAAGTGCAACTCAGTATGTCTAAAGTCCAATTCACCACCTTCTGCCCCCTACTCTACTCTTTATCTCAGTTAATGACACAGCTGTAAATGTTGCTGGCAAATCAGAATTTGTTGTTCCTCTGGACCTCTCCTTCCTCAACCTCCATATCTGACCAACTTCTGTCATTTTAACTCCTGAATTCTTCTCAATACTAGCCACTCTTTTCTTCATTCCCACTGCATTTCTGTCTTAATTTAAGCTCTCATTTCCTCAACAGTGAATTAGTGCCTTATCCTCCCTGCTTGCATTCTTGCCTTCCTATTCATAGTATATAACTCAATTACTTATTTGGCCATGTCCGTTTTCTCTCTAGCAGAAATCAGTTGTCCCCATGTGCTTACAGAATTCAAAAGAAACTTCTTTGCACTTCCCCTCATGGACTGTGTCTCAGACAGCTCAGGCTGTTAAGATGAAGTACTATAGACTGGCTGGCTTGTGAATGACAGAAATTTATTTCTCATAGTTCTAGAGATCAGGGTGCCAGCATAGTCAAGCTCTCGTGAGACCCTTTGCCAGGTTGCAGACTGCCAACTTCATGTTGTAGCCTTACATGGCAGAGAGCACAGAAAGGAGGCAAGCTCTCCCATGAGACTCCCATGGGTGCCCTGATAGGAGTCAGGGCATTCCATTCATGAGGGCTCCCTCCTCATGACTTCATCTAATTCTAATCACGTCCCCAAGGCCTCCCTCCTAATACTCCCATACTGTGGGGGCAGGGCTTCAACATGTGAATTTGGAGGGGATACAAACATTCAGTCCATAAAAGACTGTTCTAATTTATTACATTTACTTCCTTGTAGTTCTAGTTTCTGCATTTATGTATTAATTCATCCACCCTTTCACTAACGCTTACTAGGTACACCTTGTGTCCAACATCATGTGTCAGAGATAGAGCTATACATAAGAAAGACAAAATCTCTGACCTTACTACATTTGCAATCTATTGGGAAAAAAGACAAAAACACAAATATACTTAAACATAGAAATAAATAATGTAATTTCAGTAGCTGATAAGTACAATAAAGAAAAATGAAGCAGGGCTAGATGGCATTTAATGAAGAGGAGGGGCTCTATTATAGATAGGAATATTGGAGAAAAACACTTTGAAGAGGTAATACACTAATCACAGCCCAAGGTAAGAGCTAGTGTAAAAGCTGAGGCAGGAGATACCTTAATAAAACAGAACAGCAAATGGACTGGAGTGAGCCAATGGGAGAATATAGGAAATTAGGTCAGAGGCTGTCAAAGTCAGTTTATGCAGGACTTTGTAATAAGTGTTTAAATTTTATTTTAGTTTTTAAGAAAAGTCACTCATTCACTCATTCACGCATTCATTCATTCATTCAACTCAACAAATATTTATTGCCTGCCAACTTTTACTGAGCAGTGTTCTATATACTGGAGATAAATCAATGAGCAAAAAATGAAGAAAAAGGGGGGAGGAGTCAAGATGGCGGAGAAGTAGCAGGCTGAGACTACTTCAGCTAGCCAGAGATCAGCTAGATAGCTTATCTAAAGATTGCAAACACCTGAAAATCCATCGGCAGATCGAAGAGAAGAAGAACAGCAATTTTGGAAACAGAAAAACAACCACTTTCTGAAAGGTAGGACCGGCGGAGAAGTGAATCCAAAGCGACGGGAAGATAGATCCTGGGGGGAGGGGCCGGCTCCCGGCAAATGGCGGAGCAACGGAGCACAAAATCAGGACTTTTAAAAGTCTGTTCCGCTGAGGGACATCGCTCCAGAGGCTAAACCGGGGTGAAGCCCACGCGAGGTCAGCGTGGCCTTAGGTCCCGCAGGGTCACAGAAGGATCGGGGGTGTCTGACTGTCGCAGAGCTTGCGGGTATTGGAACGGGAAAGCCAGCTACAGAGACAGAGCCGACAGTAAGCTCACAGCTCGGTGTTACCTTGAACCGGTCGCAGGCTCGGTGAGCTCGGAGCGCGGCCGGAGGTCAGGCAGACGGGAGTAACTGGGCGCTGTTCTCGGAGGGCGCACTGAGGAGTGGGGCCCTGGGCTCTTGGCTCCTCCGAGCTGGAGACCTGGAGGCCGCCATTTGTATTCCCGTCCTCCGCAACTCTACGGAAAGCACTCAGGGAACAAAAGCTCCTGAAAGCAAACCCAAGCGGATTACTCACCCCGGCCCCTGATAAGGGCGGTGCAATTCCGCCTGGGGCAAAGACACTTGAGAATCACTACAACAGGCCCCTCCCCCAGAAGATCAACAAGAAATCTAGCCGAGACCAAGTTAACCTACCAAGGAGTGCGGTTTCAATACAAGGAGAGCAGCAGAATTCCAGAGGAGGAGAAAGCAAAGCACGGAACTCATGGCTTTTTCCCTGTGATTCCTTTTAGTTTTGCAGTTAATTTAATTTTTTTCTTTTTCATTTTTTGTTTTTTTTCTCGCCTTCTGGTTAAATTTTTTTTTAACTTTTACCTTTTTCTTTTTTAACGTTTTTTAACTAGTTTATCTAATATATATATATTTTCTTTTTTATATTTTTCTTATTTATTTTCTTTTTTTTAATTCTTTTCTTTTCTTTTCTTTTTTATTTTTTCTTTTTTTTCCTTTCTTCCTTTTTGAACCTCTTTTTATCCACTTTCTCCCCCCTCACGATTTGGGATCTCTTCTAATTTGGTTAAAGCATATTTTCCTGGGGTTGTTGCCACCCTTTTAGTATTTTACTTGCTCCTTCATATACTCTTATCTGGACAAAATGACAAGACGGAAAAATTCAACACAAAAAAAAGAACAAGAGGCAGTACCGAAGGCTAGGGACCTAATCAATACAGACATCGGTAATATGTCAGATCTAGAGTTCAGAATGACAATTCTCAAGGTTCTAGCCGGGCTCGAAAAAGGCATGGAAGATATTAGAGAAACCCTCTCGAGAGATATAAAAGCCCTTTCTGGAGAAATAAAAGAACTAAAATCTAACCAAGTTGAAATCAAAAAATCTATTAATGAGGTGCAATCAAAAATGAAGGCTCTCACTGCTAGGATAAATGAGGCAGAAGAAAGAATTAGTGATATAGAAGACCAAATGACAGAGAATAAAGAAGCTGAGAAAAAGAGGGACAAACAGCTACTGGACCACGAGGGGAGAATTCGAGAGATAAATGACACCATAAGACGAAACAACATTAGAATAATTGGGATTCCAGAAGAAGAAGAAAGAGAGAGGGGAGCAGAAGGTATACTGGAGAGAATTATTGGGGAGAATTTCCCCAATATGGCAAAGGGAATGAGCATCAAAATTCAGGAGGTTCAGAGAACGCCCCTCAAAATCAATAAGAATAGGCCCACACGCCGTCACCTAATAGTAAAATTTACAAGTCTCAGTGACAAAGAGAAAATCCTGAAAGCAGCCCGGGAAAAGAAGTCTGTAACATACAATGGTAAAAATATTAGATTGGCAGCTGACTTATCCACAGAGACCTGGCAGGCCAGAAAGAGCTGGCATGATATTTTCAGAGCACTAAACGAGAAAAACATGCAGCCAAGAATACTATATCCAGCTGGGCTATCATTGAAAATAGAAGGAGAGATTAAAAGCTTCCAGGACAAACAAAAACTGAAAGAATTTGCAAACACCAAACCAGCTCTACAGGAAATATTGAAAGGGGTCCTCTAAGCAAAGAGAGAGCTTACAAGTGGTAGATCAGAAAGGAACAGAGACCATATACAGTAACAGTCACCTTACAGGCAATACAATGGCACTAAATTCATATCTCTCAATAGTTACCCTGAATGTTAATGGGCTAAATGCCCCGGTCAAAAGACACAGGGTATCAGAAATGGATAAAAAAACAAAACCCATCTATATGTTGCCTACAAGAAACTCATTTTAAGCCCGAAGACACCTCCAGATTTAAAGTGAGGGGGTGGAAAAGAATTTACCATGCTAATGGACATCAGAAGAAAGCAGGAGTGGCAATCCTTATATCAGATCAATTAGATTTTAAGCCAAAGACTATAATAAGAGATGAGGAAGGACACTATATCATACTGAAAGGGTCTGTCCAACAAGATTTAACAATTTTAAATATCTATGCCCCCAACGTGGGAGCAGCCAACTATATAAACCAATTAATAACAAAATCAAAGAAACACATCAACAATAATACAATAATAGTAGGGGACTTTAACACTCCCCTCACTGAAATGGACAGATCATCCAAGCAAAAGATCAGCAAGGAAATAAAGGCCTTAAACGACACAATGGACCAGATGGACATCACAGATATATTCAGAACATTTCATCCCAAACAACAGAATACACATTCTTCTCTAGTGCACATGGAACATTCTCCAGAATAGATCACATCCTCGGTCCTAAATCAGGACTCAACCGGTATCAAAAGATTGGGATCATTCCCTGCATATTTTCAGACCACAATGCTCTAAAGCTAAAACTCAACCACAAAAGGAAGCTTGAAAAGAACCCAAATACATGGAGACTAAACAGCATCCTTCTAAAGAATGAATGGGTCAATCAGGAAATTAAAGAAGAATTGAAAAAAATCATGGAAACAAATGATAATGAAAATACAACTGTTCAAAATCTGTGGGACACAACAAAAGCAGTCCTGAGAGGAAAATATATAGCGGTTCAAGCCTTTCTCAAGAAACAAAAAGGTCTCAGGTACACAACCTAACCCTACAACTAAAGGAGCTGGAGAAAGTACAAGAAAGAAACCCTAAGCCCAGCAGGAGAAGAGAAATCATAAAGATCAGAGCAGAAATCAATGAAATAGAAACCAAAAAAACAATAGAACAAATCAACGAAACTAGGAGCTGGTTCTTTGAAAGAATTAATAAAATTGATAAACCCCTGGCCCGACTTATCAAAAAGGAAAGAGAAAGGACCCAAATAAATAAAATCATGAACGAAAGAGGAGAGATCACAACTAACACCAAAGAAATACAAACTATTATAAGAACATACTATGAGCAACTCTACGCCAATAAATTTGACAATCTGGAAGAAATGGATGCATTCCTAGAAACATATAAACTACCACAACTGAACCAGGAAGAAATAGAAAGCCTGAACAAACCCATAACCAGTAAGGAGATTCAAACAGTCATTAAAAATCTCCAAACAAACAAAAGCCCAGGGCCAGACGGCTTCCCGGGGGAATTCTTCCAAACATTTAAAGAAGAACTAATTCCTATTCTCCTGAAACTGTTCCAAAAAATAGAAATGGAAGGAAAACTTCCAAACTCATTTTATGAGGCCAGCATCACCTTGATCTCAAAGCCAGACAAGGATCCCATCAAAAAAGAGAGCTATAGACCAATATCCTTGATGAACACAGATGCAAAAATACTCAACAAAATACTAGCCAATAGGATTCAACAGTACATTAAAAGGATTATTCACCACGACCAAGTGGGATTTATTCCAGGGCTGCAAGGTTGGTTCAACATCCGCAAATCAGTCAATGTGATCCAACACATCGATAAAAGAAAGAACAAGAACCATATGATACTCTCAATAGATGCTGAAAAAGCTTTTGACAAAGTACAGCATCCCTTCCTGATCAAAATTCTTCAAAGTGTAGGGATAGAGGGCACATACCTCAATATCATCAAAGCCATCTATGAAAAACCCACCGCAAATATCATTCTCAATGGAGAAAAACTGAAAGCTTTTCCGCTAAGGTCAGGAACACGGCAGGGATGTCCATTATCACCACTGCTATTCAACATAGTACTAGAGGTCCTAGCCTCAGCAATCAGACAACAAAAGGAAATTAAAGGCATCCAAATCGGCAAAGAAGAAGTCAAATTATCACTCTTCGCAGATGATATGATACTATATGTGGAAAACCCAAAAGACTCCACTCCAAAACTGCTAGAACTTATAGAGGAATTCAGTAAAGTGTCAGGATATAAAATCAATGCACAGAAATCAGTTGCATTTCTCTACACCAACAGCAAGACAGAAGAAAGAGAAATTAAGGAGTCAATCCCATTTACAATTGCACCCAAAACCATAAGATACCTAGGAATAAACCTAACCAAAGAGGCACAGAATCTATACTCAGAAAACTATAAAGTACTCATGAAAGAAATTGAGGAAGACACAAAGAAATGGAAAAATGTTCCATGCTCCTGGATTGGAAGAATAAATATTGTGAAAATGTCTATGCTACCTAAAGCAATATACACATTTAATGCAATTCCGATCAAAGTACCATCCATCTTTTTCAAAGAAATGGAACAAATAATTCTAAAATTTATATGGAACCAGAAAAGACCTCGAATAGCCAAAGGGATACTGAAAAAGAAAGCCAACGTTGGTGGCATCACAATTCTGGACTTCAAGCTCTATTACAAAGCTGTCATCATCAAGACAGCATGGTACTGGCACAAAAACAGACACATAGATCAATGGAACAGAATAGAGAGCCCAGAAATAGACCCTCAACTCTACAGTCAACTAATCTTTGACAAAGCAGGAAAGAATGTCCAATGGAAAAAAGACAGCCTCTTCAATAAATGGTGCTGGGAAAATTGGACAGCCACATGCAGAAAAATGAAATTGGACCATTTCCTTACACCACACACAAAAATAGACTGAAAATGGATGAAGGACCTCAATGTGCGAAAGGAATCCATCAAAATCCTTGAGGAGAACACAGGCAGCAACCTCTTCGACCTCAGCCGCAGCAACATCTTCCTAGGAACAACACCAAAGGCAAGGGAAGCAAGGGCAAAAATGAACTATTGGGATTTCATCAAGATCAAAAGCTTTTGCACAGCAAAGGAAACAGGTAACAAAATCAAAAGACAACTGACAGAATGGGAGAAGATATTTGCAAACGACATATCAGATAAAGGACTAGTGTCCAGAATCTATAAAGAACTTAGCAAACTCAACACCCAAAGAACAAATAATCCAATCAAGAAATGGGCAGAGGACATGAACAGACATTTCTGCAAAGAAGACATCCAGATGGCCAACAGACACATGAAAAAGTGCTCCATATCACTCGGCATCAGGGAAATACAAATCAAAACCACAATGAGATATCACCTCACACCAGTCAGAATGGCTAAAATAAACAAGTCAGGAAATGACAGATGCTGGCGAGGATGCGGAGAAAGGGGAACCCTCCTACACTGTTAGTGGGAATGCAAGCTGGTGCAGCCACTCTGGAAAACAGCATGGAGGTTCCTCAAAATGTTGAAAATAGAACTGCCCTATGACCCAGCAATTGCACTATTGGGTATTTACCCTAAAGATACAAACGTAGTGATCCAAAGGGGCACGTGCACCTGAATGTTTATAGCAGCAATGTCCACAATAGCCAAACTATGGAAAGAACCTAGATGTCCATCAACAGATGAATGGATCAAGAAGTTGTGGTATATATACACAATGGAATACTATGCAGCCATCAAAAGAAATGAAATCTTGCCATTTGCGACAACATGGATGGAACTAGAGCGTATTATGCTTAGCGAAATAAGTCAAGCGGAGAAAGACAACTATCATATGATCTCCCTGATATGAGGAAGTGGTGATGCAACATGGGGGCTTAAGTGGGTAGGAGAAGAATAAATGAAACAGGATGGGATTGGGAGGGAGACAAACCATAAGTGACTCTTAATCTCACAAAACAAACTGAGGGTTGCTGGGGGAGGGCATTTGGGAGAAGGGGGTGAGATTATGGACATTGGGGAGGGTATGTGCTTTGGTGAGTGCTGTGAAGTGTGTAAACCTGGTGATTCACAGACCTGCACCCCTGGGGATAAAAATATATGTTTATAAAAAATAAAAAATTATTAAAAAAAAAAAAAAAAAAAAGGAATGGGCACCTGGGTGGCTCAGAGGATTAAGCCGCTGCCTTTGGCTCAGGTCATGATCCCAGGGTCCTGGGATCGAGTCCCGCATCGGGCTCTCTGCTCAGCAGGGAGCCTGCTTCCCTCTCTCTCTCTCTGCCTGCCTCTCTGTCTACTGTGACCTCTCTCTGTCAAATAAATAAATAAAATCTTAAAAAAAAAAATTCTTTATAAAAAAAAAAAGAAGAAGAAGAAGAAAATCCACTTCCTCACTGAACTTCCATTCTGTGGGAGAGAAGAGGAAAATAAATGATAAAGTAAATTGTGTAGTTTGTTGAAAGGTGATTACGTCTTAAGGAAATCAATAGGGTAAAAGTATTGGAAGATTTGTGAGTGGGGAATAGATGTGATCTTAAATAGGTTGGTCAGAGTAGGCCTTACCAAGAAGGCGGTATCTGGCAAAAACTGGAGGAGTTGAGCGAATGAGCCATGATAGTATCTGGATAAAGAGCATTCCAGACCAAGAGAATAACCCGTACATACAAGGCCTAACGGAGGATGTGTGGCATGCCTGAGGAACAGCATAAAGATCAGGAAAAGTCCTCCTTCACTACTTGGGAAAGAAAAAGGTTTGTAGCAGACTTGAGGGGAGAGAGGGACAAGTGAGAGTTCAGCTGAGTCTGTTAGGCCATCCAAGTAGAGAGGTGTTGTTTGTAGATGGGTAAAGAAGTCAACTTAGAGAGGCCTGGACAAGAGAAATACAGTTTGGAAGTGGTATAGCTTGGTTTTCATTTCATAATTATAACCTGAACTCAGAAGTCTAACTAAATCCAAAGAACTGTATCAAATAGAAACTGAAGATTACAATGAACAAGATTGAGAAGCTCTACTCAGCTACCAAATAGAATGGCTTTGTAAATTAAGACTGAAAACAAAATCACATTGACTTGACCACCCTCAACAATGGGGATCTTGCTGGTTTTGCCTTTCCTAGACCCAGCCTGCTACATGCCACCCTATACGTTGCCAAAGACCATGTCCTTACCTTTCAACCAATCATCTTAAAAGTAAAAATAAAAAGGCTGGGAGCCCAGAACTATAGCATGGACAAGACACCAAGGCCTTGTCTCTAAAATAAGGCTCACATCAGCAAATTTCTCCCTGGAGATGGCCTTCCCACAAAGGTCATTAATATGTGAAGTCACTACTCCACTCTGGAATATGATCCCGGGAACAACTTCATTCAAGCACAAACTCCCAAATCATTTCCTCAGAGAAGAGAAGTCTTGGAACCTTTTCTACATGAGCTGAAAGGAAACACAGTCCCAGGGATCACTGCCAACTCCTGTGGCAACATTGAATAATACACAAGAAGGTTGGCCACTGCTTGATTTTGCTTTTGCTATCTTATGTTATTTTTTTTCCCTTGTTTGTAGGCTGGTGAAACGAAGCTAGTAGAGAAGAAAAATGGTAATATAAGAGATCACATAGTTACCAGAGCATTGTGCTTAAGTGAACAGGGAGGGGTTCCAAGCCAAGAGACAGAGACTAGCTTCGTCTGGGATCATGAAGTGTTCATCTACAGAAATAAGTGAGAAGACAAACTATATAATGCAAAGGTTGGTATGTGGAAGAGTTTTTAGAAGTGGAAAAGCATGATCACATTTATATTCTGTCCCCTGTAAAGTGATGAGTCTGTAGGGGAAGAGTTAAAGCAAGATACTCAGGAGTCTTCATTAAGGCTCTGGGAAGGAGATGAGGGTGACTTAAACTTGAATGGGAGCTGTGGATGTGATGTGAATTTTAAGGCAATACTCATGATAATTACCTTAGATTTGGCAAGGGGGTGTACACAAGAAAGAAATGTCAAGGATGACTTCTAAGCTTTTGGTTTGTGCAACCAGGAGAATTGTAGGTAGCATAAACTGAAGGGGGACACTAGGCAAGGAAAGTGTCACAATTTAATTCTGAGAAGCCTGTGATGTAGCCAACGTGGTCACATAAAGCAGGAAGTAGTTGATAGCACCTTACGTAAGATAAATCCACAAAAAGACCAGGCTAGAGACAACAGTGTGCAGAATCTGTTTCATACTGATTCTCAAAGAATTTTGTAAACCAAATTTTGTAAACCAAATTTTGTTATGTTGAACATAACCATTATTAAAAATTAAATTAGGTCAACTTATAATTAAATACATTATATTAAAGACATATGTAATAAATATTCAAACTCATGACTTTCTAGTTACTTAACTACATTTTGCTATGATCCACATTCTTGAGATTACTTATATCTGTGCATGTTTACATCTCTTCCCAACACCCATTCGGTATCATCACTGAGGTAGTAATTAATCTCGCTTAAAATCTGTCATGCTGCGAGTATTTACACCATGGTAATGGGCAAATGTTTCAAATTAGAGCTTTATTTTCCCCAGAAAGCTGGTTACTATATATTAACTAGCACACTACTGTCTGTAGATATTCAGTTGTTTGACATTAGAGATGGTTTTTATACCACATTACTGAGATGAGTATAAATAGAGAAGACAAGGCCAAGACTGCACATGTAGATGTCAGAAGAGAAGAAATAATTTAAAAGAGAGAGAGAGAGAAAGAGAGAGAGATATTAAGTATCAGTGGTAATCTTGATTCTCAAGATAAAAAATCAGGAGTACATGATGTCCTGAAGATGAGAGAAGAATACATATCCAGAATGTGACCAACTATAACAACTCTTGCTGATATGTAAATTGATACTGAGAATTGACCATTCACTTTGGCCTTATGGGAGGTGGTTACTGACTCTGACCAAAGTGATTTCAGTGAAATGGTAAGGATGAAAATCTAAGTGCAGTAAGCTTCAGGAAGTGCACAATGCAAAAAAAAAAAAAAAAAAAAAAAAAAAAAGTGACAAGAATTAGTATAAGTATTAGGAGTTGGACTATAAAAGGAAACAGAAAAATGAGACAGCATCTAGAGGCAGACATCAGTGTAGAAAGTTTTGTTTGGTTTTCAAAGAAAAGAGATATTGTGCCACATTTGCCTTCTTATGCAGAACACCCAGCAGGTAGTATAAATTGTTACTACAGGATGGGGAAGGATCAACTGCAAAGTCCTTGAAAAAGAAAGAGGATGGGATTAAGTGAAATCACTGGAGGGTTTGACTTATACATACAGGAAAGAAACAGATTCCATTGCAACATTAATTCTAAGGCAGAGCATGTGGTGTGGGAAATCAGAATATGCCAGCCCAAAACATGCCACCTGGGTGTAGAGTTATTCTGAACTAGAGGCAAATGAGAATTGACAGGAAGAAGCCTTCCTAGAGCTTCCCAAAGCTTCTGTCAGATAAGGATTGCCATAACTCCCCTCTTCCAGGGAAGTGTCTTGGCCAGGAAGAAGACAGAAAGTCAGTGGTGAAATGGACAGATACAAATCTTACTCAAGTAGTTTCCGCCATGTAGTAACCTTCCCAAAGTTTGCTGCCCTTCGCAGCCTAAAATCCTTTCCTCTGTCTTCTCACTTTTCTACAAATTGATTGTTCTTTGTTAAAATTCTGTCTAAGCCCAAGTTCTAACCACTCCTTTGAGTTCCTCATGAGTGGGTTCTCCCACATGTATGTACAAGACACATGTTAATAAATTCTGTTTTTGTCTTGTTAATATACCTTCTTCATTTTGTTTTGTTTTGTTTTTTTGCAGACCCAACCACTGAAGCTAAGAATGTAGAGAAGTTTTTTCTTCCCTACGGTAAATACAGGCAAAATGCTCACCCAGCCACCTGTCTACCTAACTCACACCCATACTTTAGGCTTCTGCTGAAGTGTAATTTGTTCCAGTGAGCATTCCTGGACTCCCAACTATGCCCAACCGACCATATCTGTGTCCTCCTAGCACCTCAACAAAGCGTACAATATGTTACTTTTCATAAGACAGTGACACAATCTCTTTCCAGATGCTTCTCACTGACAAGTGAGAAGAGCCCCTCATGTCCCAGCTCCTGAGTAGAGCCCCTCATGTCCCAGCTCCAGCACAGTGCTGGCACACAGGACATCCTCAATGAATGTTATTAAATGGAATGAAACTGAAGAAGGGCAGCAGATATAAAGAAAAGGAAATAATAAAGGAAAACATGTCACCATTTACTGGGGATCCCATTCAGATAGAAGCCACAGGGGATTTCTATCTTGAAGATGCAGAAATAATGAAAATTAAATTTGTAAAAACTAAACAAAGGAGAAAGTACAAGAAACCCTGGCAAAAGAAAACATATCATACTTCGGTATTAAGCAGTCTTCAATTCAATTTCAGAACACCAGCCTTCAGAGAAACATAGATTTTAAAATATCTCACAGAAATATTACTCAAACATAAGTGTGATTTTCAAGCAAACGGTTTTGGATCATTTTTCAATACCATGTTTATTTTGAGAGATTCAAAAACACTGTTATCTTGTCATCTGTTCTCCAGACTTTTTTCCCTAGTCATTTCTTTGCCTTTCCTACCACCTTAATTTAAAAGCAATCAAATGTGCTGTCACAGACACTAGATTATAACTTTAGGTACAAAACAAATAATGAGCAGCTCTTTTAAAAAAGGGAGTGCATAACCACTGACTGCATACAATATAACTAAGAAGACAAGGCAGGCTAGAATTTTCTCTGATAACTCCCTTAATATGAAATTGGTCCTTCAATCTCCAAGAAACCCCAGGCTCTATACTTAATAAGTAATCCTAAATATATTCTGCTTCTCCTAAGAGGAATGAAGAACTCTAAGCTCAGAGAACTTGCTTCCTTGGACCCCTCCTAAGGCAGATACCAGGCCTCAAACTCAGAGAACTATGCATATGACTCTGATGTTCCTTGGAGGGCACTGAGTAATTAATTTCCCACTTTTCCCCACCCTCTCCCCTCAACATCCCCACCTGATTCTTTCCTAAAATCCCTGCACTAAATACTACTCCTTACTGTCTCAGGAGTCAGGCTTCCTTATTCCAGTGTTTCTCAAATATGCCCTATCATGGGAGTTACCTAGTGTGCTCCAAAATACAGATTCAATACAAGACTTGCCTTCAGAGACTGATTCAGGAGGTCTGACATGGAGCCCCGGTTGCTCCATTACAATGCAAATATCCCAAAGAAGAGAGAACAGCTTAAGCTTTTGTTTTATTCATTTCATTTGTTTATACGTGATCTCTTTCAGAGAAGCATGTGAGATGCTTAGCCCCAGGCTGGACTAGGAGAAACTTCGGGGATTCATAGTGTGATGAGAAGCATCCCGTGCTGTCCCTGCTCTGCTGGGCAATCCACACACCTGTTGTGCAGCCCATGCTCACCTGCTCAGCACTAACGGAAGACAGGCTAGGAGTCCAGCAATGGTGGGCTCCAATCTCGGCCTTTCACTGTCAACTTATCGTGGGTATCGGGTGAACTCTGCAACTTGGGGCTAACATGTTTCTTAACTAGGAAGTGTTGGATTTCATGGACTGGGAGGATGGCTGCCTACCTTACAGGTAAAACAGGGCTATCCACCCTGACCTCTCTTAGGCTTCTAGGGAAAATTGCTAGATATGATGGATAACTGTCCCACATCCCTGAAGGATCCTTCTCTGAACAAATGGAAATTTGAAATATTCACTTTTGCCATTTGTTACAGGTTGAACGGTATTCCCCACCTACCTCACCAAAAGTGGATGAAATCCCAATTTCCACTATTGTAGAATGTGACCTTATTTGGAAATAGGATCCTAGCAGATGTAATCAAGGGAAGATGGGATCATACTGGATTAGGATGGGTCCCAATCCAATGCCCAGCATCCTTAGATAAAGAGGGAATTATGGACACAGAGACACTAAGACGACGGCTATGTGAAAACCAAGGCAAGACTGAGTGATGCCTCTACAAGCCAGAACACCAAGGATGGCGGGCAGCCACTGAAAGCTAGAGAGAAGCAAGCAAAGAGCCTCCCCCCCTAGAGCCTTCAGAGAGACTGTGGTCCTGTCCACCTTAATTTCAGACTTCTGGCCTCCAGAACTGTAAGAGGATAAACTTCTATTGTTCTAAGCTACCCAGTTGATGATACCTTATTACAGCAAACCTTAGAACCTAATTTACCATTTACCTCATAAAACAAAACCATACAATCATGGTAATGACAACTATATTTAACTTAAAGCGAATACTCATACACTTATCCACCTTTTATTTATTATTTTTTTTTAAAGAGAGAGAGGAAGCATGCAAGGGGTGGGGAGGAGTAGAGGGAGACTGAGAGAGAAAATCTCCAGTGTGGGGTCTGATGCAGGATTCCATCTCACAACCCAAGACCATGACCCAAGAAGTCAGACAACTTCACTGTCTGAGCCACCCAGACACCGAACTTATCAACCTCTTCAAAAGAATTTTTAAGAAGGAAAAAGTAGAGTTTTAAAGTATGTACAGAAAGCAACTTCTCCCCAACCCCTGCCTCCTACCATCTCAACTTCCCCTCCATGTGACACTGAAATCCAATGTTGTTAACACATCTCCCTAGCAGTTTACAAATAGTGGAAAAGGAAGGAAAGTGAACATGTAGGAATAGAAACATTTGGCATGCTAATCAACTGCAAAAATAGCTTTATCAGACTGGAATGAGATTGGGGTTTTGCCGATGCGCCTGCCAGACAAAAATATTTAATGTTCTAGAACACAGAGAGAAATACTCTGGAGTTTTACTATAATGTTACCCATTATAATTCAGAATTCGATGTATGGGTTCATCCTGGATGTCATCCAAACTGGGCTTATTAAGGAAGATCCTCAGGGAGCCTTCTTTTAACAACTCACACACCTAAAACCTGGGACAAAGAATGCCTCCAAGCATCCAGGCTTCTATGGAACCAGTCTCATTTTGGTCGCTGTGGAGGCACTAAAGTATTATAAATAGACCAGGAAAGTGGGGGAAATGCAGTCTTCCAAACTGAACTTACTATACATCATTTGTTTCCTCTCCTCAAGGCTTGGCTGGTAGCCATCAAATTTTCCAAAGACAAAGAGAAATGAACTATTCCCTCTGCTTCTTGTACTATTGAACAGCTCACTCGCTGAGGAATAAATGCTCCCCTACGTCCGGTCTCCCAAATAAGACCCTGTAAGACTTTCCTCCAGGAAACATACAAATAAAAATAAAGGCAGGTGGGATAAAAAGAGTCTGGTAGAGAGCAGCATGATAATGAGGAACTTGCTGGAAAACTGTCAGGACACTCAGTGCGTCTGTTCTGTTAGTTTTGTGTCTGAGTCCTAAAAAATATCCCACCCCTGTTTTTGTTTTGTTTTGTTTTTTCTTTTGTTTTACTTAATGAAGTGGTAAGGGGAATTATTTCAACCTGCAAGAAGTTTCTTTTAATTGGCCTTTATGAAAAGTTTGAAGAATAATATCAGTTCCATTAAATGGTACTGGTGCATCTACCCAGGGCCTCCAAAAAAATAAGAGCCACTAACCTGACTGGAATTGACTCTAATTTCTGTCTCCAGATTTGGCGGAATAATCCTATAGCTGGAATTCAGATCTAACAAAAATCACTGCATGAGTACAAGTCATAATTAGGCAATTATGGGTTCTAATGATGTGATTGTTCGTATTTATACTGATAATGTAATTAGTCCTAATCAGATTAGGGGCTCAAATAGACTAAAGATTTCTTTCTTTCTTTCTTTCTTTTTTTTTTTTTTTTAAAGATTTTATTTATTTATTTGACAGAGAGAGATTACAAGTAGGCAGAGAGGCAGGCAGAGAGAGAGAGGAGGAAGCAGGCTCCCTGCTGAGCAGAGAGCCCGATGTGGGACTCGATCCCAGGACCCTGGGATCATGACCTGAGCTGAAGGCAGCGGCTTAACCCACTGAGCCACCCAGGCGCCCCCTTTCTTTTCTTTTTTTTTTTTTAAAGTGTTCCTCATGCCAAAATCATTCTAAGGGAATTACGTTTTTATTACCTACAAGACAAAATATGCTGGTAGTCTTCTCCGTATTTCTTAATACGTAGAACAGGGTGAAATAAAATGTTCCACAGACATAAAGCTTTCTTCTTGGGTCCCCACCACTGCTTAACAGAAACACACATGCACACTCATTCACTCACACACACACATATACTCCAGAGGCATTAATGACTTTTCCATTTGACTGCCTCTTCAATGCAGACATGTTATTTTTACCATAGTGTACTGGAATCTTAAAGTACAAAAGAAATAAACACTAGGTATATATTTTTTCCTCATATCTGTACTCATTCATGTAGTAGCCAATAGTCTTTATCTCTCTAGATAGACTAGTTCTTCCTAGAGCACCTTATGGGATCTTTTTCTTCCCTGCTAGTTCAAGCCCTTCTCATATCCCAACCCTGAGCTGAATTCTCTATCTTATCCCTGAGGCTCCAGAAATCTAAAACATCTCATTCGTAGGAACCAGAGGCCCACCCGGCAAATTAAAGGTGAAATTCTTGCCTCAAAGACTTTTGAATCTTAACTCCAGCACTTCCCTGTCTTGAATATTCTGTCCATTTTACACTTCTGCTCTAGACATCTTACAAATCTGGTCACCATATTAGGCTCAAAACTCTTAAACAATTTTGTAAACCTACCTTTACCCCTATTCTGCCTTCAAAGAACTACACATTCACCTATAAAAGAATTCTTCATGTAACTTATACTTAAGTCATGTGTTATAATAATTCTAATAACAGAATCAAAATCAGACAGTGGCTGAGACAAGGCTCCATATCAGACCGCTCTGAATTCAGTCCCAACTCTGTCAAGTACTACCGGTGTGACCTAGAGCACTTTACTGAAGTAGTCTATTTCTCAGTTTCCTCATCCATAAGGTAAGAATAATTTATATGTTTTTCATAGGTCCATTAAAAGGATTTAGTGAGAGATAAGATTTTTTTTTTTTTTAATAAACAAACAGAAAGATTCAAGAAACAGGGGCATCTGGGCGGCTCAGTCAGTTAAGAGTCTGCCTTTGCCTAAGATCATGATCTCAGGGTCCTGGGATCCAGTCCTGTGTAGGGCTCCCTGCTTCTCCCTTTCCGTCTGCCCCTTCCCCCACTCACGATTTCTCTCATGCATTCTCAGATAATTTAAAATCTTACTTTTTTAAAAAAGAAAGATTCAAGAAACTAAACATGAAATATAAGTAGTTAATTAAATTCACATGGAGGGCAGTGGCAAAAGAACAGATGGAGAAACTCAAATTTAAAATGTGGAAGGCAGGGGTGCCTGGGTGGCTCAGTCGTTAAGCGTCTGCCTTCAGCTCAGGTCATGATCCCAGAATCTTGGGATCGAGCCCCACATCAGGCTCCCTGCCCGGCAGGAAGCCTGCTTCTCCCTCTTCGCTACCCCTGCTTGTGTTCCCTCTCTGTCTCTCTCTCTGTCAAATAAATAAATAAAATCTTTTTTTAAAAAAATGTGGAAGGTGGGGCACCTGAGTGGCTCAGTTGGTTAAGTCTCTGCCTTCGACTCAGGTCATGATCCCAGCATCCTGGGATAAAGCCCCACATGGGCTCCCTGCTCAGCGGGGAGTCTGCTTCTTCCTTTGCATCTCTCCCTGTTTGTGCTCTTTCTCTCTGTGTCAAATAAATAAATAAAATCTTTTTAAAAATTGTGACAGTTGGGGCGCCTGGGTGGCTCAGTGGGTTAAAGCCTCTGCCTTTGGCTCATGATCTCAGGGTCCTGGGATCGAGCCCTGCAACGGGCTCTCTGCTCAGCAAGGAGCCTGCTTCCCTTCCTCTCTCTGCTTGCCTCTCTGCCTACTTGTGATCTCTGTGTGTCAAATAAATAAATAAAATCTTTTAAAAAATAAAATAAAATAAAATAAAAATTGTGAAAGGCACATGATGTGATGAGCACTGGGTGTTATACACAACTAATGAATTACTAAACTCCACATCTAAAACTAATGATGTACTATATACTGACTAATTGAATTTAAATTTTTAAAAAATGTGAAAGGAGCATCTGGGTGGCTCAATTGGTTAAGCATTCAACTCTTGATTTTGACTCAGGTCATGATCTCAGGGTTACAAGACAGAGCCCCTCTCCGGGCTCCAAGCTGGGCACGGAGCCTGCTTAAGATTTTCCCTCTCCCTCTGCCCCCCTTCCCCCACTCACACACATGCACACACTCTCTCCCTAAAAAATTTTTTAAAACTGTGAAAGCCAAACTCAAAAAGACATGTCAGCATGCAAAGAAAACCATACAGATTAAAATAATTGTAGAGAATATGGACGATACAGAAGATAAAGAGAAAAGAGATATCATATTGTACTTTGTATGAGAGATGTCAGAAATAGTTGTTTTCAGAGAAGAACCAGGAAGAAATGGATTAGTAAACAAGCCAGTAGAAGAAAATCTTTCTAAACATGAGGAAATTCAGTGCATACAAATCAAAAGGGGTTACTATTTCCCAAGAAACATCAAAAAAATATACACCTAACAACTTTTGGTAGCATTTTCAAATGGCGATAACAATGATTGAATTCCTCATTCAGCCACCACTTACCTCCACCCCATCTCCCAAACAGTTACTTATAGAAAAATAAAAACCAGCCTGACCTCTAACTTCTCTTCAGCAATATTAAATGTCAGAACTAAACTGAGCAAAATTCAAGCTATCATTGAAGTTCAAAGTATAAAGCACTTCAGCCACGCAAAGTCTTAGAAAACACACTTCTCTTTAAAGAAATTCCTTGAAGCCGTTCAACTGACCAAGAGAACAGAGCTAACAGGGTCCTTGAAGGCCAGTTAAAAACAGATATTTAGTCTAAGAATAAATTTTATGAATGCAAAGCAAAATATGTCCCCCAAAGAGTAGATACAGAATATAAAAATCATAACACAAGTACAATCACTAGGGTGTAAAACACAGGAGAATCAGTGTAAAAGATTCAGAGAGGGTATTGGGTGATGTGCTGCTAGAGAAAGTAAATTGTCCTAGATGTCATTTGTCAAAGCAGAGGACCCTTCAAGTATCCTCTATTAAATGCGGCTTGAGAAAACTTTTGAATTTCATGGAATGGAAACAAGATATAGATTTCCCCAAATCTTTGACAATATAAAAAACAAGGAAAATAGACCAAAAATGAAAGAAACACTAGGGAGGCATTTCTTTTAAAGTATCAAGGCACAAACAGAATTAATAGCAACTATAGCAAATCTGTCAGCTATGATACTACATAAATGAACATTAGATGAGTTTCCCAATGAAAAGACAAATAGTCTCCTGTTTGGTTACAAAACTAGAGAGATGGGGAGTGGACACTTAGATGTAAAACAGAAGCAACTGTTTAACATACTGATATAAGTTTTTTTTTTTTTTAAATGAAGACTGGGCAGAGGATTTTTGTCAAAAAAGTACCTATGGCCAAATATTAAAAGCAGATAAAAAGCAATTCTAAGTAATAGTACAGGAGATAAAATCAAGTATAGGGTAATGATAGCATGTAAAATAATACAACTACCATATAATACTACTAACTACAATGACTACTAATAAAAATACAACTCCCATTAAGTGTTAAGCAGCAAAATAATATCATACCATTGTGCATGAGGTAAAAATTATTGTAAGTTTAAGGAAAGTATTAAAGAATAGTATTAGCAAGAGCCTTTAGCATATCTCTGAAGGCTCTAGCAGAGTATTCTGCCTCACCTTTTCCTGGCTTCTGGTCATTGCCAGCATTTGTGGCATTCCTTGGCATCCCATACTGGTTAGTTATATCACTCCATTCTTTGCCTCTGTCTTCAATTCTTACCTATGTGTCTCTGTGTTCACTGGCCTGCTTATAAGGACGCTAGTCATTGGATTTAGGACCTACCCTAATGTGAGTTCATCTTAACTAATTACATCTGCAAAGACCCTAGTACCAAATAAGGTAACATTCTAAGGTCCCTAATGGACATGAATTTTGACTAGTCCACTAGTCAATCTAGTACATTATGCTATAAAGAAAATCTTAAGAAATGCCCAACTTTGGAAATATTACAGATCACTTTCTCTGACTATGGCAAAATAAGGCAGAAAAAGAATTACTTTGACATTTTAGAATTTTCTCCTCAAGTGTCTCTAGGCTGAGGGAAAAATGAGATCAATACGCAATTTAAAAATAACAGTGAAAACTATACTGACAGAAATGTAAAGAATACTGTTTTAAAAATGCACTCAGAGGAAAATTTATGTTTTTAAAGTAGTTCTTTTAAAAATAAAATGATTAAATAAGCTAAGCATTCAACTCAAGATCCAAGGGAAATAACAAAATGAAGTAGGAAGAAGAAATAACAAAAGACAGAAGAAGATACTAAAGATACAGCATCTAGTAAAATTGATAAATCTGAATGACAGTTCTTCAAAAACATGAAAAAAAATAAATAAATCCCCAAGCAGAATAAGCAAGGGGTGAGATTGGGGTTGGGGAAGAGGGGAGAAAAAAAAGAGAATGGCTGAAAAGACAACATAAGCATTGGATGGTCAATGGGATATAATCATTTGTTCTTGAACAGTGCAAATAGTGTTGCAGATGTAATCATCAATCAATGCAGAATCAAAGAAGAGATCCTCCTTCAGGAGTGGGGCACCCATCTTACCTGCTGTCAGGAATGTGAATGCATATTGCTGCCCTCTCCAGGAATGGGAATTGTGCAAGACCCAAGGAGCCTCCTCACCCAAAGTCACACTTCCCTCCTTGGGGGCACTGCACACATAATGACTGGTCAACTGGTCAGCTGGGGAAAATTCTGCAGAGCCATCCCAACCCCAGAACTCCCTATAGTATCAGTTAAAGCCTCTGTTCCCCCTGCCCAATGTTGCTGCCCTCAACATTCAGTGTACTCTGCACATAAATCTCAAAGGTTCCGAGGCCATCTCCCAGGGAACCAGAACTGCAGTGAGAACTCTTTATGTCTGCCTCATCTCTGTCTTCCTTTGGCCTTTCCACTGTTCTGGCCACGAATAGTGTCTGGTACAAAACAGGTAATCAATATTGTGGAAAGAACCAATGAATAAAGAGGAGGGAAGGAAAATATAAAACAAAAACAAAAACAAAAAAAAACTCCAGAAGATACTGAGGCCTGAAAGTATTATCTTCAGAAGAAACTGGAAAGTGTGAAAAAAGTATGAAATTATCCCCGACCCATCTCTCCAAAGATATCTGACCTAATTATTTTATGAATCAAAACATTTAAGGAGAAAATAATTATGAACCATAGGAAAAAGTGGCTATCTTCTCATATCACTTTATGGAACAAATATATTCCTTATCCAAATATTCAAATCTGACAAACCAAACCCCAGATCAATTTCCTTGTGGATATCTAGGAAAATCTCAGATTAAAATAGTGGCAATCAAATCCAAAGACTATTGAAAGAATAAAGCATTCTGATTAAGCAAAGTTATACTCTATGAATGCTGAGATGTTTCAACAGAGAGAAATTTATTGCCTTGAATCATCACCTCATTAAGTCAAAGAAGAGAAACTATATACGCATCTCCAAATATGTTAGAAAGTCATGGGGCAAAATTACCTCTATTCCTAATAAAATTCTTGAAAACTAAGTATAGATTAATACTTTAGTGATATATTCATCCAAAACATCAAGCCATCAATACTCTTCTCAAGCCAAACACTGGGCTGGAGGATGGCTTTGTAAGCACTACTACCTACATATTTAAGTTTTTGTTTGCCTACATGCAATTACAAAAACTATTTAAAAAAATCCAAAACAGGGAAACCTGAGTGGCTCAGTCATTAAACATCTGCCTTTGGCTCAGGTCATGATCCTAGGGTTCTGGGATCGAGCCCTGCATCAGGATCCCTGCTCAGTGGGAAGCCTGCTTCTTCTTCCCTTACTCCCCTTCCCTGTGTTTTCCCTCTCTCTCTGTGTCTCTGTCAAATAAATAAATAAAATCTTAAAAAATAAAAATAACAAAATAACAAAATAACAAAAAATACAAAACAATCCAGGTTATAACAAAGTGAGAAATGAGCAACTATTATAAAATTTTTTTAAAAAGTTGAACACTCAACAGAAAAATGAGTCATGAATACAAAAAGGTAATTTACAAAAGAAGAAATAAGAACATCCAATAAATATTTGAAAACAAAAAGTATTTAATTTTAGAAATTAAAAAATTATAAATTAATATGCTAGTGAAAACCTGTGGTGTTACACAGATCTCAAATATAGATGTTGGGAGGGCAAATTGTTCCTACCTTTCTCAAGAACAGTTTGGTAACATGTATCAAAAGCCTTAATATTTATAGATTCTGATTCAGTAAGTCTGCATATATGAGTCTCAACAATGTCATAAAATATATGTATAAAAATGCTTAGCAGTTTTTTATGATCTAAAAAAAAAGCAATCTAAATATCCAGAATTAGAAAATGATTAAGTAAATTATGATCCATCCACATGGTAGAATTATTTACTACCTCTAAAAATAAAATTTTCTAATAATTTTTAATAATAGGAAAAATCATGAGCTATAGTACAGTTACAAAAGCAAGATACAAAACAGTTTGTAGTGCATGATTCCATCCAAGATATGAAAATGATTCCAAAACCTAGAAAGAAACGTGACATAAGACCGAAATGGGTTTTTCCTGGGTTGTGAGATCACAGTTGTCTTTTCTGCTTTTTTGTACTATGTTGCATTTTGTAAGTTTCATTAAATGAATACATATTGCTTTCATATTTGGGCGAAAGGCACATGATTGAAATTGTGTTTCCCCCACTCTGGTGACAGAGGTCTAAGAGAGTCCTTTGCCTTTTCCACACTGAATTTCTGCTACAAGAAATACCATGTAAGACCCACTGGCCTATTAGCCAGATCATTTTCTTGGCATCCAAGTGATGCATCGCAAGTGATACAAGGCTTGTTTCTGAACCTTGTGGAATAAAATGTGGGACAGAAAAAACCCTGAAAATCCTTGAGAGTCAGGACTGTTAACAACATCCAGGGCTCCTGGAAATCCATACATGTCAGTATTTAATTTGTGCAAATTAACCCCCTTAAGGCAAGAGCCCTCCATGGCCTACTTCGCCATTTTCTACTTAGAATATTGGGACCAGATGGAAGTAGAGTTACTGAAAGGTAAAAATAAAAGGAAGAGGAGGAGAGATGCACTGAGCTGGGAGGAACAAGAAAGGAAGGGAGGGAGGAAAGAGGAAAAGTCCAATAAGGGCCTGCGAGGAAGTCAGACCTAGTGCTTTCCTTCTGGCTTTTACATATAAAAAACTTCACTCAGAACACACAGTAACTCACTCTGTGCCCAGCAAGACCTAAAGTGCCCACGGTTAACCTCATTCTGTGGAAGAGGAGTCTTTCCAATGAATCAACACAATAGCTCATCTAACCTTTACTTGGTCAATACTCAAGGTGGGGAGAAGAGCCAAGATTCTGATCTCCTGTCTTTTATCAATTTCAAAGCAGCGTCTCATTGTATATTAAAGACATCTACTGTGCTAAAAAGTGCAGGAAACTAATTGGACTCATTCTGGTTTTCGTGACTCATAAACTTAATGCTCTTTTAGCATCATTTTGGCTGAGCAGATTTCCTAACCACAGTTTAATAGCAAAAGACATTTAAAATAACAATCTCAAAAGTCTTTCCAACCTCTCCAATTAGAGTAAAATAAATTGGCTCTTAGAATTAGAGTCTGTGCCTTCACAGGCTACGGACTATCTCACTAGTTTCACGTATCTTAACTTTGAAGGAAAATGACAACTCCATTTCATCTTGCTCCTAGCTACCAAATATTTCTACTACAACTGAAGCCACCTGCTTGGTCACGTACTTTCACTTGGATCATTTCCTCATTGTTTGGCTTGGCTTTCTTTCATTTTCTTGGTTATTTTAGCTTTCACTGGGTCTCTAGGAAAGGCTATGAGGCTTGGCAGGGGGAGCAATCAAAAGGATTTTCACGTTCTCGCTGTCAGTTAATATTTACCGAGTTCCAGGCTTTTGTTATACCAAACCACAGACAAGTTTCCCCCATATCTTTGTATTCTAAAGAACAAAAGATAATCATTTCGCTACGTCGCATCTTAGTGATCTTTTTATCCTTATCATTTACTAAGTGGAAATAGTCCCTGATCCTAAGCCAGTTCTTAGTGAAGGTCTGGGACGGGTGGGCCACCAGGCTGGAGCACTGAGCCTCGGGATCTTATCTTATTATGCCTGTATGTTTAGTCCAAGTTTATCTAAGACAACTTTATTTCTGGTTTGAAAGTACATGAATGGTGTTCTTTTCTGAGACTTTAAATACAAAACAACTAGTTAAGAAAAACCAAAACCAAAACCAACGTTTTACTTGGACATAGTGATTTTACACACACACACATTTGTATAATATAACATACACATATTTATCAGCAATCTCTCCTCAGTAGGATGGCTAATATCTTACCTACAACATTCCTTTGGAGCCATCTGCTGCCTTAAGCTCTCCAAGGGTAGAACCTATGTGCGCGGAGGGACTAGGAATTAAAAGTCATTTGGGATGGGGCGCCTGGGTGGCTCAGTTGTTAAGCATCTACCTTCAGCTCAGGTCATGATCACAGGGTCCTGAGATTGAGCCCCACATCAGGCTCCCTGTTCAGTGGGGAGCCTCCTTTCCCCTCTTTCACTCCTCCTGCTTGTGCTTCCTTTCTTGCTCTGTCTCTCTTATCAAATAATTTTTTTAAAAATCTTTTTTAAAAATTAATTAATTTTAAAAAAAGTCATTTGGAGGGACACCTAGGGGGTGCAGCTGGCTCAGCATCTGACCCTTGGTTTCAGCTCAGGTCTGATCTCTGGGTTTTGAGATCGAGCTCCACCTGGGGGCCTATATTCAGGGAAGACTCTATGCTCTTCCCTCACCCAAAACAAATAAAATAAATGAATCTTTTTAAAAAGTCATTTGAAAAGACAAGAAACTATGAAATCAAATTCTGTCTCAGCCCAGTGTGTGCACTTTTTGCTCCCACCCGTGACTCTAGGTCTTCTTTGAGATTGGACTCAGACTGATTTCTCTGGTATTCGACTGGCTTCTTCCCCATATGACAGTACATTGGCTTTCTCACTTTCACTTGTTTTTCCTGGTGTTTACTTAGCTCCTATTCTACCTCATTTTGGGTAGCTGGCCACAACCTGCTTTTCACTCTTGGTTTGGCTCAAGCTCTCAAGCTTCCACTATCTGGACTTTGATTTATGGCCTCGCCACATCCACACGTTCCCTTCCTGCACTTCTGATGTGTGGATGCTCCAACAGAAGGGTAGGGACAACCTCAACCATGCTCTCCATCCCCAATATTTTCCTTTGTATCAGCATTTCCTGATCCTTTTCCATCTTTTAGTTTCCTCACAGGTAGACTGCGGACACTGTACAGTTTCCAGGTATAACATGATACATATACATGTATATGGTTATACATACATGCATGTGTGTGTGCACAGGTGTGTGTATAAAGCTTTGGCTTTTTCTTCTCAAATGTCACGAAGTTTTTCTTTCTCAGTCTCTTCTTTTTCGTTCACCTTCTAGGTATAATCCTCAGAATATCAAAATCTGTCTGACAACTAAGCAGGGTTATCCTCACTGAGAAAGGACCAATTACCTTTTCTTTGAACAGAGGTTTGTCTGTAGATTCTGAAGACTATAGTTTCAACCTCTTCATTACACTCCTCCCATGTCACCGAAATAAAATGAGAAGCCACTCTGAGGGCACACAAGAAATGTCCCTTCATGAGCTTAAGTATATTAGCAGAGCCTCACAGTCCATATAACTTCCCTCATTTAGAAGCAGGCAACTCACAGACACCTCAGTCTGCACACACGTGCCTCCTCAAACAGCTTAAGTGTTCCACTTAGGTATTTTATTCACGTATGCCTGGGATCACAAAGACAAGAGTCATGAAGCACAACAATCAAGGTTCTAAGGCACCCCTCGTATCTGGATGTATTCCTAGTGTTGGAGCAATGGCGCCGGGCAGGCAGTGTCATCTAGCACACAGCACCTGTGTTGTGTGTGGATTCCTGCACACAAGCTTTACTTTTGTTGTACCTTAGCTGCTAATCCAAGACCAACCAGGAGAAGGCAGTACAGGCTAAACAACGGAAACTTTAAATTTTCTTTAAAGTGAAAAGAAATAATCTGATGGGGATTATTTATAGCATAAACCTCTGCCCATATCGGGGAACCAAAGAATTTTTCCAACACTACGATCATCTGCACCACCTCACTCCTCATCTCTGCGGCTTCCTTCATGTTCCCCTACCAACTCCTTCATCCCTCCTTAAATATTAAAATACATACGATATAGAAGCTGGAAAAACATCTAAATTATAATGCTGCCCATCTCTATATTTGCAAGCTTCTTTCTCTAGCATTACAACATAAGGCCAAGTTTAATCTTTAGATATTATTTTTTAAGAGCTCATGTTGCTTTTATAGGACAAGATACACTTATCATGAGCCCTCAAGATGTCTCTGCTTCACACCTACAAAAAAACAAAACCACTAGTTTCAAATACAAAAAAAATTTCATACATAAACAAAAAGGCAATTTCTTGCTGAATATGGACCATTATTTCCCAGTGGTTCTGGAAAGTGAAAGAAGACTGCTCAGTCAAAGCCAGAAAAAGGATTCTACTTAGAACTTCAGTCCCTGACACTGGGGAATCCATGCACCCCACTAGCTGCCTGAGGGCACAGAGTAGGATCCCCTCTGTTCTGCAGGGCCCTGGAGAGAAAAGACCAAGTTGCTGTCTGGACATTTAGGCAAGTCCCATTCTTCTACTGACCAAAGTAGCATGGGCTTCATTAACCACTAAGCCACAGTCCCAGCTGTTTTTGTTTGAGTGGCTGGAATTCCTAGGGTCGTTTTTACCAGATTACCCCAAGCAAAAGTATGAAGTTGCTTCAAGCCTTTCTCATCTGTAATCCCTTCATTAATGCCACCTTTATTCTCCTCCCCAAGTGCACAGGGTCTCTACACGGACCTGCACACTGGCCGGGGATCTCCTCAGAAGCCCCCCTTACCCCCACTAAGACATTCCTTGGGCCTTCCCTTGTCTGTACTAATCTCTCATTCCCCTCTACAGCGGAAACTTATTCTTAGTTAAACCTCTCCACAGAAATACCATGGGGCTTTCTGAATCTTAACCCATGACCTTAATTGTACTACTTAAAACCATACTACATATATAAGAGAACTTTGAGTACTTTCAATTGCTGGCTAATACTTTGACCTCAATTTTCTTCCTTTTTTTTTTCTTTTTGGCCCACCTAGTGGGCCCCTAGGTCTTCTCATAGCCATTTCAAGAAAAAGCGCACAAGGGGCACCTGGGTGGTTCAGTCGGTTAAGCGTCTGACTCTTGGTTTCAGCTCTGGCCATGATCTCATGGATTGTGAGGTCCAGCCCTGGGTCTGGCTCCCCGCTCAGTGGGGAGTCTACTTGAGATTCTCTTCCCCTCCCCCCCACTTATACTCACTCTCTGTAAAATAAATACATGTAAAAAAAAATGAGCAAAGACATGGAAAAAAGAGCCTTCTTTCCTCCTTGTGAAATATATTAAACATGCAGATTAGAAAAGAATATAATGAGCTTCTACATACTTAATACCCTGCTTTATCACATGTTAATGTTATTCCACATTTGCTTCAGAATTACCTTTTAGAAAATATTACAGAAAGAATTAAGCCCCAACCCCTTCTTCTACTTACTTTCCTCTAAAATAAACCTCATTGTGAATGGCTCTATATATTCCGTATTTATGACCATAGATATTATTTAACAATGCTTTATGGTTCAATCTTTCTACAAGCAGAATCATATTGTATATATCATTCCACAAAGAGTATTTTTAGTCAATGTTATGTGTGTTTTAATTTATCCGTGCTTACAGAGGTACCTCTAGTTTATTCATCTTAGTTGTGGTACAAGCATTCATTCAGATAACTAAACCATAATTTGTTTATTCTTTCTTTACTTGGTAAACATTTAGATTGCTACAAGGGACATTCTGTATGTTTCTGTTTTCACACACATACAAGAGTTTTTCTGCCAAACACAGAGCAGCAGACTTGCTGAGTCAGAGAGTATGTTCCTCTCTAATTTTAATAGATATTACCAAATTGATGTCCACTGTGGTTGTATCAGTCCACACTCCCACCAGAGTTTCAAGTAACCATTGCTCTGTAGCCTTTTCAAGGAAATATTATATTAGCATATAAGATATATGCTAATGAGCATAAAAGGACACCTCACAGTATTTTTGAACCATGCTTCTTACAGAAAGTGATCATCACTATCTCAGCACCACTATGTGACATATGTAAATTCTGCTTGTATTTTCCAACCACATCATATATATGTGTGTAATGATGTACTCTGAGGAGAAAAGGAGGAAATTATTTTAAATGGGGTGTATACTCAAAATCCAAGATGCATGTTTGCATACATGCATTCCATTCTGTAGAAACTGGCTACGTAGAAGGAATAAAGAAATTGATATTTCATTAACTCACAGTATGAGCTTATCCAAGCATAAGGCCTACCTGAAAATAACACCTGAGAAGTCTTCAAGAATTAGCTTTCATGGTCTGTAGACTCTTAATGGTAGTATCAGATTAAGTCAGCTTCTCTGGCACCTACATTTCAGGCATCAAGTCTAATTTCTGAGTTGGGACTTGGTTTCCTACTTACTGCAATAAAACTATGGCTGGCATTAGAGGCAGGTGCTTTTTATTTATTTTTTTTCTTTTTCTTACCACATCTCAATACGTTAAAAATACTTCACATATATTGGACCCGTAAAATGTGCTGTGCACCCACGGCAAGCATGGACGGCATCTGAATTATTTCCCTTAACCTTCATAATAATAAACATGGTACTATTATTGTCCCCATTCTAGAATTAATGAAACTGAGAGTCTGAAAGATTAGGTGAAATCACAGAGCTTATAAATGAACAAGTGTCTGGTTCTTCCTGATTGAGAAGTCTTAGATATCCACAACTACACCATGTAGCCCAATTCAAAATTCAGACACCTATATAACTATCTTTGAAAATGGGTTTCTTGATGTTAGAAATGCAAGCTTTTTCTCTTTCTGTTCTACTTCTACCCTCAAAGACCAAACAATCCTATATGCATTTGAAGACAACTCTCATATCTCCCTGAAACTTCTCTTCCCCAAGTTAAGACACTTATATATTTCCACTGTTTTTGTCTTTATGTTCCCCACCTTTATTTTCCAACTACTCTCCTGTGGGTGAGCCTCAGATATGGTCCCCCTCTGCAAGTATGATGCTCAGAACACATTGCAACAGCATATGTCCAAGGAATATTCAGTACAATGGATTCATCAGCTGCCTCATTCTGTACCTTATTCTCTACTAAATGCTGCCCTAAATCATAGTGGCCTTTTTGGCAGTCATATCACACTGTTGACTCATTCTGAGCTCATGCCAACAATAATTCCCAAGTGATTTTTAAACATATATTTCTGTCTTTCTTAGCCTGCATTTTAAGTTTTTATTTTATCCAAATGTAGGATATTACATTTGCACCCATTAAGCCTTATTCGTGGCAGTCTGCTAAAATTATTTTTGTTCTTGATTCTTTAAGTTTACTGGAATTTACTCTGACAGACGATGATCCATGTGCTATCTTTGTCTTCATCAAATTCATTGATTAAAATCTATCCAGTGGTCACAATAACAAGCTTTGTGCTGCATTCACAGAAACATTTCTTCAGACTCACACTGATCTCTTCAAAAAGCCATCCAGATTCATAGGGTTTGATCCTTTGACTGTGTAAATCCATCTAAATGTATCAGCATCAACCTCAAATTCCTTCATCTGACAACAAGGATATCATTAAAAACTCTGTCAAATGTCTTTCTAAATTTCAGAAAACTGTATCTATTTTCCTTGTAATCTTGATAAGGGGAAAAAAAAAGAAATTGAGCTACTTAGTGATAATATATTCTCAGTGACCTTATATTAGGTATATTTTATGTTGCCCCTTTATAGTAACTCTTTCATCTGCCTTATAAATAATAAGTTCCAGAGTTTTGCTTGGCATCTAAAATAAACTTACTGGTTAACAGATAATAAACATACTGGTTAATAGATGATGGAATTTACTTTTCTTTTTCTCATTGACAAGAAATGAACTTCACCTCCAGGAAATGTATAATAAGTTGTGGCAGGTCAGTGATTCTTCTTGCAACTAGGGGAGAAAAGGCAAATAAATTACAAAAACTGTATGTCTAAAAATATCAGAAAAGTGAGGAACCAATGAGGACTAGAACTAAAATTTCAGACTCCAAAGAGTTTTTCCTAGGATAGTTGACAATCACCAGCCATTTTCTTTTCCTGGAGTCATTAACAATTCCATGAGGAGAGAGGCCAGCCCTTGGAGAAGATTCTACTGAGGGAAAAGGAAAGAAGTTGTGAATTTAGAGGCTGCATAGGTGCTGACCTATAGAAAAAAAAAAACTAGAGAAGCCCTAGAAACAAGGTTAGTTTTTGCAAAGGGTCAGTTCTTGAGTTCAGAGGCAGCACGCGAAACTGGGGGCAGGGGGGCTATGTTGGAAAGGCAGAGTAAAATCTTTCACAATTTCTTAGTTCACTGGATTAAAAAAAATACCACAAAAATGTATTTTATGATTTATTTTGTTGCCCTTTAGACATTACCAGATTTTGAGGCTGTATAGGGCAAGAACCTAAAGAGCTATGCTCAAAACCTCCAGTGGTCAGAACAGCATCCTCCTAATACATTAATCCCAAAGACAAAGACCCACAAACAATTAAACCAGGGATAAACCAGAGGTAAACTAGATCTTACAAAAACCCTAACCCAGTCCCAACACAGATCATCCAAGACTAGAGGTCCCCTTCAAACTATATACCTAACAGAATTTTTTAAATAAATAAATAAATAAATAATAAAAATAAAATAATAAAAATAATTAAATAAATAAATAAATAAATAATAAATAAAGGAAAACAGCATCATCTACAACCTGCAGGGTTCTTTTACTCACATTGTCATACTATAAAAATTTGTTAGGTACATAGAGAGTTAGAAAAGTATAACTTCCAATCTAAAGAGAAAGCATAAAACAGAACATAATTCAGATATTAACCACAATAAGCAAAACTTAATAAATACTTCTATGAGACAATCAACAAAATGTAAAGGTGACCTACAGAATGGGAGAAAATATTTGCAAACCACATTTTTGATAAGAGATCAATATGCAAAACATATAAAGAATCATATAACCATTAACAAAAAAGAAATCCAATTAAAAAATGGACAGAGGAACTAAATAGATTTTTTTTTCCAAAGAAGACATATAAATGGCCAATGGGTACATGAGAAGATGTTTGATATCACTGATCATCAGGGAAATGAAAATCAAAACCACAATGCGACCTCACCTCACACCTGTTAGAATTGCAGTCATCAAGAAGACAGTAGACAACAAGTGTTGATGAGGATGAGTAGAAAAAAGAATTCTAGTGCTGAAGGGAATGCAAATTGATGTAGTCACTATGGAACAGTTTGGAAGTTCCTCAAAAATTTAAAAAAAGAACCACCATATGCTCCAGCAATCCCACCTCTGGGTATATATCCAATGGAAATGAAAGCAGAATCTCAAAGAGATATTTGTACTCCATGTTTTCTGCAGCATTATTCACAATAGTTGAGATATGAAAACAGAGTGACTGTCAGTGGATGAATGGATAAAGAAAATATGGGATACACCCACACACAGGAATACTATTCAGCAATGAGGAAAAAAAGGAAATCTGGCCATTTGCAACAATATGGAAAAATAGTGAGGGTATTATACTGAGTGAAATAAGTCAGACAAAGAAAAATCCAGTATGATCTCACTTATATGTGGAATCTAAAAATAATGAGCTTATATAAATAGTAGAATGGTGTTTACCAATGGCTGGAGGGAAGGAAGAGGGATGGAGAGATACTTGTCAAAGGGTACAAACTTCCAATTAGATGAGTAAGTTCTGGGAATATAATGCACAGCAAGGCAATAATAGTTAACAATAATGTATTATATACCTGAAAGTTGTTAAGAGAATAAATCTTAAATATTTTCACCACAAAAAATAATGACAATAATATGATAGAGGTACAAGCTAGTGCTAAGGTGGTCGTCATTTTGCAATATATAAACATATCAAGGGGCACCTAGGTGGCTCAGTCAGTTAAGTGTCTGCCTTTGGCTCAGATCATGGTCCCAGAATCCTGGGACTGACCCCTGTGTTGGGCTAATTGCTCAGTGGGCAGTCTGCTTCTTCCTCTCCTGTCCCTTCCCCCACCTGTGCTCTCACTTGCACTTTTAAATAAATATCTTTTAAAAAATAGATTTAAAACTCAATGTACGAAATCAACATGTTTTACATCTTAAACTTACAAAATGTTATATGTCAATTACATCTTATAAACATAGAAAAAAAATTTTTAACCTTTTATGGAAACTATGTGAAAGAACATAAAGAAGAAATAGAAAAAACTGAGAAAAATATGAAGAATTTGAATCTATTACAAAGAAACAAATAGACACATTTTTCTAGAACTAAAAAATGTACTATCTGGTATTTAAGTCTCATAGCACACGAGGAAGACATTAATGAATTGCAAGACAAATCAGTAGAAAAAAAAATCCAAACTGAAAAAAGAAAGAAAGAAAATAGCAGAAAGAAAAGGGGGGAGGAAGAATATAAGACTAAGAGTGGGAATCAGTTTTTAAAAAAAGAGAGAGAGAAAGTCCCAGAATGGGAGGAAAACAAGAATGAAGGAAGGGGGAAAAAACAGCTGTAAATACTGAAAACTATCACCCACAGATTTAAAAAAAAAAAAAAAAAAAAAGATGACAATGCAGTAAATCCAAAGCAAGATAAATGCTTTAAAAATCCATAATTAGGGGCGCCTGGGTGGCTCAGTGGGTTAAGCCGCTGCCTTCGGCTCAGGTCATGATCTCAGGGTCCTGGGTTGGAGTCCCACATCGGGCTCTCTGCTCAGCAGGGGGCCTGCTTCCCTTCCTCTCTCTCTGTGATCTCTTCCCTTCCTCTCTCCTACTGTGATCTCTCTCTGTCAAATAAATAGATAAATAAAATCTTAAAAAAAAAATCCATAATTAGGCACAACTAAATTCAATTGCCAAAAATCAAAGACAAAGAAAAATTCTCAAAGTAGGCAGAAAATTGAACTATAAATTCAATTGTATCCTCATTAAAATTCAAGTGGAATTTTTTTGTGGAAATTAACAGTTTGGTGCTAAATTTTATATGAAGATGCAAAAGACATATAATAACCAAACCAATTTTTTTTAAAGGACAAAGTTTGAGGACTTACTACCTAATTTTAAAGTTTACTGTTAAAGCTATATTAAGACAGTGTGGTGCTGGCATAAAGAGAGACATACAGACCAGTGGAACAGATCTGAGATTTTAATAATAAACACATATTTATGGCCAATTGATTTTCAACAACAGGAAAAGGATAATATTTTGAACAAATGACACTAGGATAATTGGATATTCATATGCAAAAATATTAAAAAGAACTTAGACCTCCGACGTTTACATAGAAAGAAGAAAATATAGGAAAAAAATTAAATACTAGTGACCTTAGTGTAGACAATGAATTTTTTGATATGACACCAGCACATGAGCCAAAAAGAAAAAAACTGAGAAACTTGACTTCATAGAGTTAAAAAAAAATTCTGCACTTCAAAGAATACCATCAGTAAAATGAAAATATTAACCACAGACTCAGAGGAAATATTTCTAAATTATACATCTGGTAAATAACCTGTATGTAGAAAAATATGAAGAGTGTTGGCAACTAAAAATAAGACATACAATCCAATTTTAAAAGGAACAAAACCCTGAATTAATATTTAACCAAGAGAGAGTTTTTGAAAATATCAAACTACAACCACAATGAGATACTATAATACACTCAGTAGAGTGGTTATAATCAAAAAGAGATAATACCAAGTGCTGGTGAGGATGTAGAAAAACAGGAAGCCTCATATAATGCTAGTAGAAGTGCAAAATTGTACAGCTACTTTGGAAAATTGTCTGGCAGTTTCTTAAAAAGCTGAACATAACTTATCATATGACTCAGCAATTCCACTCTTAGAAATCTACCCAAGAGAAATAAAAACATGTCCACAAAAAATACCTGTATGTGAATGTTCATAAATACATTATTTACAACAGCACAAACTAGAATGTCCATCAACTAGTGAATGATGACCAAACTTTGGTGTACCCATGCAATGAAATATTATTCAGTATTTAGAAGGAATGAAGTACCATTACATGGATGAATCTCGAAAACATTATGTTAAGTGAAAGAAGCATGACATAAAAAGCTACATGTATAATTCTATTTATATGAAATACCTACCAAAAAATCCACAAATTATATGCACAAAAAGCAGCTCTGTAAAGACAGGGACAACTATATAAGATGGGAATTGATAGGAAAGGGCCTTAAAGGAAAATTTTTGAGTAATAGGAAAGTTCTAAAGCTGGACTGTAGTGAACTCTGTAAACTGACTAAATCTACTGAATTGTAAACATACAATGGGTGAATTATGTGGTAATACTTCAACAATGCTATAAAACAAAAGTGGTGAGTGTATTTGATAATTTTTGCTTTTTCTGAACTACTATGTAATATAGGACCAAGCTAACAAGAAAACTCATTAGATGTAAAATCTTTCTTACACAAAAAAGTAGGTATATTTAAAATAGAGAACAAATAGAAAGTTCTAAAAACAGAGAATAAAAAATGTATTACTTTTAATTTTTTTAAGATTTCATTTATTTATTTATTTATTTGACAGAGAGAGAGTGATTTGACAAGTAGCAGAGAGGCAGCCAGAAAGAGAGGGGGAAGCAGGCTCCCCACTGAGCAGAGAGCCCGATATGGGGCTCAATCCCAGGACCCTGAGATTGTGAGAGGAATGCAGAGGCTTAACCCACTGAGCCACCCAGGCACCCCAATGTGTTAGTTTTAAATGAGCAACAGAAAGCTTCACTTGATCTTGTAACAGGATCAATGGAAGCAAAGAGTTGACAGAATGACCTCTTAATATAAGAAGATGGTGGTGGAAGGGAACCAGTCAACCTAATATTTTAGGCATGCAAAATTATAATTCAAAAATAAAGGCTAAAGAGTCAAAACTAATTTATAGTGACAAAAAGCAGACCAGTCTATTCATAGAGAGGGTAAAAGTATGACATTAAGGGGCCATGAGAGAACTCGTTGGCATAATAAAATTATTCTATATCTTGATTAGGATGGTAGTTATGTGGGTGTATACTTTTTTCAAATTTATTGAACTATTCACTTTAAATGGATATATTTTATTGTCCACAAATTATATATCAAAAAAGGTGGGGGGCGCCTGGGTGGCTCAGTGGGTTAAGCCGCTGCCTTCGGCTCAGGTCATGATCTCAGGGTCCTGGGATCGAGCCCCGCATCGGGCTCTCTGCTCAACGGGGAGCCTGCTTCCCTCTCTCTCTCTCTCTGCCTGCCTCTCCATCTACTTGTGATTTCTCTCTGTCAAATAAATAAATAAAATCTTAAAAAAAAAAAAGTGACTAAAAAGGGGGAAAAAATGAAGGTAAAATAAAGACATTAGAAGCCAAACAAAAGCTGACAAAAATCAATGGATTGGCACTACAAAAACCTGCTAAAAAGTTCATGTGGAAAAACGATTCAAATAAAATCGTGAAACTATAATAGAATATGAAGAGCACCATAAAGTTTAAATCTATAGGGTCAATATAAAATACATTGATCATTTAAACACAATAGTAATAGTTTTATGCAAATTTTTCATACATGTAGAAATAAAATATATGAGAACAATAGCAAAAAGTAAGGGAAGAGAACAGAGAAAAACTAATGTTGAGTTCTTTCATGGTCTGAGGTACAAGGTACTACAGTAAGCAAGGAAGCATAGGAAATCGCAAAGGTAGCCACCAAAAAAATACAAATAATCTAAAACTAATAAACTAATAGAGGTAAGAAAATGAAATGGTAAAAATAATAACTGATTAAAACAAAAGAATAGAGAGAATAAAAGGACAAAGAACAGAAGGCAAAATAGAAGTAACATATCAAGATGATAGTCCTAAACACACATTATCAGTGATCACGACAGTAAATGGAGTAAACAAACTAGTTTAAAAGGAAAAAAAATTAAAAAATAAAGCAACAGGGGCACCTGGGTGGCTCAGTGGGTTAAGCCGCTGCCTTCTGCTCAGGTCATGATCTCAGGGTCATGGGATCGAGTCCCGCATCGGGCTCTCTGCTCAGCAGGGAGCCTGCTTCCCTTCCTCTCTCTCTGCCTGCCTCTCCGTCTACTTGTGATTTCTCTCTGTCAAATAAATAACTAAAATCTTTAAAAAAAAAAATAAAAAAAAAATAAAGCAACAGCCAATTACATGTTATTATCAAGAGCCCCACTTAAAACAACTAAGGGTACAATTACACTGAAGGGAAAGAATGAAGGGAACAAAATAACCACGCAAGCACCATAAGAAGAAAACTGGCTAGCTCTTAATATTATAAAATAGACTTTAAGAAATAAGTAACACTTGGCCATTTTAAATGAGATTTTTAAAAATCTACTAAGCTTGTTATTTGTATACAGCAGTTGTCTATGGACTTTTTAAATTAGGGGTCAGATGGTAAATATTTTTAGCTTTGGAGCCCACGTGGACTCTGCTGCAACTACACAACTCTGCTGTAAAAACAGCCACAGAGACACAGAGAACAGATAAGCAAATGGGTATGGCTGTGTTCCAATAAAACTTTATTGGCAAAAATGCATGCCAGATTTGGCCAACCAATGGGATACAGTTTATTAATCCCTGGTATGTAAGAAAACTATGGGTTTTAATTCATTAAAGTTACACTTTTTTGGTCAGTCAAAAATGAAGGAAAGAAAGAAGTAATGCTAGAGAAAAAGGGAGACTTTCATGATATAAGAAAATTAAAAAGGAAAGCATAATTCTGAATTTGTACAAAGCTAATAACATAGCTTACATGTACAATATTTAGCTTCAAAATACATAAAGGCAAAAATTCAGCAAGAACATTAAAGATTTAAACAACATAATTAGCCAATTTGACCTAAGATAATATAGATAGATAATCTAACAATCAAAGGATGAATACTTTTCAAGTGACATCATCAAAGGTAGAGACCCCAACTCCCACCCCCCACACCCTAAAGATCAACAATTACATAGGTAACAATGAACAAAAAACAGAGCTCTGGACACCACTAAACAAACTTAAGAACACAGTTGAATGAAATATCTGAGAATAACCACTCAAAAAGAGGAGGACAGCTTCATTTTGCCTACATCATCCTTTCCTCCAAGCCAGCATTGCTTAGCACCAAAAAGGAACTCCCTAGCTTAGATAAATAAATAAACAAACAAACATAAAAATAGAAAATGTCACTCCAACAGGGAGAGGAACAGTAGACTTGAGCCATGAGCTTCTCTAGCCCTTTTGGGCACCATCCTTCAGTTTTATCCACCCAGACCAGAAAAACCTGAGATGTACAGAAATCTCTAAGAACCAGGAAGAAAGCAGGGACTACCAGTAGCAGCCAGGTAGCAGAGGCAATCACGGTTCACAGCGACCTGCTGCTCTATAAACAAATATGGCAACTTTTGCCACTGAAAATCAACTGCCAGCATAGCTATCATGGACCTCCCTGCAGATTTCACCAGCGAGGTATTCTCTTTTGCTGATGTCAGCCTTCCTATTCCCTCTCACTCCCTCCCTCCAGCCCCCACTCTAAATTCAGAACTGCCCCAGCAGCCAGCCAAGGTTCCTGTGGCTGCACAAGTACAGGACATCATCCCAGACCCCTGCAGCAACCCCCATCACTGTGCATGCACTCAGCACCAGCTAGCAGTGCATTTACAGGTCACTGTCCTGATGCTCCTCATGGTGTGCATGTGCAGGGGACAACTGTCCCCACAGCTATCAGCGCACCCATAGTCGGCCCCTGGCCCCTGCCTCTACACAGGCACCCCCAGCTGGCCTCCACAGCAAAGTATGTGCTTACCACAGGATCTGGCCATCATTGTTAGTTACCTGTTCTGGTCCCTACCTATTGGACCTGAAGGGGAGCCCACAGCATTTATAGCCACGGCAGACACCACAGAACATTCACAAAGGACTAGAGAGCTATTGATGCTGTAGACCCCAGCGGCTTGAGCTAAACATACATCATACCTCCCAGACCCAGTGCCACCACACACCTCCACAATGAATGCCCTGTGGCTCTAGACCCAGTATCACAGCATAACCCCATGTGCTTCTACCCACAAGTGGAATTCTTCCCTTGCCCAAGTGAGTCCCTGAAGTCTGGAAGATATGACTGCTTCTTCAAATGTGTAAAACACCTAAGCAAAGCTATAGGAGTTACTAAGACTCAGAGAAACAGGACTTCACCAAAGGAAGAATATTAACTTGCAGTAGCCGATCCCAAAGAAATGAAGCTGCAGGAACAGCCCGGCAAAGATTTCAAAATAATTGTTCTATAGATGCTTGAAGAAGCTACAGGAAAACAATTTAATGATATCAGGAAGTTAATACAAGAACAAAATGAGTTCAATAAAGATAAAGAAAACATTGGAAAAAAAAACAAATCTAAACAATACAGTGACTGAACAGAATTCAACAGAGTGCTTCAGAATCAGACTTGACCAAGCAGAGGGAAAACAGGTGAACTCAAAGACAGATTAATTGAAATTATTTAATCAGAGCAACAAAAACAAAAATGAAACAATGAAAAAAAGTGAAGAAAGCCTACATGATCTATGGGACCAGCAAAACAAATGGGCACAAATTATTGATTTCCAGAATGAAGAGCAGGGCAAAGGGGGACAGAAAGTCTATTTAAGGAAATGTGACTGAGAACTTCCAAAACTGGAAAAGGCACTTACTTGACAGCACAATCATCAGGGAAAAGCAAATCAAAACCACAGTGAGCAATCACCTCACACCTGTTAGAACTGCTATCATCAAAAAGAAATAAAGGGGCCTGGGTGGCTCAGTTGGTTAAGCCTCTGACTCTTGATTTCAGCTCAGGTGGTGATCTCAGGGTCCTGGGATCGAGTCTTGCATTGGGCTCCCCACTCAGCAGGGAAACTTCTTGTCTCCCTCTCCCTACGTACCCCCCCACTAATACATGCACACTACCTCTCTAATTAAATAAGTAAATAAACAAACAAATAAAATCTTTTTAAAAAGACAAGAAATAACAAGAGCTTGAGAGGATGTGGAGAAAAGAAAACCCCTGTGAACTGTTGGTGGGAATGTAAAGTGGTGCGGCCACTATGGAAAACAGTATAAAGATTCCTCAAAAATTTAAAAATAGAACCACCATAAGATCCCAGCAATCCCACTTCTAGGCATATATCCAAAGGAAATCAAAACACAGTCTTGAAGAGATACCAGCATTCCCATGTTTGCTGCAGCGTAACAGCCAAGAAAGACATCAAAACAACCTGTATCTATCAACAGATAAATGGATAAAGAAGATGTGGTATATACACATCAGAATATTAGTCAGTCATGAGAAAGAAGAAAATCCTGCCATTTGTGATAAGGACGGGCCTTGAGGGCATTATGCCAAGGGAAAGAAGTTAGATAAAGGAAGACAAATATTGCTCATATGTGGAATCTAAGAATGCTAAACTCATAGAAACAGGTAATAGACTGGTGGTTACCAGGAGCTGCAGCATGGTGGAAATGGAGAGATCAAAGAGTTGGTCAAAGGGTACAAACTGCCAGTTAAAAGATGAATAAATTCTGGGGATCTAATATATAGCATGGTGATTATAGTTAATAATACAGTATTATAGGGGCACCTGGGTGGCTCAGTGGGTTAACTCTCTGCCTTCACTCAGGTCATGATCTCAGGGCCCTGTGATGGAGCCCCGCATCGGGTTCTCTGCTCAGCGTGGAGCCTGCTTCCCTCTCTCTCTGCCTGCCTCTCTGTGTACTTGAGATCTCTCTCTCTCTCTCTCTCTCTCTCTCTCTGTCAAATAAATATAAAATCTTAAAAAAAATTTTTTTAATATAATAATAATATAGTATTATATACTTGAAATTTGCTAAGATACCAGAACTTAAATGTGTTCACTACAAAAAAGAAGTGGTAATTATGTGATGTGATGGGGGCCTTTTAGATAACACCATGCAGTATACAAGTGTAGCAAATCAGCAAGCTGGATACCTTGATTTACACAATGTTATGTGTCAGTTATATCTCAACAAATCTGGATAAGAAATGAATCATTTTCAAATGCACATGAACATTTAGATCCTGGGTCCAAAAGTAGGTCTCAACAAATTTTCAAAAAAAGTGAAATCATACCAAATATATTCTCTGAGCACACTGGAATCCAACTGAATTAAAATGAAATAAGGGCAGGTAGCATGTATCATGCAGCTAAAGCAGTACTTATGGGAAAATTTTTGTCCTTAAACGGACATTTTGGGGGGGAAATTGCGAAAGAATGATGTAAACATCTAACTTAAGAATCGGCCTAAAGAATAGCAGTATTAAGCATACAGGAAGTAGAGGGAAGGAAATAGTTAAAAAAAAAAAAGAAAAAGAAGAACATAGGTAAGTAGACCGCAGACACACAACAGAGGAAACCAACAAAGTTGATTCTTTATAAAGATTAATAAAAGTGATACATACCTAGCAAGATCAGTTTAGGAAAAAGAGAGAGAGAGACGATACAAATTGCCAGTATCAGTAATAAAAGAAGGGACCTCACCACGAATACAAGATACTAGAAGTATAATAAAGAAATACTGGGAGCAACCTCATGCTAATAAATTTGACAACATAGATTAAATATGTAAATTCTTTCAAAAATAGTATTTACCCAAACTTACATAAATAATAAGAACTCTATTAGTTTGATATCTATTAACAAAATTAAGTGAGTAACCAAAAGTATTCCCACAAAGAAATTTGTAGGCCCATATGATATCACTGATTAGTTCCATAATACATTTAAGGAAGAAATAATAGAATTACATGCTTTCCAAAGTCAGGAGGATAAACTTCCCAACTCATTTTATGAAACCAACTTAACTTGATTCAAAATCTGACAAGAAGAGGAAATTACAAGGTAATATCCCTCAGGAATATCAGTGAAATATCCTCTATAAATTATTAGCACAACATATAAAACAGCAACATATAAAACAGACAGTACATCAGTATCAAGGGGACCCCTTCAAACTGTACCCCTCTCTGTTTGTTCTAGACTCTGGCTTACTTCACTTTTTCCTACCAGTTTTAGAAGTCGCAATTTCTAATTCTGGATGACCTCATTGTCACATTTTTTGCTCCTTTAGAACACTAACATCTATGAAACCAATTCTCAATGCTATGTATCCTGTTTAAAATACTCATCATGGCCTGTTTCCTAACTAAATCCTGACTGATAAACAGTTCAAGAGGATATACTTTATCTCTGACAACTGGCATATAAGCCTCCCTCTACCCCAAATCTTTTACCCCCCATGTTCCCCAGCCTCCTCATACACAGAGCTCATCAGCTAATACCTACATCTCCCTTTGCACTCAGCTCCAACAGCATGTTCCCCGGGAGTCCTTCCTTCCCATAGTCCACAGCCCCTTGTGTGTGCGCCTATCGTAACACTCACCAGACTGAATTACTACTGGTTATTAACTTGTTAGTATGGAGTTTGCCTTTCTATAAATAGATATTAGATAAACAGATAGATATACATATGGACAACTCTTTATATAATATACATCTATATACAACATATATAATGTAATATCATAATGTTTATATTATACATATTTACATGTCATGTTATACATACATTATATAAAGAGAAATATATCATGTATATAAGATAATTATGTATATAAAATACTATATGCCAGGATACCGCAAAGTCCTTCAAGTACTCTGGCATTTAGCAGCGCACACGCTGTTGAATAAATAAATGTGTAGGAGGAAGAAAGGAAGACTTGCTCCCAATGCTAATCCTCAGCCCAGTGGAAATGGGATTCCCAGGCTGTGATACTGAATACCTGGATTTATGAGTCATGCGCTTTCTATAGCTAATTCTAACAGATAGCTGGCTTCTGGAGACACGAAATTATTAATTCATTAACAACTGTATGTTAGCATTTGAAATGTGTCTGTTCACTTAATGGAGTTTTGTGATAATGTTAAAATACCTACAAATAAAAATTCTGAAACATAAAGTCCACAGTCACTGCCATGATTTCATAAGCAATAAAGTGAATGAGGTCAAAATTAATTTCTCCTCACCCAGCGTAAACTGTTAATCAGTCTGGACAAATGGAGGGGTCCTGGCTCTTTCCCAGGCTGAGCTAATCCTCCCCTCCAGCACATGCAATGACTTACCACCGTGAAATGTGATTATGTGTGTTACATTGCCATGCACCTGCCAGGGCTCATCAGATGAGCTCTCAGTCAGTGACCAGTAGCCAGACCACCCTCAACACCGTATTTGCCTTGCCACACGGGAGAGATGAGAGTCCAGCTAGAAGGGCTCTGCACTTGGCAGCTGCTGGCTCAAAGCATGAAGCCGGGTGCAAAAGACACTTCTTGGCCCAGCCCAAGTCCTTCTCTCCATGAAGTCCTTCTTCGCCACCTCAACCCACTGACCCCACATACCCTTGCCATCTGTACTGTTCCTTTCATGTGCAGACGCCCTTGGATTGCTATTTTCTTGCTGGGTGCCTATTTGCTGCTCCCAAGCCCTCCCCCCTCACCTCACCTTCCTCAAAGGAGTCTATTAAGCCATTACAGACAAAAAATATTGAAAGAGCACAAAAAGGCCTCCATGAAGATGCTCCACAGAGATGAGGGCAAAGGCTGAAAGAGGTGAGACAAGTTGGGGAAAGCCCCCAGTGTCTCTCCAATCCATCCCACCCACCCATTTCAGACTCAGTATTGGTATCTTGGGTGTAGAAAGTAACTCCTATGAATATTGTGCCCAGAATAAATCAGGTCTCACTCCTATTTTTTTTTTTTTTTCACAGAAATCTCATGATACCTACTGGAGCCCATTATTGTGTAATGATTTGTGCGTCTGACCCTATCCTAGCTTTCTCCACTAAACTCGAAGCTTCATGAAGGCAGAGTTTGTGGGTACCCTCCACTCCACAGAGCCTGGCATGCAGCAGGTTCACACTATTTTATATATATGTACACTCATTTCTACATATCTTAAGTACCTTAACTACCTATATCTCAAGATATCTCTCCAGGCTCAGAAGTCACTTGTGCCTAAATGACCAAAGATGCTAGAGGAAGACACTGGCCAGCACTAAGACAGGAGCTCCCCCAGGTTATTAGAAGCGCCTGACAACTCAGGGGCTGCCTGCCACTGCTGTTCCCATGGAAACAGACATTGGATCTCAGAAACCCAGAGCGTGAGAGCCTAAACTAATCATTGTAGCAAAAAAAAAAAAATAAATTAAAAAATAATGGCCTATTTTCTTCTTGCAGTGTGGAAATGGTGATTAGGTTAATAGACCTTGATCCTTTCACCTGCGGGTATGTTTTTATAGAAATAAAGATAGAAATCCATCCTCTTAAAACTTTTCCTGTACCTGTTCATTCCAAGCTGCCTCAATACCATTTCCCTATCAACACTTTAAAATTCAAGAGGACCTCAATCCAAGAGTGAAGTAAGAATTAGAGTATTAAACAACATAATCTATATATATCTATCCATTTATTTTGTATCATTTCATTATAAGCATTGTTCAAAAGAGAAGTCTGGTATCTAATGAGCCAAGTCTTTATGCTGTTTGCATTCACCAAATTGAAAGTCTTTTGGAATTTTTATTTTTCTAAAGCACACAGAATTTCTCAATATTTGTATGTTCTTCAACCAAGCCATTAAGATACAGATAAAACTTTAATCAGACTAAAAATTAAAACCACCCTAGATTTAATGCATATGAAGAGTTTAACTGTATTTATAAGTCTCTTACTCTAAATAGAGTATGCTGGAGTTTGTAGATAAAATATGATTTATAGGCAAGCTTAACTGGCCAATATCTGCACTGCATAAAATGAAAGGCTAGGCATCCATTTCTGTTCATGCTACCTGTGTAACGAGTAAAATAAGTCATGCTTACCCCCTGGCTGACCCTAATTTCATAGGGAGAAGAAGGGAGAAATCATAAGTATGTATTTCAATCAAGGGAACAGAACTCTCTAGAAAAAAGATATTGCAAATCTAAGCATTCAGTGAATTGTGGAAAACAGACCAACTTCTGGTGTCTGGAGTGCTACAAAAGAAAACTGAATGCAAGTTTTTGCAATTTAGGTAAGGAAACTCATATATTTACTGTTTTACCCAACCCCTCTCCAGTTCATTAACATGTCACATCCCTGTTAACCACAACCAACCAACTCTTTACCGGTAGACCTTGGGTGACTATGGTCTCCATCTCTCTTTCACACTCAATCTCATTCAGACAGTCTCATTCAACTGAGAATTATAAAGTTTATTTTAAAAATGCCTTATTAATTTCTTTCATTTTAACAAGTATTATTCTCAGTCCTGTGTATCCTTAACATATTTAATTACTTGATTTACATTATAGTACATGTTCTTTGCAATACAGGAGAAATATTTTCTTTTAATCTAACACTCTATAGCATTGTTTTAGAAAACATACAAATATACCCACTTACAATTTTATCAAGTATTAAATATGTATTAGTGCTTTAAGCACCTTAAAATTCTGTTCTATTTCTCTATAGTTGTTTAAGAATATTTTAATAATATTTGAATAAGTGCTTGGGTCTTTTCTATAGGATAAGAATACATTCTTACTTTCCCATTTAAAATAATGGGATGTGTGCACATGGCATTCAAAAATTTACTATCTAGGGACGCCTGGGTGGCTCAGTTGGTTGAGCAGCTGCCTTCGGCTCAGGTCATGATCCCAGCGTCCTGGGATCGAGTCCCACATTGGGCTCCTTGCTTGGCAAGGAGCCTGCTTCTCCCTCTGCCTCTGTCTGCCTGTGCTCACTCTCTCCCCCTCTCTCTCTCTGATAAATAAATAAAATCTTTAAAAAAAAATCCCCTCAAAAACTTACTATCTAAACCATTTTTAAGAATGAGTAATATTCCAAAATGTTCACATTGATAAGATATATGTTGTCATATATAAATCATTTTTGTTCCTTGTGACTTTTCTATTTTATAAATCTTCCAAATTAAATACGCACTTCCTTTAGAAATTAAAAAAATACAATTTTTAAATGTATAGACCAAAAGCTCTTAAATAATTTTTACTTTTCATACTGTTGGCAGTACATATATAGCATTGTTATTCTGAAAATATTGTGTGTATAAGGGAAAAGAGTTGGAAATATAAGTTTAACACATTTGCATAAAAACTCTAGCTCTGAATTTAAATTTGATGCACAAATATAAACTCTAGTCCATTCACAAAAAGGCTTAGAAACAAGGACAAGCAGGGAGGCATAAGTGCCCATAGGGCCAATACTGTAGTCTGCAAATATTCCAACAGATCAATTAGAAAAAGACAACCCACAAACAGAAATAGTTCAAAGATGTGGACAGAAAACTTGCACAAGCCCACAGAGCTAATAAACATAAAAAGATGCTCAACCTTCTTCTTTTTTGAAGATGGGTTTTTAAAAATATTTTATTTATTTAACGTGAGTAGGGGAGAGGACACAGTGGTGGTGGTGGGGGGGGGGGCTGTGCAGCAGAGGGAGAGGGAGAAGCAGGCTTCCTGCTAAGCAAGGAGCCCAATATGGGGCTTGATCCCAGGACCCCAGGATAATGACTTGTGCTGAAGGCAGATGCTTAACCAACTGAGCCACCCAGGCACCCCAATATGCTCAACCTTAATAACAATCAGGAATGTAAAAAAGTATCAGATACAAGTTTTGTGTGGACATATTTTCATTTCTGTTATGTATATATCTAGGAGTGGAAACTTCCAGTTCCATATAGGTTAATCTATAATCTATATAATCTCCTCAAGGTTAATCACTTGAGGAAGTGTCACACTACTTACAAAGAGGCTGCAGTGTTTTATACCCTCACCAACAATTAAGGATTCCAATTTGTCTACATCCTTGTTAACACTTGATATTATCCGACTTTTTGATTGTAGCCATCCCAATGCACATGCAGTGGTATTTCATTGTTTTGGTTTGTATTTCCCTGACGACTACTGATGTTGAGCTCTTTTTCATGTGTTTATTGACCAACTGTATATTTTCTTTGGAGAAATGTCTATTCATATCTCTAACTATTTTCAATCAGGTTATTTTTCTTTTTATTATGGAGACATAAAAGCCTTGATGTATTCTACATACAAGTCCCTTACCAGATAGATGATTTTCAAATATCTTCCCCTATTCTGTGGATTTTCTTTTTGCTCTCTTCGTGGTATATTTGAAGCACAAGTTTTTGATGAGCTCCAATATATCCAATATTTCTTTTGTCACATATGCTTCTGGCCATACCTAAAAATCCTCTGCTAAATCCAACATTATGAAGATATACTCCTATGCTTTCTTCTAGGAGTTTTATAGTTTTACATTTAGGTCTTCGATCCAATTTGAGTTAATTTATATATATGGTGTGAAGTAAGTATCCACTTTCATTATTTCACATGGATATGAGTTGCCCCAACACTATTTGTTGAAAAGACCTTTCTTCCCCCATTGAATGACCCTGAAATCTTTGTCTTTATTAAATCATGTCCATAGTTACCATGACCATGGATTATTTTTTTGTACTCTCAATTATATTCCATTGATCTATATAACTATCTTGTACCAATACCAATTCTCTTACATTGATCTATATTTCTATTCTTATGTCAGTATCACATTATCTTGATTACTGCTGCTTTGTGATAAATTTTGAAATCAGGAAGTGTAAGTTCTCCTGCTTTGCTCTTTTTCATAACTGTTTTGGCTATTCTGACTCCCTTGTAACTTGTATGAATTTGAGCATCAGCTTATCAATTTCTTCCCCCCCAAAAAAAATTCAACTAAAATTCTGACAGAGATTGCACTAAATCTCTCAGATCAGTTTGGAGTATGTCACCGTCTTATCAATGTTAAGTTCTCTGATCCATGAACACGAGATGTTTTTTCATTTATTTAGATCCTTTTTAACTTCTTTAAACAATGCTTTAAAGTTTTCAGAGTATACATTTTGTACTTCTCTTACTAAATTTATTTCTCAGTATTTTATTATTTTTGATGTTACTGTGAATTAGAATTGTTTTCATAATTTTATTTCAGTTTGTTCATTGCAAGTACATAAAAACATATTTGATATTTTATATTGATTTTCTATCCTGCAATACTGCTGACTCATTTATAGTTTTAATAGTTTTTTAGTGGATCCCTTAGGATGTTCTATATGTGACATGATGTCATCTACATACTGGGGGAAAAAATATTTATGATGCACATATACCCATATGGTGAGAACTCATCTCATAGACCCCAGCATCTACCCATAATAATATTTAGCCCAGCTAAAATTCAGCATGTAGACTAATGCTTCAAAGTATGCATTAATAATAATACTTTTAAATAATACTTATTATTTAAATAATACTTATTAAAATAACAGTAATACTTTTAAGTAAGTAATTATAAAGATAAATAATTGGGACTACATTAAAATAAAAAGCTTCTGCACAGCTAACAAAACGCTATGACGAGCACTGAATAATGTAGAAAATTACTGAATTACCATATATTATACACCTGAAAATAATATTATACTGGAATTAAACACACACAAAAAGAGAGTAAGGCTTAATTACTGCAACTACTGTCTGGAAAGTGAAAGCTAAGTGAACAACTGTTATGTGGAACTGTTCATTGCTGAGGCAATATAATAACAAATCATTTAAAATGAAGAGATATATGTGCTGTATTTTTTTTTTCTGAGAAAGAGATCAGAGTCCCTGACACTGACACATAGGTTTCTTTTGCTCAAAACTTTTCATGGGTTTAATGGTGGCCAGCTTTTCTATTAGTTAAATTAATACTGCCAGGTTCTTATGCAGACATTGTTTTGAGAGATAAACCATTATTGCCATTTGTCGTTTTAGCTGATTGGCTTGAACTTGAGTCTCTCCCCTGTAGTGATGGTGGATAACTGGATTTCTGCGTTCTACGCCCATAAACTGTTCTTCAGGTTGCAGCTGACGTCTCTGAGGTGGCACTAATAAATATCACCTTTCTTCCCAAATAGGGTTCTGAACAATTTGGAAAATAAAAATAAAAGTTTACAGATGGAAATGAAAATATCAAGCTTTATAGGGAAATGGCTAGAAAGGAAAACATGCTCACTGCATCCCAGCATTAGACATACATCTGACCACATCACAGTCATCAATGGAAAACAGGATAGGCACATCCTAATGGAAAGAAAGAACGGAGGGGGGGCGTGTGCCTGGGTGGCTCAGTTGTTGGGTGTGTGCCTTCTGCTCAGGTCATGATCCCAGGGTGCTGGGATTGAGTCCCACATCAGGCTCCCTGCTTGATGGGGGGCCTGCTTCTCCCTCTCCCACTCCCCCTGCTTGTGTTCCCTCTCTTGGTGTGTCTCCTTCTGTCAAGTGAGTAAATAAAATCTGAAAGAAAGAAAGAAAGAAAGAAAGAAAGAAAGAAAGGAAGGAAGAAAGAAAGAAAGAAAGAGGGAAACGAATGGGGAGGAGGAGACAATTGCCCTGCTAGTCAGTCTCCCTCCCAAGAGGAAGATGACCTGAAAAGAATATATATAATTAATCTAGTTACTAATTACAATTAATCTAATTTGCTCATCACCTGCTCTTCTATGTACCACCACCAGGACAGAATGAGGGAAGGGGCAAAGTGAACCTAATTGCACTCTATGGGAAAAACAAACTAAATAAAACAAAAACAACTTCAGAGTCAAGAAGAAGCTCTCTCCTCCACCAGTCACTAACAGGAAGCATGAGAAAAGTCCCCTGATACAAAAGCTACCTCTCAGAAAATGCACACACACACACACACACACACACTCACACAGAACTTGATTTTTCTCTGCCTACTTGCAAACATGATTCAATATACCTAATAAGATAAATCAAACATAGGGTAGCAACTACAAAAATGTTTTCTGTCTTGTTAGTTGTCACTTGTCTTGACCCAAAACTGGGAGAGTGAATCCCGCTGCTATACTGGACCTCCTCCCCACACCTGCATAGAACCTCCAAACTGGAGCTTTCCATTTTTTCTCATGAGTTTTAAATGTTCAGTAATAAAAAGAAGGCGTCCTCCTGACTGCATTCAGCAAAAATCTGAAAGCTATGAGTTTTGGCAATCTCTACACAGCCAAATAAAGCAATGAAGGGATTGCCATACATTTTCAAAAACACTCACAAGGGAATGTCCTATTTGCAGCTGAATTGTGACAAATAAATTCTTTTCTAAATGTCACAAGCCTAGACTTAATGGAGTGAAACACATGCAAAATGGGTAGGGAAAACGACCAATTCTGCTGCCCTCCAAACCAGTACTTTTCCCCTCAACAATTGAAACAAACATTTGGAAACTTTGTGGTATAAATAAACGCTTTGCAAAGATTATTGAGAAAGCTCAGATGCACACAGATAAAACGTGGTTTGTCATGCAAAGTGCTCTTTGGCAAACTTGTCGCTGGGTAACACAAAACAGCCAGAAGTTGTTGTATGGTTGAATGGTCAGTGATTCATCACAAAAGACAGACCAAAAATTGCCCAGCCATGAAATATTCTAAATTTAATTCTTGAGGAGATGGTCCAAGTTGGCAATGTAGGAAGATCCTAAACTTATCTTCTCCCGTGGACACACTGAATCAACAGCTACATGTGGAACAATTCCCTCTGCAAAATACTTGACAATTATCTAAACAGCTCCACCACAACAAAGGACAACAGGGCTGCACTGAGATAGACAAGAAAGGCAAAGATGCAGGCTTGCCAAAATCCTTGTTCCCAGTGCGGGGACCCACAGTCATGAGGGATTTCACAAACTGGGAGCTTCTTCCTGAAGAACAAGGAAATGTATGCAACCAACCCGGCACCCCAACCCTTGGGATCTGCACCAGGAAGATGAATCCCCAAAACATCTACGTTTGAAAAACAATGGAGCTTACATCCAGGAAGCCCAAAGAACTATAGGGAAATGAAATACCCCCCCGCCTCTTTTCTTTTTAAGATTTATTTATTTATTTATTTATTTGACAGACAGAAATCGCAAGTAGGCAGAGAGGTAGGCAGAGAGAGAGGGGGAAGCATTTTGCAACAGCACAATGCAGCTCTATCCCAGGACTCTGGGATCATGACCTGAGCCAAAGGCAAAGGCTTAACCCACTGAGCCATGCAGGCACCCATGATATACCTCTCTTAAAGGGCTTATATATAGACTCACTTGTCTTGGGGCTTAGTACAAGGCAGGGGTTTGAAAAGTACCTAGCCTATCTGTGAATGAGATCCATCTGCTAATCTTAAAGTGTCTGCCGAGGGGCAAGGGCCTATTAGAACTCTCCAGAATGAAGGCCCTCATGAAGGCCCTCATGAATGACAACATGAGAGACATCACTTCTGCACTCTTTCTGTACCTTACTAGCACAAGCAGGTACATGCAATTCATGCATTCTCCCACCTATCTGCTAAAGTTGTAGGGTGCAAACCATGCCTACACTCTCTACCTCCCTCACTAAAGCCTGCAGGTGTGCACAAACCACAAAAGGGACTTTCCTAAATCACGTGGCTCTGGTGGTCAGGGAAGCTCGTGTTCCTGCATCCCACTACAATGATCACAGAGACAGTTCTTGGCAGACTACTACCCCCAGGACACTATACAAATAGCAGACTGCATGCATACACCCCCAGTCTCCCTGGGAAAAAGACCTACTTACATGTCCTGGACCTTTATCCTGAGAAGCAGTCTTCAGGTTTGCCATATCTCTAGAAGCTATGGACGTTCTCTTAGGGAACACAGGCCAGGGTACATCATCTTTGTGCTTTCCCTCAGCCTCACTACACTTGCTGGTACCTCCTACTTGCTCATACACTCCTCTGGAGCCCTGATTTTTGCAACAGCACTTAGGGGACACCTCCAGATAACCTGGTCTGGAGGCCAACAAGGTTTATGATTACAGTCCTATAGGGCTATATATATTGACATACTTTAAAAGCTGCAACCTGAGGGTATGGCTTCCAATCAGCCTCAAACCAGGTGCCGACTAAGACCCTCTATTTGAAACACTGACAGATCTTGGCAAACTTGCAATACCCAGGACAGATCAAAAATAAATCAGGCTGGCCAAATTATGGATAGAGGTTAGACATCTATCAACAGATGAATGGATAAAGATGATGTGATATATATATAATGGAATATTATGCAGCCATCAAAAAACACAAAACCTTGCCATTTGCAACAATTGAGATGGAACTAGAGGATATTATACTATGCGAAATAAGTCAATCAGACAAAGATAATTATCAGATGATCTCTCTGATATGAGGAATTTGAGAAACAAGACAGATGATCATTAGGGGAAGGGAAGGAAAGATGAAACCAGAGAAGGAGACAAACCATAAGAGACTCTTAATCTCAGGAAACAAGTTGAGGGTTGCTGGAGGGGAGGGGTGTGGGAGGGATAGAGTGGCTGGCTGATGGACATTGGGGAGGGTATGTGCTATGGTGAGTGCTATGAAATGTGTAAGAGTGATGAATCACAGACTGTACTCCTGAAGCAAATAATATGTTATATGTTAATAAAAAAATAAAAAATAAATCAGGCTGTTTAGACAACCACAAAGTTTCAAGAGACAACCAAAAATGTTGAAAAAGTTTTGCCTCCTGCACAAAGCCACTATCTTCAGACTAGAGAGGTAGGTGTTCCACTTAATACACAGAAACAAACACAGAGAGTCAAACAAAATGAGGCAACAGAGGACTATGTTCCAATGAAGGCGCAAGATTAATAACTCAGGAAAAAATTTAATGAAATATATAATTTACCTCATAAAGAGTTCAAAGTAACAGTCATAAAGATGGTCACCAAACTTGGGAGAAGAATGAACACTGTGAGAATCCCAACAAAGAGAAAATATAAAAAAGTATTAAAAAGAAGTCACACAGACTAAAAGTGAAGGGATGGAAAAAGATGTTCCATGCAAATGGAAACCAACAGAAAATTGAAGTAGCTATACTTGTATCAGACAAAACATACTTTAAAACAAAGACTGTAATAAAAGACTTATTGTATAAATATAAAAGGGTTAATCCAACAAGACAATATAATATTTATAAATATTTATATACCCAACATAAGAACACCTAAATATATAAAGCAAATATGAACAGAGCAAAAGGAGAAATTGACAGCAATACAATACTAATATAGGGGACTTTAATACCCATGTATATCAGTCGGTAGGTCAACCATACAGGAAATCAACAAGAAACATTAGCTTTAAAGGACATATTAAATCATATAGACTTAATGGATACACACAGAATATTCCATCCAAAAGCAGAATACACATTCTTCTCAAGTGCACATGAAAAAATCTCCAGGATAGATCATGTTAGGCCACAAAAGAAGTCTCAATAAATTTAAGAAGACTGTAAAGACATCAAGCATCTTCACCAACCACAATGATATGAAACTAGAAATCAGTTATGAAAGAAACCATAACGAGGTAACACTTTACGCCTGTCAGGATGACTAGAATGAAAATACAAGAAATAACAAGTGCTGATGAAGATGTGGAGAAAAATGAACCCTCCTGCATTATTGATGGAATGCATACTTCTATAGCCACTGCGGAAAACAGTATAAAGTGTCCTCAAACAATCAAAAACAGAATTACCATATGATCCAGTAACTTCACTACCAGGTATTTACCCAAAGAATATGAACACACTAACTCAAAAAGACATACGCATCCCTATTTTTACTGTAGCGTTATTTACAACAGCCAAGATATGGAAGAAACCTAAGTGGCCTTCAATAGATAATTGAATGAAGAAGATGTGCGCTATATATGCACATATACACACATACACACACACACATAATACATACACACACAATGGAATATTACTCAGCACAAACAAAAGAGAGAGTATCTTGCTATTTGCAAAACCATGGATGCACCTAGAGGGCATAATATTGAATGAAATAAGTCAGTCACAGAAAGCCAGATACCATATGATTTTACTTATATATGGAAATTAAGAAAAACACAAACAATAAAACAAAAGGAAACCAGAGAGGGATACAAAGCATAAGAAATTCTCAATCTCAGGAAACAAATTGAGGGTTGCTGGAGGGGAGGAGGGTGGGGGGGATGGGGTGGCCAGTGATGGACACTGGGGAGGGTATGTGCTACGGTGAGTGCTATGAACTGTGTAAGACTGATGAATCACAGATATGTACTCCTGAAACAAATAATACATTATATGTTATTTTTTTAAAAAATTAAAAAATAATACACAAAAAAAGAAACAAATAAAAAAGCAATTTTAAAGGTTTTTTTTAATTTTGAGAGAAAGAGGGAGCGCATATACACCTATGTGATGGGGAGGAGGGACAGTAGGGAGGGAGAGGGACAAGCAGACTCCTCTCTGAGCATGGAGCCCAATGTGGGGCTCAATCTCACAACCCTGAGATCAATCTCACAACCCTGAGATTTTGGCCTGAGCCAAAATTAAAAGTCAGGTGCTTAACTGACTGAGCCATCCACACATCCCCCCAGAAAAGACTTAAATATAGGAAACAAGCTAGTGATTGCTAGAGGGGAGTTCGAGCATGGGGGATGCTGAATAGATAAAGCAGATTAAAAGTAAACTTATTGTGATGAGCACTGAGTAATATATAAAATTGTTGAATCATTATTTTGTATACCTGAAACTAATAAAGCACTGCATATTAATTATACTTCAATAGAAAAACTGGAAAAATCACAAATATGTGGAAATTAAACTACATGCTACTGAACAACCAACTAATGAATTAAGAAATGAAAAAATACTTAAGACAAATGAAAATGTAATACAATATACCAAAATCTATAGAATGCAGCAAAAGCAGTTCTAAAAGGAAGTCTGTAGTAATAAATGCCTACCTCAAGAACAAAAGATCACAAATAAATAGTTTAACTTTACCCCTCAAGGAACTATAAAAAAGAACAAATGAAGCCCAAAGATAGTAAAAAGAAGGAAATAACAAAGATCAGAATAAGAAAAAAATAGAAATTGAGACCTTAAAAATATAGAAAAAATGAATAAATTTAAGAGCTGATTTTTTTTAAAAGATGAGCAAAACTGACAGACCTATAGCTAGACTCACCGACAGAAAAAGGACAGGACTCAAAATCAGGAATAAAGGAGAAATAAAATCTGATAGCACAGAAATTCTAAAGATCATAAGAGAACTACTATTAACATTTACATACTAAAAATATGAACAACCTAGAAAAAAATGGATAAATTTCTAGGAACATTCCAAGACTAAATCATGAACAAATAGGAAATCTGAACAGACTTATTACTAATAAGGAGAGTAATAAGTAATTAAAAAATCCACTAATAATTAAAAGTCCAGGACAAGAAAGTTTCACTGGTGAATTCTATCAAACATTCAAAGATTTAATGTCTACCCTTCTCAAATCTTCCAAAAAACCAAAGAGGATGGAACACTTTCAGACTCATTTTATAAGGCCAGCATTATCATAACATAAAAACACAGACAGGATACCATAAAAATGAAATTATAGGTCAAATCCCTGAAGAACAAGATGTAAAAAGGCCCAACAAAATATTAGCAAACTAAATTCAGCAATACATTAAAAAAAACATTCATCATGATCAAATAGGATTTATTCCAGGGATGCAAATATTGTCCACCATCCTCCAGTCAATGTGACAACCACATTAACAAAATGAAGGATAAAAATCATTTAATCATCTAATAGATGCAGAAAAAGGATTTGAAAAAATTCAACCTCAATTTATAATAGACTCTCAAGAAAGTAGACTTAGAGGGAACATACCTCAACATAATAAAAACCATAATGACAAACCCACAGCTAACACCACACTTGACAGTGAAAAACCGAAACCATTTCCTCCAAGATCAGGAACAAGACAAAGATGCCCATTCTTATCACCTTTATTCAACATAGTATTGAAAACTGTAACAAGAACAATTAGACAATAAATAAATAAATCAAAAAAGTGAAAAACACCCAAATTCGAGAGGAAGAAATAAAACTTATCACTATTTGTGGATGGCATGATTTTACATAGTGAAAAAGACTATATTCACCCAAAAGCCTTTAGAACTAATAAAGGAATCAGTGAAGTTGTAGGATTCGAAAATCAATATACAAAAATATGTTGTTTCTACTTACTATAACAAGTCAGAAAAAGAAATTAGGAGAATAATTCCATTAATATGCATCAAAAATAATAAAACGCCTAGGAATAAGTTTATCCAAGGAGATTAAAGACCCGTACACAAAAGAATGAAATTAGACCACTATCTTACACCATACACAAATATTAACTCAAAATCAATTAAAGACTTGAATGTAAGACCTGAAACCATAAAACCCTCACAAGAAAATAAAGGTTAGTAAGCTCCTTGACATCAGTTTCGGCAATGATTTTTTGGATCTGACTCCAAAAGCAAAGGCAACAAAAGCAAAAATAAACAAATGAAATGCACCAAAATAAAAAACTTCTGCAGACAGCAAAGGAAACTTAACTTTGTTAACAAAATGAAAATTTTGGGAGAAAATATCTGGAGATCATATATCTGATAAGGGATTAATATCTAAAACAAACTAATATAACACTATATGTTAAATATACTTGAATTTAAAAGATAAAAAATAAAAATAAAATCTCATAAACTCAAAAGCAAAAAACCCAAACAATACAATTTTAAAATGGGCAGAGGATTTGAATAGACATTTATCTAAAGAAGATAAACAAATGACCAACAGACACATGAAAAATTCTCAAGCTCACTAATTATCAAAGAAATGTGAATCAAAGCCACAATGGATATCACCTTACATCTGTTAGAATAAGCATTATCAAAAAGACAAGAAATAACAAGTGTTGCAAGGATATGGAATTCACTATTGGTTGGAATATAAATTTGTGTAGCCACTACGGAAAACAGTTCAGAGGTTCCTCAAAAAATTAAAAGTAGAAATACCATATGACCTACCAATTCCACTTCTGGCCATTTATCTGAAAAAAAAAAAAATGGAGAGATATATTCACATCTATGTTCACTGCAGCATTATTTACAATAGCCAAAATATGGAAACAACCTAAGTGTCCCCTGATGGATGAATAGATGAAGAGGATGTGATATGTACACACAATGGAATACTACTCGGCCACAAAAAAGAAGAAAATCTTACCATTTGCAACAACATGGATGGACATTGAGGAAATAATGCTATGTGAAATAAATCAGAGAAAGACAAATACCATGTGATGTCATTTATACATGGAATCTAAAATACAAACAAACAAAACAAAACTCACAAATAAAAAGAACAGAATAATGGTTGCTAATGCAAAGGGCAGTTGACGATAGGCAAGATGGGTGAAGAGGGTCAAGAGGTATGAATTTCCAATTATAAAATAAATACATCAAGGGGATGTAATACACAGCAAGGTGATTATACGCAATTATATTGTGGTACACACTTGAAAGTTGCCAAAAGATTAAGGTCTAAAAGTTCTCATCACAAGAAAATAATTAACTGCAACTCTTAAAAGAGGAAACAAAAAAAGATCATAATTTTTTTAAAAAGATTGAGGGAAAGAAATAATGAAATTAGCTGTCTTCATGGCCCCAGGGGAGCTTGAGCGAACCTGTAGTTTTCAAAGAGAGCAAGCTATTGCTATGCTTTTCAGACTGTGATATTTTACAGAAGATTCAGCAAAAGATCCAAGAAAGCAAGACTCATGTCTGTCTTCTACATTTTGTGTTTCCACAATTACTGAGCTGGTGCCAAGAGTGGTACAAAACACTCAATAAATATATTCCTCCATCCATTTCCTTTTTCATTGAAAGCCCTATATGATCCGTCCCCTGCCATTCTCTCCCCCATACCTCCTCCTTTACCCTCTCTCTGCTTCTGCCACAGGACCCACCTGCAGAGCACACAAACAATCCCATCTCATGGTCTCTCCATTCTGTCTGCTTTCAGATACCCACATGGCTCATTCTCTCAATGTGTTCAGATGCCATTTTCTCACCGAGGCATCCCTGAACAGCCCATCTGAAAGATCAGGGCCCTCGCACCCATCCAACTACTATATATCCTTTTATTGTGCTTTATGCTTAGTCATACTGCTCACTCTGTAACATATTATATGGCTTATTTCTTTATTATCACCACCCCCCACTGTAACATAAACGTTATAGTGGGCAGGGACTTTAATTTGCTCAAAGTCTTTAAGAACTATCTGGCACAATCATTAGTTCAATAAATTAGTGGATAAACCTTTATCTCTATACTTCAGGGGTACTCTTTAAACTGCATCTAGTCAGACTGCATTCTTTTATCCAACAAAAGAATCTCTTCCTATTGGTAGTAGGTTTAATAATAAACATTATGGTGTTACTGATAGACAGGAATTTATTTCTACCACATTATTTTATTTTTTTAACCAGGCAGTTTATTTGTTTCCCATTTTTTCCTTCTCATTTTGGATGTATTGAACTTTATAAGGTTCTTTCCTCTACTTATTCAGATGATTAAAAGTCTCTGGCTTATTTTTTCTTTCTAAATTTCATTCTTTCAAAGTTGGTCTCTGGGCAACCTATGATTATGTAACTGAGAAATATAATATAATACAAAAATGAGGAAGTGAGAATTCTAAGATAACTCTCAGATTCCTACCCCTCAGTATATATATTGTTCAATCCCCTCATCTTTGAGTATGGGCAGGAACTGTGAATATGACGGGACAATCACTCCTTTGATTACAGTCATTAAATGACAAAGGGAACTGAATGGTCACTACAGTAATTATGCAACATTATATAAAAGTCCATCTTAGCAGACTAGAAAATATCAGGCAGCTGGCTCCGAGAAGTAGGCTGCCATATTGTGTGAAGGGCACACGGTTAGGATCTGAGAAAAGCCTCTGAGAGCTAAGAGTGAGTAAACTACAGCAAATATCCAACAAGAAAATGGGAGCTTCAGTTCTGTAACTGTAAGTCATAAAATTCTGCCAGTCACCTGAATGAACGGGAAGAGAAAACCCCAAGCTCTGGAAAAGAATGTAGCTTGATTTTGGCCTTGTGAGATTCTGAGGAGAGCATCCATATATACCATGCCCAGATGGCTAATCTACAGAATTGTGAGCTAACAAATGGGTCTTGCTTTAATTCAGTAAGTCTCCAGTAATTTGTTATGCAGCAATAATAACTGATACATATTTCTGTAATATTTTTGGTCTGAACAACTGGAAGGTCAGAGCTGTGCTGAACCATGATGGGGAAAATGGCAGGAGATGGCATGGTCCCCATCTTCTTACCTAATAGGAGAGATAAGCAGGCAACTATAAAATCCTCATAGAACTGGGAGAAACAAGAAACAAACAGGTCCCTAATGTGGAATCCTACCCATAAAAGCTTTCAGAAATACACCTGTCTGTTCCTTCCTGCTCACTCAAAAAAGTTGATTCCTAGCTAAATAATGGAGGTGTTTTCTCAAACAAATGGGAATGTACTTAAGGGGAATGTAAAATTGATATTACTTTTTTCTTAATCCTTAAGCAAATATACTACTCGGTCCACAGAATTAATTTACTCTAATATGCTCTCAGAAAGCCTTCTTTTATTGTCTTATGGATAATGCATGCATGTTAGATGTTGTTGATGCTTGACAGCAACCACCATTGGTACTGGCCAAAGGATAAATGTTTCCTGTTGGTTGTCTCAAAACTACCTACAGGTCCAAACAGCAGCTGACTCATCTTAACTTATACACAAACCAAAGTCCCATCACCTTCCTGAAATGAAAGATCACTACTCCCACCCAAAATATACGGGAAGCAACCTTCACTATCCATTCAAGTGCTTGACAAGGTAGCTGCTAAATTTGGTACTGTGCAGTAAAAAATTTAAACCTTGCCCGGTGAGAGGTCTAACCTTTGCCCTTGGCTCCTGGGAAGCAAGCTCCGAGCCCTTTGGCATGTCCTCTCTGATAAGAGTGTCTTTGTTTATCTGGGGCCCTGGGACACTGTCAGTAGGCCAGCACTGTGGCTTATGGTGTAGGCTTCGGGTCACGTGGTATCAGCTCAAATGCCACAGGAGCTGAAGACTGAGATTAGCCAACCACGTCTATATAACTAAGCCCCAGTAAAAACCCTAGACCTCCAGGCTCAATGTTACAGATCAACATGTAACAATGTGCACATAGCTGACAGTACTCTATGTGCATTCTTACCCATCACTGCAGGCAGGGTTCGTGCTGTGTATAACTCTGTTGAGAGAGGGCAACTAGCAGCTCCACGTTGTGAGCTCTCCGGTCATCTGCCCCATGTGTCTCGTCCCCTCACTGATTTTAGTATGTTTCTTTTTGCTGCGATAAACTCTAACCATGAATATCACAACTTTCAGTAAGTTCTGTGAATCCTTCTAGCAAATTAGAAAACCTGTACTTGCTTCTGGGTTCCTCCAAATTTACAGGTGATGTCAGAAGTGAGAGTGGTATTGTGGGCAACTTCCCTATCCTGTAAGTATGAAAATGTAAACCACAAATTACAAGCAGAGAAAACTTCCAGTCTTTATAAGGAACTGTAAATGAATAAATTTCCTGAGAATACTCCCTTAGGAAAGGTCAAAAAACACAGTCCTCTCAGGCCCTGGATGGTTCAGCTGGGTAAGTGTCTGGCTCTTCGTTTTGGCTCAAGTCATGATCCAGGGGCCAGGGATCAAGCCCCACGTCAGGCTCCGTGCTCAGTGGAGAGTGTGCTTGAGGATTCTCTCCCTCTTCCTCTGCTCCCCACCCAAAAAATAAATAAATAAATCCTTAAAAAGACCACATACCTCTTGCTTTCTTAATTTAGAACTTAACTTGTAAAGATACCATACTTTTCCTAGTTTTGAATCAGTATTTCTAATGCAAATTCTTATAATGCTTTTTTATTTCTAAAAACATTAAATATGTTCAATAGAAATAATAATAGAAATGACTGGCTTGTAAACAATACCTTCTGAAGCTACATAAAATTTGACTAGAGAACCTCAATTTTTAAAGTTCATCAATCTGAGACACAAATAGCTATTTTTTGACTAGCTTACTTCTTAACCTTAAGAAGTAAATAAACTTAGACACAATCTAATAGTGCAAAAGCACAATGTGACTAGATTTTCTACTATTCATTTCCATTTTCCCCATATGATCTACATTCCTAGGCATTATAGACCCAGAAAAGTGTTAGTTCAGAATGTTTTCAAGAAGTAGAATAAAATATCCCAAAAACAGATACTTTCTGGGATTTTCTCGTTTCAAAGATGAACCCAAAGTCACTCAAAAAGCATCATTTAAGATTCAGGCAAAGATGAAATGTTATGATCAGTACAGACAAATGAAGGGCATTGCTGAACTAGACTCACAAGCTCGGTGTGATGTTGAGTCCTTCAATATTGTCAGTGTACACTTAGATCTGAAACTCACATGATAAAAGGCTTTGATGTTCCCTTTTATGTTTCAAAACAGTGAGAAGCCTACAGCAAGAGAGAATGCCTTGCATAAACAGGGACAAGAGAGATGAGAAATGCATAGAAAACAATCCAAAAAGACAGGTAGGGAAAAAGGCAAAATCAATATTAACTTTGTAGTTGCCTTCATTTATATTGGTTCTACTTCATCCTAAAGCTTGCTTTCTAACAGCTGAAAATAAGATGAAATATTGTCTTAGTAATCCATAAACAGTTTGGGGGCAATTTGTAGTTTAAGTAAGAACCAATATTGCGATCACAGCTATTGGTTTTTAAAACTGTTAACTGAGCCAACTTCACCGCTGGTGTAAAAGAGAAGAACTTACATGGCAATATTTCTGTGAAAACAGAATGAAATGTCAGTAAAAACAAACAAACCATGCTATTATCCTTGATAATAATATAAACTATATCAGACTTGTTAAGCTGCTTTTCTTTATTAATATGAGTTTAAATGTCACCATGATATCTAGGCTTAAGAAAAATAAGAAGAAAACAAGAAACTAGTTAATGAGATCTAAGTAAGTTGCCAAATTAAGTGATTCCAGCCAAAAATATTGTTTACTTCCTAAAAGCATTTTCCAACCATGATGTCTAAGTAATTACCTCACTCAGTAATGTCCCTGTCAAGTGAAAATCTTGGTGAGGTCTCATGGTTTCAGGAAAAAAAAAAAAAAAATGACAAAAACTTAAACACACACCAAGTTCACAGAATAATCCTTTAAAACTCAAAATATGTGTTAAAAATATAGAACTCTTATAGGTACTATAAAAAGGGAGGGGGAAAAAGGACAGGTCATATTGAGAAATGAACTAAGTAGGGACAGAAAAATCCATATGAAAGATTAATTGACGGAATTTCTAGTTTAAATAGCAATGTTGGGCACCTGGGTGGCTCAGTGGGTTAAAGCCCCTGCCTTCAGCTCAGGTCATAATCCCAGGGTTCTGGGATCGAGCCTCACATAGGGCTCTCTGCTAGGCATTGAGCCTGCTTCCTCCTCTCTCTGCCTGCCTCTCTGCCTACTTGTGATCTCTGTCTGTCAGATAAATAAATAAAATCTTTTTTTAAAAAAAGTATTTAAAAAAGTTTTAAAAAATAAAAAATAAAAATAAATAAATAAATAGCAATGTTTCCCAAACTTCATGCTAAAATACCAAAGAAGATACACTTCTGGTAGAAATATAAACTGGTAAGTATTTTCTGGAGTACAACTTTATGATTTTCAACTTAATCTTAAAATATACTGGCCATTAGTTCAAGATTTCCTGCTTCTAGGAATTTTTCTAAAGAAATAATTACAGAGATTTTTCTAAAATATAAAATAAAATGATGTATATGGGAAGTCATTACTTGAAAGAAAAAAAAGAAATAAGTAACTGCACAAAAGGGGAATGTTGAGTAAATACAGCATAATATCCAAATGATTGAATATGTTGGAGAAACTGGTAATACTGCTGTAAGAGGGTATTTTAATGCATGAAAATATATTCACAATATAGTGAATCAATAAAAGCAATTATTTTGTATTATAGTGCTATGGTTAAAAGCTCAGCCTTTGGAACCAGACAGTCTATGTTCAAATCCTGACTCCACATTTACCGACGATGTGACTTTGGGAACACTCACAGTTTCCTAATCTGTAAAAGGGGGATAATAGTATTTACTTTATGAGTTATTTTTGAGGACTGAATGGTTCAAAGCATGTATAGTGGTTGGAAAAGTACCTGATACATTATAAAGGATCAGTAAATTCTCGATGCCATTCTTCTCAATCTAGTCAGATATTTTTAAAGGGTGACATAGTCGGTTAAGCATCCAACTCTTAGGTTGGATAGGTTAAGGTCAGGTCGTTATCTGAGGGTTATGAGATCAAGCCCCACATTGAGCTCCATGCCAAACACAGAGTTACTTGAGCTTCTCTCTCCCTCTCCCTCTTGCCCCATCCCTCTGTGTTCTCTATCAAATAAATAAATCTTTTTAAAAAAATGCAGCAAGGCAAGAATTTGATTAGAAGAGGAATAGCACTGGTATAAACTGTAACATGAGCATGTAACCCAACTAAATATTCTGTATATTAGGAAGCCTTTGTTTGTAAGTGTCAAAGAGAACACCATATGCTAGTTACCAATCCCAAGAGAGGAGGCCAAACACTTCTGCACACTGCATCTGGTATCAGACTTCTCAAGGAAGACACAATGAAATCAAGCGCTAGATGGAACTACCCTTTACTTACATAGAGAAGAGACAGAGTTACACTATGTTTAATCGTGGGTCTCTCAAAGTAGCTAACACAGGGCAATTTACCTACATGCACTCCTCTCCCGCTGCAACACAAGGACCTCACCCTCAGAGAAGAGGAGTCTGAAATACTGAAAGAAGCTGAGGGTATGACTAAAGGTCATTGGCATACATGCTAAAGCAGAACAAAGGGGCATACACTGAGCCAGAAACAGGAAAAGATATTCCCACATAAGGCTCTAAGTCTGCAAAGGCTATATGGGCTCTTTATGTTGCAGAAAGGAAATGTCTCAAGGCCAAGAAAATTCAAAATGCTTTAAACAGTGAAGATAGGAAAATGACTACTGTAACTTCAAAAAGCTAAAGAAATGTATGCACTGCTAGGTTAGTTTGATTCATCAGTACAATGGTTTGATTTGATGAAATGTAAGCTCAATGTGTTTTCTTCCTAGAAGAGTGTCTGGTTTGTAATAGATCTAAAATAAAGATTTCTGTGTAAATTAAAATGGGATCCTACTTCCTACTATCTTTACCATCATTCTACCTACTATCATGATTCCAAATTCTCTGAAGCAATTGCAGATGCAATTTCTTCAGATATTTTAGTCAGAAAGAGAGAAAGGGAAGTCTTACTGCACAGATTTCAAAGAAGAGCAATGAAATTTTCCCTTGGAATAAAAAGAGGATGATCCCTGAGTGCAGGCCACTCTGGGCCCCACAGGATCTCATACAAGATTTATTCGGAACGCCAAAGATCTAGATCAGTGGATTATAATATTTCACGTAGTCAAGCTCAGCACTATTAGCTTCGAGACAAGTAATGACCGAGATCTTCACTAAAAATGGTGAAGCCCATTTGCTGTGTAACTATATATAAGAGAAGAGGTTTCAACCATCCTTCAAAAGAACAAAGAATGGTATCACAGCAAATTGTTTGTCTGGACTCTAAAAGAAATAGTGGAAATGAATCATTTCTTCTCATTTTAAAATGATCAAATACAAGTTTTAATTTGAAAATACCTCCTGAAAATACAACAATTCGATTTGCTTCTACACATGATAAAATACCGGTACCAGACTTTTTCCTATCACAAACATCTAGAAGTCTGGACATAATATATGTAACAACTATTTTCAGACATTGGCAAAGAAGCATCACAGGACTGTGACCTCTAGAGATAGGGAATGAACAAGGTGAGCCCTATGACTGTAGCTTTCTACCTGGAGATAATTTTTTGGACCTTGGAAGGAGAGGAAAACCAGGCAGAGATGAGCAGTCTCTCTGAGCTGAGGAAATGACAGAGTTGAAGGCGGTTGCGGCAGTTCATACTTGCAGTGTGGAGCAGCAAAGAGGAAGGATTTATGCAGGCAGGAACTGTAGAACTCTGCAGAAAAGCTCCCCTGAGTTCTCTGACTTCATAGAGACCTATGATGCACAAGAAGGAGATGAGAAAGCTGGGTAAAGAGCAGTTTCCAGGAGAAAACAACTACTGGCAAGCAGAAAGCTGAACAATGGGAACATTCACAGAGACTCCAGAAAGTCCATACTCAGGTAAGACTAAAATAGCCCCAGAGTTGGGTTGCCTGGGTGTCTTAGTCAGTTAAGTGTCTAACTTCAGCTCAGGTCGTGACCTTGGGGTCCCAGGATCGAGTCCCACATCAAACCCCTTGCTCAGCAGGGAGCCTAATTTTCCCTTGCCCTGCTTGTGTGTGTTCTCTTTCTCTCTCTCACTCACTCTCTCTCTCTCATTCTGACAAATAAATAAATAAAATATTTTTAAAAATAAAAATAAAATAAAATAGCCCCACAGTAAACGTTACTCTGCATTTATACTAAAGAAACTTAGAAACAAATCTCTAAAGTATGAAGATGATCTAGAAAGTAAAATAACTTCCTGGTATAGAAAAACTCCAAAACCTTTAAAGGAAACCAGGGGGGAGGGTGAGGAGGGGTCAAGACACTCAGCAATGTCCAACACCCAAGTGAAAATTACACCACATGCAAAACAGCAGGAAAATGTCACCCTATCCAAGAGAGAGAAATGGACAAAGAAAAGACAGAAATCACTGGATAAGCAGGCAAGGACTTTATACCAGTGATTATAAATACCTACAAGGACTTAAAAAGTAAACATGAACAATAGGAGGCTGATAGATGAGTGCTTGTAGCAATTTTATTCACAATGGCTGCAAACTGGAAACAACTCAAGCATCCATCAACAGGAGAAATGCCTCAGTCTGCTAGGCTGCTATAATATAATCGCACAGACTAGGTGGCCTAAACAACAGACATTTATTTCTCAGCATTCTAGAGACTGAGAGGTCCAAATCTGGAATGCCAGCATTGTTCAGTTCTTGGTAAGGGCCTTCTTCCTTGCTTACAGATAGCCACTTTCTTGCTGTTTCCTCACGTACCAAAGAGAGGGCTCTTCTTACTACCTAGGGGCCCAACCCCAATGACCTCATCTAATCCTAATTACCTGCCACAAGCCCCACCTCCAAATATCACCACACTGGAGGTTAGGGCTTCGACACATGAATCTGGAGGGGGAACATGAACACTCCATCCATAGCAAGAATGGATAAACAGACTGTATTACATGCCTACAGTGACTACTCAGTGATAAAAAGACATAAACTACTGATATGTGTAACAATACGAATGAATTTCTTAAGTGTTAGACTGGGTTAAAGTAGCTAGGAAGAAAAGTACATACAAGATTATTCAATTTTTATGTAATTCTTGAATAGGCAAAGCTAATCTATAGTAATAGATACTGTATCAGTGATGGCATAAGATAGATGTGGGGGTACTGACTACAAAAAAAAATACAGAGAACTTTTTAGGGAAGTGTAAGCATTCCAATCTTAATTGTGTGGTGCTGGATATAGAGATGTATACAACAAAGACATTAAAGTGTTCTTTAAATGAAAACCAATAAACATGAATACATTTTAACAACTGTAAATTATATCTCTATGAGGTTTATTTTTAATATACTGCAGCAAAAGGAAAGACCACCCCCAAAAATATAATAATAAATTCCTAAAGAGAAAAAATTTTTTCATATCAGCATACTAAGTATGACATTTAGTAGAATGCATGACTTCCATGAAACAGCAGCAGAAAGCTAAGATAAAGAAAAGAACTAAGGACAAAAAACTAATATGAATAGAAAAGAAAGAGACACAAAGTAGGATAATATAAAGGAAGGTAGAATCACAATATTAGGATTTAAGTGCAAATCGATTCAATGAAGCATAGGACTAAACTTGAAAAAATCAAGTCAAATAGAAATAATAAATTTTTCAAAATACTGTACAAAGATCCAAAGGGGGGGGGGTTGATGGAGATAATAGATAAATGAAAAGAAGAAGGGATTGAAAATAAAAGTTGAAAAAATTCTTAGGAAGACACCAACAACCACCACAGAAACTAGAAAAGCAGCAAAAATCTAAAGCTTAATTGAAAGACATCCCTCTAGAAATACAAATCAAAACCACAATGAGATACTACCTCACACCACACCAGTCAGAAGGGCTAAAATTAATCATTCAGGAAACAACAGATGTTGGTGAGGATGCAGAGAAAGGGGAGCCCTCCTACACTGTTGGTGGGAATGCAAGCTGGTGCAGCCACTCTGGAAAACAGTATGGAGGTTCCTCAGAAAGTTGGAAATCGAGCTACCCTACGACCAAGCAATTGCACTATTGGGTATTTACCCTAAAGATATAAGCGTAGTGATCCGAAGGGGTACCTACACCCCAGTTTTATAGCAGCAATGTCCACAATAGCCAAACTGTGGAAAGAGCCCAGATGTCCATCGACAGATGAATGGATAAAGAAGACGTGGTATATATACACAATGGAATACTACCCAGCCATTAAAAAAAAGAAGAAGAAGAAGAAATCTTGGCATTTACAACAAAATGGATGGGACTAGAGGGCATTCTGCTAAGCAAAATAAGTCAATCAAAGAAAGACAATTATCATTTGATCTCACTGGAATTTGAGAAGCAAAACAGAATCATAGGGAAAGGGAGGGAAAAATAAAACAAGATGTAATCAGAGATGGAGATAAACCAAAAGAGATTCTTAATTATAGGAAATAAAACTGAGGGTTGCTAGAGGAGGTAATTGGGTGAGGGACATTAAGGAGGGCACATGATGCAATGAGCACTGGGTGTTACGTAAGATTGATGAACCACTGACCTCTACCTCCGAAATGAATAATACACTATATGTTAATTAATTGAATTGGAATTTTAAAAACTTTGTAATCCACCCCTCACCCCCCAAAAAAGACCCCCCCTTCTCAACTAGCAAGGGAACTTAGTGTAAAGAGCTTAACATAAACTGTTCAAAAGTTGAAAAGAGACTCACATAAAGAGACATCTTGAAATATATATATTATCTTCACTAAGATAAATAAATCTTTTAAAAACAGACTTTTTAAATGGGTTTATTCACAAAACGAATAAAAATCAGACGCTCATCAAACTTGAAATGCCAAAAAGGTAACAAAATGAGATTATATTTATAGTTTCAAAAATATTATGTCCCCAAAATTCTGAAATCAGCTAACTTGCAACTCATGCATGAATAAACAGAAAGATATTCTAAAATACATACTATATAAAGACTCTTTCACTCCCATTTGTCCAAAGACGTGTGCTCCCTCCCATCTAGAGCTAGAAGAGCCAGATGGAACACAAAAGCTATATTTTGAAAGCAGAAGACAGTTTCTGAGGCAACAAGAGCTAAATGAACTAATACTTTAGAAAGAAAGAAACAGAGAGGTTTCCTGGCTTCTGCAATTGCTTTTACCCTGGGCATACTGATGGATTTAAACACAGGCAAAAGTTGCAGATCTAGGGCAGATCACAGTGCAACACATGGAGGAGGGGGCGGGGGGAGGGAACTACTGCAGAAGAAGAAGTAACCAGAAGAGTTTTTAGTGGAAACTGGGTAAGTTTCAGGTACTTAACAGGCTTTCTTCCCCCAAAACAGGTATTGAATATGGAAGCATTATGTGGCAGGAGACAAAAACGGAAGTGGAAGGCCTCTGGAGAGCAAAACAGAGCTCTTTTGTCAGTCTCAATAAAGATTAAAATCTTACACACAAACAAGAGTGCCCCCTCAAAGAAATACCAAAATTGTAGATGAAAAATGGATGGTCAGCCTTGAGCCAGAGGTAATCTAACTTCTACTCCGCCATGACCCATCACAGTCCCTTGCTAAATTAAGGCAACTGACCACCACTCTGTCCAGAAGAGGGAAACATGAGCCTCCCCAAGAATCTGAATCCTCCATATTTTTTTGTTAACTATGGCTGCCATTCATTCAAATATTCCTTTACTTGTCAAAGAATAATGAGAAGAAAGTGACCTAAAGAAACAGACACACAGGTCATCTCAATTTTAGAGTCAGACAAGGACTTTAAAATAACTATGATCAATATGTTCAAGGAACTAGAGGAATATGGAGAGGTTTAAAAAATAGGTAATTCATCAATACATGTAAACTAAAAAAAAGGATCAAATGGAAATTCTAGAACTAAAAAACATATAAATATTAAAACATAAAAAGGATATCTAAAGGGCACCTGGGTGGCTCAGTGGGTTAAGTCGCTGCCTCTGGCTCAGGTCAGGATCTCAGGGTCCTGGGATCGAGTCCCATGTCAGGCTTTCTGCTCAGCAGAGAGCCTGCTTCTCTCTCTCTCTCTCTCTGCCTGCCTCTCTGGCTACTTGTGATCTCTCCCTGTCAAATAAAGAAATAAAATCTTTTAAAAAAAGAAATAAAAACAAAAAAGGGTATCTAAAATTAAGAACTTATTAGTGAGTTCAGTAACACATTAGACAATGCAGAATATAAGATCACATGGAAAACACATCAACAGAATATAACCAAATTGAAGCAAAAACAGGGCAGGCAGGAGTTGGCAGGGAGCAACAGAATGGAAAACACAGGAAAGAAAAGAGCATCAGACACAGATGAGACTTAAGAAGATCCAATAAACATGTAAGTGAAGTCCCAGGAGAAAGAGAGTGAAAATGGGTGAAGAGCTGCATTTAGAAGAGCTGCAGACGTTAGAAAAAAAAAATTTCTCAGAACTGATGAAACAATTTGATAATCCATGACTTCCTGATAGATTGAGCCTTTCATCACTGTAAAATCTCATACTTCAGTAACACTTTTTTGTTTTAAAGTCTATTCTATCTGACATTAGAATAGCTATTCAAACTTTCTTACGGCTAGTATTCACAATAATGTATCTTTTCCTATCCATTTACTTTATTTTTTTTTAATATTTTATTTATTTTTTTGACAGAGAGAGACAGAGCGAGAGAGGGAACACAAGCAGGAAGAGTGGGAGAGGGAGAAGCAGGATTCCCAGTGAGCAAGGAGCCCGATGCAGGGCTCGATACCAGGACCCTGGGATCATGACCTGAGCCGAAGGCAGCCACTTAATGGCTGAGTCACCCAGGCATCACTCCATTTACTTTCAAGAACTTTATACCTTTGAAGCTATAGTGTGTTTCCTTTACAGTACATAGTTGGATCTTACTTTTTATCTTATTTTTTGATTGAATTATTTGTTCCACTCACATGTAATGCTATTATATAGATTTATATCCACTATTTTACTTTTCGTTTTCAATGACTCTCTTGTCTTTCTGTTCCTCTCATTTTCCTTTACTGATTTCTTTTGCAGTAAGCAAGTATTTTCTAATGATTTGCTTTTTTTTTTTTTTTCCACTATATTTTGAAGTCATTTCTGGGGCATCTGGGTGGCTCAGTTGGTTGAGCAACTAACTCTTGATTTCAGCTCAGGTCATGATCTCAGGGTCAGGAGATGGAGTGGAGGCTCAGTGCTCAGCAGGGAGTCTGCTTGAGATTCTCTCCCTCTCCCGCTGCTCCCTCCATGTACTCTCTAATAAATAAATAAATATTTTAAAGAATAAATAAGTTATTTCTTTAGTGGTTGCTGTAGGGCTTACCATATATATCTTATATGAGAATCAGCTTCAGATTTATACTAATTTCAGTGTAATATAGAAATGTTCCTCTTAGGCAACTCTTTCCATTTTCCTTTTCGTTGTATTGGTGTTATACACATTACATTTGTCAATATTATAAACTCAACAATACAATGTTATAATTATTACTCTATATGACTTGGGGTCTTTTAAAAGAGCCGAGAGAAGAAAGAAAAGCAAATCTACATTTTGAATCTTATTATATTAACCTTCTTATTTATCATTTCTGGTTTTCTTCGCAGTACTCTGAGTTCAAGTTAGCTTCTGGAATCATTCCCCTCACTCAAAAGGTCTTTGTTCCCACTTACCTCTTTTGTGTTATTACTGACAAATATATCACATTTCTGTACATTGTAGGGTCAGCAATACATTATACACATATTTCATACACCTGCCTTTGAAATCAGTGAATAAAAGAAAAGAAATATGCATTTACACTATATTTTACAATTACCTATTCGCCTGTACTGGTGCTCTTTGTTTTTTCATGTGAATCTGAATTACTATCTAGAGTCACCGGCTTTCAGCCTAAAGAAATCCCTTCAGTGTATCTCATTAGATGGGTGTGCTAGCATCAACTTCTCTCAGGTTTTGTTTCTCTAGGGAAGGTATGTATTTCACAGGCTGTATGTTCACTGACTTTATCATTCTCTTCCCACCTGTCTTTCATCCCAACCTCCACAGTTTTTGAGAGTTCCCTTAGGTTTCATCTTCTCCATCTTCTACTTCAAATGAAATGAGTACCTTTGGGAAAAGACAAGGAGGTACCTGTTTTATGACCTGTTTTGCTCTTCAGGCAAAATCTTTGAGACGGGGACCTCAAACGGGGGTTGGGGCGAATGCATGGCATGCTTCTCTCTGAGCAACTCAACTTTGGAGCTGAGCATTTGGCAGGGATGCTATACATGACTTTAACCAGACTGATCTCAGCTTATCCTCCAAGCATGGAACCATTTCCTCATACACTAGGACAAGGGAAAATCAGGGTCCCGATTCTTTCCGTGGTGCCGGATGTATGACAGAGCCTCTGCTCCATGAGTGAGGGCTGACAGAAGAAAGGAGCTTCCATTTCTCTGCCACACTCATTAAGAACTCATTTCCAGCAACAGACAGCTAGAGGCCTGGTGAGAAATACTGACATTCTGCTCCTCACAGGAAAAAGGCTGTCTTACTGGATGCTTGGGGGAAAGAAGGCCCTCTGTTCTTGGCTGTACCAATAAAGAGCAGAAGTTTCCTCTCACTGAGCTGGGAGGGGGAGGAGGATCGGAATCTTGGTTCAAATGCAACAGATGTTCACCTTTCCTCCTGAATTTTTACAGATTTTATTGAATAGCTATTTCTTCATTTGTTGTATGTCCTTAGGATCATTTTCAGAATATCTAAACGGTTGGTTGATATTTTTTAATAATTTTCACTCGTCCCATGTGAGAGCAGATCCATGGAGCTTCTCATGGTATTGGTCAAAAGCTGTTCTCCCTGGTAAAACCCTTTCTAACCCACATCAAAATCTGTCAAACCATAATCAGAATAATATCCAAGAGCTCAGAAAATATACCACCCAATGTGATCATTTTATGGTTGTGCAGGAGAATTTCACTTCTCAGGAGATGCATGCTAACGTATTTAGGAGTGAAGTATCATCAAGACCTAATTCACTTTCAGATAGCTCAGAAGAAATAAACATGCATTTCTGTGTACTCACATAGAAAGAAATAATATAAATATGGTAATTTGGTGAATCTAGGTGAAATTCACTTAGTTATTCACTTGGAGCATGCTTTCAGCATATCTGTGGGATTGAAATTTTCAAAAAATAAAAGTTGCAAAAGTATCCCTCTTAAAAATAATTGCTTGAAGATCTATCTGTATTGACTGAAAGATTAATTAAATGTACTGCTTGGAAAGAAAAAGTTGTGTAATGAAATAATCACTGTATGCTTTGAAACCACTTAAACATTCAGAAACTCTGAAATTTGATTTTAAAATTAATAGAAATATCCAAATATATCCTTAAAGGAAATTGGTATTTCAAAAAATAACAACTCAATAATAACTGTTTTTATTTTAAATGCAGATTTAGGAAATGAGGAGGCAAAGTAAAGAATAGTAATAATTCATGCTCTTCATGCTTTCCAGGGGAGACCAGAAATATTGTTTTGTTCCTAACTTTCACAAATAAAAGTAGATGAATTTTTTAGATTGCCCAACAACTGAGCCATTTCTCCTGTGCTTAGGAAATCCAGAGGTGAGAAGAAGGAGTCCACCTCCCACCACAGAAGATGTGAAGGCAAGTTGTTGGCTCTAACATGTAGCAGTTCTATTGTGGACGTGCTGCCTAAACTATGTCAATCATTTGCTCCTCCTCAGAACACTTTTATTAAGTAGGCTCCATGCCCAGGGTGAAGATCAAGACCTGAGCCAAAATCAAGAATTGGTTGCTTAAGCAACTGAGCCACCCAGGCACCCACTCCTTCTCAGAATTTTAAATCTGCAGAAACTGATACAAAGAAGAAGGGAGAGTTTAAAGTGTCTTCTGATGGTACCTGATGAGTCCAAGAAAGAGAATGACAATCTAACTTTTTGGATTAAGACCCTTATGATTGTATTAAAAGAACCTTTTCTTTCCCCTGGGTGTGAAATAGCATCATGGCTGATGTCCAAATAAAATCTGCTCCCCAAAAGCTGTAAAGACGGAATTCTTAGTTTCACCATCTCTTTTATGTGAAGATGAAGGCACAGGTCAAGAAATCATGAAGTCTCAAGAAGTGTAATGGTGCTATGCAAAACTATCTGGCTCACTCTATATTCTGAACCCTCCACTTCCAGCAATCCTTCTTTGCCAGCCACAAGAACCCTAACTCTCTGGTTTGATATAACTCTGCATTCATTATTTGAAAAATGGCATAGTTCTCTTGCCTCAGTTTCCCCCAGCCTATAATAACAATCACATCTAAGTATGTCCTAGTGATCCAATTACAAAGTCAAAATCAAGCTGAGGAGCAACTTGTTTGCTTATACACACATCCACACATGCACACACACCCTGCAGAATTTCGTCTATCTAAATTTATTTTTTTTAATTGGGAATATATGTGGGAATGGATTCAGATAGTATTTGGACAAAGAAGGAAGAAGACGTTGGATAAGGCTGAATTTATTAATGCAATTATCATTACTTACTATTAATGTAATTATCATTACTATTCTTTGTAATAGCCTAAGAATCTAAATAGTTCTATAATTATTTGCCTAGTTTGTCAACAAAGTTCTAGGTGCACACATAGCTCTCAACAAATGAATTCTGAGGCCTCAAAAAAGTCTTTAGTATGATATAGAAGAAATCCAAGGACTCTGAAGAGTGGTGAGCTGAAATGCCTCTATAATGGGTGACCTGCCTTTTCACTGCCTCATTATATCTCCTGATAGCTCCCAGAAGACATCCCTTCACAAAGAACCCAAGAGATTCAGGAGCAAAGGGAATGCAAGCATCTCAGAGAAGCATGTATGAGACTTTTTTTTTTTTTTAAATGGGGCAGGGAGACTGGTGTAAGATAATTCAGTAAAAAAGGGTTTCCTGAGTTTAAGGAAAATTGGAAGGTCTGAGTGTGACAGAGGCCACACTGGGCACTTCAAAGCCAGAGGCATGGTAGTCATATTGGGAAGCAAGAGAGAAAAAAGACCCTGGTGAAGATGTCTAGGACTCATAAAATTAAAGTAGATTATCAAAACTTAAGTAGATTTAACTCTAATTTCAGAAGCCATTCTAGAGGGCTTTCAGGAAAGGCCCAAAAAGGGAAAATATTTGTATTAAGCATGAATGTTCTCTGTCAAGGATCCTTTTAGTGACCATGTAGACAGCCAGCCCCCTCCTTTCTAGCTAACACACCTCCAGCTTATGGTGACACACATGAAACTATGTGTGGGTTCATCAACTTGCACTTCCCATTACAAAGGCTAACAAACCTACCGCCACCACTGTTTGCTCAACTATCCTGCTTGAAGGCCAAGCCTGAGCCTCTAATATTATACACATGGGCCAGTCAAATGCCTAGTACAAGGTTAACTATACTGGTGTCCTTCCTTCCTGGTAAAGGTAACAACTTTACCTGACTTATTAGGATTTGGTATTGTTTTCCCTCCTTCCTATACTTGTACAAGTACTACCCCTAATGAATGCCTCACATACAGCCTGGTGTCCCACACAACACTGTTTCTGACCAAGGAACTCACTCTACAGTGAAGGAAAAAAGCAAACAAGACAACTACTGCTATCTTATCATCTGAAAACAGCTGGACTTGCAGAACACTGTAATGAGCTATGAAAGACTGCATCACTCCAGCTGAGAGAAAATATCCTACCAGGTTAGAGCACAGTCCCTAGAATATGGGTCCAGTATGGATGGTAGGGGTGGTGAGATCTCCAAGTAATATCTAATAACATATTTGCAAAAACTTGCACATTCTCATCCATTATCCACAAGTGCTGAAGGTTTGTTTTCAAGGAAGGAGATGACCATCCTGTTAAATTGCCAGCAGGCTGTCTGTCCTCCCTATGCCACTGGATAAATACTTAAAGTAAGGTGTTAGAGTATTGCCTGGTAATTGGCACTATGATAAAGAGCAAATAAGGATGCACTTTCTCCCTAAGGACAGAGAAGAATACAGCTGGACCCTTTCCTAACATGCTCAATGGTCAGTTCTAAGTGGAAGACCACTGAAGCCCTGCGCAGACAAGATTAGCCAGCTCTCAGGGTTATCCGGAAACTGGGAAAAGAATTAGAATGGGAAAGAGCCCCACTAACTCATGTGAGTATAGTTGAAGGGAAAGGGAACATAATTTTATTTACAGCTATGCTGTATGATATTGTAGCCGTCGGTCATATATGGCTCTTTAAATCTAAATGTAAATTAATTGGAATATAATTAAAATATTTTCTTAGCTCCACTAGCCAAATTTCAAGCATTCCTGGACCACATGTAGCTAGTGGCTCTTAAGAGTCAACACTGCAGGTCCAGAGTATTGCTGCTGTTCCAGAAACTTGTACTGGACAGTGCTGAACTATAGCCATATGGCCAACTGGAGAAATGAAAATCATAACCTCTATCCATACTTCCTTGCCATGAATGTATTTTAACCAACGTCCCTTTTCTTTCTTCTCTCTTTAACCCTGTAGTGCATGTCATATTTTTGAGCCGTAATTACCTTTATAGTTTGGTCATCATTTATTAAACACTGAGATGACGATAAAACTAGAGAGGACTGTCCCAGACATCGGGGACACAGTGAATGGTGCAAGCATGACCTTACCTCACTCCAGAGCAGACAAGGTCGGTACTCTTCCTTCTCAGGCATCTTTCAGCTCTGTGATAGCCTGGAGACTTCAGCTCCGCCCACTGGGTGCTCCTGTTTGGGGCATTAATGAGAAGCAAATGGTGCCCAGAGGCAGAGACCACCCAGAAACCAATGGGCAGAAGCAGCTACAGAGTCCAGTGTCCAGAGGGGTAGAGGTACAGGTAAGAGAGGAAGTGTGCGGCGGCGGTGCCCAGGAAAAATAGAGCATCCTGGCAGCACAGGCCTTCAGGAAGCAGCTGGTCCTGGAGAGTGGCCTGCCCTGTGGACTGCCTGCCCATGGAGTCTCCCCGTGTGCCCGCCTGCCCTCTTTCCCATCAATTTTGTGAACACCACCTTTTCCTTCTGAAAAAATTCCTTTTATGCCTAATTTAATCAGCATTGGTTTCAATTGTTCACAAATAAGAACTCTGCCTGAAACAAAAATGATTAATAATAGATTAAAAAATCATTTTCCAAAAATCAACAGACAAAAATTGTAAGAGAGAGGTTTATCTTTCAGAACACTGGAAAAGGGTGAAAGCAAGCAAAGCAGAATAATCAAAGTAGAAAGACATAAATCCAGAAAAAATGAGAAAGAATAAAATAAAAAATATAAAACAAGATGACAGAGGCCAGGCCAAATATACAAGTTATGATAATAAATTTAAATTATTTCAATTCTTCATTAAAAAAGATTTTTAAAAAGAGATTTTTAAAATCTAGTCACATGCTGTTTAAGCTTAAAGAAACACATTAATTTGACAAGAAATGTTTTTAAAGGCTAAACAAAGGCTTATCAGATAAATGAAATAAAAAAGAGAGCAAGCGTGGCCCTGTTTATTTCAAACAAAATTTAATATAAGGCAAAAAGGTTTCCATGGAAAAGAGGGTCATTTTATATTCATAAAAAGCAAAATCTACATAAAGTCTGTAATAGCCATGAACCTTTATGCTTCATATAAAAGCATCAAATTATATAAAACAAAAATAGAATCACTGTGCAAGATTGTAAAACATCTCTCTCCTCATTTTATAGATTGGGGGAAAACACAAAGGGAGAAGGAGACTGGAAGACAGAATAGATTTGATAGAATTGTGAGCATAGGTCTGTCCATCCAGTCCTCTTCAAATCCACCAAAATGACAGGAAAAATAATCTTTTAAAAATTTACAACAGTGCTGAAAAACATATAATACAGTATAAACTGATGGACCAGAAATTTTGAATAATCTTGAGAAATGGAGCATCACTGATGGCAGTATAAGAGAAAAAGTAAAAATAGAGAAACTCCAACCCAAAGCAACTAAGAAAAAAATAAAAACAGCAACTAATAAAAAATACATGAAGCAATTCTAAATACTTCAAGTTAGGTTAGAGGCAGCAGAAACAAAAAAAGAAGGGGCTGTGGGACAAACAAGATGATCAATTAGAGATGGGTTATAAAGTGCTGTACAGGTAGCTTTCTTTCGGTCTGCTTCTCAATGGGCAACAGGTAAGAAAGGCTTCTGCTTTAGGGCACCTGGGTGGCTCAGTCTGTTGAAAGTCTGACTCTTGATCTTGGCTCGGGTTTTAATCTCAGGGTTGTGGGTTCAAGTCCCACACTAGACTCCATGCTAGGTGTGGAGTTTACTTAAAAAAAAATTTTTTTTTAAGAAAAAAGAAAGTAACAAACCTAAAAAAAAATTAATAAAAGAAAGGTTTCTGCCCCAAGATAACCATGAAGAACTTTTTCTACACTTAGTGGAAAATCTGCAGGACACCATTTCCTACCACTGTGGTTAGCAATCTTGGCTGTAAATTAGAATCAGCTGGGGAAATTTAAGACCATCCCAATGCCCATGCTGCTCCCCAGACCAAATAAATCAAGATCCCGGGGCGGGGGGGGGGGGGGGGGGGGCGGGGAGAACAAAGTCTTCAGTAGTTTATAAGGCTACCCTGGTGATTCCAGTGTGCAACCAAGGTTGAGAATCACAGTCTGAGTAGAAATGTTGAAACTGAAAACTGAAGAGCGGAGACCAAAATAATGCTATACTTCCACCTTAGACAACAATGGAAGAAGAAAATGGAAAGGAAGCAGATGGCTCTGGTTTAAGTGAAAGCAGTGAGTACAGCTTCCTCCAAGATCTGGGCCTCAGAACATACAGTTGGCTCAGTGAGCACTACTCACAATCTCTGAATGATAACACCCAGAAGATTACGGTCTCACACAACCTACGTGGCCACATACCCCCTCTCCCCCCAAAACACCTGAGTACAGGTTTCTATTCTCAGAGCCACCAAAGGCATTAAAAAAAAAAAAAAGATAATCTCAAATAAAAATATGAGCAACCAAATAAGAATCACTTAACATTTGAGGAAAATCAATGAAAAAAAAGAGTCAAACTCAACAAATAGCCTAAAACACAAAAGAAAAGAAAATTTTAAAATAAATAAGTTAATATCTTCAGAGAAATAAGAAAAGGCTTCTATGAAACTATAACAAATGGAGATCCTAGAAATTAAAAATGTGATATTTTAAAATTCAACAAATAGGCAAATAGCATAATGATTAAGATCAAACTGAACTAAAGAACACTTCTGTAAAGCACTAATAAATAAACACAACCAAAAAGAGGTGAGAAATATGAAATAAGGCTTGAATTGCATGGAAAACAGATTTATAAGGTCTACAATAGCAGGAAGGAAAGAAATATAATATACACAGAATTTTATAGGTGTATGAAAGGAGGTACATTATTATATTTACATACATAGAAAGAAAATGATACATGTATATGCATGTAGGTTATTTACACACAGAGAGTGATATATGTGTGTTTGTGCTATATTAGTGTGTGTGCGTGTGTGTGTGTGTGTGTGTGTGTGTGTCTGTGTGTATACTTATGAAAAACTTCCAAACCTGAAAAAAGACTGAAGTCTTCAAAATGAAATGCTTACTAAGTACTAAGCAGGAAGAAAGAACAAGGCCTGTATCTGTAAAAAATTCTATGTAATTCAGAACTCTAAGATAAAGAATCTAAAGGCCACTAGGCAGTAAAACCAGGTTACCTACTGAGAATTAAGAATCATCTTGACTTGTCATCAGCAACATTAAAAGTGAAAAGACAATGAAACCGTATCTTCAAATTCTGAAGAAATAATATTCTAACAGAGGGTGAGTAAATGAGTTAACATAAATGAGTAAAGCATATAGTATGTTAGAAGGGGAGATATATTAGGGAAATAAAAGAATAGAGCACAATTAGGGAGACTTGGGAATGCAAGAAGACAAGGAGGATTGAGGGCAGGTTGTTATCAGAAAATGAGGTCATGGAAGGACTCACTGAGAAGGAGAGTCTGGGGCAGAAGGATTTACCAAGTAGACATACAAACAGGAGAACTGCAAAGAATACACTTTAAAAAATGAACACTAAAATAAAAATAATAGCAGAGAAATATGGTGAGATTGAGGATGTGGGGGTTGATCAAGGCAAAAACAGAACCGTAAGATGTGGTGCTGCACAACACAGTAAGTTTTATTAGTTGCAGCTTGGACTGGATTACAGGAGAGGGAAAGTTTCTCACAGCAGGAGACCTTCCAAAAGTCAGTGGAGAGGGGCCAATTCCTGGAAAGGAAAGTGGGCAAGAGAAACCCCAAGAGAAGAGAGAATCCATGAGAGGACAGATGTGATTAAGTGATGCCACCCAGCAGCACGGTGGGGGGTTGCGGAGTGTCTCTGGGTTTGAAGAGCTTGAAAGGGTATCAGCGGTTTGGGGCCCTTCATAGCTACATGGCTGGTCTTATCTACAACTAGCAGACAGCCGGATGCATTTGTAGGGTGTACAAAGCAGGCAAGTAGTAAATGGCTGAAAATATGCTTATCTGGGCTATATTTAAAGCACTAAAATACACAAAAATTTGAGTTGGCTTTGTATTAATAGTCCAAACCCACTGTGAAAAAGCAAACGATATAGGGGACAATATACAAGGGACACCACAGACTCATTTCTAAAGAACAAATATTCCCCCCGAGTCTCACATTATCAAACCTGAAGCACATTATACTGCCAATAAACTAAAATTGACATAAATGTACCATACTCAAATATCAAAAAAATACATTTCTCATAGAATAGAAAAACTATACCACAAAAGTAGCTCTTTTTATATTCCTAAATAATTTGATATGTAACCATATATTAGTTTATACCTCTCTACATTTTAAACACAGCACTTGTTTATACATCTACCCACATCCCCCCTCACTAGACTATAAGCCCTGCAAAAGCAGCAACCATTTCTAGTTCATCTTAGTACTATAAGTATCCAGAACAAGTTTCTGGCACATGAGGTGTATCCTGTTAACATTTCTGAATGGTGAGTAAAGAAACATAAAGAACAGAATTATAACATATATCCAAGTTCACAAAAGAACCAAGAATAATTCCATCATCATCCGCATTTCTTTTGAGGCTGGATACTCACTTTTTGGCTTTACAGTTCTAAAATACAAAAACATCAGTCTTTTTCAACATGTCAAATCTTTTAATCAGTAAATAAACTATCAACTCAAAATTAGGAACTTATGATCTCACACAAGTAAAAGTCTAAAGGTAGCTGATTCCAGGTTCAGCTAATTCGCCCATCGACATGTCTGGGTTCCAATTTGGCTTCTGTATAATTTTTTGGCTTTTCTTTCAGAAGTGCAGGATAACAGCCATGGTTCCAAGCATCATGTCATGATACAACAGCGTCCAATGAGAGAAAAGAAATGTGGAATTTCTCCCTGGATCTCTCTCGTTGTCAGGGAGAAATATCTCTCTCAGAAGACTCAAACAGATGCCACCTTTACATCTCTGTGTCTAGATCTTGGTGCTGGATCACACTTCAAACCAATTACCAGCAAAAGAAAACTGACTTCTTGGGTTTAAAAAAAAAAAAAAAAAAGAGGAGGGCAGAATTACTGGTTCCACATAACAGAATTACTCCAGTTCCTCGGAGATGGAATAAGAACATTCTACCCTATCTGACAAAATATAATAAAGGTCCTTTGACAGGATACATAAAGCAAGCGTCTCGGGACTCTGATGAGTAAATAATAGCAAGCATACTTGGGAGGGAAATCAAATCCTAAAGGCCAATCCAGATGGCAGCAAATTTCCTGGCTTTTTCTATTCCATATCCCCCGGCTCAGACTCTTGGGCAACCAGTGACTGCACAGCGAGTGTTGAAAAAAGCTCCAAGAGAAGCCTTCTCTCTCTGACTAGTAGACTGGAAAGAGAGCGCCCTCTGGGATAGAGAATGTTGGAATACCCAATTTTTTCTTCTTTCTATTCTCCCTGCCCTGCATTAAAGCAAGCCCCAGTCAGGAAGCTATACTTTTAGGATAGCCTGGAGGTGGCAGCAATGGTGTGTGAAAGAAAATATTCCCTCTGACTAGAACAACAAAGAGAAGGGGACCTAGGATCCCACATTTTCTTCCAAAAGTTTCATAGTTTTTAGTTTTACACTTAGATCCATGATCCACTTGCCTTAATTCTGGTATAAAATTTCCTTTTTTTACAATGATAAATGGTTCCAACACCATTTGTTCAACAGACGATCCTTTCTCCACTGAATTACTTTTACCCTTTTACCAAAATCAAATGGCCCTGTTTGTGCAGGTCTATTTCTGGGTCTCTAGTCTGTTTCATTGATTTGTGTGTCTATCCCTTCACCAATACCATATCACTTTGATTACTGTTCACTTTATAAGAAGTCTTAAAATCTGGTCATGAGGTTTCTCTAATTTTTTTTAAAGATTTTATTTATTTATTTGACAGACAGAGATCACAAGAGTCAAAGAGGCAGGCATGGGGGAGAAGGGGGAAGGGGGCTCCCTGCTGAGCAGAGAGCCTAATGTAGGGCTCAATCCCAGGACCCTGGGACCATGACCCTGAGCTGAAGGCAGAGGCTTAATCCACTGAGCCACCCAGGCGCCCCTGAGATTTCTCTTAATTTTACTCTTCTTTTTCAAAATTGTTTTAGTTACTCCGCATCTACTGCCTTTGCATATAAACTTTAGAATCGGCTGGTCTGTATTTACAAAAAAAAAAAAAAAACAAACTCCCTGGGATTTTGATGGGTACTTATATTAAATCCATAGATTATCTGAGGGAGAACTGACATCTTTACTATGTTGGGTCTTCTAATCATGGCACTGTATGTTCTCTAGGTTTTCTTTGATTTCCTTCATCAGTTTTATAGGCTTCAACAATAGATTTTATACACATTTTCTTATATTTATACTTATGTATTTCATTTTATTAGAGTTTTAGTAAGAGATATCATTTTTATTCTTTTTTCCAAATTTTTAAATTCCAACCAGTTAACATATAGTGCAATATTAGTTTCAGTATAGGAGTTAGTGATTCATCACTTACACACAAACCTGATGCTCATCACATACGCTCTCCTTAGTCCCCATCACCTGTTTAACCCATTCCCCCAGCACTTCCTGCCTCCCCTCTGGTAAACCTCACCTTGTTTTCCATACTTAAGAGTCTGTTCCTTGGTTTGCCTCTCTCTTTTTTTTCCCCCCCTTGCTCATTTGTTTTGTTTCTTAAATTCCTCATGAGTGAAATCATATGGCATCTTTCTTTCTCAAACTAACTTATTTCACTTAGCATAATACTCTCTGGCTCCATCCACATCTTGGCAAATGGCAAGATTTCATTCTTTTCTATGCCTGAGTAATACTTCATTGTATATGAATACCACATCTTCTTTATCCATTCATCAGTTGATCGGCATTTGGGCTCTTTCCATATTTTGGCTATTGTTGATAATGTTGCTATAAACATCGGGATGCATGTATTCCTTCAAAGCAGTATTTTTGTATCCTTTGGGTAAATACCTAGTAGTGCAATTGCTGGGTCATAGGGTATTCTATTTGAATGTTCTGAGGAACTTCCAAACTGTTTTCCCAAGTGGCTGAACCAGTCTGCATTCCCCCCAATAATGTAAGAGGGGTTCCCCTTTCTCCATTCCCTCATCAACACCTGTTGTTTCCTTGTTGATTTTAGCCTTTGTAACTAGTGTGAGGTGATATATTGTCATAGTTTTGATTTGCATTTCCATGGTGATGACTGATACTGAGCATCTTTTCATGTGTCTGTTAGCCAACTGGATGTCTTTTGGGAAAAATGTCTATTCATGTCATCTACCCAGTTTTTAATTAGATTGTTTTCTGAGTATTGAGTTTTAGAAGTTCCTTACAGATTTTGAATACCAACCCTTAATCAGTTATGTCATTTGCAGATATCTTCTCCCATTCCATAGGATGCCTTTTAGTTTTGTTCATTGTTTCCTTCACTGTGCAGAAGCTTTTTATTTTGATGTCATCTGAATACTTTATTTTTCCTTTTGTTTCCCTTGCCTGAGGAGTTATATCTAGTAAGAAGCTGCTACAGCCAATATCAAACAGGTTACTGCCTGTGTTCTCCTCAAAGCTTTTAATGGTTTTCTGTCTCACATTTAGGTCTTCAATCCATTTTGAATTTATTTTTGTGTATGATTTAAGAAAGTGGCACAGTTTCATTCTTTTGCATCTTGCTGTCCAGTTTTCCCAACACCATAACAATGAAGAGACCATCTTTTCTCCATTGGATAGTCTCTCCTGCTTTGTCAGAGATTAACTGACCATACAGTTGTGGGTTCATTTCTGGGTTTTCTAGTCTGTTCCACTAATCTGTGTCTGTTTTTATACCAGTACACACTGTCTTGAAGGTGGTATTATTTTTTAAATTATGGTTCCTAATTGACTTTGGCCAGTGTAGAGAAATACAGCTAGTTTTTATATGTTGACATTGCATCCTGCAATTTTTATAAACTTTTTAGTTCAGAACCTTTTTGCAAATTCCTTGAGATTTTATTTTTTATTTTTTTTTAATTTTTTTTTTTTATAAACATATGTTTTTATCCCCAGGGGTACAGGTCTGTGAATCACCAGGTTTACACACTTCACAGCACTCACCAAAGCACATACCCTCCCCAGAGTCCATAATCCCACCCCCTTCTCCCAAACCCCCTCCCCCCAGCAGCCCTCAGTTTGTTTTGTGAGATTAAGAGTCACTTATGGTTTGTCTCCCTCCCAATCCCATCTTGTTTCTTCTCCTACCCACTTAAGCCCCCATGTTGCATCACTCCTTGAGATTTTATAAATAAGCATATTATCTGCAAATAGGGACAAGATTTCTTTCTTCCTTCAATCTGTATAACTTTTACTTCTTTTTATTGCTTTATTATACTGGCTAGGATATCTAGTACCATAAATTATAGGAGTGGTAAGAATGACATTCTTGCTTTGTTATTGATTTTGCACGGCAAGAATTCAGTCTTTCATCATTAAGAGTAATGTTAGCAACAGGGTTTTTATACATGCACTTTTACTAGCTTGCTGAGACTTTTTATCCAGAACAGATGATGAATTTTGTCAAATATTTTTTCTGCATCTAGTGATATAATTATGTGGGGTTTTTTAAAACCATTAATATGGTGAGTTACATAGATTGATTCTTTTTTTAGTATTGACCAGTACTGCACGCTCAGAATAAAATTCAGTTGATTACGCAATATCGTTTATTTAACCGTTGCTAGTTCAATTTGCTAATATTTTTTTGAGGGTAATTATGTCTATATTCATGAGGGATTTAGTATAAGGTTCTTCTTTTCTCATAATATCTTTGATATTAAGGTAATGAAGGACCCATAAAATGAGTCTCAAGGGATTTTTGAAATGGCTGGATTCAAATCTACCATCTTGCAAACAGTTTTATATTTGTCCCATCTGTTCTTTAGTTTCTATCTCCTTTTCAGCTTTATCCTTTATTAATTGAGTTTATTATTCCATTTATCTCCATTAATTTTGAGGGGCTGTCCTAGGTTTTAAAATAAGCATCTTTTTTAAAAGATCTTTTATTTTAGAGAGAGAGAGAGAGAGAGCTCATGGGCAGGGTGGGGGGCAAAGTGTGAGCAGGAGACAGAATCTCAGGCAGACTCTGGCTAAGCAGGAACTCCGAGGCAGGGCTCCATCTCACAACACTGAGATCATGACCTGAGCTGAAACCAAGAGTCTGACACTCAACTGCCCCAGCCACCAATGTGCCCTTAAAATACACATCTTTAATTACCAAGTTTCTGCCCTGAAATTCCTGTATAGTAAAAGGACACTATAATACTATAGTCCCATTTCCTCTCATTTTTTGTGCTAGTATTATTGTACCTTCTACACTTACATATGCTATAATCGCATAGTACGTTGTTACTTTTTTTGCCTTAGACAGTTATCTTTCAGATACATCAGCAACATTACATTTTAGACTGGATAACTGTTGTGTGAGGTTTCATGTGCACTGTAGGATGTATAACAGCACTCCTGACCTCTACCCATTAGACAGAAGTAGCACCAGCCCAGTGTCACAACCAAAATTGTCACCAGATACTGCCAGCGTTCCTGAGGGAAGAGAAAGGAAGGAGATTCTGCCCAGTTGAAAACCACTGCTTTAGAGCAATTTTAAGACTTTTAAATAAACTTAAGTTTACCATCATTGCTTCCATTTTCAGTGTTCATTTCTTTGCATAAGTCCAAGCTGCCATCCGCTCTCATAGTCTCTCTCCATAAAGAATAACTCTTACTATTTCCTAGAGAGTAGGTCTTCTGAAAATGAAGTCCTTCTTAGCTGAAGGAAAATAACAAAACAAAACAAAACAAAACAATCTTCATTTTCCCTTTATTGTTTGAAACACATTTTCAGGCGTACAGAATTAACAGATATTTTTCTTTCATCACTTTAAAGAAGTTCCTCTATTACTTTCTGGCTTGCATAGTTTCTGACAAAGTATGCACTGTAGTTCACTGTAGTTCTTTGTTCTTCATATCCGTGCTCCTCTGTGTGTGATGTTCCTTTTTTGCTCAGACCTTAAAAATTGACTTTTGTCTTTTCATAATGAAACTTCAGTAGTTTCATTATGAAACTTCAATGAAACTACTGAAGTTTCATTATGATATACGTGGGTATGTATATTTGGAAAAAGTGGTGTTATTTTGTCTGTGTGTGTGTGTGTGTGTGTGTGTGCACACATGTGTGTGTTTTCTCTGAGACTCTTGGATTTATGGTTTCATTTCTGTCATTCATTTTGGAAAAGTCTCAGCCATTATTTCTTCAGACATTTTTTTCTGGATTCATCTCTATTCCTAGATTCTAATTCCACATTTGTTAAAATACATGGTATTGTCCAACAGCTCTTAGATGCAATAGGAAATTGTTGATGTGCAGGATAGAATTACACACCCCTCACCCCAACACACACATATTTCCTTAGGAAATTCTTCCACATTATAATCAATATTACTATTTTAGAAATGCAAAGTAAGATTGATTTCTGAGGAAGGAAGGAAGGACTTCTCTCTTTATGTCACTGGATTAGAGCTAGAAAATATTAAAAGGAAAGAGTTTAGGTGGAGCCCAGGATGAGCAATCTTGAAGGCAGTCAATATTTTAATCTTAATCCTTTAGAAAGTAGAAACTAAAAGAAGAATTGAAAGGTTGATTCTTTAGTTGGGAAAATGAAAAAACAGAACAGTGAGAGCAAGAGGAAAAAAAGTAGCACAATGGCCAGGCAGCAGCCATATTTGCCCAACACAGAGGACTTCTCAAGAAAGTCATCCTGTAGCAGGCCTTGGAGGGAAGGAGGCAGAGAAGACTCCTACATCCCTTTCTTTTGGTCCACGTTTACATGCAGGAAGCTGACTAACCTCTTCCACACACACTTCGGGGTTGTGTCATCTAAATACCCTGGAGCCTTTTGAAAAACCAGGTCCTACACTCCAGAAAGGGTCCCTCCATTTACATCTGGAGGTAGACACGCTACATAGCACAGGTGTGACACCAAGCCATAAAGAGAAAGGAGGGTGGGAGGCAATCTGAAAGGTGTACAAGGTTTATACTTAACAGGGTGAACCTGTTTGATATTTGCGTTTGGCTCCATTTTGATGAAGTCCAGCCCCTAGCTTCACTGACCTGTGGGGTTACTACTGTATTCTCCTTACCCATCAATATGAGCAGGCCCTTCCGAATAATATCCCTCCCCCAGCCCCTACCATTCAGTTGCCTTGTGCCAAACTGCAGTTATAAACAACATATCATCGGTTACTTTCTTCTTCAAGTCACTAGTTTTTTCTTCTAGCCAACCAAATTTTCTAGGAGTAAAAGCTCCTGTGTTCAGGCAAGACAAAGAACCCAAGTTCTTATCCCGAATCAGGTTATATACTTAATTTGACAAACATTTATTGAGCATCTACTCTATGCCAGGAGCTACTCTGCATTCTAAAGAATGCAAAAGAAGCAGATTTCTTTTATCTCCCCTTCTTTCTCATTTCTGCTGTTTCCATTTGGTCTGTTTCATTCCATTCACTGTTTCATTCAAAAGGGGAAATGAAAGCAATTTCATTTCAAAACAATAAGGCAGCTTTTAAGATAGTTCTGAAAAAAAAGGTTGCAACTTGTAGTTAAAATGGGTATCTACATTATTGCTGTTTCTTTGACCCTATCTCCCTTCACCAATGGGTAATTGAAAGTAGACTTCTATACACTAAGAGGAAATTATTTGCGTTAATGATCTAAAGAGACTTCATCTTTATTTAGTGTGGAATGACTTCAGATCCAGGACTGAAGAAGAAAGTAATCTCTTGGATTAAAATACAGCTGGTTAGTATTTGTTCATTCACATTACTTGCCCTGATGGAGTAGTCATCAAACTAAGAATGAGTTATATAGTTATTGTCTAGATTCCCTAGTTACGGAAAATATAACCCAATGCTGAAGAGTTGTTTATTTGATTTTGACCAAGTCACATGTACAAAGCATGTCTTGGTTGTTTTAAGCCTGGTTGTCTAAATTCCTTTCCATCAAAGACCCAAATAACAACAGTGATTCACTTGTAAAAGTGCTTTGAAGTATAGGAGCTTGAAAGCAGTGAGACCAGATGTCAAATTAAGACTAGCAGGTGGCTCACAGGTTCCTGACTTTCTCGCTTACAAGTTGCTTAAGAAGGTTTAAAAAAATAAAAGGCACTAAATCACAACAGCACTGGAAACTAAGAATATCAAACAATATTCTGGGAAAGAATTATGTGCAGATTTCTAAGTGAGCAGAGACCAGCAAAACAAATAGTCATCTTGGTGACTGATGTATAAATAGTTGAAAACTAAGAGACTATAAAATCTACTAGGTGAACACATAATGCTTTTACTATGAGCAGGTCAAAATTCCACACAGACTCACGGGGGACAAGGAACTATCAATTGAGATTCTACAATTATAGAACTGAAAAGGATTCTGTTATCAGCTCTCTGGTCAATGGATATAACTGAAAAGCACTGTCTGTGACTCACCTGCCCCATGCTACTAGCAACCAAGGAGGCCAGTTGCATGGCCTACAGGTCACCTCCTCATGGGGTAAGTGGGGGCCAGTCGTATGAAACTAGTTAGGCTTGCATATCAGAGTCTGGACTTTGGATGAACACATTTTTTACTTGATAACATCTGGCATGGGTGGGTTGTCAATATTCTAAATCCTCTCTTCCTCTGTAATCTGTTTCTCAGATGCAGCAAAGAGCATGCCATATTATCCAAAAGTAGCAAGGACTAGACCCTTCTGGAAATAAGAAGGAGGACAGTTCCTGCTCCATCAGAGTAGAACCTTTTCCAGGGTCTGGGGACTTCAGGAACAGTCAAGTTCTGAAAGTGGCAAAAGATATATCACCTCTTCCACGCCCCAGAGGGATGCTCTTTGAGACACACAGAGAGAATAAATCAGTGATAAGAACATGTTGCAAGTTTGCCAGTCTGAAGACATACAGAAGGAGAAGAAAGTCCTGCAGCAAGGAAATGCCAGGTCACAAGCAAATGTGGGGTACCTTACCACCCACAAGAAAGTTAAAATCTGTATCCGTGGAAAGAGCCCACAATTACTTGAAGACTGGAGATCTGAGAACACAGGAGTAAAGAGAATTGGGGCAAAAGTTAGTTGGGGCGGGGCGCCTGGGTGGCTCAGTGGGTTAAAGCCTCTGCCTCTGGCTCAGGTCACGATCCCAGGGTCCTGGGATCGAGCCCCACATCGGGCTCTCTGCTCAGCAGGGAGCCTGCTTTCTCCTCTCTCTCTGCCTACCTCTCTGTCTACTTGTGATCTCTGTCTGTCAAATAAATCCATAAAATCTTTAAAAAAAAAAAAAAGTTAGTTGGGGAGTGGTAATTAAATGAGGTGTTCAATAACAGAAGGAAAACTCCTCAGAAAAGTCCTTGTGCTTGTAGTTCTCTACCATGAATTCCAAGAGAGAAGGCAATTGCCATGGTAGGTGAATAAATGGTTTCCCAAAACACAGATATTTGATATGTTTTAGTGTCACAGTTAAACCTATTGATGGGAGAGTTCTCTCTGTGGAAGTTTAAAGGATGGAGAACCAGACAACCAACATGGGTGGTAGTAAAACCGAATTAATTTTTTCTGCTCTTTTGGTTGACCATCTCTTCTGCCCATCATGGGCTCTGACTGGTAACAGTAGAAAGGTTCCAAATCAGTAGTTCTCAAACTTTGCTATTTTTGCGGCACATTTCTGGAATTCCATAGCTTTGGGTATTCAAAAGAAAACACCAACACTAAACAAGCCAAGAATAATTACAACATAAATACTAGCAGAGAATAACAGCTCGTGCTTTCTGAAGCATCTAGTTACTGCACTGTTCACAGGGTCACACCTCAATACTATGTTAAAAAATAATCCTCTTTACAGCCAGGACCACACTGTCAGAAGGCAAAGTCCTCACATGTTTCCTCTAAATGCCTAACCCTTCTCTGGGACCAGTGTGACAAGGGGCTAACATTCATGCCCCTAATTTCCAGTATGTAGCCCTATTCTACAGCCCATATAGGATCTGCTTGGCTCAGTGATTCACCCAATGAACATCAGCCTCAAGATGTTATCCACAGTTGTGGCCAAAATAACTCAAAGGCTCAAATGCAACAGTTAAGGCAAAACATGACTTGGGAATCTCCGTCCAAATTCATGTATCTTGCTTAAGCAGAAACAAGTAAAGGACCAAACAGGGGAAACAAAAAAATGAGATGTTTGACAGAGATCAAGAGCCCTAGGCATTAGGGAGAAATGTTTGTTCACTTGATGCACCTCTTAAAGGATTCATCTTTCTATGGTGTTATTTGGCCTGGAATCAGGACCATACTCCAGACATGACCATAAGATGGAGCCAAATAGGGCACCAGCTCCATGTGGTCTAGTCTAGGGCCAAGATTCTCCACAGGTATTAGACTCTACAGCTTTAAAGTAATAAGAGGGAGAGTTTCCCATGAGAACTTGCAAGAGCATTGGGGACTGATTGAGGATGATGGGATCCAGGATCCAAGCCAATCCTCTGTATTTCTACCTTGTGGAAACAATTAGTATAATGTGGAAAAATTGCCAATTTAAATCTTCTGTGACAAAATGCATGGTTTACATGCTTAATAACTTCCTATGTCCATATATCCATTTTTAAACAATAATCACAGCATCTAAAAGTCCTCAAAACCAAGGCTTTGTCATGAAGTGGTAGTGAAAAGAAGGATGTACTGAATTCATCTCACGTAGGTAGAACAAAAACACAGTATTTCTTTCTTGATTTGGGAACTAGAAAAATGTTTTTGATGCATTTAAAAATTAGAAGTTAAAAACTGAAAAGATTAAAAGTAAATACGTATCTCCCAAATAATATAATACATAAATGCAGATAAGACATGATGTAGGTCAAAAACATTAAACAGTGAGAAAGCAAAAAATATTTTTTTAAGAGGAGAAAGACAATTTAAAGTAAAAAATTAGGATAAAAAAACTATGGTATGACTCAAAGTTTGTTCTTAAAAATGTTACTTATGGATATATATATATATATATGCATATGTTTACACATACATATGTGTTCAGAAGAAAATAAACCAGTTATTAGTCTCTAGTTGGTGGGATTGTTAAGTTTTATTTCTTTCATTTTTCCTATTTGTCTAATACATGTATGCATCACATTTGTAATTCAAAAAATTATCATGGAATTTTTTTAAATGATAAAGGCTACAGTTAGGAGTGTTCCCAGGATTAGGTGAGGGTATATTCAGCTATGTGGTAGAGGAGAATGAAGACTGACCTGGTGCTGTAGACTGAGTATTGGATCCCCCCCATCGGTACGGTGAAGTCTTCACCCTAGTATGACAGTTTGTCTAGGCAGGGCCTTTGTCAGGTAATTAGGTTTAGATAAAGTCACGAGGGCGGAGCGCCCATGATGGGATTAGGATGCTTCTCCTGGAGGAGGAGACCAGGGCCTTCCCCTTCTCTCTGCCCCATGAGAACCCAGCAAGGAGACTACGAGCCAGGGGACCCTCAAGAGAACCCGACTGCGCTGGCACCCTGATCTCAGACTTCCCAGCCTCCAGAACCGTGAGAAATAAACCTCTTTGCTTGCACCACTCGGTCTGCGGAATTTTGGTAGAACAGCCTGAGCTAAAACACTTGGCACTGGACAATCTGATAGGGAGCTCAAATCGTCGCTAACTAGCTGTGTGACCTTCAGATTTCACTTCCTCTGGAAAATGCAGCGGTGGACCCTGCAGTCTCTAAGCCCAGCCTGTGTGAACAGCTGAACTTTAAATTATCCTGAAGCAAATGTGGTAAATGGTGTCCAGGGCCCCACTGTGAAGTAGATGGAATTGGTCGGCCAGAATGACATCTGCCAGAACTGTGGTTAAGCTACAAGCATCTCACTTGAGGAGTGCTAGTCCTCCCCTCTTTGCCACTCGGCCTGCAGTTAGGTTGAGCTCCTGATAGGAGCACCCAGAGGCGCCCACAGATGTCATCATGGGGAGTGGGATCTTCGTTCTTCTCCGATGAAGACAGGGCACAATTTTAACAAGAGTAAAGCTGTGTCCTTTAAACTTAAAGAAAATTTACTATAAAATGGCAAGTCATAGATGAAACAAAGTGTCCTGCTATATGATTACAATGCAATGAAACAGTTTTTGAGTAATTCAGCCCTTGGACCTGAAGAGAGCTGCCCGTGGTGGGGCCTTCCCCTGGGGCCCTCTGCTTTACAGGCTGCCACAGTGCACAAATTCCAGCACACTGGGTGGCTGTTGTATGCTTTGTTTGGTTTGGTGTGGTCTTCTAACAAAACTTTTTTGGACGTTTGGTCATTGGCTGAGCAAAAGGACTTAGAGGAGCGGGACAAGGTACGAGCTGAAGGAGGTCTGGTGGGCTGACGGAGGGGGGACTGACAGCCGATGCCCATGGGCTGGGGGAAGGGGGCACAAGGGAGCAAAAAAAAAAGGCAGCCCGTACCCCCAGAAAAATAAGAGAATGCGGCGCTCTGAATCACCCTGAGGTGGGTGGCTGGGCAGTTGTGTTTCCAACAGAAGACATCTGCTCCCTTCCATTTGCTCAAAGTATGTTATCTGAAAGCTGCCTAGAACTATCTGGAAGCCCTTAATCAGAAAAGTGACAGGTGGAGGCAGGGAGCTGCACCTGGATCGTTGAGGCGCTTGACTAAGTCCGTCCATCCCAGACTGAGGATCTGGTCACCTCCATGGATTCCAGGCTAGGCCCAGCTCCCCGCTGCTCTGACCCAGCAGGTCTGGGACCACTTAGACTCTAAGGCAGCAGGGAGCAAAGCTGCTCTCACTACAGATCTCCAAGAAGCATCCCATCTGGCCCACGTGGTATACCAGGTTTCAGGCTCTGGGCCAATCTCGTTTTGTGACTTTGGAATATTTAGACATAGGGGGAATGTGACTGCACTTAGAGTCTTGCCCCAGCTCCTACAAATCAGTGGGCCTGATTTCATGTACAGCTTATAGAAACAAGTCTAATGTCTTTATAATTGCATTACAAGGGCTCTGCAGTATGGTGATAAGAGTTTATGCTTTATAAACCTAAAAGCTCCATCTTAAATCACACCCCTGGGAAAGGGTCTGCTTCCAACAATGACAAGACCTGAGTGCTGGGGTGACGCACCTCAGTGCCCACTCTGGGACATCGTACTTCCAAGATATACGTCACTGACGAAGAGCAGCCTGGGGGAACTGCTTTCCCCCATTTTTTTCTCCATCCTGTGACAAAGTATTCCCTATCTGTCAACCTATCTTCATATTTATGTCATGGGTACTTAGTTCCTTTGGAAAAGGAGCCTTTAAAAGTCCCCATAGAAGATCACTTGCTAGAGTTGCTTGGTTATTTCTTTGATGGGGAAATTTACAACAACTCAAACAGTGACAACAGAAACGACTGTTCTGTGTTCCAACGGCTTAAGAAGTGGCTTTACACCAAATTATGCATTATCTGGGCTTCTACATTAGGATCCATATGAGGGTCCCCATGCTGGGAAGCAGATGCCCTAGAGCCAGTATTGGCTATGTGACCTTGTACTGGCTGGGTTGTCTTTACTGCTAGCTGCTCAAACTTACTGGGCCTCAGTTTTCTCTTGAAATAATATTATACTCGCAAACTAAACCAAAAGGAAGAAATGGAAGTTAAATAATGTAATTAAAGTGAGAACGTATTGAAAATTAATACAAAGTACTTAAAGATTTACACAGGTTTATTACCATTACTATATACACCAGTACTGTCCAAAAGGACTTTGTCTATATATGTGCTGTCCAAAAGAAGCCACTAGCCACAAGTTATTGGAACATTTGAAATGTGTCTAGTACAAAGGAGGAGTTGAATTTTTAATTTCCTTTACTTTTAGTTGATTTTAACTTAAATTTAAATAGCCACATATAGCTATAGGGTAGTGCAGACATTGACTGTAGTGGACAGCTATGGTCTGGACCCGCTCAGCTTCTATCTGATATTTCTCTACTGACAGTACCATAGTGGTACTATGTAGCAACCTGACTGGATTAAGGGATGTCCAGATAGCTGATAAAACAGTATTACTGAGTGTATCTGTGAAGGATGTTTCTAGAAGAGATGTGAACTGTTGATCTGAAGAGATGTGAACCAGTTTGAACTGGTGAACTGAGTGAGCAGAGGGCCCATGCTAGTGTAGGTGGGCGCCCTCTAATCCGATGAGGGCCCAAACAGAACAAAAAGGCAAAGGAAGGGTGAATTTGCTCTCTCTGCTTCAGCTGAGACATCCGTCTTCTCCTGCCTCCAGACATCATCGTTCTTGGTTCTGGTGCCTTCAGATAAGACAAGGACCCATAGTATCAACCCCCTAATTCATGTGCTGTCCTTGTTTTAGCTTTCAGATAACAGATTGTGGGACTTCTTGACCTCCCAACCACATGAACCAATTCATAGAGTAAATCTCCTCATCTCTCTTCTCTGCGGGCAACCACACATCGTGTCAGTTCAGTCAGGCTCCGTGGCCTATAACCTAACCAATATGAATGACAGCATCATTTCCAAGTATTGATTTCTAGGCAAAGATCAGGTGAATTCAAAGAGCATGTTTCACAGCTCTCCCAAGAGTATTGGAAGGTGAGAAATCTCTGGATTTATGTCACTGTGTCCAAATAACCACTGAACATGTTTGTCTTTGAATATGAAAAATGGCTCTTAAAGGGAAAATGTTGAGAGAAGCCGGTGGCAGAAATCCATGCCCAGGTATCTCTGGGTCTTCCATCCAGGCAGGAAGTGGGTTTGCTTCAAGCCCAGTGTACAATGTTCGCTCAAGGAGACTGGTGTCAAGGCCAGACAGGAGGTGCTAACAAATGCTATCAGGTCCCCATCGTCAGTTGTTATTTCCCTGTGAGGGCCAATGATTTCTGCCCTTCCCCCCTTTTTTCTTCTTTAATCTCAACACATCTTTGTTCAAAACCTCCCAATGGCATCCCATTTTACTCAGAGTAAAAATGCAAAATTTTTAAAAAGGCATAGGAGGCCCTGTAAGTTTGCCCTGGCTTACCATATCTATTCTGAGATTTCCTCTCTGACTCCAGCCCCTTTTCTTTTGACTCTTGCTCTGCTGCTTCAACCACATGGGCCTCCTTTGCTACCAACCTGCCAGAAGGGTTGCAGCCCCCCCCAACAAAACAAAACATGACATGATATGCTAGCCCATAATATACTGCATTGGTATATTGAGCTGTAGGCACCTGAAAAACAGTGAATGCAGGAAGAGGCTTTCTCTGAACTTGCCTTATGTGCCTAGAGACAGGTCTTTCAAAAGGAGCTCACTTATCAAAAATCCCCTCCTGGGGAGATTCATCACAGGTGTGGAGACTACAGGTCAACACCATACCCAGAGAAGCTTTGTCACACACTCTCATACCTCCCACCTATTTTCTTCCAAGACCCCATTCACCTTTCCTCAAAATCAGTGACTCTGCCCTAAGAAGTCTATGTTCCCCCTTTCCTTCCTTATTAAGATGGTGTTTAAGTCACCTCTATGGGTTAGTCATCTTTCCTGGGTTCTGCTCGTTTTTTTCTTGTTAATCTGCTTTATTATAGATGTTTTAACCAAGAACTTAGAAGGGTAGAGAGAAAATTATTTCTCCTGCCCGTAGGCATGTTCCTGCCTCACAGACTTGTATCTGCTCCTCCTCTGCCTGGAATGTTTCCCCCTTCGTAACTTCAGGGCTCCCTCGCCCACCTCAGTTACCTTCTCAGTGAGCCCACCTTGCCCAGCCTTTTCAAAACTGGAAACTTTCCCCAGCCCCACACCTCCTAGTCCCCCTCTCTGCCATATCGTTCTCCTGAGCATTCACGATCATCACCCACACTGTAAACTTATGCATCCTAGGAACAATCTCCCTGCCATTTGAACAGAAACTTCGTGAGGGCATAGAAGTTAGTGATGTTTCCGCACTATAACTCGGAGTAGAGCCTGGAACATAATAGGCACTCAATAAATATATTCAGAACAAACAAATCTTTTCAACCTATAGAAATGCACTTTCTGTTCTTATTTTCCTCTTTCTCTGAGCCCTTCTCTGTTTTTTCTCTTCAACAACTTCTGCCCAATCAACTGATCACTCAGTTTTAAATTGCAGTAGTCTAGATTATAATAAAATATCTTTATGCTGTTTAACATAATAAATATTTCTAGAGTCCCTGATTATTTAGGGAATAGTACTAGGCCCTTTCCTAGGTGCAAGGCTATAGTGGCTACTTAGGCCTCAGCCCATACCCTTTGACTCAGCTGAGTCCAGCAGCAGGAGTGGGCAGACAATTCGTCACCTGCTGACAGCTTCTGAACTCTCTTTAGCTCGTGGGTCTCCTCAGCCAAAGGGCTTTCTCTGACATCGAAAGAACTTGCCCTGATCCACTCAGTTACAACCAAAAGTGTGGGGTCACGCCTGCCGGAGGCACCCTTCACCCAAGGGGGGGCAGAAATGAGAAGATCAATGTCGCAGCCTCCAATTCATAGGACACACAATTGGAGGGCTCCAGAGGGATTGAGCCTCCCCTGCCTACGGTAGTAATCAACCCGTTACTATGACCTTCACGAACTTTCTGTCTTTTCTATCTCACACTCTCAATTCCTCACTTGTGTTTTTTAGGTTCATCTTTGAACTCAGCTACCTGCACGAAAACATCTGGTCTCCGGTCCTCAGGAGGAGAGAAGGAAGAAGGTAAAACCTGGTCGTTCACTGCTCTTCAGGTAAACTGGAAGATCCGTGGGTCCTAAGAAGCACCCAGGCCCCTTTTGCTGAGCAGGGCACTCATATTTCCTGCGCTGGAAAGCAGCTTGGGACCCAAAAAGCAGCTGAACATCAGTACTAGGGAGGTTTCCTGGCAGCAAATCTGCCAGATACTTAGTGCATTTATCCTTCTAGCAGAATGGGAAATTCTGGGCCAGAGAGAAGGCTCCCAAATGCCTATCTGTAGCTGTCTTTAGCAAATGCTGTGGCTCCAGACATGCCCAGTAGCGCACCATGGCCTTCTCTCCCTCCTGCCCCACACTGTCAGTCTCTCCTTTGCTCATTCTCACACTTTCATTCTTCCCTTAGAAAGGCAGGATCAGAAAGGATGAACAAACTGAAAATATTCCTTAACTTCTCATGGCTGTTGAGGATGATCCCCACAAGGGTCGTGATCATGATTCGTGCTTGAGGTGGACCACACATCTGCTTAGCAAAGGGAAGAACAGCGAAATCATTCAAAGCACATCCAAGTGGACTTTGCCAGAAATGACGTAACACTGGGTGATGTCAAGCCAGCACCCATACGTGCAGTGGCTACCATCTAAAAATGCAGTTAAGACTGATCGAGCATCCTGGGGTGCCTGGGTGGCTCAGTGGGTTAAGCCTCTGCCTTTGGCTCAGGTCACGATCCCAGAGTCCTGGAGCCTGCTTCCCTGCCTCTCTGCCAGCATCTCTGCCTACTTGTGATCTCTTTCTCTGTGTCAAAAAAATAAATAAAATCTTTAAAAAAAAAAAAAAAAGATCATAAACCCAAATTGTAATTAACATGCAAAAGAGAAGAAGCTATTTTACTTGTAATCTCAACAGAAAATCGCTTTTACCTAGGGTTTATTCTTTTATCTTTTTCAGTGCACTGCCATTCTGAATAGACAGAAACACAGGTTTGAGTTGTGCTTTTTGATTTGTTTCAGGTTCCCTGACATTTGCTCTTTTCTCTTTATTGTCTAGCTTCATCCAGCACAAGTTGGATGTTAAAAGGCTCAGGGCATCAGAAATCCAAGCTCTGACTCAAAAAAGTCCTTCTGATGAGTAGTTCTCAAACAGTGATCCAGGAGTCCTGGGGCTCTGACCAGGCAACTCATGGCCACTGGAAACCAGGAAGGAAAGACTCTGGAACCCCTGCCTGCTTCATCAGGCCATTTGTATCTGATGCATCAGAGCTCTGAAAAGTATTCTGTTTGAGAAAAAAAAAAAAATCCCACTGCTAACATTAAATTTGAAATACAGTTATATTTTCATACCACCCTTATATGTTCATTGGTGATCGTGAAGGAAGAACTGCTTCCCCCATTTGCTTTATCAGGGAGTCTAAGCTTGTCACATGTATCCTCGTTTGCTAAGAAAAGTTGACATTTATTGGCAGTTTTTACTGTTTGCTGGTTAGTCGGCCTTATGAAGACATCTCCTCCTTCCTCCCATTTTCAGGCAATTCTCCCACTCCGTGGTGTGCACCACTGGTGGAATAGAGTGCCCTGCTTTCCTCTATGAAAGATAAAGGAAGGAATGCTTTTTTCTCCCCCACCCTTGGTGACCGAATGTGAGGTGGGTTCCCCCAAAGGTACAGAGATGGTTTGGGTTGCTCACAATCAAGAACCAAGCTAAAGCACCCTCGGTATAAAAATAAATACACTCATGTTTGATTTTCCCTATTACAAAAACTTGATTTAGATAACAATATTGTATAGCATTTATAACATATAATCAATGAGTGGCTGTATGTCTTATGCTTGTTAAATTTAAGTAAATTATAAATACTAAACCTGTGAGTCATGCTTCATAGTCAAGAGGCTTTGTTTCTGAAATGCACAAAAGACAAAAATTTTCTTTTGTAGAATTCATAGAAACAAACTTTGGATGGGAAGTTGACAGCTGCTTAATATCTTCAGTACAATAACCTTTCACTTGGAATTCTGAATTTGTGCAACTCTCCTGAGGCTTCTAAAATATACTTATAACATGATTGTAAAATTTCTCCAAACACACTTATCTTGACAAAAGCACAATGAATGAAAATGTTTTTTGACTAGAAACAATGTGGCCATGGCATCTCCAGTGATTAGCTTGTGAGAAAAATCATAGCAGAGATATGAGTGATACGTGTTAGTCAGGATAGGTTCTACCACACTAATGTAACAAACAAAACCCAAAACCTCAGTGGCCAACACAACACACATTTCTTTCTTTCTCATGCTGTTCTGATGTAGGCTGGGTAACTCTCCAAAACGGCTGTCTCTGTCTTTCTGTCTGACCTTCAGGAAACACCCCTCTCATGACTACTTACTTGTCAAGTCCTTGGGGCCAAGTGGCACCACGTGATCCAAAATTCTTACAGGTCTCCTCAGTTATTTTTTTTTTTTTTAATTTTTAAATACGAGGCTGAGCAGCATGAATCCCAGCTGCTGCAGTGCTATTGTTTTCTATTATTTATGACTGCTATTATTATTATGAAAATTTATAGCAATCATTAGCCAACAGCCACTCTGACACTCTCAGCCGGCAATCTGTCACTCTTCTCCTTGGTTGAAGGGAGTGGAAAGGACATGAGTGGTTACAGAATATCCAAAGCTCTGGGTAGTCTTCTGGTAAGGATGATGCAATCCTCTTCCCAGAGAGCTGATGAGACCTTGATAATGGAGAGAGCGCGCGTGTGCGCCAATGCGTGCGAGCATGCAAACAGGGAGAAACAAGAACTAATGAAGGGGATCTGGCACCCTGTCAGAACTCGAGAAGCCAAAACAGCAAAGATGAAAGGGAGCGGGGTACAGCAGAGCCAGGGTCGGCGGGGAGGTTGGCTGCCCCCGCCCGACCAGCCATAAAGGGTGTCTTCATTCACAATAAAAATCAAAAAATAGGTATGCCAGAAAGGTGGTGGGTGTTTTGTTGTTGTTGTTGTTGTTTTTTCCCAAGGCCAGAAGCAACTCCAGCTCCTTGATCCTGATTTAGCATTCACAGTACAGCCCCCATGCTTGCCCTGTGACTCATAAACTAATAAAAGGAAGACCTCATCTGGTCAAGAACATAACTGCATAAAGCTGAAAGCCATCCATGTCAGACACTGTAATTAACTTCGCAGGTTAATTTTAATGACTGTCAATTTATGGGAAACATTCTTTAGGAATACAAATGCTCCAATCTTACCTGAATCACTTACATCTTCCTCTTAGCCCAAATGCCAATGAATAAAAAATTCAGAAGTTAATTGCCATCCCAGGGTTGTGACAACAGTGATATCGATATTAGTACAACCCCTTACATTTGAAAAGTGATTTTTCATCTCCTTCAAAGCGCGTCTAATCCATTATCTCATTTGATCTTTATGAGAACTCTCTACAACAGGACGTTACGTTTCATTTTCAGGACCATGAGCTAGCTCCCTGAGGAGAAGGAAAATGTCTTACATAGGCTACAAACCTCCAGCCTTAGCCCACTGGCGGGCACAGAGTAAACACCCAAAAAATGTTGACAGAAAGACTTAATAAATAAATAAGTGAAAGTTACCTCTATATGAATAATGAGAAAACTGAAGCCCATAGGTAGTGTTATTTGCTTAGGATCATGATGCTATTTGGTGGCAGAACCCAGGTATTGTGCCTCCTGGCTTTGTGTTCTTTTCATTATTGCAAAATCGAACTATAGAAATAGTGCATTTTATATATAACTTCCAATAAGAAAACCTGATCCAAAGTACATACAGCAGAGACGAACTAATCTAATGCAAATCATCATTCTATTTTGTTAGCCCTATTTCCCATCAGCTGATAGGAGATAAGCTAACTACAAGCCAACTCTACTCTTCATGGTCGAAACCAACATTTTAATATCCCCATAGAAAACTGAGGAACAAACTGCTACCACCAGACTCACAGAACTGTTCTTAGCCTTCTGAAGAGTACAGAGGGGTCAGGCTAAAAGAAAGAGGAGAGATGGGATGGGGTGGGAGGTGGATGGATGGATGGATGGGTGGGTGGATGGATGGGTGGGTGGAAGAGAAGAAGGAAGGAAGCCAACAGGTTCTTGTGGGCTTGCACCTCTAGCATGCAGTGGCCACAAACACATGGAACCCCCAGTGGTATTTAAGCCCTGCAAGTTTCAGTGGGACCTCTCCATGAACACCTCTCCCTCATGAACTAGAGGGCCACTTCCCAGTGCACCACTCCCCTGGGCAGGTTTCCAGCAGGTTCCAGAGTACAGAACCTCCCTGGGTATGTCTTCCCCAGGTATACTGGAGGGTGGTTTCTCAGCAAATGGTACCAGTACAGCATCTCCCCACAAAGGACTTTCCCAGTGCCATACAGGGCAGCTTCCCAGGAACATCTGCCACTATGGCATCTGAGAAAGTTTTTCTGCCACTCAGTGGGCCATACTCACACCTTCTCCAATGATCTCAGCCTGGGGGAGGGCATTTGTTTCAAAGGTCTGTCTTTCCTCAGATGCTCTACCTCAGCCCTGGGGGTAGTAACTGTCCCCCACATGCATTATTCCTATATTCCTTATTGTAACTTTTTATCCCTTTGTAGGTAATCTCTTGTTGTAATTAATAATCCCTTATATTTAACTTTCCCTGTGTTTTCTAATGGGACAATGACAGACATAGTCCCAGGAGACAGATTTTTTTTTTAATTATTTGTATTAACATATAATGTATCATTTGCCCCAGGGGTACAGGTCTGTGAATCATCAGGCTTACACATTTCACAGCATTCACCACAGCACATACCCTCCCCCTGTCCATAACCCAACTACCCTCCCCCTACTCTCCACCTCCAGCAACCCTCAGTTTGTTTTGTGAGATTAAGTCTCTTATGGTTTAGGAGACAGACTTTTAAAGTGGGTATCATGTGGTTTCACTTACTTGTGGAACATAAGGAATAACATGGAGGAAGAGAAGGAAGGGAAAAGTGAAGGGGGGAGATCAGAGGAGGAGACAAACCATGAAATACTGTGGACTCTGAGGAAAAAACTAAGAGTTTTAGAGGGGAGGGGGGTGGGGGTAAGCCTGGTGGTGGGTATCAAGGAGGGCACAGACTGCATGGAACACTGGGTGTTATACCAGTAACAACGAATCGTGAAACACTATATCAAAAACTAATGATATATTATATGGTGACTAACATAACACAATAAAAAAATAAATAAAAAATAAAGTTGGGATCTGGGTATTGGTTTGGGCCTGTCCTTGAGCTTATGCAAAGTGCTCAGCAGCCTGCCAAAGGGAAATGAGAAACTAGCGATCCATGGCACATAGTAGCATCACAATTAGTCATGCTATCACCTGTGGTTGGCTGTGATGGAGTGTCCACTGAAACAGGGACACGGAAGCCCAAATGTGGCACTTGACTGTTATTGGCTGCTGCAGTCACATGACTGCCATATCTGTGGTGTGGGATGGACTGTTAACTTCTGAGTGGACCACAGTGATCATATAAATCACCTGGCCAGAAAAATGGCCCGGAAGTCCCTTTAAAACTGTCACTAGTATCTGTTGGCAAAGACACAGCATCATCTGCATCCTTTCCGCTAGTCCCTTCACTTTCTCTTGCAACTCCTCCCCAGTGGCTGTGACTATGCAGTTCCAAAAAGATAACATATTAAAAAAGTTTTTTTTCTTTGCAAATCTTTCACAAATGTACTGTATCTCTCTCTTTTTATCAAAGTTAACTGACAAAGGAATTATTTACTCCTGGATGACTGACACAGACCTTATAAAAAAGGAAATAACTATCACCATGCATTAAATACCTTTAAGTTCAAATACTAAGCTGTCACATAAAATATCTCATAGGGCTGAAGGAAACATAGAGATTGTAAAGTCCAAACTCTTGCTAAGGACTAAAAGGCTGTGCTTTTCTTATAGCAAGAGTTATTCCACAATTTTGAGATGCTTTAGACTCTTGAAGAATGCTTAAACTGAAACTGCTTTATCTTTAAACTTGCCTCTTGCTTTTACCCAGTACAAATCCCATTAGTCTAATACTTTATAATCATACAGATGGGAAGGGTGAATATCCAAGCAGGTCATCTAACTAGTGAGTGTCGTTCTGGATATTTCCTTTGCCCTCCAAATCCATTCTCCCCACTTCTCCACCTTGCTGTGCTGATATCAGGAGCAACTGACCTCCGTGGACCATATAAACAGATTTTCTTTGTCCTCTGGCCTCCAGTTTTATTGAGTCAATGGGAGATATAAAAGTTCAGGAGAAGTAGGTCATTCCCTGGCTTTCTTACTGCCATACCACAGGTCAATGATAGCAGCTATTTTCCTCTACTGAAGTTCAGAAGGAAAGGTCCCAGCTTCCTGTCATGAAGCGCTCTCCTATGGTCACAGCTAGCACCACAGCTTTTTCTGGTTTCTCATAACCATTCCTTTCCCTTGCCTCTTCATATGTAGTTGTGGTAATGACTCTATGCTACTGCTCGCCTCAGGATTCTTTACCTCCTCTAACTAGGATACTCCAGTCATCCCCATAATTGCCACAGCCCTCAGAGATAAAGCGGTAGAACAGGATTTGAATCCAGGAGGTTTAACAGTACTTAGACCAGTGCTCTTTCTACTAAACCACAGTATTTCCACTGTTTCCATGCATGCTGTGTTCTAGCAGAACTGTAAGTAAGTGCCATACGCTCCTGTTACATTGCCTTTATTCATAGTAATTCCCTTTTGAATTCTCTATTCACTGCTCCTACCTAAACAAATTCTATTCAATCTCAAAGACCATACTCAATTTTCATCTTTACCATGAGGTTTTCTTCAACCTTTCATCCTTTATGGGTCTATCTTTACTGATAATCACAGTTTACAATAGTTAGCTTGACATTTAGTTATTATTATCTTGTAGAGTTTCTATTCATTCATATATGTCATTCTCATACCCAGCTATTTTATATGCTACATGAACATGTATTTTAAATGAATTAGCTATTACCCTCAAATTGCCTAGCAAAATCAAAAACATATACGATGTAGTTAAAAAAAAAAAAAGAAAGAAAGTTATTGAGAGATCACTTCTGGAGTGGTGACATAAGGAGTCCATAGGCTGACTTCCCAGTGAAACAAACATATCTGGTACCCCCCAAAATCTTTAAAAACAACAATAAACATTTAAAATCTTTTGAAATTGCTCTAAGGCATACGGCAACATTGATTTTTTTAAAAAAATCTACTTCAAAAATCTACTAAGTGTTGGAAAGAACAAGAAGAATCCCACGTACTTGCTCTGCTCCCTCTGTCCATGGCAGTTCAGCTTGACAGTTTAATGATGGGTAAGTATGGCCAAAAAGACAAATTCCTTCTCCCTCAGTCTCCAATAAACAGACATAGTATCTCATTAGGAGATTACCTTGTCAGTGCAGACAAGAGAGCAAGGGCTCCCTTCTTCCATCCAGCCCTTACCCACACGCACAAACTAGAAAGGTCAAAAATACCGTGTCCCTAGTCACCATTAGCCCAACTCACCCATAGAGCAAAGGCCAGCAAAGAAGACCACCGGCTAACGTCCCAGCCAGCAGCCTGCTCATATGTGGGCCTCACACCACTGCGCCTACCCCCTGTGCTGGAGCAGTGACTTAGCGATTCTTCCCAAGGACAAAGGCAGTCAACAAGAACAGTGAACTCCAAAGCTGTCCCCAAAGTAACTGATATCACCGGAAGCAGAGTGGGGAGTTCAACCCTAAGGGTCTCAAAAACTATGGATATTTTGGTTATAAGCAATTAAAAGAAGGCTTGCAGCTCTATGTGAGCAAAAAACTAAGCTGCAAGTCCAGCTAGTTTACCAGTGAGAACCAGAAAAAGAAACAGCTACGAAGAGCCACCATGGGAAGAGACCAAACCTCAAATCTGGCCTCAAAAAATACCCCAACCCATATTTAATTGGATCACATCATAGAGCAATTTATGTCCCAGAGCACTGACTAAAACAATAAAGAAACCAGCCATAAGTCAATGGAAACTAACAGCTGCTTGTGATACCAACCGAGACAAATACATTAACAGAGAAATCAGAAGAGAAAGTCAAAGAGAGTCCTAATAAAACCACTGTCATCCCAGGATGACTGTGCTCATGCCAAAACTATACCTCTCTGCAGGGCAATATCAAAGGCTTCATACTACATGGGAAATAAATGCCATTAAGAAAGCCTAGCCAAGACACAAAACAAATGAACAAACAACAGTGAAAAGAAGCCCCACAAATGGAAAGGAAATCAGCGTCCAGATGTTACATGCTACTTAAAATGTCCAGTTTTCAACAAAAAATTATGAGACCTGCACAGAAACAGAAAAGTGTGACCCATCGAATAGGAAAGAGACAGACAACAGAAATTGCCTGTCAGGATCCTAGATGTCAGATTTAATAGATTTCAAAGCAATCATTATAAATATGTCCAAAGAACTAACGGATACCATGCTTGAAGTAATGGAAGCTGTGATAACAATATATTATTAAATAAAAACTACTGATAAGTAAAAGTAAATTATTTTAAAGAGAAGAACGAAAAAGAAATTCTAGATTTAAAAAAATACAGTAATTGGGATTTAAAAAAAAAAACAATAGAGTGCAACAATATATTTGAACTGGCACAAGGAAGAATCTGCAAACTTAAAGATAGGTCAATAGAAATAATCAATCCCCCCAAGTAAAGAAAGGAAAAAAGAATAAAGACAAACAGAGATGCAAAGAAATGTAAAGCACCATTAAACATAATAACATACACCTAGTGGGAGTACAAGAAAGGAAAGAGAGAGGAGGAGAAAAAAATAATAAAGAAAAAATGGTTGAAAATATCCTAAATTCTATGAAAAACATTAATCTATATATCCAAGAAGAACAACAAACTCCAAGTAGCATAATCACAAAAACAGTCATTATTAGAAAAATATCAATTTCAATACACATACACACACACACACACACACACACACACATACACACACACATCATCTTCATCCCTTCATCTGTGTATGGATACTTGGGTTGTTTCCATGTCTTGGCTATTATAAACACTGCTGCAGTAAACATACAGGTGTATGTATCTTTTCAAAATAGTATTTTGGCTTTCTTTGGGTAAATACCCAGTACTGGAATTCCTGGATCATATGGTAATTCTATTTTTAATTGTTTGGGGAACCTCCATACAGTTTCCCACAGTGGCAGCACCAATCTGCATTCCTCCAACAGTGCATGAGATGGATAAAGAAGATGTGGTATGTATAGTTATACATACATATATAATGAAATATTACTCAGCCAAAATAGAAAATGAGATCTTGCCATTTGCAATAACATGGATAGATCTGGAGGGTGTAATGCTAAATGAAATCAGTCATCAGAAAAAAACAAATACATATGATTTCAGTAACATGTGTAATTTAAGAAATAGAACAAATAAAAAAAAAAAAAAAAGAGAGAGACAAACAACAACAAAAACAGACTCTGGTTGCCAGAGGTGAGGGGGGTGGGAGGGTGGCTAAAATAAAAGAGGATTAAGAATATACTTATAATGAGCATAGTTATGTACAGAATTACTGAGTCATTACAGTGTACCACTGAAACTAATTTAACACTGTATGTTAATTGTACTTCAACAAAACAAAAAGAAAACTGAAAGACAATGAGAATGTTTTGAAAGCAAGAGGAAAATGACTCATCGCATAATTACATACAAAGGAGTCCTCGAAATATGAACAGCTGACTTAACATCAGGAGAAACAGAGGCCAGAGGAAGTGGAATAACATAATCAAAGTGCTCAAAGAAAAAGAAGAATCTTATATCCAGCAAAAGTATTTTTCAAAAATGAAAGTGACTTTTGAAAGTTTATTGTTGGGGTAATGAAAATGTTCTACAATTGATTGTGGTGAGGTTTATACAACTCTGCATATACTAAAAACCATTAAATATAATACGGGGGGCATACCAGAGGTAAGTGAAATGGTATCTCAATAAAACTGCATAAAAATACTGAATGATCTATTAGCTTAGATACCTGATAGTGTCTATGATGCAATCTTTCAGATAAAGGCCTACTTAAAACACAGTAGAGGAGTCTGGGCTTCATTGTAAAAAACCACTACCACTTAAACCTTCTGATAATTACAACTAAAAATTCTTGACAAAATATGAACAACTACTTAGAGACTTAAAAGGTAACAGAAGTAAAAATAAGAAAATTGTGGAGGGGAGTCAAAAACTTGAGGAAAGGACCTTCAAGTGAGTAAGTTTCCTTATTTTATTTTATTTATTTATTTATTTACTTACTTATTTATTTATTGCTTGTTTGTTCTAATAACTTTGCCTTGAAAAGTACTTTCATGTCACAGAGTGGCACAGTGACAATAGTGGCAGCAGCATGGCTAGCTGATACTCTAAGAGAGAGTATCTTCTTTCTAGCAAGAAGAACCAAAAAAAGGAAGCACCCAAAGGCCAGATACTATGGAGAGGATTCCAGAAAGTAGAGCTAGAATAAAGGATCCCCTAATTCTGTGTATGTACTCACACAAGTCAGGGCCTAACATGTGAAATATACATATGAAACCAAGATACAAATTAAAATGTAATCCTAAAAATGAAAATAATAAAGGGAAAGCATAATAAAAGAAACACAAGAATAAGAACAAAGAAAAAACAATAAAATCAAACAAATGATTATATTAAAAGTTAATGGTCTAAGCAAACCCAAATAAAAGATTGATAAATGGATTAGAAAAATCAATACCTAGCTTATAAGTGTTCCTATAAGACATAATTTTTAAATATTAAGAAATAGATCAATTAAACATAAATTGATTTTTGACAAAAATACTAAGAACACAGCATAAGAAGAGTGGTATGGCTATTTTAATAATGTCTCAGGTATATAAACATTTCATAATGATAGGAAGGTAGACTTTATAAAAAAAGACATAACAATTCTCAATGTGTATTCAACTAATAAAAGTGTCTCAAAATAACATGAAGCAAAATTTGGCAGCATTAGGGGGAAAAAATTTCCAAAATCATAGCATTAAATTTTGACATTCCTTATTCAGCAATTAATACAAGAACTATTCCCCCCCCCCAAAATCATAGGAATAGATCTAAACAATATGATCAGCCACCATGATATAATGGGCAGTTATAAAAATACTATATCTAATAATTACAGAAATGCATATTATCCAAAAGTAGATTTACATTTGTATAATAGACACATCCTGAGCCATAAACTAATTCTTGATAAATTTTAAAAGATCAAAGTAATACAAAGTGTATTTTGTGACTAAAGTGGGTTGAAATTAGAAAAGAATACCAATGATGAATAGGTATCCTATATAGAATATAGCTATATATACCTACAGGTATATAGGTATCCTTCATATCTATAAATTAAGTAACACTTCTAAATAATTAATGAATTAAAGATAAAATCCTAAAGAAATTAGTGAATTTTTAAACTCAGTGAATTAAAACATATCAAAATTAGTGAGGTATAGCTAAAGATCTAATATACAACTTTATATGCTTATATTTTAGAAAGGAAGAAATCTAAAATCAGTGGCCTCAGTATCTACCTTAAGGAGTTAAAAAAAAGGAGAGCAGATAAACTAGAGGTAAAAAGAAGGAAAGAGCTCATTTTTTAAAAGAACAGAAATTAATGAAATCAAAAAGAAAGGGAAAACTAGCCAAACCCAAAGCTATATATTTTTATTTTTTTAAAGATTGTATTTATTTATTTGACAGAGATCACAAGTAGGCAGAAAGGCAGGCAGAGAGAGAGAGAGAGAGGAGGAAGCAGGCTCCCTGCTAAGCAGAGACCCTGATGCGGCGCTCAACCCCAGGACACTGGGATCATGACCCAAGCAGAAGGCAGAGGCTTTAGCTCACTGAGCCACCAGGGTGCACCCAAAGCTGTATCTTTAGAAGGATCAAGGGAGAAAAAAAATCACAAATATCAGAAATATTTTATCATCACAGATCCTACAAATGTTAGAAGGATAAAGAATTTTACAAAATAAATATGCCAAGAAATTTGACAATTTACATGAAATGGACAAATTTCCTGAAAAATACACTCACAAAACTGGTATATAAAGAAACAGAAAAACTGAATATATCCATAACCATTAGAGAGATTGAATTTGCTATCAAAAACATTCTTAAAAAAGAAAACTGCAAGGCCAAATGATTTCACTGGCAAAGGATACCAAATGTTCAAGACATAAATAATAACAATCTTATAGGAACTTTTTCAAATATAAAAGAGGAACCACTGCCCAGCATATTTTATGAAACTAGCATATTCCTAATACCAAAGCCAAACCAAACATTACCAATACCTCTCATGAATATAGACGCAAACATCCTTAACAAAATATTAGTTAACCAAATCCATCACTATATGAAAATAATGCATCATTATCAATCACGTTTTATCCCAGAGTGGAGAGATGGTTTAACCATCAAAAATCAATGCATGGGGGCACCTGGGTGGCTCAGTGGGTCAAGCCTCTGCCTTCGGCTCAGGTTGATCCCAGGGTCCTGGGATCGAGCCCCTCATCGGGCTCTTTGCTCTACGGAGAGCCTGCTTCCTCCTCTCTCTCTGCCTGCCTCTCTGTGATCTGTCAAATAAATAAATAAAATATTTTTTAAAAAATCAATGCATGTAACTAATCAAATGAATGGCATAAAGAAAAAAACACCCTACATAATCATTTTAACAGATGCTACCTACAATTAGACAAACACAAGGTCAAGGGCACAGTCCTCCAAACTAACGAGTCTTCCCAAGACTTATAACACCAATTGTAGTAAGTGCGGCAAACTGCAAAGATTGAGAGAGCAGGCCCTCCAAGGCTCCGCTCACTTCAGCTAGCAGCCATAAGGTCTGGGGTCTCCAGGGCTGCTTTCACTTCAGACTATCCAAATACAATTTTGAGGGTCCCCACAGACTCCCTTGGGTTTCATGATTCACTAGAATGGCTCACAGAATTCAGTAAAGCATTATATTTACTATTACAATTTTATTACACACACACACACACACACACACACATTAGAACCATACAAAGGAAGAGAAGCATAGGACAAAGTCTGGGAAGAATCTAAAAGCAGAACTTCCATCATTCACATACATTAACATTGCCAGCATTGATGTATAGTAATAAGGATGAAAATACTGCCAACCCAGGAAGCTCACCTGAATTTTGGTGCTCAGAGTTTTTATTGGGGTTTCATTATATAGGTATAATTGATTAAATCATTGCCCATGTGGTAGATGGACAATGCTCCCATCCCCTTCCCAGAGGTTGGGCTGATATCACGTGGCTCAAAATCCCAGCCCTCTAATAAGATGGTTGGTCTTTCAGGCCAGCCCCTACCCGGAGTCACCTCATTAGCATAAACTATCAAGTGCAGCCCAAAGGGTTTACCATGAGTAACAAAGACATTCCAATCCCAATTGCTCAGAACACTTCAAGGATTTAGAGGATGTTTTCTAAGAGCTGGGACAAAAGAGATCTCTCTTTAGATAAAGCAAAACACTTTAATAAACAGATATAGAAAAACTGTTTGAAAAAGTTCAACACTCATTCATGATGGTATCTCTCTGTAAACTTAGAATTACAGAAATTTTCAAGTTGCTAAAGGACATATACCAAAATCTATAGCCAATGTCGCACTGAACTGTAAAAGACTGAAATAATTCCCTGAGATTAAGAACAAGGCTAGGATACTTGCTTTCATCCCATCTATACTACTATTGTACTAGAGGTCCTAACTATGGCAATTAAGCAAGAAAAAGTAATAAAAGGCATAAATCTTTGAAAGGAGGACATAAAATTGTAGCTGGTACATTTATCTGTGGAAAAAACACCAGGGAGCCTACAAAACAACTGGGTAAATGATTGGAACAGTCATTTTATAGAAGAAAATATACAAATGGCCAATAACACATGAAAGGTATCCCATGCTAAAGAAATACATGCTAAATATCATTAATAAGCAGGCAAATGCTAATTAAGACTACATTAAAATACTACCACATGCCCCCTAGACTGGCAAAAATTAAGAACAGATCATACCAAGTATTAGTGAGGATGTGGAAAAACTGGAACTCTCAAACACTACTGATTGGTAGTAATTGGAAAGTAAAATTCTACAATACTTTGGAAAACAACTTATCAGTTTATTAATATGTTAAACATACACTTACCAAGATATTTACCCTAGAGAAGCAAAAACCTATGTCCACAAAAGCAACTTTATTTGTAATAGCCAAAAACTAGAAATAGTCCAAATGTCCACCAACAATATATAAACAAACTATGATATATCCATATAGTGGAATATTATTAAGCAACACAAAATGAAGTAACTATTGATACACACACCAGTGTCAATGAATCTTAAAATCATTGATTTCAGTTAAAAAAATCAGGCAAAGAAGTATACAAGTTATATGATCCTATTTAAAAAATGCCAACACAGGGCTGCCTGGGTGGCTTAGTGGGGTGAGCCTCTGCCTTTGGCTTAGGCCATGATCTCAGGGTTCTGGGATCGAGCCCCACATCGGGCTCTCTGCTCAGCGGGAAGCCTGCTTCCCCCACTTCGCCTGCCTCTCTGCCTACTTGTGATCTCTGTGTGTCAAACAAATGAATAAAATTTTAATAAATAAATAAATAATAAAATAAAATAAAAAATGTCAACACAAACTTACCTATAATGACAGAAATCAAATCTGTGTTTGATAATGCAGGTGGAGGGAGCGATTTATCACAGAGGGCCCCAAGAAAACTTTCAGGGGTGATGAAAATGTTTATTATTTTTATTATGTTGATGATTTCTTCAGACTAATGACATATGATTTCTCCAAATGACACAGGATAATTTCATATGTCAAAACGGATCAGATTTAATACTTTAAATATATGCACTTTAATTACATATCAACAAATTTGGGAGAAAATGGCAAAAAATACATAAAGCTTATTTTTGTCAGACCTGTCAATATTTTCTTATATAATATTTTGTTTCCAAACATATGTTTTTCTTTGCCATCCAGAAGTGTGATGTGTATTTGTATTTTCTTTTTTTTTTATGCCTTTTAAAAAACATTTAACGCTTTACTCACGTTAGAATTTAAATGAGAACTTAAATGAAAATAAACTAGTAAAATAGGAAAAGATAGGAACTACTGGGTTGCACTCATTTTGCATCCAGCATTTGGAAATAAAATTCCTAGTACGCTAAAAATGGTCGGAAAGAATGTATGTTTAACTATCTAATTAGAAATGCAGTCAACATGTTTCACCCTAAAAATGAGAGAGAAGAGTCTCAACTGACCAGCAAGTGCCTTGAGTGTGCTGCAATTAACTAATTACTAAGGATGTTGGTTCAGTACTTATTAATCAGGCAGTCATTATAAAAGAGAACGCAAGCCTCAAAAATCCAAATCCAGAATTTCTAAAACTAATTTTAATTTTCATGTTTAAGTAAAGGGAAAAAATAAAGATGCTAACAAAGGTATATATTTCTAGTCACTGATCACATTTGGTTTAGGAAACTTTTGTTTGAATTAGGAACAAAAATCACAGATTTTTCAATTTCTTTATTTCAGATATTGTTCTATTTCATTCATAAACCTTCAAAACATTTCCACATTCTAAATTCTACTCCTCAACTTTCTCTAGCACTAAAAGTGCACAAAAATATAAGCAAAAAAGATACCACTGAATGTAATTCCTACATTAAAAAAATAATGGTGACTGTGTGGCAAAAGATTTCTAAGCTCTGTTAGGAAATCCCTTAACAACACTGTATTATCTGACATTTCCTAGAGTTATGATGTCTCCAATCTTATCATTGGTCATTACTTCCAGAAATAGTATTAGATCTTGAAATATTGAAATAAGAGGTATTCTGGGACCTTTCCATGGTAAATTCAGTCTCCCAATGAATTACACTGTCAGAACAAATAGAACCAAAAAGACCCACAACATACTGTAATGGGAGCATGTTAGGTTTTGGCATTAGACAAAATAATTAAGTTCACAATCAAGTCCTTTGCCTTTCAAAATAAATGTACTTGATCAACTTTCAGAACTACAATTTTCTCATCATGAAATGGACATAGTAATATCTTTTTTACCGTGTAAGCATTCAAACTACCACAGTTGTCCATGAATGAAGGTTTAATATATTGAGTTTCATGGACGGATACCATACTTTTGTATGTCTCACATCATCCAACATTTGGGAATCACTGACTACTTTGCTATTAAAAAAAAAAAAAATTTACTCAAGATCCTATCCTGTGTAAGTATAGAAAGCCCAGACCCATATCAAGTATTTCTGATAATTCCCTGATGGCAAAGGCTTCCCTTTCCTCTGTTGCTGCCTATAGCCCATTCTTTTGAGTGCCCACTCCAAGTTTCCTCTTGACCACTTCCCTCTTTCTCACTTCCTATATTTAATGTCTTTCCCTCCTGCCTTTACCGTTCATCCAAGCATGGAAACACTCCCTTCTCATTCACTGCCACCAAGATACCAATGCTATTGTATATTAATGAGCTTTCATTCAAGTTTTAAGTTTTCAAGTATTAAGTTGTTATATTTATGAATATATTTCTCATTGCAAAACCATCAACATTAATACATAAACATTATCAAAAAATACTCCTGGTTGCTACTGAACTTGAACTAGCATTTTTGCCCAAAGACTCAATTATAATAGATTAATTTTCACCCCATGCCTGCTTTGCAGTGTTACTTTGGTAGCATTACTCCCTTCCCTTTTATAATGAGGAACAGAAAAATCCTAAGACATAAGCCCAAGTCATAAAAATCCACTTTGTAGTAAAAATAAAAACCTAGTCCATGGTTCTCTTCACTACATGGACTTCAGTGCAACTATGCTATTCATTTATGTAATAAATATTTATTGAAGGCCTACAAAGTGCTGGGTACTATGCTAGGTTCTAGGAATAATGGTAAACAAACGTCATGATTCCTCCCCCACAGGGAGAAGTCCAGTGAATATAGCCATAGGAAAATAAAGCTGGAAAGGATCTTGGAAACCATACAATAAAAGCCCTTCATTTTGCCAATAAAGCCCAAAGAAATGAAATTACTTGCTAAGGGCCAGACAAATTGGTGTTTAAACCGAGATTTCATTATGAAGGACTTAACTTCTTCTTTGATGTTGTAAAACTGCATTTATATGACCTCCAAGTTGCACAAAGTGATCTTTCTAGAACTCTTTCATAAATATACATGAGACATGAGCCAAAAAGCCTCTAGTTGTAGTAGTAGTAATAGTAGTAAAAACAATAGACACTGATGTGTACTGAGAGTTTGCTAAATTCTGAGCACTTTTAACACATTAACTTATTCAATCATCACAGCTCTCCAAGGTAGATATTACTATCATCTGCACTTACAGATGAAGAAACTGAATTTCAGAGAGGTAAAGGCAATGTGAAAATGCAACAAAGAGAAAGACTTCAAGACACCACACCACTGAACTTGAAAACAGAGGCAGGGTCCACGATCCAAGGAATGCAGCTTTAGAAGGTAGAAAAGGCAAAGAATCTGATTTCCCTCCTAAAGCCCCTGGAGGGAAGACAGCCCTGCTGACACCTTGTTTTAGCCCCGTGAAACCCATTTCAGATTTCTGACTTCCAGAAGAGTAAGAAAATAAATGTGTGTTCTTTTAGGTTACCAAGTTTGTGGTCTGTTCTTTTGTTTTTTATAGCAGCATAGGAAACTAACACAGAGGATGGGTCCAAGAGTCTTCGCCCAAATCTGTAGTCTCTTAGTCTTCCTGATCATACAGCTAGATGATGTTTCTCAAGATCCCTTCAGTTTCTCTTCTTCTGTTTTGTTATAACTCTCTACACACCTTAATAAAGACGTCATATGCCTTGAAATTCTCTCTTGTGGATTCCTTGATTCTTCACTACTCTGCTTACTCGCTTATCTTTAGAACCACAGGAACTCTGCCTTCTCCAACAAGGTCCTCCTTCCTCCCTTTCCCCATAGTTTCTGCTCCATTCTTTGTATATCTCCTCCTTGACAATCTCATTCCTCTGAGAGTTTCACCTACAACAATGATGCACATAATAACCAGCTCAGTGGACCCAGCCCCAGCCTTTAGTTTGTCCAACTAACCTATCAGAGCTTACACGGACTGGACTGACAGAAATTTCCATTTATATTTATTGAAAAAATTCAACTCTCTCATTTTTCCCTATGTTTGTACCTGGCACCATCATTCTCTCAGTCAGCTGCAATCAAGACTTCGAGTCCCCTTTGTGGAAGGATGAGCCTTTGCATTGATTTTTGATATAATATCGATTACAGTCATTAAATCAATATTTACTGAATGTTTACCATATTCCAAGTCCCCCACTGGGCTACAGATATACTGGTATACTGAATAAAGTTATCCTCCCTTATAAAACTTACATTTTAGTAAAGAGGACACAAAGTCAGTGCGTACGCTTGGTGGTGCTAAGGACCATAGAGAGATATAAGCAAGGGAAGATGATAGCAGAGACTGCTAGCTCTTCTCTTCTATCGATATTCCAGAGTAACATTTCCCAGCCTCCCTGGCATTTAGATTTATCCACGTGACTACATGCTAGTAAATGGAATGTCAACAGAAGTAGAATGTGTCATTTTTAGGCCAAAGTTTTTTAAAAACAGATGCACCCTTATGTTTGCTTCAGGTTTTCTATACATAGATACTCTTGAAGGAATCCAGAATAATCTACTGTACATAAGGATTATTTTAAGCTGATGGCATTTTAGAATCAACAGATACAGGAAGAGGTTTTGTTTTGGTTCTATTTATTTATTTATTTATTTATTTTCTGAGCTCCTCTTAACAGGCTAAAAGCAGAGTCTCCTGAAAGAAGTCAACTGTCATAAACCCCTTCCCCAGGAATTTTGCAACCAGAGAAGTTTAACTCCCATCACCAGTGAAAAGAAAGCAGCACTGCATTAAGAAATTGCCTAAATAGGCAATTATCATAAAACTATCATATCTCCCATCTATTCTCCAAAAGGCCTATTTATCTTTCCTAAAAGTCATTTGTTTTCCCATGCCCTTCCTCTTTTCCTATCAGGATGGGATATAAGCCCCAAATTCCTACTGTCATTTTGAGCTACATTTTCGTTGAGCTTGCATTTAAATGGATACAGGGATAACTTTGTTTTCTCTCTTGCTTAATCTGCCTTTGATCAGTTTAATTTACAGACCCTCAATTACTTAAACTAAGAGAGGAGAAGACAAGTTTTTCCTCCTCAACAGCCTGTATCAAGATTCTTGTTCCTGTTTGCTAATTGAATCTATCACATACCTGTGTTAAATTTTATCTGGTACATTTTCTACATCTATTGAGATAACCACATGTTAATTCATTACATTAATCTATTATTTTAAGAGATTTTTCTATGTAGGTCATTATTTAGTGGATATTTATCCACCTTTGCATTTTTAGAACAAAGCCCAGTTGGTCATTATCCCAGAAGCTGCTAATTGTCCATCAAAATTTATTTCTTTATCTCCCCACCACCCACTGTAACAGAGTTGATACTGAAATGTGGTGACTACAAACAGTAGGGTCTGGTAAATGTTTGACAACTGGCCTTTGCACTGGGGGGAGCCCTAACTGGTAGTGTTTGCCAGTGTCTTTGCTATAATTATGCTATAGCATGTTTCAAGCTACCAGTGTGATATGACTAAGTACAGAACTGGAAGAGATTTCCCCAATACCCCACTGCCTATAGATCACATTTTTCAGACCAGCTCGCTGTTGGATGTAGTTAGATATAACTGGATGACTAGGTTCTCACCGGTAAAATGAGAAGGAAACTGAGATGTGTAACTTCTTTTACCTTAAGAGAGTGATCAGGCATACCCATATTCCTTTTTTACCTTTCCTGGGACCTGCAACTCATCGTGATCTATTTCATAAGACACGTGGATGATAATGATGTTTCAGTAAAATCTGGTCCCAGATCAGTAGCATCATCATCACCTGGGAATTTTATTTAAGAAGCAAATTCTCAGGCCCTCACTCATAATCTATGAAATAAAAAAATCTGAGGGGGGACCCAGCAGGCAGAATTTTTTAAAGCTCTCTAGGTGATTCCAATTTGCACTAAAATTTGAAACTCACTGTCCTAAGAGATAATGAAGCAATGCCACGGAGGAACCATGGCTGAAACACGTGACATGGAGCTAACCAGGAGCACCACACCTCTCCCCCAACTCCCCACCGCCACAGTGCTCACATACACAGGAACAAGTCAGTGCTCTCCAAATCACTGAGGCCCTCTTTGTCTAATAGTTTAAATTCACTTTAATTAATACAGCTCTGAATTTTTTTATTAGCACTGAATCTGATTTAATAATAGCTTATTTAGGATCTAGCTTAGTAAAATTTCACTTCGGATTCTTGCATTTACATCCAAGATTGAGGCTGACATACTTTTCCTTTTTACTTGCCCTAGTCCAGTTTTCATCTAAATGGTTATACTGGTCTTGGTAGAGTCTTTTTTTCCTTCCTTTCTCACTCTCTAAGCATTCCATTCCCTGTGCAGGGCACCTCTGGTGACTGTCTCCACCTCCAAGTCTTACCACGGTGGGGTGGGGTCTTTGCTCTGTGACAATTTATGAATTGGACAGACCTCTTCACCTGCCTGCATCCATCCTGGCACAGTGGCTGGTGATGGGCCCAGGCCACCACTGTGGCTTTCCACCTCCCTGGTCTCCTGCTTGCCCTAAGCCCAGCACTTTTCTTGTAAGAAACATTTTAATAACTTTCAAGCAAATGATCATAATTCCCTACAGCAACCATGATTTAGAAATGTCAGTAGTTAACTGTACATGTATGCGTATACACACAGACACTTGATTCTCCCTATGATCAAACTTACTTTTTTTTCTTTTGAGAGAGGGAGAGAGAATTTCCTTCAATCTCTTAGAGGGACGGAATGAGATGAAAAGACCGAATTTTAAGCAGACTCCATGCCCAGCACAGAGCCTAATATGTGGCTCAATCTCCCAACCCTTAGATCATGACCTGAGCTAAAATCAAAAGTCGGATGTTTAACCAACTGAGCCACCCAGGACCCCAAACTTAAAGACTTTTGCACTAAGGCAACAGAATACACTTAATCTTGAGATGTTTGCCCTATCTGGTTGCTCCTTTATAGTGCCGCCATACTTCTTTTCACATTTTATAACTTATCTTAATAGAGAGAGGTTATGACCAGTTCAGCACTTTGGATTTCACAAAATTCTGACAAAATAAAATGCGTTAGTACCTTTCCATACGAATGGACAGACTGAGAAATCAAGGTTCACCAATTTTTCATCCTACATCTTGAACCTATCCTCTGTCTCCCATATTCAGGCATTGCCTGAGCCGGTCTCTTCCACAGTCTGTCCATCCTTGGCCTTCCCACCACCAAGACTACTGCAATGATCTGCAAAACAGGTCTTCTTTCTCCATTTTATTCTCTGCAACTGATGTTCCATTCTGCTCCCCTGGCCCCAACCATAGGCCAAATATACATAATATTACAGTGGCTAATATTGGAAAGTCCCCACACTAACATACTCCTGAAGAACACATTCTCAGTGCCAAATCCAGGGTCCTCAACTGTCTAGTGTATGTTTTAAATCTAAATACATGACAGCCCGAGAGGACGCCTTTTAGCCTGCCTTGCTGCTCACCTACAATGTCCTTGCCCACCACTGCTGATATGTATCAAAGTCCTCCCCGGCCTTTGAAACCCACGTCAAATGCTCTGCCTGACATGAATCTTTTGTAAATGCTCCAGCTGGCAGTTGGTTCCATTCCTGAAACCCTGTAACATTTTTTCTCTCTCTTTTGGCCGTTCTTCATGTTTTACTTTGTATTTTGACTCTGTGTCACCTCTGCTTTTGTACACCCAATTTTGGTCTCATTATGATTACACCAGGCTTACGGGAAGTGCTCGATAACTGAGTAACTCATGGGTGTTTTTGGTGAAGTGAGGGAAAAAATCACCACCATCACCACCCCTAGCCACCACTATGGTCTGCTTATTCACATGGGGCACTCTCCCTACAAATTTGATCTAGGATGTATTTTTATGACATTCAAATTTCATAGCTTCTGGCAGTTCTTTATGCCACTAAAGGTATCTCAAGGTTAATAATCAATTTAGTTAAATTTAGCATAGCACATCAGTCAGGTTTTAGATATGCAAATGATGGCTATTATTGAAAGAATTTTTACCTAAGGCTGATTTTTAATGGATCTCCATTACTCAAAACATTTCTACCTTACTTTTACTGTTTCAGGGTCCAGCAGAGTGAAATTTTCGAGCTTTCTAAGGTGTTTGATTTCTGGGCTTTCTCTATTCTCTTCAATGTCTCTTTCCAAACCAGACATCTTTCCTAGGCTCATTTCTTTCTTGCAATGCTTTTGCTAGTGGCAACCAATTACAACCAATACACACTCTTGTACCCTGAAGCTAGAGTGTGGGTAGTCACAAGATCTGATGGCAAGTTTTCTCAGGCTAATGATTTTATCAAAAAATCTGTCATTGCATAAGACAGAACTCCAGTGTTTCTGTTTCTGATATGGAACTGCTGAGCCATGTCACACATTTTAAGTCTCTGCTACAATAGCACACCACTTAACTAATACAGGGATTAGTACTGTGAAATCAGTGCTAGCTATTCTAGCCTACAAATTCCAAAATCTCAAAATACACGCTTATTTCTCACTCACATAAAATCCAGTTGTTGCCAGGAGAGAACTTCCGTATAGTCACGCAAGGACCCAGACAGACAGAGGCTCCGCCATCTTCCAAAGGGTACAGTTTATAAGGTGAACCTGGATGTTGCCATCCCCTGGAATATGGGGGAAGAAAATATAGAGAACCATACAGAAGATTTTATGGCCTGGAAATTATATATATACATAAATGTAATACATACACACACACATACACACCCTCTCTCTGTACAGTCTATCAACCAGAACTCTTATTATCCAGCCATAAGCCCTTGGCAGACTTAGAAATGCATTCTTGCCATGGCCCAAAAAGAAGAGAAGCCAGATTCACTGAATCCCTTACTCGTTCCAGTGGTAATTTGTGGACTTGTAAGAAAATGTACAACTTAGTGACTTGTAAGAAAATGTACAACTTGGAGACTTGAGAAGCAATGTCTTAAAGTGGAAAAAGCTTGGTCTTGAACATCAGACAGATCTAGGCTTAGCTCTAGGCTCAGCCACTTTTACATATGTGACCTTAATCAATTTTATTAACCTCTCTGTGACTGATTTCCTTACCTGTAAAATAGAACTAACGTACCTACTTCATATAGGTCTGTGATGAAAAGCAAGTGAAGTAATATATTTAAGAACTTAAAAGCATCTGCCAAAAATGTTAGTATTTATATCAAAATTACTGAAAAAATTTTGCTGAGAAATAAGAAATATAACCTGGTATTAGTTTTACTTTCTTTATTAAAAAAAATCAACTTTGAGCTGATACTTGTGAAACTTCTAATTGTCAAATAATTCTTTTCCACTACAAAGAAATAATTAAACTTCTAAAAGTCAGTTAAAAGGAATCTGAAAGAGCTTATATAAAGATAAATGTTGCTTCACAGATGTTCCAAGTAGAACAAAACAAACCACTAAGAAACATCTGCATGGGGTCAAACTTTGTAACTCTGCAGTGGTGTACCCCAAAGGGAGCAAGCCAGTTTCTTCTTGGGTAGAACTGGCAGGGTTTGGTATCTTGCTTATGTCAAGACAAGATTGCTTTCAGAATCTAAAAGTAAAACATTTTTCACCTCCCATTTTCAAATAGAAAATTTCTCCCTATGAGCAAGAACAAACCACCAAATAATGCATTCAGTGTGGCTAAAGTTTTCTTGAATCACACACATTAAAAAGGTTCATGGCACAAAACCTGCCTGTGACTTCATCCTGCCCAGGAATGTCACTGTCTCTTCACACCAAAGCAATAGGCCATCAGTATTTTTCCTCATTTTGACACATCTCACCCAAACATCCTCATTTTGTCAAACATATCCCTGAACAATCCAAACTCCATAAAACTGGGGGAAATGCTAGAAAGTTTTAAGCAATCAAATAGAATGTGGTATGTATGCTGGGAGGGAGGAGAGACATGAAAAAAACTTAAGTGAACTTCTTGGAAAATAAATCCAAATTGTTGATTTTAAAGTATACTCATTTGTGGGGCACCTGAGTAGCACAGCCAGTTAAGCGTCTGACTCTTATTTTCAGCTCAGGTTGGAATCTTAGGGTCACAAGATCAAGCCTCACATCGGGCTCTGTGCTCAGGAGATATCTGCTTGAGTTGCTCTCTCCTTCTCCCTCTGCCCCTCCCCACTCAAATAAATAAATCTTTAAAAAAGAATATAAGTATATTCATTTGGAAAGTGGAATTACATGCATTCCAGATGTAGTTGCCATGCATTGATTTTATTATTCATATTGAGATTTCAGGAAGATCATTTTCCAGAGTCCACTGTATCTCTTTTCTGTCTATAGTATGAGCCCATATTTAAGTCTTGATTTTTCTTTAGAACTATCTCATGCCCAGATGCTGGCTCTATTCCATTCACAGAAGTAGAGAGATAAAGAAAGGTATTTAGGCATAAGGGAGACAGAAGATGTGGTAGTATTTGCTTTCTTTCTCTATTTTGGTGGTGATGTTGACATGAGGTTACTAAATTTATGCAACTACTATTTTTGACTCATGAAAATCATAGTTTTTTTGGCCTGCCTCCTGCTTCCTTCTCATTCTTTTAAGAATCAAAGTTTAAGGGATAATTGAGATTCTCTACTGACAATAACTAACTGTCCTTAAATAATTTTTAAATATCAAATGTCTACATACAAAGTTGAGGACTGATATCTAAGCAGTGTCCTGGCCAGAGTAGGAAATGGGCCCCAACTGGAAGTGAACACAGATCATGACAGAACTGAGAAGTAACATGTCATCTGTCCTCATTATGGGCATTTGGTTTTTTGCAGAGCCTTTAGGAATCCCAGACATTCACTTCGGTTGATTTCAACAAATATGTAAGAAAAAATAGTCTTTCATCCTAACACCCAAACCAGTCAGGCAGTAGTACACAGATAAGTATACACTGAAGAGAGAAAATCTTAGGAAGTATATTGTTTATAAGCAAGTTGTTATTTTTCAGAAATGACCATAATAATATCTCCATTGCACATGCCCTTCCTACCAGGCGTTATGGACTGAATATTTGTGTGCCCCCAAAATTTACATGCTGAAACCCTAACCCTTAATGTGATGGTATTAGAAAATGGGAACTTTGGGAGCTAATTAGGTTTGGATGAGGTAATGAGGGTAGAGCCCCATGATGAGATTAGTGCCCTTATAAAAGGAGGAGGAGACACCAGCACTTCCTCTCTCTGTCATCTGAGGACCCAACAGGATGGTGGCCACCTGCAAGAAGAGTACCCTTCCTGAGAACCTGCTGATATCTTGACCTTGGACTTCCCAACCTCTACAACTGTGAGGAATAAATTTCTACTGTTTAAGCCACCCAGTCAATGTTATAGCAACTGAGATGGTTAAGACACCAGGTATCCTGGACAGTTCTCCCATCAAGTGGTAGTCTGTAGGTTACCATTTCCTTGAATATGGGTGAAACTTTGGCTTCTACCAATACATATGGCAAAAGTGAAGTTATACGAGTTCTGATGCTAGATCATAAAAATGCCATACACATCTGCCTTTCTCTCTTGGGATGTTCACAAAACCCAGCCTCTGTTCTATCACAGAAAGAGAATCAATAAAGAGGCCACATATATGTATTCTGGTCAGACCACCTGAGGCTCCAGACAATGGTAAGCATCACTACAGATCTGTGAGTGGGACCAGACAACAGTACGCATCACTATAGATCTGTGAGTGGGACACCTTTAGATAATCCTAGCCTCCAGCTATTGAATCACTCCCAGCTTTACGTTTTGCCAGCTAAGACCCCAGAAAGTGTGGAGCAGAGACAAGCTCTGTCCAAAATTACTGAACCACAAAATCCATTAATATAATGTTTTACACCAGTAAGCTTTGGGGTGGTTGTTACAGCAAGTATAGCAGGAACACTGAACACCGTCTGTAACATGTTACTGGAAAATGGCTCCCCAACCTTCCTATCCCTGGCACCCACATACGTGGGTAGGTGAGGTGGGTTAGACACTGATTACTAGAGACCAAACGAGCATCTATCAGACCTCACACAGGAGAAGATTGTGCCCCTGCTTGATGACATTAGCATTATCTTGTTGCTGCCCTAAGTCAAACTTCCCATAATTTTAACCAATTCCTCCCATTGATCAATGACCAAGAAAACCTTTGCTCTTCCTCAGAGCCACCATCTAGCAGCAGTCTTCTTAAGAAAATAACTATAGGAACAGCATTTCTTCACACCTCAGGGGCAGCTTTACTTGCTCATTATTTGCCAAACAGCTAATGAATCTTGAGAATATGAGGGAAAAATAGTGCTGGGGACTATTGTGAATCTTTTTCCTACAAAATGAGATAATGCATGTAAAGCATTAAAACATGTGTTAGATTGGGCTCTCTGGATACAGAATCTGAGTTGGAATCCTGCATGCAGGTTTACTGGGAAGTAAATCCTCCTCGTCCCCTATCCACCCAATACTTTTTCCTTTCAGGGCCATGACCAACTAGCCAGATGATGTTTCTGCCCATGAATCAATGTATAGTCTTACCTTAAACTGTCTCCTTCAACACAAAGTGAATGACCACCTCCACAACCCAGGGTTTTGCCCATTGGGAAGATTTTCCAAACTGACATCTATTAAAGTCACTCCTCATTGGGCTGCAGAGTAGCATCAATCCATTTTCAGCTCATACTGACACATAAAACAGACCCAACAGTAAGCCAAGCTCAGTCTTCATCATCATCTGTGATTGCTTCCAAAGGTATACACCGAACAGCTATGGATCTGAGCTGAAGGAGAGGCAGCAATACAATGGAAGCGGATGGCATTCAGTAGTCTAGGTCATCTACCCGTGCAAAAAATCAGGTCCACTCACTGCCCTTCTCATGACCAATCTGGGATGGACCACTTCCACCATCTTATAATAGAGTACTACTGAGCCCACCCAAATTTATGACTCAACAGGTGAGAGAATCCAGCTAATGAAGATTGGTTCTGGCCACACATGTCTTACCTCCCAGGATCATATACTCCCTCCTCTCTACCATATCTAACAGCAAGCAGGAACTGCTTTCTTAATGGTATAAATCCGTGCTACGGCTGAAATGGATTTGCTCTAGAGCTGCATTGTTCAATAGGATAGCTACTGACCACATGAAGCTACTTATGCTTAAATTTTAATTAATTAAGTAAAATGAGCCCACCCACACCCTCCATGCCGGTCTCACACGCTCACCACAGGTCCCAGCAGACCACGTGTGCGTGGCGGAGAAGATGGCGGACGCAGTTGCCGCAGAGACAAATGCGGAAGCAACGACGCATGTCCCATATCCGGGTCATCGTGAAGAGCTTTCCCCGCCCCCACCCAGGTGTTCACCATCAATCAGGAGGCACAGGTGCTGGTGACCAAGGTTGCGGAACTCCTTGTTCAGTATCTAGCCACCTATTCCTGGAGACATGGCAGTGGAAAAGAAAAGGAAGCGTTCAATGGTTTGTGAAATACTAAAGAGGAATCGGAAGTTTTTTAGTTTCTTGCAGGTTTATTACCTGAGATGATTTTAGCTAGTAAGTATCTGAAAAAGGTTAAGGAGGGGAGAAGACAAGGAAGAGAGTGACAGCAACGATGAAAGTGATGGGGATGAAGTAGAATCCTAAACCAAAGAGGAGATACTTTAAAAATCAGCCTGCTGAGGACCCTCCTGGATTGCACCTTTGCTTTGAAGTAAACACAGTGCGGTGTGACTTTAGACTCCTCCATTTTCAGAGACTTGAAATACATTGTATTCCTTCCTGGCTGAGAGCAAGGACCTGATATGCCCACATCATAAATGGCCAAGAGGAAAGTAACCCAGACAGCAGCCTCTCTGAGGAGCCCATGCTGCAGTTGGCAGTACCAAGAAATTCGCCTTTATAGCCAGGCACTACCGGCTGACTGGCAGCAGCTGCAAGCTGAAAAGGCAAAGACAGTGTTGCTTAACTTTTTAATTTACAGATAGATTTTTGACGAGCCGCTAAATACCAGTGTGTAAATTCATAGATGTATATTTGGAAATTAGTTCTTATGAAACAACTAGATCTAGTTTGAGCTAAATATGTAGCTTATGCGTAATACATTACATTTTAATTTTCCTTTCAAGAAAACTTGACTGTTTTGTCCAAATACTTACTGCATGTTTTTAACTGTAAAGAAATAAATTTTTCTTTTTTTTAATTACAAGCGGTATTTTTACAGTAAATGCTTTATAGAACTAGTTTTTGAGCCCTCTTTTGTTCTAATACCTTGCTTCTTACCTGAAACTTCTGTGGAATTTAAAAATAACCACTTTCAACATTTTTATTCCCAGAAAAGAAGTGCACATTAATTAAATCAAATACCAGAAGAAGTATTACCTCTGCATATTTTTCTTAAAAACATTTTTAAAATTTTGTATATGGAAGATCTCTCATTTTATTGTTCCTTTATGCCCAAAGTCATTGTTTTTATCCATGAGAGAAAAACATAAGCCCTATTTTTTTTCCTCACAGAGTAAGTTTTTAGCTGTCTTATCAGTCTCTTTTTTAAAAAGATGGAGTTATCATTTACATCCAGTAAAATCATCCTTTAATGTCTGACCTGTTGGTTGTATAAGCAATCAATATACAGGACAGTTCCATCACCCTAAATACTCCCCCCATACCCTCTGGAGCCCCTTTCCATAGCCCCAGGCAATCACTAGTGTTTTCTGTTCCTCTTGTTTTAAAATTTTATTTTAAAATATTTTAAAATCCCAAACAATTAAATTAAGTAAAACATTAGCCAGATAGGTAGATAGATGATAGATAAATAAATAAATAAATAAATAGGCAGGCAGGCAGATAGATGAAATAACACTAGCCACACTTCAAGTGCTTGGCAGTTTATGCGGCCAGCAGCTACCATATTGCATAGAACATTTCAACAGTGCAGTAAGTTCTGTTACATAGTGCTGTTCTAGAACCCTAGAGTTCCACATAGCAACTCTTCTTTGGAGCTTGCTATAAACTCTACACAGTGTCCTTTCCCACTATAGATACCTTTAGCACTACAGGATTTGCCAGGTTGCAAGGTCTAGGTGTAGGACTGTTTACTTCATAGCGTAGACTTGCTGCAGACTCTCCTATATTTAAAAACTGTCAGTTCATGTTCTTTATTAAAGGCAAAGAAGCAGTATTCTCAAATATGGAATGTAATGCCTCCAGAAGTCCAGAAGACATTTACCAAGCATTGTGCTTGGTATCTGTAGTAGTGGGAGATGTGAGAATGTGTGTCATTTTGAATTAGATATAGTATGCCCCCAAACTCCAGGTTGCTACCAATTTCACTGAGAGCCCCTGGATTTTCATAGGGTTAGCACCTACGCTCTGGAACGCATGCGTCTTAGGTACTTGTGACTTCTTGCTTATCTGATTCAGTTACCATGTTACCAATACAGTGGAAGAATGTGATGTACAGATGAATGATGTGGGTCCCTTCAGACTATATCATGACTAAAGGTGGAGAAGTGAATATTGATACAGAGAAAGGTCCTAACTAAATGTATACTCTTTGCTGTCTCCTGGGAATGCAAACTGCTCATTGGCCTCCTTTCTAAGGGCGATGGAAAAGAATGCATCTGCTAGATAAATGGCTGCGTGCCACATGCCAGAGGCTGTGTCATTCTGCAGAAAGAATGGACGGAGGGAGGGAGGAAAAGAAGGGAGGAGGGGAGGAAGAAACAGACAAACGACATCCAGCCCAACAGCTGCCACCAAGGCTCTGACTTGGTTGTTTACGCATTCGACTCTCACTCAGTGTGAAACCTCTAGTGTCTGTAGAGGTCAGACTAGTAACTAAATGGGGATTTGGGGGACCACCATCCCTGCAGGAAAGAACGGCATTAACCTTCCGCACAGGATATGGTATTTCTTTTGATTTACTATCTGGGCCAGGGATAGAGAGTTTGAAGGAAGGGCAAAATTTAGAGACTTAGAATTGAACTTCCTTTATTTTTTTTTTAAGATTTATTTATTTCAGAGAGAGAGAGCATGAGTGGAGAGGAGGCAGAGAGAGCGCGAGAGAGAATCTCAAGTAGACTCTGCACTGAGCATCGAGCCTGACACGGGGCTTGATCTGAAACCAAGAGCTGGACGCTTAACCAACCTCACCACCCAGGTGCTCCCAACCTTCCCTTTCTATGACATCTCTTACCTCACAGGTCCAGGAACCAATCTGAGTGTTCTGCCAACTGCCAAGACTGTCACTTCCAATTGTATATTGGAGGAACAAGGAAGTAACATCTTTGTAGGCCCATGGACCAGGTGGATTCACAATAAGCCAGTCCTGAGGTAAGACTCCTTTTACCACCCACTGGGAATCATGGTGGCACTTTGGGTCCTAAGACACCAATGAAAATCAGTCTCTGGCTGAACAATCGCCAGAAACCTGTGTGTTCTCCTTTCCCCCAACGCAAGATACCCTAGTAAATGGGTACATCTATTTGGGGAGAGATGTAGAGAAATACTACTGATTAAATGTAGCATGGTGGGGACGCCTGGGTGGCTCAGTCGGTTAAGTCTGCTCCCTTCAGCCCAGGTCATGATCCCGAGGGTCCTTGCTCGGCAGGGAGCCTGCTTCTCTCTCTGCCTCTGCCTGCCACTCTGCCTGCTTGTGCTTTCTCTCTCTCTGACAAATAATTAAACAAACAAACAAACAAATAAATAAAATCTTAAAAAAAAAAAAAAGTTAGCAAGGTGTTGCAGGATCACTCCTCATAGGGTCCTGGCATCCAAGAATTGGCATAGGTCCAAAAACTAAGTAGCAGATCATGTGTTTTGTTGGGGCTATTGTTAGCTTCCCGATCACCTGTCCCTGGTTTATATGGATTATGTAAATCAAGTAGTATCCTTATCATTTGCCTGCCCGTCTGTCTTGCCTCTAGGAATACTGTATGCCATTCCGCATCTCCATAGCTCTCTGCAGAGAGAGACCCCTGGTTGCCACTCTGATTTTGTCACTTATTGTGGCAATCGTCTGTATCTTTCTCCTGGTGGTTGAACTGTTTGCCAGCTATATTCTAATATTTCAGATTTTCTTCACCCTCTTTGCTATCAGGGGCCCAGTTGTATAGCATCATCTTCTATTAACCTCTTCTACAGAGCTTTAGAGCTTCTCAGTGATTCTGGTGCCCCTCCCACCAGCACATTCATCATCACCTGGGAAAACGGTCTTCCATACTCTCGTGCAAAATACGATCAGCTGTTGGGGTTCCCAGCCCACTCTCACATTCCCAGTTCTCCAAACCTTTGGACCCCTTCCTCACCCTCTGCCAGTAAGTCTCAACTTTTATTATCATTAAGCAATTCAGCATGTCTTCTACCTAATCCTAATTTCCATTAGGAATTAGACATGTAAATCAGATTTTAAAATTCAGTCATTGTTAACTTTTCCTGAAAAGTAAGCTAGTGAAAGATGGATTGAGAGAAACTTCGGGTGAAAAAAGGCTGCAATCTCCATGACCAAATTTGAAAAATTGTAGGCACTTACATCCATTTTTTTAGCACAAATTTCATGGAAAAATAGGCCATTTGCTGATCTGAACTTCCTTCTCTAGGGAAATGAACTATGTATCTAGATTAAAGTACTTTTCTTGCCAAAAATGTAGAATCATCTCTCTTGGTGTAGTCTCATCTAGGCTTCCGTTTAGGGGGAAAAAAAAAAAAAAGTTGACAAAAATGTGAGTTCTGTTTTGCTGTCTGGGCTGTTTTGATGATCAGTTATCAAAACCAGAATCCAGGTAACTAATGTAAATGGAAAGACACCCTTATCTATCCTCACAGATGAATTCTTGAATCATTTGGCTTAATTTTGACAGGGACTGGTAGAACCAGAGTCAGGAAAAGCACTGATAATTTCCTGGGAGGTTCTCAATATAGTAAGAGATAGAGGGAACCCTTTGGAAAAACATAGGATAAACATATTTTTTTTTTTTTAACTACCACACTATTGGACTCAGTGGAAATATGAACCTTGGGAAGGCAAAGGAGAACCTTTCAAAAGATTTTGTGTTCCCCAAATTACTTTTCTCTCCCTTCAAGAAAATGCCATTCTGATTCCTGGCAAGTTCAAGTGCATTCTATTTGGGGTTAGTTGGCAAGACTCAAATTGCTTCAGGGCCTGCTCTGATTGGGATTCTGTTTCCTCAGCAGCATTGCAATAAAATACCTATCCCCTTAAAGTAGTTATTATCAGAGAACCAGGACCTTGCCATCTAGCCAGCATGAGGCGGGGTGTTATTAAGTATCTTAGCCCTCTCCTACCACTCTCATTAACACAAGGTAATCTGGGGTCTTTTGATGGCTATGGGGGGAAAAAAAGACATCTTTGGGTAGTCTGTTTATCTCCTATGCCAAGACATCCAAGTGGGTCTTTGGAGAGGACTTAATTAGGAACTGTGGCCCTCAGCTCCATATGTATCCTGATGACATTCAGATTTATCTTTTCCCTCCCTAAAGACATTAGTGGGGAAGATGAAAAATGACTAGACCTTGCCAAATGCACCGTGCTTAGACTTCTCAAAAAATAAATGCTATATTTCCAAAATAAGAACTCCTTCCGATGAAAGGAGACAAACTTGTTCCTTTCCCCCGTTTCCTGCATTCTGACCCTACACACCCTGTCTTTTTTGTGCTTGGGCAGTTGCATTTGGCATTCGCATCTCATTCTCTTGAATGAGAAACATTAAAAGGATTGACTTGCCATCACCAAAGGGCAGTAAACTACATCCCAAGAAGAGGTTGATTCCCAGGCCTGGCACAACTGACTGATCTAAAATTAAAAAAGAAAATAACCCATTATGCATGCTGGGACTGATTTTAGCCGCAGGTAACAGAAAACCAACTAAAAGGCACTAAAACAAATAGTTATAATTTGCTCTCAGGTTAGCTGACTGCTGATACAGGATCAACGGGGCCAACACTGTTAGAGCTTGCTTAGTCTCTGACATATTCTTGGCCCTTCACTCAGTTTCAAGGTGACTCTTGCAACCCCAAAATAGGACGAAGAGAGAAAGTCAATAGCAATAGATTTTGATCTTTCCCAGAAAGTTCTCATTGGCCAAAACTTTGTAGCATGGCCAATCCTAGCTGCAAGAAGGCTACAAAAGTGAGTATTTCATTTTCCTGACGTCTCTAATGGAAGATGATAAAAGAGATCATGGTTGAGAATGGCCATTTTGCAAACCATCAATATTCCGCCACATCCACTATGATGTTTTACCCAACAGTTCAGCCATAAGAAGAATGCCAAATACTTGACCTTTCAGGATACTTCTGAGAATAAAAGAGGAGACTATCAACAATTAGGCCAAGGAAACAGCAGCTAACTAGGACTGACCTGAGAAAACTGGAATATATGATTCACTCTAGTTACAGACAAAGTATTCTGAGACATCAGCCCCACTTCCTTTAACAGTTTGACCAGGGAACTGAAAGTCTGCTTCTCAGGTAAATAGAATCTCTCAAGTTGGACGTGGGTTCTTTTCCATTTGTGCCACACCTGCCACACTTTGGAGTAGACCAGACCCCTTTTCTACAGGAGGCTTTGTTAAGATCATTGGTGTAAGGGCCTATTTAGTCAGAGTGGCTCCACGTCAGTTGAACAGCCATTTTGTTTATGCAATAAAACTTAAACTGACCTGCCCCCCTCCCAGGGGACTTACTTAAAAGCAAGTCCACAAAACCAGTAAAATATGGTCGACCAGTCCCTGAGAGAAGAGCCCAAATACAAGGTTGGGTCAGGTCAGGTGGAGATAACAGCCCGAATGCAGGGATGAGTCAGACCAGGTGGAGACATCCAATCAGTGAGGCGCACATACTGTCTCCCTAGCTACCAAGGAGTGTGGGCCCCCGACTTTAGGGCGCCAATTCTAACCAAGGTGATAGACTAGTTCAAATAGTTACTATGGGGTGAACTGTAATTCAAATGGCCACCCATGTGTGACCTAGCATGACTGTGCAGCTTTCTCTGTGTGTTACAATCTCATTGGCCACCTGTGTGTGGCCAGGCCCAATCACATGGCCTTTGCTTTATAAAAGTTAGTCTGTAACTCTCTGAAAGAGGCGGCCCGAACGCTTGGTTTGATTCTCGATGCTTGTTGCAAAATAAAGCTTTGCTTGACTTTTGCTTTATATCAGTCTCATTCCTTTGACCATGGACCCAACAACTGGCAAATAATACTCAGAGGCCCTTTCTTCTCTTGCTTCTGTACAGCCAGTCTTTTTAGAGCACATATTATTCATGCCTTTCTCCCACCTACCAACCTGCCTGTCAAATGTAGATGACATTGTTCCAGAAGTCAAAGAGATCCTCAGTAATCAGACAGTACTGACTATTTGCAGAAGGTCAGGATAGTACCCTCTCACCATCAAGACAAAAAGGAAGTTTACCAGTAGTATAAATTGAAACCTCTCCAAGCACGTGACTTTTCTATCCTGACTTTATACCTTTACTCATTCATAAGGATAACAAAATAATCTGGGAGCAAAATTTGGGCCTGGCACCATGATTATAAGGTGGTACAAGGTTATTTCTAGTCTTATAGCTAGAAATGTTTTTTGATGCCAGAGTCTGTCACTGGAATACTAATAAATGTTGAGTTCTGGTTATTTTTATGTTGTATCTTCCCAACTTAAGATTTCTGTTTTCTTCTCTGTAACTTTCAGTTTCCCAAAATTTCTACTATAAGCAAATCACAATATATTACTTTTATTTTCTATTTATTTATTTTGAATCAGTATGTGCCCTTTCCTTGGTTTTTGAGGGAATGCATACTTGTTAAAAAAAAAATCAGATATCACAGAAATAAGAGTAAAAAGCACATCTTCAATCATAAACCTCCACCACCTTTGCCAACTCTCAGAGAAAACCACTATTAACATTTTGAATGTGTGTATATTTATATTTTTTATTCTATGAATTAACATGTACATAAAATCAGTGAGCATACATATAATTCATTCTTTTCATGTAAGAGTCCATTGGTATATTTCACTATATCTTTCTTTTCAGGCCATAGTCTATGCCATAATATCTAGTATTGTGAGCAACACCTAAGAGATATGGAAGCCATTGTGAATTGTCGGAGGTCTTTTCAATAGAAAAAAATAGAGCAAATTATACATAGGTATACTGGAAAAAGCACTAGAAAACTATAGTATGGTACAAAGTGTAAAACATACTGCAGTATTCTCACAGAAAATATTATGAAGTAAGATTTTTCTAAAGAGGGTAAGGGTAGAGATAACTTTGTATGAATGTCACACTCCATGGTTTGGGAAGTTCTAAAAATAAATTTAATTGACTGTTTTAATAGGGTAGATGTCATTTCAAGGATCTTTTCTTTAAAAAAAAAAAACAAAAAAAAAGATCATTTTGAAGTCTAGACTCAATACAAACATTAAAATAAGTCATTCTTTTCAACAGAACTTCAACATTCTCCAGATATTTGACATTTTTCCTAATGAATACACTGCCGTATTGGCATATTCTCATAATGTGTTATTTAAAAACCTTCTTTTTTGCCAACATTGTGAATTTAAGCAGCATGCACTAATTAATGAGCTTGAGTTAATCTTCCTTTCCCTCTAAATCTTAACTACACATCCAGATTTTTCTCGTTCATTCTTAAGATTTAAGACCTCATAGAATTTAGAACACTTTTTTTCTTTCACTGCACTATTATTTACCTACTTACTGTTTTTAGTTTTTATTTAAATTCCAGTTAACTAATATACAGTATATTATTAGTATCAAGATTACATTATAGTAATTCAACACTTATATACAATACCTAGTGCTCATCACAGAAAGTGCATTCCTTAATCTCCATCACCTAGTTAACCCATCCCCCATCTACCTCCCTTCTGGTAACCATCAGTTTGTTCTCTATAGTTAAGAGTCTATTTCTTGGTTTACCTCTCTCTTTTTTCCGTTTGCTCATTTGTATTGTTTCTTATATTCTACATATAGGGGTTCCTGGGTGGCTCAGTCAGTTAAGTGTCTGCCTTTATCTCAGGTCATGATCTTAGGGTCCTGGGATCAACCCCTCCCCCCCACATCAGGCTCCCTGCTCACTGGGGATTATGCTTCTCCCTCTCCTTCTACACCTCTCCCCCTCCCCTGCTTGCGCTTGTTCACTCACCCTCTCTAGGATAAATAAAATCTTTTTAAAAATTCTACATATGAGTGAAACCATATGGTATCTGTCTTTCTTTCTCTGACTTAGCACAACACTAACTCTATCCATATCATTGCAAATGGCAAGATTTCGTTTCTTTTTGATGGCTGAGTAATATTCCATTGTATGTGTACATATTCTTTATCCATTTCTCAATGGATGGACAATTGGGCTGTTTCCATAATTTAGTTATTATATATAATGCTTCTGTATGCATCAGGGTGAACATATTCCTTTGAATTAGTGCTTTTGTATTCTTTGGGTAAATACCTAGTAGTGCCATTATAGAATCATAGGGTAGTTCTATTTTTAACTTTTTGAGAAACCTTCATACTGTCTTCCAGAATGGCTGCACCAGTTGGCATTCCCCCCTTTTTCCACATCCTCACATTCCCCCCTTTTCCACATCCCCACATCCCCTTTGTTATTTCTTTTTATTTTTAGCCATTCTGACAGTGTGAGGAGATATCTCATTGAAGTTTTGATTTGTATTTCCCTGCTGATGAGTGATGTTGAGCATCTTTTCATGTATGTGTTTGCCATCTGCATGTCTTCTGTGGAAAAATGTCTATTCATGTCTTGTACCCATTTTTTGACTGGATCATTTGCTTTCTGGGTGTTGAACTTTATAAGATCCTTGTGTATTTTGGATACTTACCCTTTATGGGTATGTCATTTGCTAATACCTTCTTCCATTCCATAGGTTGCCTTTTAGTTTTGTTGACTGTTTCCTTCAATGTGCAGAAGTTTTTTACTGTGACATAGTCCCAATACATTATTTTTGCTTTTATTTCCCTTGCCTCAGAAGACCTATCTAGAAATAAGTTGCTATGGCTGATGTCCAAGAGGTTACTGCCTGTATTCTCTTCTAGGATCTTTATGGCTTCAGGTCCCAGGTTTAGGTCCTTAATCAGTTTTGAGTTTATTTTTTTTGTATAGTGTTAAGAAAGTGGTCGTGTTAGGAAAGTGGTCCAGTTTCATTCTTTTTGCATGTGGCTATCTAGCTTTCCGAACACCATTTGTTGAAGAGATATTCTTTTACCAATTGCATATCCCTACCCACTTTGTCAAAGGTTAATTGACCATACAACTGTGGATTCATTTCTGGGTTTTTGATTCTGTTCCATTGATCTTCATGTCTATTTTTGTGCCAATGCCATACTGTGTTGATTACTACAGCTTTGTAATGTACCATGAAGTCCAGAATTGCAAAGCCTCCACCTTTGCTTTTCTTTCTCAAGACTGATTTGGCTATTCAGGGTCTTTTGTGGTTCCATACCAATATTAGGATTTCTTGTTCTAGCTCTGTGAAAAATGCTGGTGGTATTTAACAGAGATTGCATTAAATGTGTACATTGCTTTGTGTAGTACAGATATTTTAACAATATTTTTTCTTGCAATCCATGAGCATGGAATGCCTTTTCCATTTCTTTGCATCATCTTCAATTTCTTTCATCAGTGTTTTATAGTTTTCAGAGTACAGGTGTTTTACCACTTTATTTAAACTTATTCTTGGGTATTTTATTGGTTTTGGTGCAATTATAAATGGGACTGATTCCTTGATTTCTCTTTCTGCTGCTTCATTATTGGTATATAGAAATACAACAGATTCCTGGGGCACCTGGGTGGCTCAGTGGGTTAAAGCCTCTGCCTTTGGCTCAGGTCATGATCACAGGAATCATGGGATCAAGCCCCACACTGGGCTCCCTGTTCGGTGGACAGCCTGCTTCTCTCTCTCTCTCTCTTTCTCTACCCTACCCTTGCCCCAGCTTGTGCTCTCTCTTGCCCTCTCTCTCTCTCACCCCCATTCTGTCTCAAATAAATAAATCTTTTTTTAAAAAAGTGATGATAGGATTCTTATTCTTTATTTTATGAATGTGGAGTATCAGGTAGATTGATTTGTGATTATTGAACCACACTGGACACCCAGAAATAAATCCCACTTGATGATGATGAATGATTCTTTTTAACATATGTTGCATTCAATTTGCTAATATTAGTATTTTATTGAGGATTTTGGTGTCTATGTTCATGAGAGATATGGGCCTGTAGTTTTCTTTTTTTTGTGTTGTCTTTATCTGGTTTGGTATCAGGGTAATGCTGGCCTCATAGAATGAATTTGAAAATTTTCCTTCCTTTTCTATTTCCTTCCTTTTCTATTTTGGAACAGTATGAGAAGAACGGGTATTAACTCTTCCTTAAATGTTTGGTAGAATTCCCCTGTGAAGCCATCTGGCCAGGATTTTTGTTTGTGGAAAGTTTTTTGATTACTGATTCAATTTCTTTTCTGGTTATAAGTCTGTTCAAGTATTCTACTTCCTCCTGTTACAGTTTTGGTGATTTATGTTTCTAGGAATTTATCCATTTCTTCCAGATTGTCCAATTTTTTGGCATATAATTTTTCATAATATTCTCTTATAAATGTTGTATTTCTGTGGTGTTGGTTGTTAGTTCTCTCTCATTTTTTATTTTATTTATTTGGGTCCTTTCTCTTTTTGATAAATCAGGCTAGAAGTGTAACAATTTTACTGTTTTTTGTTGTTTTTTTTTTTTTTTTTTTTTTTCAGAGAACCAGGTCCTGGTTTCACTGATTTTTTCCATTGTTTTTTTAGTTTCCATATCATTTATTTCTGCTCTAATGCTTATGATTTCCTTCCTTTTACTGGCTTTAGGCTTTGTTCGCTTTTCTAACTCCTTTATGTGTAAGGTTAGGTTGTTGATTTGAGCTTTTTCTTGCTTCTTGAGATAGGCCTATATTCCTATATACTTCCCTCTTAAGGCCACTTTTGCTGCATCCCAAAGGTTTTGGACCAGGTATTTCCATTTTCATTTGTTTCCATATAATTTTTTGTTTCTTCTTTTACTTTCTGGTTGACCCTTTCATTCTTTAGTTAAAATGTTCTTTAACCTCCATGTATTTGTGATCTTTCCAGGCTTTTTCTTGTGTTGACCTCTAGTTTCATAGGTACATGAAAAGATGCATGGTATGACTTCATTCTTCTTGTATTTGTTGAGTCCCGTTTTTGTGGCCCAATATGTGACCTATTCTGGAGAATGTTCCATGTGCCCTTGAAAAGAATGTGTATTCTGCTGTTTTAGGATGGAATGTTCTGAATATATCTGTTAAGCCTATCTGGTCCACTGTGACATTCAAAGCCACCATTTCCTTGTTTATTTTCTGTTTAGATGCTATATCCCATTGAAGTGAGTGAGGTCTTAAAGTCCTCTACTATTATTAAATTAGTATTGATTAGTTCCTTTTTGTTACTATTTGATACATTTTGGTGTTCCCATACTGGGTGCATAAATATTTACAATTCTTCTATCTTGTTGGATTGTCCCATTTACCATGGGACAAAGAAGGGATAAAGAAGGGACACTATATCACATATATAGTGTCCCTTCTTTATCTATTACAGTCTTTGTTTTAAAGTCTAGTTTGTCCAACAAAGTGGGAGATACTCTAAACTCTAGGAAAAAAACTGAGGGTTGCTGGAGGGGAGGTGAATGGGGGGATGAGGTAACTGGGTGATGGGGTAATTGGGTGATGGGCATTAAGGAAGGCACATGATGTGATAAGCACTGGGTATGATATGCCACTGATAAATTACTGAACTCTACATCTGAAACTAATAATGTACTATATGTTAGCTAGTTGAATTTAAATAAAGAAAAAGATTGATTCTCATAGAAAATAAAAAGAAATAAAGTCTGGTTTGTCCAAAATAAGTATTGCTACTCTGGCCTTCTTTTGATATTGATTTGCATGGTAAGTATTTCTCTGTCCCCTCACTTTCATTCTGCAAATGTCTTTAGTCCTAAATTGAGTATCTTATAAGCAGCATATAGATGGGTCTTATTTTTTCACCCATTCTGATACCCTATATCTTTTGATTGGAATATTCAGTCCATTTACATTCAAAGTACTTCTTGATAGATATGTATTTATTGCCATTTTATTACTTGTTTTGTGGTTGTTTCTGGAGATTTTCTGTGATCCTTTCTGTCTTTCATATTTTGTTGGTGATATATGTAGATTTCTTTTTCTCTATTCTTTGCATATTTATTAGTGATTTTTGAAATATGGTTACCACTAGGTTTGTATATGACCTCTTCTATATATAGCAGTCTATATTAAGTTGATGATCACTTCATTTTGAACCAATTTTTTTTTTCTCCTCCCATTTTAGGTATATGTTGTTTATATCTTACATCCTTTTCTTGTGAGTTCCTTGACTGATCTTTTTTTACAGAAATATTCATTTTTACTGATTTTGTGTTTCCTGTCTTTATACTTTCACTTTTGGTCTGTCCTTTCCACTCAGAGTCCCCTTGGTATTTCTTGCAGGACTGGTTTAGTGGTCATGGACTCCTTTAGTTTCTGTTTGTCTGGGAAACTCTTTATCTCTCCTTCTATTTGGAATGATAACCTTGTTGGATATTCTTGGCTGCAGATTTTTCCCATTCGGCACTCCAAATATATCCTGCCAGTCCCTCTGGCTTGCAAAGTTCCTGCTGAAAAATCTCCTGCTACCCACCCCTATAGGTCCTCCCTTGTAAGTTAAGGACTACTTTTGCCTTGCTGCTGTTAACACTTTTTTCTTTATCCCTATATTTTGCTAATTTAATTACAATAGGTCTTGGTGTGGGGCTGCTTTTGTTGACTTTGATGGAAGGCCTGTGTGTTTCTTTGATCTGGATGTCTCTTTCCTTCTCCAGATTAGGGAAATTTTCTGCTATTATTTCTTTAAATAGATTTTCTGTTCCCTTTTCTCTTTCTCTTCTTCTGGGACTCCTAAAATACAAATATTATTACATTTGATAAAATCACTGACTTCAAGTCTGTTCTCATTTTGCAAATTCTTTCTCTCTTTTGTTCAGATTTATTACTTTCCATTACATTGTCTTCTAGGTCATTAATTCATTCCTCTGCTTCTCCCAGCCTACTGTTCATAGTATCAAGCATGTTTTTAATCTCATTTATTGCACTCTTAATCTCTGATTCTTTTTAAGCTCTTTTATCTCTGTCTCTGATGTTTTCTATCCTTTTCTAAAGGCCAGTGAGTATCCTTATGATTGTTGCTTTAAATTCTCCATCAGGTATGTTACTTATATCTGTTTCACTTAGATCTCTGGCCATGGCCTAATCTTGTTCTTTCATATGGGATAAATTCCTCTATCCTGCCCTTCTCCATGACCATGACTCCCTCCCCTTCACAGTAGCCAAGATCTCTTTCTCCCCTAAACCATGTCTTCATACTTTCTACCTTCTTTGATGTGGCCTTTTCTCTCTCTTTAGTTGTGGAGTTTGTTCTATGTCTTCAGGTCTATTTCTGGGGTATTTTGAATGATTTGATGAGCCATCGTACTGCTAAGGACAAGTTATCTAGTTGTACTGGTGGGATCCCACCATCTTCCTCCCTCCTAGACTTCCTATTTACCTATTTATTCTAATTATTTACTTTTTCTAGTAATATTTCTGGAGCACAAAGTCACATTTTCTATAATTCTTCAGTTATTTAACCCCCCAAAGAATAAACTGTATGGATCTGAAATATATTTATTTGTTTGAAGCAAATTCTGTTTATGTCATTGAGACATAATCTTTCTTCTAAGCTCATAATGCCATATTCCTTAACCATGGAACACTTGACATGATATTGACTTAAAATTACACAATAAGAGTCTAGGGTAAAGATCAAAACAAAATCCTCAAGGATGTCTATTTAGCCTCTTAGCATCTCATTTAAATTTTCAGTAAAATGCTTTTAAAAAAAAAGTGTTCTCTTTTTAATCTCTTTACTTCTACTATCCAATCTCTAGTAACTGAAAGTGTGATAAAACACAAAAGCTTAAGGATAAGTGTACTAAAATCTATACTTAGCCTGTAGGGTAGCAGTTCTCTATGGATTTTGGATACTAGCCCTTTATCAGATGTCATTTGCAAATGTCTTCTCCCATTCTGTCAGTTGTCTTTTGGTTTTGTTGACTGTTTACTTTGCTGTGGAAAAAAACTTTCAATCTTGGTGAAGTCCCAACAGTTCCTTTTTGCTCTTGCTTCCCTTACCTTTGCTGATGTTTCTAGGAAGAAGTTGCTGTGGCTGACCTCGAAGAGGTTGCTGCCTGTGTTCTCCTCAAGGATTTTGATGGATTCCTTTCTCACATTGAGGTCTTTCATCCATTTGGAGTCTCTTTTTGTGTGTGGTGTAAGGAGATTGTCCTCTTTCATTCTTCTGCAAGTGGCTGTCCAATTTTCCCAACACCATTTGTTGAAGAGACTGTCTTTTTTCCATTGGACATTCTTTCCTGCTTTGTCGAAGATTAGTTGACCGTAGAGTTGAGGATCCATTTCTGGGCTCTCTGTTATGTTCCATGAATCTATGTGTCTGTTTTTGTGCCAGTACCATACTGCTTCATGAATACAGCTTTGTAATAAAGCTTGAAGTATGGAATTGTGATGCCACCAACTTTGGTTTTCTTTTTCAACATTCCTCTGGCTATTCGGGGTCTTTTCTGGTTCCATATAAATTTTAGGATTATTTGTTCCATTTCTTAGAAAAAAATGGATGGTATTTTGATGGGATTGTGTTAAATATGTAGGCTGTTCTAGGTAGCATAGATATTTTTGCAACATTTGTTCTTCTAATCCATGAGCATGGAACAAACTAACTGTAATTTTTAAAACGACTTAGAAGAAAAAAGGTATTCTGTGAAACTTTTTTTTTCAAACACAAAGTAAGCCTATCACTTTGAGGAAAACAGACTGTATTTATTGCTAATGATAAAATTTTAGCTTTCCAGCAAAAATGGAATTATGGAAAATATGACCAACATAATAACCTTGACAACTTTCCAATATTCAAAGATTTTTCTGTTGATATTAATAAACATGACTTTTCATATTTTAGAATGAAACATGTCAACATTTTGAAGATCTGAATAACTCAATACCAATACTTTCCAAATGACCAAGACATAAGGTTACAAAATTATGTACAGAGAAAAGGTTTATTCAAAGTGTAATATAGACTAATGGATTTTAATATAACGGTACAAAAAAAAGTCCACTGATATGGTTTTACAGTCTATTCTGCAACTAATTTTTAAGAAACTACCACTTGTCAAACTTTGGTATAATATCAGAGGAGAATATCTACAGGAGAATATCTACAACTATCCGAAAAAAAAAAAACTGTTAAAATTCTTTTTTTCCACCTTTGAGCTATGCAAAGCTGGATTTTCTTCACATACTTCAATCAAAGAACATATGGTAACAGATTGAATATATATATGTGAGAATCTAGTTGTCTCCTATTATCAGACATTCAAAAGATTTGCAAAAATAAAATGATGGTGCTCTACTCACTACTTTTCTGTTCTAGAAAGTACGGGTTTTTGCATAAAGAAATTTTTTTATATTAACATAATGGGTTTATTGTTTTTAAATACATTAGTAAGAAAACATATATTATCAGTTTTAATTTCACAGTAAATATTGGTAGATATAACTTATGTAAACAAAAGTTCTTTGGGGCCCTCAATAACTTTGAACAGTATAAAAAAGTTCTGAGATCAAAAATATTAAGAAATGCTGTTCTAGGGAATACTCCATAAAAGGAAAAAAAAAAAAAAAGTGAGCAAGCAATTTCATAAACCAATGCAAGAACCAAAGGATATTAAATCAAATCAATTTTTACTATATCTTTACATTACTAAGTCTAGATTAGGTTCTTTTGGTTTCAAAAAACCATCTCGGGGCACCTGGGTGGCTCAGTGGGTTAAAGCCTCTGCCTTCGGCTCCGGTCATGATCTTAGGGTCCTGGGATTAAGCCCCACATCGGGCTCTCCACTCAGCGGGGAGCCTGCTTCCCTTCCTCTCTCTCTCTCTCTCTCTCTCTACCTGCCTCTCTGCCTACTTGTGATCTCTGTCAAATAAATAAAATCTTAAAAAAAAAAAAATTCTCAAGGAAAGACCACAGCAGCATGATCATCAGCCATTTCAGCTCCAGCAACCATCATCAACTAACAACTTCCCTGTGGATTAATTGGTGCAGATTTTTAAGAGATCAAGTATATTTGTCTCAGCTAATGACTATCATCCTATTATCTCTGAGAAGACACCTCCAACTGAAAGCCTGCCACAGGTTACTGGTCAGCGTATGGATACCCCTAAGTGGTTCAATCAGAGCCACTCCAGTAGAGTAGTAAACCTCCTAACACCGCTTTGGAAAGCAGAGAATTTTGAGGAAGGACAGTTTAAAGCCAGAAGGAAAAATCAAGTGCTCATGGGAAAATGGAGTAGCATGTCTGAAAACTCTATTTCACAGCCTGATGCACCAGAGACATGACAAGTTACTGTGACTCAGACCAGGCCCACAGAATTAATCCTAAGACTGAGAACAGAATCCAACTCTCAACTTGCTTTCCAGAACCTTTGCAATTAATTAATGTTTTTACTTTTTTTTTTTTTAGTCTTTAATGCATGAGGGGTCAACCCCCTACTGCCACCATAGCATCTACCAGCCCTGCCATATGTTGACCCTAAACCAATCACCTTAATCTCCTTTGAATTATACTCCTCTTTATCTTTATAGATATTTTATAGAAGCAAGCCAATGCTTTGCAGTCCTGTCTCCAACGTAACTGGGAGAGGGCAATTAAAGGAATACAGTTGAATCTCAACTCACCAAACCTAGAAGATGCTGAGGTTGTGCAGAATAAAGCCAGGGACCTCATTGCACTGCCTTTCTTTTACAGGCCCTTTGATCTGCACTCTTCTGCTCTCTACTTCTATCTTCTTATAAATAACCTTTTCTCTCCCTCAAGAGTACTGAAGAGTAAACACATGGATCCCTTGACAAATTAATATTGGCAAAGAGAAATGTATTAGTTAGCAAGATTGCTATTTCCCTTTTCCAGGGAGAAAAAAATCTTACTATATCCAAATTGTTTCCAAAGAGCTTTAATGTCTCCATTAACTGGCAGCACAGAAAAAGCTACGTCAGAGCAGAACTGTTCAAATGTTCAATGATCAACAGTCCATGCCATGGTGGTTGGGGAGTGGAGATTGGACTTGCTGAACTTTTAGAGTCTCTTTTCCCTTCATTCAATCCTTTCCTGAAACATTAAATTGCTTCAAATTGATGCTAAGTCTTACCAAGGCAAGAACAGCAAAAAATAAAATAAAGGTCTTCTGAGGACTTAAAAATAACACCCCAGCTTTCCAACTGCACTTCAGAGTAGTGCATTAGCTCTGTTGTGATGAGCTCCTTTCCAGATTTTCTCACACTTTATTCTCTTTCTGCAACAGAAATTAATTCTGTCAAGGATAAATCCATTCTCAGATTTGCAGTGCTGTCTAGCTGAAGGGCATCTCTTCCCCTGACCCACACCTAGCCCAGTGCCTGGCATGTAGTAGATATATATGTGAACTATGTGAGAATTCACTGTATCACTCATTCCAATTTACCCAAGATCCTACTCTTACAAAAGAAATATTAAAGTTACAAGACATAATTATAAAGAAGAGGAGGTGAAGGAGTAGCGAAGTTTTTTTGTATATATTTGTGGAAAGTCCCCAAAATCACAGAAATCAATTTTTAATTAAAAATAATGACTGTATGGGGGCCTGGATAGTTAGTTGGTTAAGCATCTGTCTCTTAAATTTGGGCTCAGGTCATAATCTCAGGGCTTTGAGATCAAGATCCATGTTGGGCTCCCCAGTGACCATGGAGACTGCTTAAGATTCTCTCTCTCTGTCGCTCTTCTATTTCTCTCCCCGCATTCCCTCTGTAAATAAATAGATAAATAAAATAGGGCACCTGGGTGGCTCAGTCAGTTAAGCATCTGGCTCATGATCTCAGGGTCATGAGATTGAGCCCTGTGTGGGGCTCCATGCTGAGCATAGAGTCTGCTTCAGATTCTCTCTCTCCTTCTCCCTCTGCCCCTCCCCCATGCTCTTTCCCTCAAATAAATAAATAAGTAAAATCTTACTGAAAAATAAAATAAAAATAAATTACTATAATCTGCTGGAGTTCAGCATTGTTCCTTAGGCAGGCCACCTATATTTTTGTGCATACCAACTTCTCTAAGGCAAAAACTATTTCTGTGCACATAAAAACCATGTCCCAGATTTTCTAGGGCTTTCCAAATTTCTTCTAATTGTATTCTATTCCACCAAGTCGATATATTTATTACAGAAATGTTAATTTTTATCTCTACTGGGACTTTAACTGAAAAATCCCTAAAAAGTATCCTGTACATACATCATTTTATCTCCTTTTTTCTCTTCCAAAATAGCTAGCAGAGACCTGCATGAAACAAAAAATCACCATGTTTATTGATAACTAAATTAATCAATTAGTTTAATTTGTTATGAAGTGACTTCCTTAAAAACTCATTCCTGATGTGGGAAGCACAGAAATTCAAATTTTCTTTCATTTTTAAAAATATCCTTAAGGAAGATAAGACCATAAAATGACTAAGAAGCTAAGCTCTAACCTAAGAATTTGAAAGTGTTGCTTCTGTATGCGCCACTTTACCTAGTTGCCATTAAAAACTCAACACTCACTTTTCCTATATGTAATAAAATTTGGTTCCCAAAGGGGCCAAAGTAGAAGGAAGTAGAAGAAAAAGTGATTTTTACATTTTGGCTTAAGGACTGTTACCATTGTTTACAAATGGATACCAACTAGGCAGGAAGGAAGGAAAAAAAGGAAGACGAATATAATAGACTTATGCTCTAAAATGGCATTTAACATTTTACCATGCAGTGATTCCCAAATTTCTACCAAAATGTCTAGGAAGACATAGAAAGTGATAGAACTTCCTGGTATCAAATAACAAGGCTTATGGTCCATCTACTGCCAACTCTGGGAGGAAATTGCACTGCTTAGGAAACTTAGGGTGTTCGAGTTGACCCCACAGCCTCCATGGCTCCTTTCCTAGTCAGAGGAAACCTCTCTGGAGCTGCGTTGTTCAATACTGGAGGCACTGTTTGCATGTGGCTATTAACATCAAATAAAATTTAAAATCAAGGTACTCAGTACTCGAAGGCCACAGTGAGTAGTTGCTACCATATTAAATAGTGCAGATACAAGACATTTCCATCATCATGTAAGGTTCTACTGGACACACATACTTTTAATCCGTGACTGGGGTTTCTAGTATGATATTTCCTGCCTTTCTAGTATGATATTTCCCTCTTATCTATGTTTTATGCAAAACTTTTTCTTTAGATCTCATTCTTGGCCTCCACCAATTCCCTTGAACTGGACCTTGGATCTTCCCCTATTCCTGATCTGCCCCCATCTGGGAAACAACAACAATTTCCTGCATCTATGCCTTCCCCATTCCTACACAGAGCCCAGATTGTCTCTGTCCCTACAGCCTATCTGCTACCTCCTGGGTAAAGGAAGGTTAGACAACAACTCATAAAGGATGCAGGGTCTGAGACTTCCGCTGGACCCTGCCTTGGTTTCCTTCCCTGTCCAGGTACCACCCTACCATCCCCCATCCCTACCCCATCCCACCCCATCCCATTCTCTTCAGAAGCATTTGCTTGAAAGCTTTGAGGTGATGTTTTCTGTACAAACAGGTAGCTGCAACTAGGTATTACAATCCTAGAGCAGGAGGTCCCAGAAACTTGTTCTTAAAAGTGAGAATTAGAGGGATACTTGGTGACTCAGTTGCTTAAGCCTCCAACTCTTGATTTTGGCTCAGGTCATAAACTCAGAGTTGTGGGATGGACCCCTCTGTCAGGCTCTGGGCTCAGCAGCGAGTTTGCTGGAGATTCTCTCTTTCCTTCTCCCTGTGGCCTTCCCTCACTAGCTCTCTCTCTCTTTTTCTCCCTAAAATAAATAAATCTTTTTTTTTTAAGTGAGAATAAGAGATACTGGAAGGTCTCTACACATCCCATAAGCCAACAGGGAATGTAAAAAGTTCTGAAAGAAAACATTGGCAGAAAAAGCCCACCACGTACTAAGAAAAATTAACAAGTAAATAAACTATATTCGGATATTTCATGATTATTGGTTGATATGGGAAAATATTTCAAGCACCTAGATTTTCAGAAAAAAGCAATCTGAAAAGAAATAAAAATCAAACTGGCCTAACTTCCCTGAAATAAATACTAGATTTCAACAGAACAATGTCAACATGATTTTGGCAGGAAAACATTTTAATCTATGGAATTTTTCCCTAGCCAAGTTGTTATTCATGGGTAAAGAAAAGACAGAAAATAAACTCTCCATGTTTCTGTATTAAATAAGTTTAGATAACTAATGGTTATAAACCTTTTTCTGGAAATAAACATTGCCAATAATGTATACATTTATATGTATATATAGCATGTGCATGTAAATATATACATTTTGTATTTGTAAGCATCTATATATTATTGTATATTTTCTATATCATATCTAAAATACAAGAAAAATAGTGAAAAAAATAAAATTGACAAAATCCTATGTTTCAGAAATGAATCCCACATTTGTCTTAAGAAAACAAAAGTAGTTTAATCTTGTTTTGAGGGAAGAGGTCTCAAAAGGTAATATTTTATGGTTTATCAACAAAAAATATAGAGCAAAACATGCTTTTGAAAGTTAAAACTAATCACTAAATTTAAACTATATAACATCAAAAAAAACTGGAGAAAATACAAGCAAGGAAATAGAGTCCATACACATACAGACACACACACACACACACACACACACACACACACACACACACACACACACACATATCCCCCTAAATAAAAGAGAGCAGCACTAAGAAAAATATGTAAGTAAAACAATAAATAGCAAGACTGTGTAAAATATTTACTGACAAACCTTTCTTCACTGATCTGAAGTGTCAAATTACCTTAGACTACATTTCTATACATAGTAAGATTTATGTGTTTGTTCTTAATGAGGCCACACTGCATCTGTTGTTTCTTTAATATCTGCTTGAAAAGTTCTTTCTCAGCAACGACAAAAAAAACCACTTTTTAAAAAAATTTGGAATTAAATAAAGACAAATATTTAAGTGATCATGATACACAGAAAAAATTTATACATATAAGCCTGAGAAAATACCACAAAGGAAAAAATGTCTAGACCATGTGAAAGTAAAAAACACCTGTATATTGAAAAAAAATTAAAAGACCACTATGAACTAGAAAATAAATAATTGCAATATATCCATTGGTCAATGGGTTATTACTATAAATATAATTGATGAATCAAAAATAAAACCAGTATTAATATTTAAAGAGCCAAAGAAAAATGAGAAAAATTGTTTATCCTCATTATGAACCAAGGATATGTACATTTTTAGATGCTACTTTTCATTTACCAAATCACCAATTTAAAAATATTAACTATACTTGTGGGGGCACTGAAGTGGTTCAGTCAGTTGAGTGACTGACTCTTGACTTTGGCTCAGGCCATGATCTCAGGGTCAAGGATCTAGCCCATGCTCAGTACGGAGTCTGCTTGTCCCTCTCCCTCTGCTCCTCCCTCTACTCCTCCCCTGGCTCGCTCCCTTGCTCGCTCTCTCTCTCTCTCCCTCACACACACATACACACACATACACATCCCCTCTCCCTAATAAATAAATAAATGAAGTCTTAAAAAGTAAGTAAATAAAAATTAAACTACTAATTATACTTTTGTTTGATGGTATGTGAGATGGGCCTATTCATGAATTGTGCCTGATAGAAATGCACTACTACAACTTTTCTGGAAAGGAATTTGGAAATTCATATTAAGAACCTTAGAATGTTCACACAGTTTGACTTGATCATTCAATTCCACCTCTAGGACTCTGTTCTAAGGAAATGATCTTAAATACTACCAAAGATTGAATTTCAGAGATACTAACTGCAAATAAAAGAGAAAAAAAAACCTAATACACAAGAGAATAATTAAAACAATGTAGTACAGGAGAGTTCCCCTTTCTCCGCATCCTCGCCAGCATCTGTCATTTCCTGACTGGTTAATTTTAGCCATTCTGACTGGTGTGAGGTGATATCTCATTGTGGTTTTGATTTATGTTTATAAAAAATAAAAAATTAAAAAAAAAACAATGTAGTACATACAGAAATGAAATACTGTATCTCATATCTATTAAAAACATAGTTCCAAGAATTTTTTTAAACCAGAAATTTCTCACCACAGAATGTAAGTCAAACACAAGCGCAATATAAAAAACCAGGATACATACAGAGTATGTATTAAGTGCTTTTTAAAATATTAATAAGGCTATCTCTATAGATGAGTCTCACAGTTTATTTGATTTTTAAACCTTTCTATATTGCTCATATTTTTCTACAGTGTGTCTATATTGTTTTTAAAATCAGGGACAAAAATGTAAATACTTTCCATGTGATGTAAAACTAAAATTACGGATTCAGCCTCTAAAAGGCCGCATCCTGTGACTGAATCCATGTGAAATTCATTACCCCAATGTGACAGCTAATTTTTCATCAAGCCCACTTGTGAATAAGCCTCCATGACTTCCTCCATTGTGTTCCACACAATTTAGCGCTTGATTATACGCTGTTTTGTGTGCTCTTTGGGGTTCCTCACTCTTAATGCATATGCGTTAGAACTACTCAAACCTGGTAAACATTTATGAAGCCTCAGTCCTGTTCCAGGCTCTGGGTTGTGCTCTGTTAGTTTGCTTTTTATTTAATTACCACAATTCGAAAACATTCTTAGTATTTGCCAATTTTTAAAGATGTTAAAAGGTTAAGTGACTTACTCACACTCAGAGGGGCAGAACTGAAATTTAATCAGAGATCTCCTCTTTCCAGTATTTCACGGTTGTTCCACTAAATAGCTTTTGCACTCCAAGAGTGCAAAACTCTTTTCACTTCAGGTGACCAGAAAACTTCATGAATACTCTGTAAGGTTATTTAATTCCCTAATGGAGGTTACCATATGGAAAGGAATGCCATAATCTACTTTTCTTTTTTTTTTTTTTTAAGATTTTATTTATTTGTCAGAGGGACAGAGTGAGAGAGCACAAGCATGGGAGTGGCAGGCAGAGGGAGAAGCAGACTCCTGACTGAACAAAGAGCCCAATGTGGGACTCAATCCCAGGACCCTGAGATCATGACCTGAGCCGCCACCCAAGCACCCCGACTTTCCAATCTCTGTATGATATAACAAATTCTGGATGTGTGCTGGTTTTTTAGGCACCAATTCAGAGGTTTATCTTGAACATTTGCCCATGTGTTGAATGCATGGCAGACACAGATGGAGGAAAGCAAACCGTACAACTATTCCACAGGGTATACATGAAATGACTCTTGGAGAAACTGACAAGCAGGAGATGTGTAAGATGAGGCATGCAGTCCTCTGAGTTGTCAAAATCCCATGGAGAGGTATGTGGAGGCCAGAACACATCATGGGATGTGCTCCAGGAGGGGCTGGCTGCCACCCTTGAATTCTGCCCTCTTATACAGGGCAAGCAAGACCGTAGCCCTTCAAACGGAGCCCTGACCTGAGCTTGCATGCCAGCCACTCATGCGGCTGTGCTCATATCACCTGGAGTCCTGACAGGAGGTGAGACTATGTACTGCGCCTCCCACTGGTGGGTGGTAGGAAGGACTGGTACCTATGGGGTCACCGGTACCTAGGATCACCTAGAGGATAATGTTTTGCCACCAAAAACATGACTTGATGTTTTAGGTGACACAAAAGAATTTCCTTCATCTTTTCTCCCTCCCATTCTACCATGAGGAAGTTCTACTAGCTGAAAGCCCTCCCAGCCTAGACAAGTTGGGAGCCCCCCAATGTGCTGAGAGACCTGCTCCATGAGTATCTGTGTATCTGTTTGACTCCTCTTTCAAGAATGCAAATCTTCAACTTCTGTAATTTTTCATCACCGTATCCCCAACACCCAACACAGTAAATAATAGAGAATCAATACATATTTATTGATTAAAAACAAACATGTAAATAAATGAATCCCTTCCAGCTCTTATATTCATACTTCAGTTGAATACTCTGGGGAAACAAACTTTCTGTTGGCTGGAGGCTGCCTATAAGGCAATTTAATAAAGTAGAATTTGGGCAAGGAGCTATGTCCCTAATCCTATTACCAGACTGAACCTTCCCTGTTTCTCCAAGTTCTCCCCAGCTGAAGGTTGCTCCAGTCCCGGGGTCCAGACAACCTGTGTTTGAACATGGTAGTGTATGTTATTAGCTGGAGCACAGACCACCCACTTGAGGGCCTCTGATGACACCCAGTGACAGGAGCCCCATGTCCTTGGGCTCCCAGGTGGTCTCTTGGATGATCCCATTTCTGCTCCCATATACCCATTCCAGGATCAAACTTCTGTGAGGTATAGGATTTCTTCTTACTCTTGCCGGTCTTTGAACTCTGCCCGATACACTAAGGCCAGCTGGCTGGCTGTTGAAGAGCTGTCCACTTGGCCCATCATCCTTCTCCCAGTCTCTGTGTCCTCTGCCCTGGGCTTCCTCTAAACCAACCTGTGGGAATACAGCCACCACCCTCTTGGAAATTTCAAAGCTGGTTGTCACCTGAATCATCACTAGCTTGGGATATACCTTTAAGACACTGACAGGCCTGGAGGCACGTGGGTGGCTCAGTTCTTAAGCATCTGCTTTTGGCTCAGGTCATGATCCCAGTGTTCTGGGATCAAGCCCCAAGAACAACCAGCTCCCTGCACAGTGGGGAGCTTGCTTCTCCCTCTCCAGCTCCCCCTACTTACGTTCCCTCTCTTGCTATCCTCTCTGTCAAATAAATCTTTAAACAAACAAACAAACAAAAGATGGGCCTGGTATGCTGGTTCCTGCTCACTGCCTCTCGGGCCCTCCCAGACATCACACTGGCCCATCTCAGGGTGCCTGCTTCATGCTAACAAGAGCTATCATACCTAGACCCAGGATAAGCTACCTGGGCTTCCTTCAATAGCCCCAAATCAAGCATGGCTTCATTTCTATCCTTCTTTCTTAACCCAACTTCAAACATTATTGTAACAAACTGAATGGATATTGCTTTTACACATTTGTAGGTACAAGTTTGAGACTTATTTCAGGACTCAGATTAAAAGTTATTTTCCAGTAAGATATTCTCCTAAATGACTCCAGTTGCTCAAAACATTGAAGACGACTAGCTTTCTGGACCAAAAACTTCTTACAAGGAGAGGGAAGTTTTCACAAGTGTGGCAGCCACTTAACTTTCAACAGATTGGTTTCTGGCCAGTTTCTAATTCTGTGGTGACATCAGCTCCTTTTCAACAAATTAGTTGCTAGGTATAATAGAAACAAACTTTCTACCATTATTTCTATAGAGAAGAAAAATATTTTGTAGTTCTGCACTTTCACGTGTGGTTTCTTTCTGAGTCATCTATTTTTCCTTCCCCTAAAACTCTTTGGTCACAAAAGTTTTGCCATGAAGTTCATTTATCACAGGTACAGTATGCAACCATCAGTGTTTGGCCAAGATCAAGGGGTTTCCTAGGATACAGGACTTTGGATTCTAAAATCATTTCATTCCCAGGTGAACCAGGATGGTTGGTCACTCTAAATCCACAGGACATGGGAGGGTAGGTATGACAAAGTCAACGACAGTCTGCTATGACATGCAGGACATAGGATGACCCCTACATAGGAGCTAGTAGGAACAACAGAAATCCCCTCAGTAGGAAAAGAGTTGTCAGGGTGGATGTGAGAATTGGGACTATGCCAGGGTCCCTCAAAGATCTAATAACCCCAACCCCAGAGCCTTTGATCTAAGACCTCAATCAAGGGGGCATTTAAGAATACAGAATATTGGGGCACCTGGGTGGCTCAGTGGGTTAAACCTCTGCCTTCGGCTCAGGTCGTGATCTCAGGGTCCTGGCATCGAGCCCCACATCGGGCTCTCTGCTCAGAGGGCAGCCTGCTTCCCCCTCTCTCTGCCTGCTGCTCTGCCTACTTGTGATCTCTCTCCCTCTGTCAAAGAAATAAATAAAATCTTTAAAAAAAAAAAAAAAGAGAGAAAGAGAGAGAAAGAATACAGAATATCCAAAGTGCTTAGGGGAGGTAAAGTAGAAAAGCTTGTGCCCTACTTCACACTGGGTTTCTCAGGAGGAGACCACATTTCAGGGTGTCTCTAGGCTGACATGCAGCAGCTACATCAGAACAGAAATAGCAGCGGCACCCCCTGTGACAGCAGCGAGGGGAGGGCCTACACTTCAGGAGCTAAAGATAGGACTTGGGGAGGACTCAGAGGCTTTATATTCATAAGAACCAAGATGGGCTTGTAAGGACAGTTGGATGGGGCAGAGTAACCTCACTGAGAGTCTGGATCTCAAGCAACAACAGCCCCCGTCACTTTGGTAGGGGATGAAATAAAGACAGATGCCAAAACTGAGAGGCCAGAGGTCAACCGTGCATCAGCAGAATTCAACAGGGAAAGTCAGCACTTGCATGGGCCGGGAGGTTTCTCTGCATCTGATGTCAAATGGAGAAAGCAGAGGAGGGGAGACTTTCCTTGAAGAGAAACAAAGAGAAATTGACTTGAAACTAAAGACCTCAGTAAACATAAGAGTTCTGGTGGCCTTGTCCCACCATCCCCAACTGTAGACATACAAAGGAAAGTACTTTTGGGCACATCTGAGTTGCAATGTAAAAAAAAAAAAAAAAAAAAAAAAAAAAAAAAAATCCTGTCATATTTCCATGGCATTCAATTCCCTCTACCTCCTTTACTATTTATTGTTCTCTATGTTCATTCCAAATATATCCCTCACTTCAAATCAGGATATAAATTTCTATTTCACAGCTATGAATTACTGAGTTTGGAAAGATGATGCCATGAAAATCAGAACACTGAAGACTTGCATATCAGATTCATTACGAAATTAAACTTGTCCCTCATACAAAAAGAATCTTAGCATCTTTCATAGCCATATCATGATTCCCATTCTCTCTGCTAAAACTAAAAAAAAAAAAAAAAAAAAAAAAAAAAAAAGCCTAAAGCACCTTTCTTTACTTTTTATTTGACCACCTTTGTTTTGCACACTTGTGATACAGGGCTCTAAAGACTATGTCTAATTTTGGGAAGTTCAAGCACTTAAGTAAATTTTGGAGGAATAAGTCCTTCATTAGGTGAGACAACGTTGCTCAAACCTTGTAACACAGGACCTTACTGATCTGGCTTCCGCTTGGGCCAAAACACACGATTATCTTGGCAGGAAACTAGAATTTCCTTTTGACGAGGAATGGATTAAAGTTTCCTTTCTAGAAAGTACACTCACAATGGCACTCTGTTCAGAGTCAGGCCCATGCAGGTGTGACTTGGCAGGATTTGGGAGGCATAATAATAGAAGATATTATAATTGGAGTCATTTCATTCAGGTTGTACAAGATGAGTTTCTAATCTACTCAAGCAATAAAGATTGAATAAACTGCATAAAATACCATTCTCAAGAGGCACTGATCCTATGAAAAGTATCATACTTCTGAAGCTCCTAAGTTATCCCACTGTTAATTTTCTTCATCCTGCTGTCTCGGTTTAGTCGTACCTTGGGGCTTGCATTCCTTCCCAACTAGACCTAATTTTATGCTCTGACAGTTCCCCCAGAAATCTGCTTCCAATGTAGTCAAGGTTGTACACTTGCATTTCAAGTTGTGCTGCCTAAAGACTTCCTTTGAGAAATATATCAGGGTTTACCATAACACAGCTTTCTTCCTCTGCAGGATTTACCCTTGAGAAAGTGTGTTGTCAGACAATCTCAGTGAAAGCACGATAGATTATACTGTGGGTAACACGTTCACACAAGAATGAGAGTGTCTGGAGAAACAGAACAGTGTTAGCCCAGAGCTAGCAACTCTGATTCAGGTAGCTTTTGGTTAACAGTCTACAGAAGAGTCTTCAGCAGCTACCGCTTCTAGGCTAAACCTGGCCCTCTGCCTGTTTTTCTAAATAAAGTTTTATTGGCACACAGCCACTCTCAATTGTTTTCATTTTCATATTGTCTATGATGGCTTTCACACTATGTGGCAGTGTTAAGTGACTGTACACCTGCAAAGTCTAAAATATTTACTCTCTAGCCTTTTATAGGAAAAGTTTGCCAACCTCTGATCTAGAACCTGAATAGTGGACATACCACACTGCTATTACCCTTCCCTCCTGCCTCACTATTCAACGAAAGCCTTTCTTCCCATTGAAACTGACCTCAGAAACCTTCCCGGTACAGGCAAACACCAATATTCACTCCAAGTTGCCACCTGAAGTTTGGATAAATAACTTTCAGGGTCATGGAGGGCAGCAAATAGGGAATCCCGTTCCTCATAGACTATATAACCTAAAGATTAAACCCAGGTTGTTCTTTAATTATCCTTTTTTCTAGACCTGAATAAAGTTAGTTATACTATCTTTCTATGTCTGTTTTTCTAAACTAGACCACTAGGCTGGTAGAAACCACAAGGATCATGTGGCTCTCCCTTTGTGTCTTTGAGATTCCCTAGAACTTGGTAACTATACCATCAATAACTGAACTGAACCATTTCTAAGAATTGCTAAGAATTTTTTTAATCTTTAGGAAAGGATAAAGTCACCTTCCATAGCAGCCACAGACTGTCTAACAAATCTATTTTTTTCTTTTTCTTCTCTTTAACTTCAAATCAATTTCATCTTTCTCTGTCATTGAACAAAGGTCATCATCCTCTGTACTTTCCTTCTTAATCAATTACCTTGCCACACAGGTCTTTTGTTTTTAAGAATCGGGCTTACCAGAAAGCACTCACACGGGTGCTTCCTAGCCAAGGAAAGAGAATATAATTATATTTTTCATTATCCATCTCCCTTTCCCTAAGCATATGCCCAGAAAAGCTACAGGGGAGCAATAACTCATAGCCAGGCCTTAAAATGAGGAGTCTTCAGCAGCTACTTTACTCTTCTCTAACTAAATGAGAAAGCACTTAACAAAAGCACTTAAAAGTACCATGGAATACCCCTGATATGGAAGGAATTATTTATCCTCCACTTAAGCACCACATAATGAGATATTATTAATAAATGAAAATTGATCTTCTTTGGAAACCATACAGCTCAAATCTCTTTCCCACCAATGGTGACGTCTCTTTCTCCATGCAGCCCACAAAGGAAAAGCAATTTCACTCCAGATAGCCCCAAGATGTAAATCAAAGGTTTTATGGCTTTGCTGCTGGTTTCTCTGGTGATACACTTCACTGGTATCAAATTATAAGCATCTGAATCAGTAAGCATTGAAGGTTATTAAGGGTCCTAAGAGTTTCCAGCATATGTGAACAGTGAAATAATCACCAAGGAATCGATGTTGCTTCATTTAGCTTATTTTCACAAACATAATGTTAACAGTAGTTATCATGACAAGCTACTCTCATTTCTTTATATTCTTTATGTCTTTGTTCTTTAATTGGAACTTCTAAGCTTCAGGCTTCAGAACACAAGGTAGACTCCTAATAGGTAGAAAACCGCATCAGGAAATGGCTAAGCCTCTGAGGCTTTGAAATATTTAAACTGAACACAGTATGGAAATTAGGATTCATTCTTTAAAAGCTCCAAAATACCTATTTCTAGGCATTTCCTGTACATGTGGTCACTGAATGGCCACTCTTTTGTAGTCAAAATCTCAACCTGAAGCCATTTTTCTTTTGCTTTAAGAAGAGGAGAAGAGAAAAGGCAGGAAATCCCCACACCCATGCCAAAATAGTCTCAAAATAGCTGTGAGGCTTTTTACCTTTTACCAAATGACCCAAACACTAGACATCATACACCCAAAGGCCTGCCATGATTCCAAGACAATGGTGTCCTAAGGAGGGCAAAGAGCAAGAACCATTAACGTGGGAAATCAAACAGAAATGTGAAACCAGAGATAACTCAAATCTAAGAGTGAATTTGATGGATTGTTCAGCATGAAGGTTAAATAACTTGTTGAAGGTCACAAGAGAGGCTATAAAGAAGGGGCTGTACTAGAATATTTTAGGCACTTGTCTCCACTCTCTGGCATTTCCTATAGAGCATCAGTTCCATCTCCAGCTTCTGGTAACTGAGGACCGCAGACACCACTGGCATTGAAGGTGACTTCTCCACCACAGCAAATTACTGTTCTACATTTGACCAGAGAAGGCAGATTCTTCCGGGCCCTTCCAAACCTCCCTCGAAAATCGGAGGGTACAACCTTGTCATTTTCATGCTTTCTTTCTAGAATTTTATAGTAAACTCCAAACTCTCAATCCTTAAAAAGTATGCATTCAGGTTTAATCAAAATGTGAGTTAGAATCTGAAGAGCTTCACCTATTACCTGCTGTCGGTTTTTCAGAGTCTTCTTTATACAATTTAAATCATTTTTGCTCTATTATGAACAGAGGTGCTGATGGGTGACATTCCAAAGTCTGTGCCGGCCAGATAGGCCAAGCAACAAATGCATTTTATGGAGAAATGAGCTGAGGAAATAAGAGAGTGAAATTCATGGTAGATAAAGAAACTGAAGGAAGGCACGGAACACTCTTGCTTCTCCAACCTCAAATTTTCCCTCTCTGTTGGATTATTCTCTTTGCTTACTCTTATTTCTCTCTTCTTAATAATGAACAAAAACAGCCCCCAAATTTTCCCCTGCCAGCTACAGACATACTTCTTTGCAGAACTCTTCAGAGGAATTGTCGATACTTCTAGCTATTTCCCTGTCCCCAATTCCTCTCCCATTTCTCGGCAACCCACTTCCCTCAGGTTTTCAGTGCCCATTGCACCAATGAGACTGCCCTCTCTACTGAACTGAAGCCCCACTCTTAGTCCTCTACTTACCTGACTTCGCAGCAGCTTTTTTTTTTTTATTAATTTCTTTTCAGCATAACAGAATTCATTGTTTATGTACCACACCCAGTGCTCCTTGCCATACATGCCCTCCATAATACCCACCACCTGGCTCCCCCAACCTCCCACCCCCTGCCCCTTCAAAACCCTCAGATTGTTTTTCAGAGTCCATAGTCTCTCATGGTTCACCTCCCCTTCCAATTTCCCCCAACTCCCTTCTCCTCTCTAACTCCCCTTGTCCTCCATGCTATTTGTTATGCTCCACAAATAAGTGAAACCATATGATAATTGACTCTCTCTGCTTGACTTATTTCAGTCTGCATAATCTCTTCCAGTCCCGTCCATGTTGATAGAAAAGTTGGGTATTCATCCTTTCTGATGGAGGCATAATACTCCAAAGTGTATATGGACCACATCTTCCTTATCCATTCGTCCGTTGAAGAGCATCCTTGTTCTTTCCACAGTCTGGCGACTGTGGCCATTGCTGCTATGAACATTGGGGTACAGATGGCCCTTCTTTTCACTACATCTGTATATTTGGGGTAAATACCCAGTAGTGCAATTGCAGGGTCATAGGGAAGCTCTATTTTTAATTTCTTAAGGAATCTCCACACTGTTTTCCAAAGTGGCTGCACCAACTTGAATTCCCACCAACAGTGTAAGAGGGTTCCCCTTTCTCCACATCTTCTCCAACACACGTTGTTTCCTGTCTTGCTAATTTTGGCCATTCTAACTGTTATAAGGTGGTATCTCAATGTGGTTTTAATTTGAATCTCCCTGATGGCTAGTGATGATGAACATTTTTTCATGTGTCTGACAGCCATTTGTATGTCTTCATTGGAGAAGTGTCTCAGCAGCTTTTAAAACAATGGCGATCCCCCTCCACCATGATATTTCCTTCACTGGGCTACCAGATCCCCACATTCTCTTGAACTCTGTCCTATCAGCTTGGCCCCTTAGTCTCCATCTCCTCTGCTGGTTGCCCTCCATCACCGTGACCTCCTAAGCATGGAGCACCCCAGGCACTCTATCACCTCGTTTCCCTCCTCACCCACTCCCTTGGCCATCTCAATCAGACTCTCGGCTTTAAATGCAAGCAGCACGTGTTCTGGTCTTCCATATGTGCCTCCAACCTATGCCTCTCCCTTCAACTGCATCTCTATCTCTAATAGTACAAGATTTAAAGATCTAAAACCAAACTCTTGGTCTTCTCCCATCCCCCAGCACCTGCCCTGCATGCAGTCGTCACTCTTTCTGTCCATGACAATGTTCTTGCGCTGCTCAGACTCAACACCTGGCTGTCATGCTGGACTTCTGTCTTTCTTTTAAATCCTACGTCCAGTCTGTCAGGAAATGCTGCCCACCTCCATCTTTCTACTCTCTGCCCCCAACCTCAGTCAGAAACAGCTCTACTTGGCAATACAACAGTGTCCCAACTGGGCTCTCTCCTTGTTCACTTGCTCCCTAGCAGTCTGTGCTCAACCATTTAGGGCACCCGGAGATATCCCTTCTACCTACCTACAAAGTTATCCCGTTGTAGGCCATCTCTTAATGGCCTACAAAGCTTTAAGAGCCTGCCTTCCTCCAACACTTGACCCTCCCTCCACTCCCTGCCACTCACTCTCAGAATTCAGGTCCTATCTCTTTCCCCTGTGCTCACTCCACTCCAGTCACTCTAGCCTCTTTCCTGTTCCTCTGTGCACCAAGCATGCCCTTGCCCTGAGCCTTTGCAATGACTATTATTCTCTCTGTCTAAAACACTCCTTCCAAATATCAGCCTGACATACTCCCTTGCTTCCTGCAATTTCCGCTCAGATGTCCCCTTCCTGTGAAAGCCTAGCCTGAAAACCCTATTCAAGACTTCAACCACCTCCTGTCAACAATCTTGTGCCCTTGATCCGGTCTATTCCTTTCCTCTATGGTACACAGCAATTTCCAACACTCCATTTAATTCACTTATTCATTATGTGGACTGTTTACTGCCAACCTTCCACCATTGGAATTCAAGCCCCATGAAGACAAGGATTTTTGTTAGTTTTGTTCACTCATGTTCCACAAACACCCAGGGGGGACTTGGCACGTAATTGGTGCTCAAAAATGTGTTGAAAACTGAATGAATGGTGAATCAGGACAAGAGCCAGAATACAGAACTTGTGAAAGGCAGAAGTCACAGGATATAAAACACAAAGAAAAACTAACCTATGTCCAACTTTGACTATAAATCATGCATTACAAGTGTTTTTCTCCTTTTGCCAACTTCTCCATGACCTCATTGCACTTTCCCCTTGAAAATAAATATTAGCAGTAATCCTTTTGAGCATGTAGGTGACAACATACACCTATACTCTCTGAAACTAATAACTCTGTCTGGGATGCAGGGTATTTCCTCTATTCCAGGGTCCTCAAGCAAAAAAGATGAGGTACTCCAGTGAACTTGAACTCCCCGAGTAAGCAAATATAGAAATATTTCTCCTCATAGCTAAGTCAGAATTGTTGCCCTTAGCAATAAAGTTTACATGGCTGTGATGGTGTCGGGCTTATGTCAAAACTTTAAGTATTGGGGGGAAAGTGAACAGATTATTCACATATATAAAATGACAAATAGTAGCACAGAAATAGTTTCTGGGAGTAATAATATAACTTGAGCATATTAAAAGCCAGAGGCATGAATTAATAGACTAAGACAAATAATTCTCTTAACCTAAGTCTCTCTATTGTTAAAAATCAGGTAGCTCAAAATGTACCATTCTAAACTTGATGATTTTTAAACAAAGGGATCAATTTCTTCTTTTCTCCCCATTGAACTAAAAAATATGACTCATTCAATTGAGATAAAGGCAAAACCCGGAAACTCACCCAAATAGTGTCTGAAGCAGCACTATACCCCAAGAAAGGAAGCAAACCCACTGGAAATTTTCAAAATTACATTTTACTTACCAGCCTGTCCTACTATGCAGTAGATCAGAAAGATGAAAATGGTTAAAGAAGAAGAATGAAAGGAGAATTGAGAGTGATGGTGTACAGGCCTGAAAAAATAAACTCATTTATAAAAACAAAGTTAAAATCTCATATTTCTGCTTTCTCCTGGGTTCTAACTACTGGTATAAACATGAGATTAAATTTTTCTCATGTTGTCTATACTTACTCTTCTACGAAATGCCTCAATAGGTCTTTTGCCCATTTTTCTAACAGACCATCTTTTCTTATTGTATCATAGATAACATCTATAAACTGTGGATATTAACAAAATAGTTATGTGTGCAGCAAATATCTTCTTTTGATTTATTATTTATTATTTGAATCTCCATGAGGCATCTTTTGATGGACAGGAGTTAATTGGTTAATTTTATATAATTTAACCTTAATATTTAGCACTTTTATTTATTACTTTTAAAAAATGAAACAAGATGGGATCAGGAGGGAGACAAACCGTAAGAGACTCAATCTCTCAAAACACAGGGTTGCTGGGGGTGGGGGAGGTAGGGATAGGGTGGCTGAGTTATGGACATTGGTGAGGATATGTGCTATGGTGAGTGCTGTGAAATGTTTAAGCCTGATGATTCACAGACCTGTACTCCTGGGGCAAATAATACATTATATATAAACAAATAAACAAACAAAACAAAAACAGAGCCTTTCCTACTCTGAGATCATAGAAATACTCTCCTCTATATTCTTCTAAACATCTTAAAGATTTGTTTTTACCGATTGTGTATTTGATCTAATGGGATTGATCTCTGTGTATACATGGGAGAATATATAAATCCATATCATGGATAGGGATCTCATATATCATGGTCTTCCCTCACAGGTAACTCTCCAAGCACCAGTTATTGCAAAGTTCATCTTTGCTAAATATTATGCAGTACCAACTCTTCCATAAATCATGTTTGCAGACCTTCTATTTCACTCCATCCGTCTGCTGTATGTCCTGTGCCAATACCACACTATTTTAATCAGTGAAGCTTTGTCAATCCTTACTCTCTGCCAGACCAGTTTCCCCCCCAACCACCTGATTCATCTTCTTATGGAGGGTTTTTGCTCTTTCATACAAACATGAGGACCACTGTGCTGAATTCCACAAAAATTCCTGTTGGGATTTTGAGTTACTTGTTCTAAATTTCTAGATCAATTTGGAGAGAACTGACATCTTTATGATGCTTAATCTTCCTATCCGTGAATATATCTTTCCATTTATTCTGGTCTTCTGTAAGTATTCCCATAAATTGCTTATCTTTTGTAGGAATTGTTCCTAATACTACATATTCTTGTCTCTATTATGTTAAACTTTTCTGACTCTTTAGTGTTTTGCATGAAAGTGCAACTTACTTTTTAGAATACTGATCTTAGAGGAATCTGGGTGGCTCAGTCAGTTAAGCATTTGACTCCTGGTTCTGGCTCAGGTCATAATCTCAGGGTCATGAGATCAAGCCCCCAGTCAGGCTCTGTGTTCAGCAGGGAGTCTGCCTGAGGATTCTCTCCTTCTGCTCACCCCACTGCTCTCTCTCCCTAAATAAATATTTTTTAAAAAAAATAAATAAAATATTGATCTTATATTCAAATGAACTTATTTGCTCAGTCTTTCTCGCAGTTAGGTATGTTCAAGTTCTGGCAAATGGAACAAGGATGGAAGCAAAATAAGCCACTTTTAGGCTATCTTATAAATTTCCCATGTGATCTTCCATGCTTTCTTTCTGGTTAAAGTTTGATACTTGACGTGATCTTGGAGATGATGAGTTGAGACCATCTGTTGTCCTGGGTGCCTAAATGACCACACTTGCACAGGGCCCCCACATGCCACAGATACCTTCCTCCCAACTAGGAACACCTAGTTAGACTATTTATTAGAAATAAATTTATATTGTTTTAAGCTACTGAAATATTAAGTTTATAACAATTAATGTTGTTCAAATTGTCTGCTCAACATTTGTTAAAAGAGATGTTAAAAAATCTCTCACTATGATGTGGGCTTGTCAATCTCTGTTTATAGTGTGTACATTTGTTTTACATATTTCAAAACTATTAGAAGTACTTAAGCTAATAATGTTGTATCTTCCTGATAATTTGAAACTTTTATTAATGGTGATCCTCTTTGTCTCTAAAAATATTTTACACATTAAAAATTTACTTCTTCAGACATTAAAACAGTAACGTCAGAGGGAAGGTGTGTGTGCAATACTTGAGTGGCACTGTCTTTTCCTAACTCTGACTTTCACCTGAGGCTTTATGTTTTTGCTATGTTTTCATAAGTAGCCTATACTTCAGTTTTCAGTGTTTTTACCAAGTCCAAGATCTTTTTTCCTAAGTGTAGATTTTCCATTTATATTGATGGTGATTACAGATAACACATCTTATTTTGTACTTTCTATTTTTTCTTCCTCCCCCTTCTTGCCTTTCTTTTTTGGATAGAATAGGAGGGTTTTTTTTTTCCATATTTCTTTCTTTTTATATTTTTTAATTTTTTTTTAATTTTTTTTCAGCATAACAGTATTATTATTTTTTCACCACACCCAGTGTTCCATGCAATCCGCGCCCTCTATAATACCCACCACCTGGTACCCCAACCTCCCACCCCCCTGCCACTTCAAACCCCTCAGATTGTTTTTCAGAGTCCATAGTCTCTCATGATTCACCTCCCCTTCCAATTTACCCCAACCCCCTTCTCTCTAACTCCCCATGTCCTCCATGCTTTTTGTTATGCTCCACAAATAAGTGAAACCATATGATAATTGACTCTCTCTGCTTGACTTATTTCACTCAGCATAATCTCTTCCAGTCCTGTCCATGTTGCTACAAAAGTTGGGTATTCGTCCTTTCTGATGGAGACATAATACTCCATAGTGTATATGGACCACATCTTCCTTATCCATTCATCCATTGAAGGGCATCTTGGTTCTTTCCACAGTTTGGTGACCGTGGCCATTGCTGCTATAAACATTGGGGTACAGATGCCCCTTCTTTTCACTACATCTGCATCTTTGGGGTAAATACCCAGGAGTGCAATGGCAAGGTCATAGGGAAGTTTTATTTTTAATTTCTTGAGGAATCTCCACACTGTTCTCCAAAGAGGCTGCACCAACTTGCATTCCCACCAACAGTGTAAGAGGGTTCCCCTTTCTCCACATCCTCTCCAACACATGTTGTTTCCTGTCTTGCTAATTTTGGCCATTCTAACTGGTGTAAGGTGATATCTCAATGTAGTTTTAATTTGAATCTCCCTGATGGCTAGTGATGATGCAAATTTTTTCAAAGATAAACTCAAAATGTTTAAAAGACCTCAATGTGAGACAGGAATCCATTAGAATCCTAGAGGAGAACATAGGCAGTAAACTCTTTGATATCAGCCACAGCAACTTCTTTCAAGATATGTCTCCAAAGGTAAAGGAAACAAAGGCGAAGATGAACTTTTGGGACTTCATCAAAATCAAAAGCTTCTGCACAGCAAAGGAAACAGTCAAGAAAACAAAAAGGCAACCCACAGAATGGGAGAAGATATTTGCAAATGACAGTACAGACAAAAGGTTGATATCCAGGATCTATAATGAACTCCAAAAACTCAACACACACAAAACAGACAATCATATAAAAAAAATGGGCAGAAGATATGGACAGACACTTCTCCAATAAAGACATACAAATGGCTATCAGACACATGAAAAAATGTTCATCATCTTTTTATTTTTTTAAGTTTTTATTTAAAGTACAGTTCGTTAACATAGTGAATTATTAATTTCAGGTGTAAAATTAAGTGATTCAACACATACAACACTCAGGGCTCATCATAAGTGCTCTTCTTAATTCCCATGACCCATTTGACCTATCCCCACCCCCACCCCCCACCTACCTCCTCTCTGGTAACCATCAGCTTGTTCTCTATAATTAAGAGTCAGTTTCTTGGTTTGCCTCTTTCTTTTCCTCTCCTATGGGCATCTATTTTGTTTCTTAAATTCCACATGAGTGAAATCATATGGTATTTGTCTTTTTTCACTTAGCATAATAGTTTCTAGCTCCATCCACATCATTGCAAATGGCAAGACTTCATTCTTTCGTGTGGCTGAGTAATATTGCACTGTGTAAATATACACCACATCTTTTTATCCATTCATCAGTCAGTGGACATTTGGGCTCTTTCCATAATTTGGATATTGTAGATAATGCTGCTAAAAACATAGGGGTGCATGTATCCCTTTGAATTAGTATTTTCGTATTCTTTGGGTAAATACCTAGTAGTACAACTGCTGGATCATAGGGTAGCTCTATCTTCAACTTTCTGAGGAACTGTCATATTGTTTTCCACAGTGGTTCCACCACTTTGCATTCCCACCAACAGTGCAAGAAGGTTCCCCTTTCTCTAAACCCTGGTCAACAACTGCTATCTCCTCTGTTGTTGATTCAAGCCATTCTCACCAGTGTGAGATGAATCTCATTGTAGTTTTGACTTGCATTTCCCTGATGATGAGTGATGTTGAGCATCTTTTCATGTATCTGTTAGCCATCTGGATGTCTTCTTTGGAAAAATGTCTATTCATGTCTTCTGCCCATTTTTAAACTGGATTACTTATTTTTTAGAGGTCGAATTTGGTAAGTTCTTTACATATTTTGGATACTAACCCTTTGTCAGCTGGGTCATTTGCCAAGTATCTTCTCCCATTCCATAGGCTGCCTTTTAATTTTGTTGATTGTTTCCTTCACTGTACAGCAGCTTTTTATTTTGATGAAGTCCTGGTGATTTATTTTTGCTTTTGATTCCCTTGCCTCAGGAGACATATCTAGTAAGAAGGTGCTACAGCCAATGTCAAAGGGGTTACTGCCTGTGCTCTCTTTTAGGATTTTTATGGTTTCAGGTCTCACATTTAGGTCTGTTATCCATTTTGAGTTTATTTTTGTGTATGGTGTAAGAAATTAGTCCAGCTTTCCCAACACCATTTGTTGTAGAGACTATCTTTTTCCCATTAGATATTCTTTCCTGCTCTGTCAAATATTGACCATACAATTTTGGGTTCATTTCTGGGTTTTCTATTCTGTTCCACTGATCTCTGTGTCTATTTTTGTGCTAGTGCCATACTGTCTTGATCACTACAGCTTTACAATATAACATGAAGTCCAGAATTGTGAAGCCCTCAGCTTTGCTTTTCTTTCTCAAGATTGCTTTAGCTATTTGGGGTCTTTTGTGGTTCCATACAAATTTTAAGATTTTTACTTCCAGCTCTGTGAAAAATCCTATTCATATTTTGATAGGGATTGCATTAAATGTATAGACTGCTTTGTGTAACAAAGACATTTAACAATATTTGTCTTGAAATCCATGAGAATGGAATGTCTTTCCATTTCGTCATTTTCAATTTCTTTCAAGTGTGTTTTATAGTTTTCAAAGTACCAGTCTTTTACCTTTTTCGTTATGTTTGTTCCTAGGTATTTTATTAGTTTTGGTGCAATTGTAAATGAGATTGATTCTTGACTTCTCTTTCTGCTGATTCAATATTGGTATATAGAAATACAACAGATTTCTGTACATTGATTTTGTATCCTGTGACTTTACTGAATCCATTACCTGATCTAGCAGTTTCAGCATGGAGTCTTTTGGGTTTTCTATATAGAGTACCTTGTCATTTACAAAAAAAAAAAAAAGCTTGACCTCTTTCCTTGTTGATTTTTATGCCTTTTATTTCTTTATGTTGTCTGATTGCTATGGATAGGACTTCTAGGACTTCTAGGATTATGTTATATAACATAGTGACAGTGGACATTGTTGCCTTATTTCTGACTATAGAGGAAAAGCTCTGTTTTTTTCTCATTGAGGATGATATTAGCTGTGTATTTTAGACTGGGGTACTAATATTACTTGTTTCCCCTTATTTTTTTTTCTCTACTCCTTTAGAAATCACTCCATCATATGTTTTTATTATTTACTCTGGAAATTTTAATATTCCTGATTAAATTTACAAAGTCCAAAGTTAACCAAAATTAAACAAGACCAGAATCTTATAACTTTTTCTTACCCCAGCAAGAATTTTGGTTGCTGTCTAGGATTTTAGTACTCTTTCCATTTTTAACCCCATAAGCTCTAATTTTTCTAATTATTTTTTCTAATTTGTTTAAATAATTTTCATTTTACTTTGTGCAATTGTTTTTGAATTTTTATTTAAGTAAGCCCTACATGCAATATGAACCTCAAAATCATGACCCCAAGATTAAGAGTCACATGCTCTATCAACTGAGCCATCCATGTACCCCTTATTTTGTGCAGTCTTTGCATAGATTTACCATCTACAGGGCTGTAAAAAGTAATCATCTCTTGGAGAAGTACATGGAAGAAAAGTAGAAGAGAAAATGTATATACTTGCCTGCCTTATACCTCCTGCCTTATACCTTATACCTACTAATTAAAGTAATTAAAATTTGCCATATAGGAAATTAACTCTTCCTACAATTCCAAGATTCTCATTTGGCCCCCAAGTGGCCCCCTAGGATGGAGATCCTACACCCTGCCATGTGGACTTGCATCCAAGTCTGAAAGTGGAAAAATATCCAGAGATACAAGGTATATAGTTGCTTAGCCCAGTGGCCCAACAGCAGACAGGGAAGCTTAATCATTAGCTATCCTCAAGTAGTAGAACTTCACAAGTCAAAGACAAATCCATGGGATGCAGTAGTGTAAAGCAGAGCAAGTGACTGAGGGTCTGGGAAGGAGGTGGAGCCAAGGGAATATGAAGAGATAATTAAGACTGGGTGAAACACATCCCATTCCTTACAGCCAAAGTCTGTTCTGAGCTTTCTTCCAGAATTATCTTTCTTCTTTCTGACATGTATTCTTCAGAAGTTCTTCTACTAAAAGTCTGTTATTAGTCTTTATTTCTCCCACTTTTTTGAAAGATATTTTTGATAGGTATCAAATTCTAGGTTGACAGTTTGTTCTCTCAATACTTTCAAGTTATAATTCTGTCTCAATCTACTTGTTCCTTTGTAAATAACGTCTATTTCTTTCTAGTTGCTTTCTTTTTTGTCTTATCTTTAGTGTTATACTTAAGATTTATCATGATGTATCTAGATGTGAATTTCATTATATTTATCCTGCTTAAATTTTTAGGGCTCCCTGACTACATGGATTTAAGGCCTTCTTCAATTCTAGAAAATATTAGATCAGTATACCTTTTTATATTACCAGTCCCTTATCCTCTCTATTCTCTTCTTTTATAACTCATTATATTCCATGTTGGACCCTCCCCTTTTATACTTAAGTTCTCTTTTTTTCCTTTTTTAAGATTTTATTTATTTATTTGACACTGAGAGATCACAAGTAGGCAGAGAGGCAGGTGGGGGTGGGGGAGGGAAGCAAGCTCCCTGCTGAGCAGAGAGCCCAATGTGGGGCTCAATCCCAGGACCCTGAGATCATGACCTAACCCAAAGGCAGAGGTTTAACCCACTAAACCAACCAGGTGCCCCATACTTAAGTTCTCTTAATATATCATTTTACATCTGTCTCATATAACTGAATTCATTTAATTTTTTCATTCTTTAACTTTGTATAATATACTTTAACTTTGTATAATATACTCTATTATCTAACCAATGAGTTTCTAATTTTAGTTATTACATTTTCCATATTTCTTAAGTTTTGTCTTTTTTCCAATTTACTTGGGAAAACTGGATGGTATTGTTCCCCATACTATATGTCCATACAATCCATTTCTATAAACATTAAAAATACTATTTTAAAATTGTAAGATCCAGACATTGCAGGCTTGTTTCAGTGGTTTTCTCCTTCTAGTGACAAGGGGTCTTATTTCCTATTTTATTTGGTAATTTTTTTGCATGAGCATATATTTCATGGAATCCCCTCTACAGAAATCCTTTGAGGTCTCATCTGGTGTTCTATTGCTTTAAGTAGATTTGTATTTACTTCTAGCTAGTACATAGAATACTAACAACACAGGATCAACTTTAAACTAGATTTCCAGTTCAAGTTTTTGAGACCATACAGATAGTATGAATTCTAGCCCTGAGCTCCCATGAGATTTTTCACTTTTATCACTTGCTTAGAGCCAAAACTAAGACAGGTATATATACCCATTCTCTCCCTTTGTGGGTTGAGTTTTGTTTCTCCGCTTTAGTGACTAAAGCTGTCAACTCTAGAAACTCAGCTCTATTGTGTGTGTGTTATAGCACATATAGAAAAAGGATCTCCAATCAGACCTCACACATTAGTCCTAAATTCTATCTTTTGTTTTTCACAAATATGATCATTAAAAGAGCATGCTAGACCATCAAGAATAAATAAAAAACCTAGAGCAAATACAGGCTTCAATACTGGCTCAGCCCTTTGACTCTTTCTCCTAATTTTCTGCCTCAGATTAATTCCTATACTTTCCTGACAGCACAGACATGCAGTATTTTTTTTTTGCTTTTACCTAACAAATTTATATCAGAAAAGGGTACTATAAACATCCAGTTTGCTGCCAAAAATAGTATTTTAGCAGATATACCAGCCAAGATTCAAATTCCCAGAAGACACTGCAATTAATCTAGTTTATGTGGCATACCCACACCTCAGTGGAATACAAGGCCCTTAATTAACAAATCTACCATTTCTAATCACAGTATTAAGCAGAAATGTGTTCTCTGTGATCAAAATGAGAGCTTACTCCAATGAGCTCCCAACAACCAGCTACTCCCTAAATGTGAGTCATGCTATACCTCTATTATAGAAAGAGAAATCATTAGTTTGTTAACATTAATTTTAATACAGTTTTGTGGGTCACCATTCACATGGCATGGCTGTTATTACTTGCCAGTTCATTTAGTTCTAAGTATTCAAAAATTCAAAACAGTTCAGAGCATATTCCACGGGCTAGAAACTCTTAAACATCTAAGAAAAGTCTGCCCTCAAAAACACTGACCATCTAACTAAGTAACCAAGTATTTTTTTCCCAATGGATAATATAAATCAGGACATAAAAAATCCCTAAGCAGCATACTTTAAGATTAGAGAGAATTCAGTAATTTGTACACTTATTTTTTAACTAATTTTTTATCATTTCCACCATAGTCATTCCGTAATCTGTCTCCGATGGGCTAACATATTTCAGGAGTTTGAATATATACAACCAAATAGCCTGGGAGTTTCAAGACTTATGAGTCAAACACATGGAGAGAGATTATAATTTGTAGGCAGATAATAAATACATGACTATGTTAAGCAATTAATATATTTATCTAGTAGAATATATTACAAAAGAAAATTCAACTTTTTATTCAACTTAGTTACAGCTAGCTGTCATATATAAAATTATAGCTCTTTGATATTTGATTACCTTCTCCTTCATACACTTTCCCTATGGCCTCCTAATAAAATGGTATCAATTCTAGAAAAATTAAATGTACTCTGATATTCTGACTTTTTCTCAACCTAAGTAAGGTAACAAGAGCCTACTGTATGGATCAGGATAGGCTACATTATGCTGTTGTTACAAAATCCCCAAAATCATATGACTCAAAATGACAGAGGTATATTTCTACACACACTCACCATCCTCACTAAGGGATGCAAACTGATGCAGCCTCCATCATCTTGAGTATCACCAGTCAGTGAAACATGGATAAAGGCAGCTGAAAAATCCTACCCTGGTTCTAAAAGTCTTCTGCCTGGAAAAGATTCTCCTCGCTTCTACACTTTTTCCATTGGCTGAGTCAGATCTTGTATCTGTGTCTAAGTTAAGTGCCTGGAGTGTGCTTGGAGAGTAGGAAGGATTATTGCTCAACAACTGTCATTTTCCAGTTAAAATTACCTTCCACATAGAGTAATGTACACATCTCTAATACTGTGTCTTTTTCACTTTCAAATATCTACATGTTTCAGAATCTTAAGAATCTTGAGATGCTTCTCTCTAACACAGAAAGGATTTGCTTTCTAAACTGCTAACCTCAGGGTGCCTGGGTGGCTCAGTGGGTTAAAGCCTCTGCCTTCAGCTCAGGTCATGATCCCAGGGTCCTGGGATCTAGGCCCATATCAGGCTCTCTGCTCAGCAGGAAGACTGTTCCCCCCCCCCATGACCCCCCACCTGCCTCTCTGCCTACTTGTGATCTCTGTCTGTCAAATAAATAAATAAAATCTTTAAACTGCTAACCTCTAGAATGCCTCTGTGCCTATATGAACACCATAATTTATATATACAGTATAATGTCCCATGCATAAGTATGAACTTGCTGTTCAAATAAAATAAAATTCAAACTACGTTGCCATTTGGTCATAAAACTCCTATTATATTTAAGGAAAGCATTCATTGACAGTTTGACAGATTATCATATTTTACTCCCTAATAGTATCAGCTAAAACTTCAGAGGACTTAGAGAGCAAGGGCACAGCCCTGTTGGAAATCAGACTTCAAACTGAGCCAAAATGGACTTCCTGATATCCCAGGGTGAGTCGACACACAGTCTCCCCATCACTAAGCATTAAGATGATTTTTACATTTTCTCTTCTAAAGAGAAGGTCAAAACATTATCCTCAGGATGAAAATTATATTCCACCTCAGAAAAGTTAGTTTTTAAAATGATGTATCTTAGAGATGATAATAGCATAACTAGACTCAAACTATGGAATCTAGTGTCATACAAAATAAGTGATCATCCCTACATAATTTTATGGACATTTTAGAGAATATTATATGGAATGGAGTGCTCAAGGAGTTTGAACTCTATTCTGGATTCTACCTTCCTAGTGATGCGCTCTTCTGTTTTCATTTCTTACTGATTCCTTTTATTTTACTATTAATGATAGTTTGTGAGAGCTCCATTCAGGTATACACCAGCATAGCAAATCATGCTAAGAAAAACTCAAAATGTAAATGAAAGTCAATGGATAACAGAGGAGGAGTACTACATCCTGGTCACAAATCAGTATTCCTAGAGCACAACACTTAGAAATACTGACAAAATACTTGTTGTTTTACTTCTAATAGTTTTCTTTTCTTTTCTTTTCTTTTTTTTCTTTTTAATTTGGGGGAGAGAGGTTGTACTCTCTTGGAAATTTAAATGACACTCACTGTGGGGCACCTGGGTGGCTCAGTGGGTTAAAGCTTCTGCCTTCAGCTTGGGTCATGATCCCAGTGTCCTGGGACTGAGCCCCACATCGGGCTCTCTGCTTCCCCCTCTCTCTCTGCCTGCCTCTCTGCCTACTTGTGATCTCTCTCTGTGTGTGAAATAAATTTTAAAAATCTTTAAAAAAAAAAAATGACACTCACTGAAACATTTAGAATTTTCAGCACTTCCCACAGAATAATTCATACTCTAAATCTGAAAGTAAGTGGGGTAAGGGGATTAGAAAAGCCTACCAGGAAAGTTGAGGGTTGGGGTGGAGAAGAATGTTCCAGAAAGAGCAAATAGCTCATGCAAAGTAGCAGAGATTAAAGGATGAATGAGCATTACATGGGAAAGTTTCTGAAAGAAGTTCAAAAAGGCCAAATTCTAGAGAGGTAGGAAAGATGGCATGTGTTGAGATCAGATCTTGTATAGTTTTTGAAGCTGTATTCAGGAATTTCAGCTTAATACAAAGGACAAAGAAAACCACTGAAGGATGTTAAGAAGACATGGCATGATCAAGTTCACTGTTAGGATGGTGTTTAATATAAAAACAACATAAATTTCATATGATCATACCTTACTATATCCATTTTAGTTAGGGGAAACTATTTGGAGTTCCATTTGAAATCCTATGTCAGATAAAGAGGTATTTTTCCCCCATCTACTGGGAGCTCAAGTACACACTATCTTATCAAAAGAGGAGAGCCATGATGCAGTTAACCTTGCAATTACACAACTCACCATGTTTTTTTCAATGCTCCTTTTTTTTTGGAGTATTTGTGTTTAGGTAGTTTCAGCAGTAGTTAGTGATAATTTCATTTATTGTTCCGTCCATGCCGTCAATTTGTTTAGTGAATGCAATATTGTTTCCAGTGTTTTTATTTCCTTGGCTGTTTTGTTGGAGTTTTTACATTAAACCTATTAGTAAAGGGTCACCTGGGTGGCTCAATTGGTTAGGCATCTGCCTTAGGCTCAGGTCACAATCCTGGGGTCCTGGGATTGAGCCCCACATAGGGCTTCCTGTTGAGCAAGAAGTCTGCTTCTCCGTCTTCCTTTGCCACACTCCCACCACCCCCCGACTCATGCCCTTTCTTTCAAAAAAATCTTTTTAAGAAACTGATTACTAAACACTAATATCATATATACAAATTCTGGTAGTAAGCATATTCTTAAATGTAAAAAACATCATAGTTATAAAATAAGTTAACAAGAGCAAGTACACAGCCACACTATAGAGAAATTAGTGCAGAGAAATATTCTTTCAAATGTAAGTTAAGAAAACCAACATTTTCCAACATTAACTATTGGAACAATCATTCATTACTGGCATATTGCATTTATTTAATAAGATTTGTCATTCGGGTTGTCCATCTGGGGTTTCAGGGATGGATAGAGAGGTCTCATGTTAAAATAACAATAACTGTATATGTTTATTTTTGAGATTACGCAGACACTTTGGAGAAATGTGACCAGGGAAAAAGCAGGTGGTTAAGCATGGACATCCCTTTATCATGCTTTCTCAAGAGCAGCACTTCTGACAATTTGAACCAGGTAATTCTTTGTTTGGTGGGGGCTGTCTTGTGCATTGTAAAATGCTTACCAGCATCCCAGGTCTCTACCTACCAAATGCCAGTAGCACCCGTCCCCAGTTGGGACAATCACAACTGGCCTCAGACATAGCCAAATACCCCCTGGTTTTTGAGAACACTGCCTTGAACCAGTCAGGAGTGCGACGCAGTAGCTGCAGTAGGTGGCCTGGACTGCAGGAGTGACAGCAGGGATGGAGAAGACTAGAGCAGACTGAGGAGAAGTATTTCAAGGGAAAAGCACCGGAAAAGCACAGGCAGATAGGACAGGGTTGCTACTAGAGGGAAAGGAAGTTTGACCACCGGGTTTAAACCATGAGCAACGGCATGGCGCCATCTATTGAGTTAATTAGTAAGATGAGAACGAGGATTTGGCGTATTGAAAAAATAGGGCATTTAATTAATCTTTTCATGTTGATTTTGAATTTGAGATGTCTGCGATGCATCAAAATAAAGAAGTTTGTTAAAAACAAAAAGTTGGGGGTTCTGATGTTACTTTGTCTTACTTATTTTTATATTCTATTCATTACTCTTGGTATTTTGAGGGAAAGAGAAACAATGAAGTGTAAAAAGAGAAAGGGGAATAAATTTTATTAAATACTTAGATTTTACTCAATTTTTCTGAGCTATAATTGACATACAGCATTATGTTGGTGTCGGGTATGCAACAGAATGATTCAGTATTTTTACACATGGCAAAATGGTCACCACAGTCATTTTAGTTAACATCCAGGACTATAATGTTAATGTCAGATTTTACTGGGATGAGTCCTAGGATATTTGTTCTTACTCAGATCCTGTCTCAAGGTCTTCTCTATCAACCTGTAACTGTGGACATCACTCAGAATTTTATTTCCAGCCCTTTTCTCTTTATACTATCGCCCAGCCTTAGGCTTCAGATACCATTTATGGTGTAACAGTATCATCCCCGCAGTTTTTTATGAACTCCCTCGGGTAATTAATTTTATAGGTGGTGCGTGGGTGCCCACACACACACAACTTTCTCAGCACACCAGGAAACACATGAAAAAAGCATTTAGTTAACATAAAAGTTTAGTTAACATAAAATATTAATATCACATATTACATGAGTAGACTCCATTTAGACACCTGATCTGCAAAGCCTAATTACTGAATTTAGAACAATTCTTTACTCCTTTGCCACAACAAAAGGCCCTTGTGGGAGCGTGCTACCAGGTTAAACTTGCAAGCATTTTCTTGGACACCACTGTGGGCATTTAATCCCATAACTGGCCTGAAACTCCTTTTCACCTCTACTTCAAACTGGAATCTCTGTCAGCACTGGCTCCATCTGCCTTCTTGCTGTGTTTCCTGACTCAATCCTTCAGAAAAGCCACTGACCAGGCAGCACCATGATTTCTCTAGCTGGATTCCTGTTGTAGGCATAGGAACTCCTGCTGGGTGGGAAACAAAAACTGTCTTTTTTTCTTGTTTTCTGCCTTTGCTTTTATTTGTGTCCAATCTTCCCCATGGGGAATCCCCATTGGCCCAGTGGCCAATCTTCCCATCCTTTTTTAGAAAATAATCCCAAGTGATTCTGTTCACATGGGAGATGACTCTCAAATCCATCTTAGACTTGACATTCCAGCCTGCATTCCAGCCCTAAATGGTCAAGTCCCTGCCACATACCCGAGACTCTACCACCAAATTTTTCCCCATCCACCATTAGTCCCCATCCTCTCAACAAATGACACCACTTTTCCTCACTTGCCTGGTTTCAGACATCTCACTCACCCCAGCACTACCTCACCTGCTCCCGTGACCAAGTCCCAGTGGCTCTGCTTTTAAATCACACCTAGATGGTGACACTTCATACAACCCCATCATTGTCTCCCTGGCCCACGCCACCACCCATCACTTCCAAGAGCTTCTTTACTTGTCTTACCACTTCCATTGAGTCCATTCTCAGCAATCAAAGCCATCTTTTTTAAATGTAGGTAACAGAATCTCTTTTCTTTGGGGACTACTCTTCCTGTATGCTCAGAATGAAAACACATTATGTCACCAGAGCCACACCACTGGCATCCCTGCTGCCCCATATGACTCATCATCTACCTCTCTGTGCCGAACTGTTACAGACTTGCTCATCCTTGAGCATGCATTGCTTGTTCTTGCCTTGAAGCCTTTCCACCTGCTATTTCCTCTGCCTGGAATTCTACCTCTAGGTCCTTCTGTGACAGACTTCTTCCAACTCAGGTGTCTGTTTCAAAGTCCTCTCATCAGAGAGACCTTTCCTGACCACTGAACAGCTCCCCCTGTCTGGTTAATCCCTTTCCATTATCTTCTTTTACTGGCTATTTGGGGCTTATTAGAACCTGAATTTTTTTGTACCTGGTTTTTATCAATATGTCCCTATTGGAAAGCATGTTCCATGAGAGTGAGGGCCTTATCTGTGTTTTTTCTTTTTTTTTTTTTTTTAAGCTCTGTATTCCAAGAACCTAGAATAAAGAATGTCATTATCATTAAATAACTTAATATGCCACAAATAAATCAGACTCAATGGTGTTAAATTCATCTTGTTTTCTTCCTTTACCAAAAATTTTCCTCGACCTAAATTCTGTTTTCGTCAAATGGCATAACCGTCTACCTTGTGGTTAAAAATATGAAGGTCATCTTCAACTTCTCCTTTCTTGAAATTCATATTCAATTATTTCTCAGGCTTTTCCATTTTACCACTAAATGTCAAGTTCATATCTTCCCTTCCCTTCTCAAAGTCCTAAACATTTAACTTGGCCTTCTAATGGGTCATTCTCTACTTGCTGTTACTGATTCTCTAGGCTACCAACAAAGTTACCTTTCATAAAATATAAATCTTATGTTTTTTCTTCAGAAATGTTCCACGGGTGCCTGGGTGGCTCAGTCAAGCATCCAACTCTTGATTTTAGCTCAGGCCATGATCTCAGGGTGGTGAGATAAAGCCCCACATTGATCTCTGAGCTCAACAGCAACACTGCTTGAGATTCTCTCTCTCCCTCTGCCCTTCCCCACCAACTCTCTCTAAAATAAATGCATCATTAATTAATTAATTGATTGATTGATTAATTCCAATTAGCCACAGGAATTAATTTTAAGCTCCTTAATATGGCTTTTAAAATTATTCTCAATCTGGTCCTCCTGCTCCTTTTTAAGTTGTTTTGCTACATTTTTAAGCTTCATTTCCATGTGCTGATGTACCTTGAAGTATTTACTGTAGGTTCAATTCCAGGCCATGGCAATAAAGCACACATTGCAATAAGTCGAGTCGAATGAATTTTTTTGCTTTTCCAGTGGATATAAAAGTTATGTCTATGCTATCCTGTAGTCTACTGAGTGTGCAATGGCATTATGTATACAAATGTACATACTTCAATTAAAATATACTTGATTGTTAAAAAAATGCTAATCATCATCTGAGCTTTCAGAGAGTTGTGATCTTTTTGCTAGTAAAAAATCTTGCCTTCATGTTGATGGCTGCTGACTGATCAGAATGGTGGTTGCTAAAGGCTGGGGTGTCTGTGGCACTTACACCAACAGTGACGTTTGCCTCATCCATTGACTCTTCCTTTCAAGAATGATTTCTCTGTAGCATGTGATGCTGTTTGACAGCATCTTACTCAAAGTAGAACTTCCAAAATTAGAGGCAAGCCTCTCATATCTTGCCACTGCCTTGTCACCTGTTTACGTAGTATTCTAAATCCTTGACTGTCATTTCAATAATCTTCACTGCATCTTCACTTCTTTGCTTTTCCATAAGAAGCAACCCCTCATCTGTTGAAATTTTATCCTAAGATTACAATAATTCAATCATGACATCAGGCACCACTTCTAATTCTAGTCCTCTTGCTATTTCCATCACATCTGCAGTTACTTCCTCCATTGCATTCTGAAACCCCTCAAAGTCACCCACGAGGGCTGGAACCAACTTCTTCCAAATTCTTGTTAGCATTGCTATTATGACCTTTACCCATGAATTACGAACATTCTTAATGACATCTAGAATGGTGAATCCTTTCCAGAAATTTTTCAGTTTACTTTGCCCAGATCCATCAGAGTACTCACAATCTGTGCCAGCCTTACCTAATTAAATGCATTTCTTAAATAATACGACTTGAAAGTCAGAATGACCCTGTGATCCACAGGCTGCAGAATGGATGTTGTGTAAGCAGGTATGAAGAAAGCATTAATCTCACTGTGCATCTCCATCAGAGCTCTTGGGTGATCAGGTGCACACTGCCAAGTGAGGAGGAATATTTTTTTTTTTTTTTTTTTTTTTTTTTTTTTAATTTTTTTTTTTTTTTTAAAGACTTTATTTACTCATTTGACAGAGAGAAATCACAAGTAGATGGAGAGGCAGGCAGAGAGAGAGAGAGAGAGGGAAGCAGGCTCCCTGCCAAGCAGAGAGCCCGATGCGGGACTCGATCCCAGGACTCTGAGATCATGACCTGAGCCGAAGGCAGCGGCTTAACCCACTGAGCCACCCAGGCGCCCGAGGAGGAATATTTTGAAAGGAATTTTTTCCTTCAAGTGGTAGGTCTCAAAGTGGGCCGAAAATACCCAGTAAACCATGTTGTAAACAGATGTGATGTCATCCAAGCTTTGTTGTTTCATTGATGGAGCACAGGCAGAGTAGATTTCACACAATTCTTAAGGCTCCTAGGATTTTTGGGATGGCAAATAAGCACTGCCTTATTTCTTAAAATCACCAGCTGCATTAGCCCCTAACAAGGGAATCAGCCTGTCTTTTGAGGTTTTGAAGCCAGGCATTAACTTCTCCTCTCTAGCTACAAAAGTCCTAAATGGCATCTCCTTCCAAGATTAGGCTGTTTAACCTACACTGAATTATCTTAGTGTAGTCACCTTCATGAATGATCTGAGCTCCATCTTCTGGAGAACATGTTGCACCTTCTACATCAGCATTTGCGGCTTTGTGCTGCACTTCTGTTATGGAGATGGTTTCTCTCCTTAAGCTTCATGAACCAACCTCTACCAGCTTCTAATTTTTCTTCGGCAGCCTCCTCACCTCTCTCAGCCATCACAGAATTGAAGCAGAAGAGGGACTTGCTCTGGATTAGGGTTTGGCATAAGGAAATGTTGTGGCTGATTTGATCTTCTATCCAAATGACTCCAACCTTCTCCATATCAGCAATAAGGCATTTTTGCTTTCTTATCATTCATGTATTCACTGGCATAACCCTTTCAATTTCCCTTAAGAACTTTTCTTTGCAATCATAGCTTGGTTAACAGGTGTAAGACACCTCGCTTCCAACCTATCTAGGCTTTTCTCTTGTCTTCCTCACTAAGCTTAAAAATGTCTAGCTTTCGATTTAAAGTGAGAGACGTGGAACACCTGGCTGGCTCAGTCAGCAGAGAATGCAACTCTTGATCTCAGGGTTGTGAGTTTGAGCCCCATGGTGGGTAGGTACAGAGATGACTAATAGGTAAAATTTAAAAAAAAAAAATTTTTTTAAATAGGGGTGCCTGGGTGGCTCAGTTCATTGGGTGTCCAACTCCTAGCTTCAGGGGGGTGTAGTTGCAGGGTCGTGGGGTTGGGCCCCACCTGGGGCTCTGTGCTCAGTTTGGAGTCTGCTTGAGATCTTTTCCCTCTGCCCAACCCTCTGCTCATATGTGTGCATGTACACTCTCTCTTGCTCTCTCTGAAATAAATAAATAAGGGGGGCCTGGGTGGCCCAGTTGGTTAAGCATCCAAATCTTGATTTCAGCTCAGGTCATGATTTTAAGGTCCTGAGATCAAGCTCCACGTCAGGTACTCCGCTAGTGCAGAGTCTGCATGTCCCTCTCCCTCTGCTCTCCCACCCTGTCTTGTGCTCTCTTTCTCAAACAAATAAATAAAATCTTTAAAAAATAATAAATAGAAATTTAAAAAAGAAAATAAATCTTTTTTAAAAGTAAAGTGAAAGGGGCATCTGGGTGGCTCAGTGGGTTAAGACTCCACTTTCGGCACAGGTCATGATCTCAGGGTCCTGGGATCGAGCCCTGCATTGAGCCCCGCCTTAAGCCCCACATTGGGCTCTCTGCTCAGCAGGGAGCCTGCTTCCTCCTCTCTCTGCCTGCCTACTTATAGTCTGTCAAATAAATAAAATCTTTTTAAAAAATAAAGTGAAAGACATGAAACTCTTCCTTTCATTTGAATATGCAGAGACCCTTGTCAGGGTTAATTGGCCTCATTTCAATATTGTTGTGTCTTGGGGTACAGGAAGGCCCAAAGAGAGGGAGTGAGATGGAACAAGCTGGCCAGTGAAGCAATCAGAACATACAGCATACTTATCAATTAAGTTCGCCATCTTAAAATGGGCATGGTTCATGGTGCCCCAAAACAATTACAACAGAGACATCAAAAATCACTGAACACAGATCACCATAACAAATGTAGTCATAATGAAAAAGTTTGAAATATTGTGAGAATTGCCAAGATGTGACCCAGACACACAAAGTGAGCAAATGCTGTTGGAAGAATGGCACCAAGAGACTTGCTCAACATAGGGTCATACAAACCTTCAGTTTATAAACAACACACAACCTGTGAAGCATGATAAAATGAGGCATGTCCCCCCTGACATGCATTACGTGCTTCCTGAGAGTCAAACTCCTGCCATTCCTTGAATACATCATACACTTTAAAATACGTCTGAATCTTGTTCAAGCTATTTCTACAGACTAGAACTCTCTTTCTTCTCCTTTCTACCCAGTGAAACCCGTTTACCTTCTTCAAATCCAATTCGAATATCATATCCTCTGAGGAATTCCTTATCCTGTCAGAAATTAGTAATTCCTTCTGCTGAGCTCCCATAGCCCTCACAAAGCCACGTGTATGACAGAACTTGACACATCCAACTAGATTAAAGCAACTTTGTGTGCTTCATCTCAGTAAATTATGGACATTGTAAGGGATAGAAACTGACTAGTTCACCTTCCAGCTTCCACCTGCCATTCAATCTTCATGCCCCACTGTGACTTCCCATCCTCTTCCCCCCAAAAACCTCCTTACAATATTTTGATGTTCTAATTATATATGTTCCTCTTCCATTTAAGGTGCCTCAAATCCATTTTTTCAAAGCACATTTTGGCAGTGGAGGTTCGTATCACCTGAAATCTCTGGTTAACACGGCTCATGCCTCACTTTGAGTGGAGAGCAAGTGGGAAAGAACTGAAGTCCGAAGTGTTAGCCAGCTATTTGTGGACTCAGACTGAATTTTTAAAGATTCAGACAGGAACAGCCAGACGTTGTGTGCCTACTGATACAACGCAGTCGGAAACACATAGAACAACTTTTGTTGTATTCTTGCCCAAAAAGCTGAACTTCAATCTAATCAGTCCTCTAAACTAACTCCTATTAGGAAATACAAGGGACAACAGATCAAGCTAAGTGACATCATGAAGAGAACAAACAAACCAACAACAACAAAAAAAAAAAAATGGGGTAAATTCTATAAGACAACTGATGTACTTTTTGTATCAAGTCAATGGGAAAATGTGAAAAAAATGTTTTTTAATATAGCATAAGAAGGGAGACTAAGTCATTTGGAAAAAGACAAATAACAAATAAAGGACAAATACCATATGATCTCACTCAATGTGGAATTTAAGAAAACTGATAACATAGGGGAAAGAAAAAAAAATAAGAAAGGGAAGAAAACATGAGAGACTCTTAATGATAGAGAATGTTAGGGTCCGTAATCAAAGGAGCGAGACTGATACAAAGCGAAGGTCAAGCAAAGCTTTATTTCGTGCCAAGCATCGAGAATCAAACTGACCAGTCAGGGCCTCTTTCTTACAAAGAGGCGACCCCTCTCAGCCTCACAGACTAACTTTTATAGAGTAAAGGCCATGTGGTTGAGCCTGGCTACACACAGGTGGCCAATGAGATCGTAACACACAGAGAAAACTGCACAGTCATGCTAAGTAACACACGGGTGGCCAATTGAATTACAATTCACCCTAGTAGATATTTGAACTAGCCAATCACTTTGGTCAGAACTGGCATAAGGCGGGGCCCAATCTCCTTGGTAGCTAGGGAGACAGTCTGCGCACCCCACTGATTGGATGTCTCTACCTGGCCTGACCCACCCTTGTATCTGGGCTTTGCAAATAAGTTCCTCTGGGAGGGGCAGGGTCAATCTAAGTTTATTGCATAGGGTCAATCTAAGTTTACTGCATAAACAACAAAATGGCTCCCTCTGGCTAAGTAGGCCCTTACAAAGAACAAACTGAGGGTTGATGGGGGTGGGTTGGGGATGGGTGAGATGGGTGACAGCACGCACTTGTGAGGAGCCCTGGGTGTTGTAAGTGATGAATCACTAAATTCTACTCCTGAAACCAATATTACTCTATATGTTAACTAACTAGAATTTAAATAACAATTTTTTTAAAAAATTAAAATTAAAACAAACAACAGCAAGAAGATAGAAAGCAGTGTCAAAAAAAAAAAAAAAAGGAAAAAAATAGAGACTCTGGAAGGAGCTGCCTGTAGTGAAAAGGGTCTAAGAAGCTACAGAAGAAGAAGAACATTTCTAGAACTCCTTGACTCAGAGACCCTGCTTTCCCGAGTTGTGGCTTCTGTAAGAGCAAAGTAATATATAATCATTAAGTTTTTCCAGACTCTGCCACTTATCTCCAATGGTCCTACCGAACTATCTGCACTGCGGTTTGATTTTCTGCAAAACTGAGAGTGCAACCATAGCTAGCCGAATAAGGGGAGAGCAAGCTTCTCAGTGTATCCAACTGGTCCTCAACACGAGTGACAACTCTAGCGTCATTCTTAGAGTAAATGAGGTAGTGGCCAAAGTCACTGCTAGGAAGCCAAGAACAGCTCTCCTGACTTGCCTGTGTGACTGGGAAGTTCAAAAAACACACATAAATGGTGGCTGCAGAGGACTCCAAAAAAAGGTTCCCATTAAATGACCATCCTATTAAAAAATGCAATATCTGCCTTATTGGCAGCTTCCTGGACTTTATAGATATTAACAGTCTGCCACTTCCTTCCTTAACGTTCCCATGTTCTACCTGGACGCCAATGCATTCTTTTAAAATGGGGGAGGTGGGGGCAGGGAGTGGGCACTGCTCTCCACTTCCCCAGGCTTTCAGTGCTCCATCCTCCGATGATACTAAGGGAGGAAGTTCAAGTATCTTCCCTGTGGTTTCAAGTGGAAAGCAAGCACAGAAAAAGTCACTGAGTGACATGAGACTATTTAAAGCTGTTACTGTTTGTAGGTGTGGCTGCCAGGCATCTAAGCACAGTGGCTCACAAGTTGTAATGAGGTAAAAAGAGCAGTCACCTCGGGCTTCTCCCACGAGCTGGATGTGGGGTGAGCAACTTCTCTGAATCACAGCTGAAACGGAAATTGTACAGCCTGTCTCTTGAAAACGAGGCAATGTGAGTGATGGCACTTTGTGTACTCTAAAGCACTACCTAAATGCTAAGAATCACTTCTACCAGGTTTGTTGCCTCTTGCATATTAAATAGCAATCACAGGGCACCTAGGCGGCTCGTCGGTTAAGCATCTGCCTTTGGCTCAGGTCATGATCCCAGGGTCCTGGGATGGAGCCCCATGTCTCCCTGCTCAGTGGGGAATCTGCTTCTTCCTCTCCCTCTGAACCTCCCTCCTGTTAATACTCTCTCTCTCTCTCTCTCTCTCAAATAAATAAAATCATTTTTTAAAATAAATTAATAAATAAATAGCAATTGTAAAGTTGTGTTAGGAAAACAAACTATTTTATATTGACCACGTACTAGACAGAACGTCAAATCCCTACAGGTCTAGCTGCCAAAATTCTCAAACATGTTACACATTCCTGGTGTATGGATTCAGTAATTTTGTCAACTATGGTTACACTGAACAAACAATGTGTTGTGTTTTTTTCCTTTTGATTAAGTAGGCTTCATGCCCAACTCACAACCCTGAGATCAAAAGTCATATGCTCTACTAACTGAGCCAGCCAGAAATCCCACACTTAACAAATAAAATAACCTATCAGAGTGAAGAGCAGAATATACTTGCTATCTTTTGGGGTCCCCATGGGTTGTTAATTCTTTGAAAGATAAATGGTACATGCTCATTTCCTCAATAATATAAAAAATATCAAACTCAGTAAGTATACCAGCACTTACACTCAGTAATTAGGACCTTACATTTTTTTTTATGCTAATAGCAACTTTTGCTAAGTGTTATCAAAGACCAAGTCAAAATTTACCCACTAAATTTTAGAAAACCTTCTTTTTCTTATTCTACTATTTAACTGCATTTTCCTTTAGTATAATAACAGTACCACCAGGATATATAAAGGACCTATTACATGCCAGACATTGTTCTAATTTCCCACACATATTAACCCATTTGTATTGTGTGTGTGTGTGTGTGTGTGTGTGTGTGTATATATTTATTTATTTATTTATTTGACAGAGAGAGATCACAAGTAGGCAAGAGGCAGGCAGAGAGAGGGGAGGAAGCAGGCTCCCTGCTGAGCAGAGAACCCAATGTGGGGCTCCATCTCAGGACCCCAGGATCATGACCTGAGCGGATGGCAGAGGCTTTAACCCACTGAGCCACCAGGCGCCCCTGTATTGTATATATTAACTGTAAACAGCTTTCACATCTATTTTAATTAACTCAAAAAAATTTCTCTTTATCACCTATATTTTGTTTTACATACGTTGTTGCCAGTTCTGAAGATGAATGAGAGAAGTTCTCATCTACTCCCGAAATGGAATTCCAACCCAGTACAATGAGATGACATATTTAGATCAACTCTAAAGGACTACAAGTTTATCTCAGATTTTCTATAAAAACTAAAATAATAATTTATCCCTACTATAGTATGTAAATTAGTTAATAATGCATAATTTTTAATCCAAATTTCCTAAGTAGAAAAGTTTAAAAAACGATTATCTTTCTTTATATAAATAGACAAAAATACATTCAGTTTCTAATGGTTCATATTACAGTTTCTCTCCCAGAAAGTTAATAATCTATGAGGAATTCTCTATAGCTTAAATTCCAAAAAGATAAATCATTTCCATCAGATTTAATTTGCTAATACATATCTCTACTGAGATTAGTCAGAGATTCAGAGTAATTAAAAAAAAGATGGGCAAATGTAGATGATTTAAAATACCCACCAAAGCCAAGAAGTGAATGCTAAACTTTACAAAAAGCAAAAAAAAGCATCTTATTTCAAGGTGCGAACTTGAGAAGTTTTGATCAGTGCATTTAAGGACAATCCCCTACTCACTGCTCACCAGGTTTCTGACTGTCACAATCAATAGAATGGGCAGAGATACGCTGCAGCCCCCTGCCGCTCCGTGCATGAAGGCTGCTATAAACAGGGAGCTGTAAATCTTTCTCCAAAAGCTAAGGAGCCATTAAGAAAGCCACAAAGCACTTAGTAGACAGTGTGCTTAGCAGATTCCACATAATTACATCAATTGTTTCAGTACCATCTACAAAACAGGCACAGGTACTCTGTATTTCACAATGAGGCTTAGATGGGTCAAGTACTTTACTGAAGGTCACACAGTAAGGGGCAAGAACAAAATCAAATGAAAGTCTGAGAAGGGGCACGTGCACCCGAACGTTTATAGCAGCAATGTCCACAATAGCCAAACTATGGAAAGAACCTAGATGTCCATCCACAGATGAATGGATCAAGAAGATGTGGTATATATACACAATGGAATACTATGCAGCCATCAAAAGAAATGAAATCTTGCCATTTGCGACAACATGGATGGAACTAGAGCATATCATGCTTAGCGAAATAAGTCAAGCGGAGAAAGATAACTATCATATGATCTCCCTGATATGAGGAAGTGGTGATGCAACATGGGGGCTTAAGTGGGTAGGAGAAGAATAAATGAAACAAGATGGGATTGGGAGGGAGACAAACCATAAGCGACTCTTAATCTCACAAAACAAAATGAGGGTTGCTGGGGGGAGGGGGTTTTGGAGAAAGGGGGTGGGGTTATGGACATTGGGGAGGGTATATGCTTTGGTGAGTGCTGTGAAGTGTGTAAACCTGGCGATTCACAGACCTATACCCCTGGGGATAAAAATATATTATATGTTTATAAAAAAATTTTTTTAATTAATAAATTAATTTTTTTTAAAAAATGGAAGTCTGATTCCAGAGCCCACTTTCTTAACCATTTAATGCTATATTAACACTTAACACTGTATTGCCTGAATGTGACAAGCTCCAACATAGAACATTATCATCTGGGTATCAACTGCCTAATTTGGGTTACTTATGCATCTTATTTTATAGTCTAGTGTATGTCACATTATAGAGCATTACTCATCTTTTGAGATAATTACCCCAAAAATAAATCTCTGAAAATCTGGTGGTTTTGAGATCTATCAAGGAATAATGTTTATCCCAAGCTTTGATTACTCTTATAAGCAGTAGCAACATAACTTACATATTAGATTATTCAGTTATTTAAATTCATGAATATCCAGCTCTAATAATTCTAAACAGCTCTATAAGTGTCTTGCTAAATATTTGTGCTGTTTTCCCCATGCTATTTTTAAAAAGATTATCTTAATTTAGTGATTTGAGTATCACATTAGAAGTTAGGAAACTGGGTAGCTCTCTTCAGCTCAATCACTAAATTCCTCCTAAAACATGAAGTAGTTTCTGTTTAAATACCCTGGACACTGGGAGATGTAACTGGCAAAATAAGGTGTGTGTGTGTGTGTGTGTTTTATGTATTTATTTATCTGAGAGAGAGCGAGAGAGAGAGAGAGCGGGGCAAGGGCAGAGGGACAAGCACACTCCCCATGGCTCAAAGAGCCTGACTCTCCCTCCCAGGACGGGGAGATCACAACCTGACCCAAAAGCAGACACTTATCCAACTGAACCACCAGGTGCCCTGGGTCTGTGTGTATTTAAAGTGAATTTTAAATCATATCACTTTCATTGTTAATTGGAGAACCAATGTGACAAAATTTCTAAGATAAAAATAAATCTAAGTAATTGTTTGCTTTTTAAAAAGCACTTATCCGCATAGCGGATTCATTAGATGCTTTAAGTTTCCCTCAAGTTCTAAAATCCCTGGTCCATCCCTTATACCAGCATGATACAAATTCCAGGGTAGTCCATCTTAACCATCAAATACAAAAAGGAAACCTCTGTTCTGATGATAGTTGCAATCCTGAATCCATCTTGAATTCTCATTGCCAGTGCCCTCCTGAAAACAATGACATTGGTCAACCATGGCCTACCTATTACCATAACTCCAGCTGTTCACCTCAGTGATGAGTTTCTCTATAAAACCTTTAGTTTAGGATTCCAGAACTGGAAAATATCATAGGGATCATCTCTGTATACCAACCTGCTCATTTTATAAAAAAACAAAAACAAAAACTAAGAGGGATAGAATTTCCCTATGTGCACTCCATTTATAAATTTATTTTGATGCTAAGATTGGTGGAATAGTAGAAGAACTAAACTGAAGCAAAAACAATCAGTTCTAAGCCAACTCAAATTTGGGAAGTTTTATATTATTAAGAGGATCAGTGGGTAGATTTTAATTCTGGTTCCATCAGTCTCTAACCTTGGGCAATTCACTTAAATTTATAAATCTCAGGGCACCTGGGTGGCTCAGTGGGTTAGGTGTCCACCTTCAGCTCAGGTCCTGATCCCAGAATCCTGGGATCAAGTCCCACATCAGGCTTCATGCTCCTTGGGGATCCTGCTTCTCCCTCTGCCTCTGCCTCTGCCTCCCTCTCTCTCTCATGAATAGGTAAATAAAATCTTTTTTAAAAAATTCATGAGGGGCGCCCGGGTGGCTCAGTGGGTTAAAGCCTCTGCCTTTGGCTCCAGTCATGATCTCAGGGTCCTGGGATCGAGCCCCACATTGGGCTCTCTGCCCAGCAGGGACCCTGCTTCCCTCTCTCTCCGCCTGCCTCTCTGCCTACTTGTGATCTCTCTCCGTCAAATAAATAAGATCTTTAAAAAAAAAAAAAAAATTCATGAATCTGTTTTATATTCTGTAAGGTAAGCAATCAATTACTCTTGAAATCTCCTTAAATAAATGAGGAAAGTAAAAATACTTACTCCTGATCATTAAATACATAAAAAAAAACTTAAAAGTAAACACTTGATTGGAGATATGAATTAGAATAGCTAAAATTTATTGATCATTTACCATGTTTCAAATAGTTACCTAAATGTTCTGTATGCATTTATTTTATGTAATCCTCACAACCTGGAACTGATTCTACTACCATACTGATATTGCATGGAAAGAATTGAGATGTAAAGAATTTAAGGAACTCAGCCAAGGTTTCACCTTTTAGGTGGAGCAGTAAGGATTTCAACTCAGGTTGTCTAACACTAAAGCAATGCTTCAAAACTGCACTGCCCTTTAGATAACTCTTTTGCTGTTGTATTTCTTAACTAGTCACTTTTCTGGATTTTTTTTTTTTTTTTTTTTTTTTTTACCAAGAACCAACGTGCTTCTTCATGACTCCTGATAAAATCCAATTCCTAGCTCTGTGGGCAGCCATTCACTCTATTTCCGTTCCCACTGGCATCTGTAAATTAGCCTCTGGTAATTATCTGTGAAGGGAGCAGCAGGCAGGATACAGAACAATGTAACTGCTGGTCAGACTACAACATGGGAATTCAGCATTCTTGAGTCATCAATCAACCGACCATAGCCCAACTTGAGGACTTATTTGCTCAAGCTATAAAAATAGGCTTAGCTGCATCGCTGTAGGCAAACACACCTTCGGAGACCTGAAGCAGTAAATCCTCCATCTGCAAGAAAGAACAGGTGTTCACACCTTGCCCTCAAAGACAATTGGCTCCCACTGTGTTTGACCAGATGGTGAGTACAATTTGGGGGCATCTGTCTTCCCTTGGGTACGTACTGTCTTCAGTTCCAGAAGTCATATACAGGGACTAGAAATGTAGCCCTAGACATCACTTTCATTCAAAAGTTAAGATGGAGACTCAGTAGCAGATGACTAACTTCCGATGAGGCCTAAAATGTCACAGTGTTGCATGTCATTACGTCCCTATGCTGTGGAACACTCACTCTATTTCCTTTCACACTACTTCTCTTTAGGGCAACTAGAGCAATCTGGGAGAAATAAAACTAGAACCACCCAAGAGAATAGGTAATCTTGGGCTTAAAGGAGGGGTTGGCAAATCACAGTCTGTTGGCCAATATCCCTGCCATCTGTTTTTGTAAATAAAGTTTTACTGGAAGTCAGCTACATCCATCTGTTTACACGCCGTGTCTGCAGCTTTCAGGCTACCGCTGCTGAGCGGTTTCAGCAGAGGCCACAGGACATGTACTAAAAGCTGTATTATCTAGCTCTTCATAGAAAAAGTTTGCTGACCTCTGGCTTAAAACATGGTGAGTCGGAAATATTAATGTACTTACATTTTTGGAATTTTCTTAGAATATATAAATGAAAAAGCAGAAATGCTCTGATCCTACTACCCATTTTATCTCACTTATGAAACCATGACCTAGTAATCCAGAATCAACCCCTTTTACATCAGTTCCGTTAGCAGATGATAACTGTGCTCTCCCCATAACAAAATACTTGACCGTCAAAATGACTCAGTACTCTGAACAGAGGTATGTCCTGATAAACTGTACTTACTGAAAAAAATGGGAAGAGAAAGAAACACTGCCAGGCACAAGGAACATAATTGTGGACATGGATGACATACTTCAATTATTTCACAGCTATGCCTACGTCTGGCTATATTATCCTCTTACAAAGTATGTCACAATAGGAGGTCATGTAAACCCAGTCTCCTCTGGAGCCTAAGATCAAGCCCTAAAAGTGAAGAAAAGCAAACATGACTGATCCTTTGGTCTAAGTAGAAATGGGAGACAGCTTCAAGGAAATAGCACTTAACAAATGTGAACCAAAGAAATAGCACGTAACATAAGTAAAGTGGATCCTAAGAGAAATAATAGTTCTCATTTTCTACTGGGGCTCTAGTCTTCCTTTGGACTCCTATATTTCAAAGTACCTGTCTCTTTTGTTCGTGAATGATCTTGGGATTCCACTAAATACCAACATAAATTAGAGTGATAGATCACTAAGGGAAAACCTAATTAATATTTCAACTTCAAAACAGCAGACTCTTGAAATGCTGAAACTTACAAGTTTACTGAAGCACAAATTTGTATCACATGCTTTGTAAAACTGGTGAACTGAAATGAGTCATTTAAGTAATGAGTGAGCACAGCTGATGCCCCAGCTCCCACATCTCAAAATAGCTTTACAGTTCTCTGTTCACCTTCTCCATGAAGCAGCATTCATAAAGTGATTAGAAAAATGGTGCCCCAAGGAAAACTACCTGCTGGGGCTCAAGATGGAGGAAAAAGTAAAGGCGGCTAAAAAAGGAGAGTTCTAAAGCCACAAAACAGAAGGCTTATGAGTACACGCTATACAGTGATGATAATCACGAAAGTAGAGTTCTACTAGCTACACTTCATGCTTGTGTCAAGGGAAAAAGCAGGAAAGGATGGATATAAAGACAAGAACTTTAATGGTGGTACTGTGTACTCTAGGACTTGTAGCATATCATGTATACATTGGTTCAAAGTATCAAAAACCTGAGCAGTGGGTTTTGGATGCCTTCATGGTAAAGGAGAACATATGCCTGATTATCTGTTAGATCCTTTAGGGGAAATTAACCATAAATTTAGTGCACTGACTGGGGGCAAGTGCAATCTCTACATACTGTATGCTGATATACAGTGAAATCTGAAAGGATTTGGCCTGACAGTCAACAACAACAAGAAATAACATGAAGACTAGATGGGGCTATACAGCAAGGCAGTAAAACAAATTGTCTTTCTGAAAGATCAAATGAACAGCAAATATTGAGAAGTTAGTCACTGCAGAATCTGGCAGGAAACTTTCAGCAACTATTTAGCATTCTCAATAAAATACTTTTAATTTCCACTCTAAGAGTATTGCTATATGGAGGGAGCAGGTCAGAATAAGAAATTTAAAATGTGATAAAATGTAACAGGTTGAGATGAGGAGACGGACCAATGCAGAGTTAGGTTTCCACTTCTGAGAATTCACTGGGATGTTTTCTGCTCATCAGTTTTCATTATTTTTATTACTAATATTTTCCTGTTTTTTAATGAAAACATGTGTGCCTTTTGGGGGCACATGCCAACTACTGGGCCATAAAGTACGTGTGTATTTAAATATTAGTATCTACAGTCAAACAATCTCCTAAGTGGTCATACCAATTTACAATCCCATCAGAAAATACATGACAATTCAAATTGCCTCACATCCTTGACAACACTTGGCCTTTAGTCTTTTCCAATTTAGTCATTCTGATACGTATGTGTATAGGTGTATATCACACTATGATTTTAATTTGCATGTCCCTGATGCCTAGTGAATCTGACCAACATTCCTTATAATTTAGATGTGCTCTTTTGGGTTCACATCTTTTACCCATTTTCTTTGGTCATCTTGCCTTTTTCTTTTCTTATTTTTTTTAAGATTTTTATTTATTTATTTGACAGAAAGAGATCACAAGTAGGCAGAGAGGCAGACAGAGAAAGGGGGGTTAGCTAAGCAGGGAGCCTGATGTGAGACTTGATCCAGGACCCTGAGATCACTACCTGAGCCAAAGGCAGACACTTAACCAACTGAGCCACCCAGGTGGCCCACCTTTTTCTTATTAATTTGTAGATGTTCTTTTATGGACACAAGTCCTATTTGAGGCTTTCCCTTTCACTTTCTCAATCCTTCTTTTGAATGCTTTCTTAATTTTAATATGGTCCAGTTATCATTTTTTCCTTTATGATTGGCCCTTTCTGTACACTATCTTGTGTACCATTAAGAAATCTGTCCTAGGAAGACCTGGGTGGCTCAGTTGGTTAAGCGTCTGCCTTCAGCTCAAGTCATGATCCTGAGGTCCTAGGACTGAGCCTCCTGTTGAGCTCCCTGCTCAGCAGGGAGTCTGCTTCTCCCTCTCCCTCTGACCATCCCCTCTTCTAGTGCTCTCACTCTCTCTCAAATGAATAAATTTCTTTAAAAATTTTTATGAAATCTTTCCTAGATCTCCTCTGTTCAAATTATAAAAATTCTATTTTTTTTCTAAGAGCATTGTTGTTTTATCTTTCATTTCAAGATCTATGGATGCATCTAGAACTTACTTTTGTGCATATTAGGTAAGGGTCAAGATCCATTCTTCCATATTGATATCCAATTGAATCAAGAGTATTTATTGGCACTGCAAGGGAGGATCTTTGACCATAAACATGGTCACCTATGTGTGTGTCATAATTAACTGCTTTATGATGTTGAGTCTTTCTATCCACTTGTTCTGACCTAAGGCTAGTCCTTGTGTACCCAGGACATACTTAGTACAATATTTAGATCATGGTGGGAAATTATGGAAGCCATGTGGCAAATAGAGTTATGACTTAAATCCCCACATAGTCAGTCCAATTGGATTCTGGATCTATTCCAGAGATACTTTTCTAGTTTCTATGTATATGGTTGGAATAGATCTACTCAAGCAACTGACAGAACACCCACACTGGCTTCCTAACCCATTCAGTAAGATTTACTGTACTAAAAAAGGACAAGTGGAAGTTCCTGGATCCTCCAATCCCTACCAAAATAATAAACTAAAAGTAATACTATACATACAAACATGGGATGATGGCCTGAGGTATGAAACTTTCCCAATTCATGGGTAATGGCTGATGGTTTGGCCAGACAGTAAGGGACTTGTAAACAACTAGATGGGAAAAACTAATGTGAAAGGAGGTTTGGAGAGAAGTCTATGGATACAGAGTATGGATTATTTGTATCCCATGAAAATGCTAATCAAGAGACCCTTTTTGTAAAGTTGTCTCTCAAGGCAGAAGCCTAATAAAAATAGTTCCTATAAAAAGCTTAGTAAGGAAAACAAAGTATAGAAAGGATAAAAGTAAAGAAAATTAAATATAAATGTTTTTTTTTTAATTTTGAGAACATGGTAACAGTACAGGAAAGACAAAAGTCAAGCAGAGAGAGTCAATTATCATATGGTTTCACTTATTTGTGGAGCATAACAAATAGCATGGAGGACATGGGGAGTTAGAGAGGAGAAGGGAGTTGGGGGAAATTGGAAGGGGAGGTGAACCATGAGAGACTCTGAAAAACAATGAGGGTTTTGAAGGGGCAGGGAGTGGGAGGTCGGGGTACCAGGTGGTGGGTATTATAGAAGGCACAGATTGCATGGAGCACTGGGTGTGGTGCAAAAATAATGAATACTGTTATGCTGAAAATAAATTTTAAAAAAAGACAAAAGTAATTACTGTGTATGTTGTATATATTGTATGCTTAATATATAAAAAATATATAAGATAATAGTAACTATATATACACTATATATTATATATAACTGTAACTATATATATCTATATATACACATATTATATATTTAGTTACTTGCTATCCATTAAACAAGACTCTCTCCATTTTAAATTCTCTGGAATATAAATCTGGCTTTTCTGGTGAGGCAGGAGATGGGGGACTGGGGAGGCAGTCAGACTATATGACATAAAAAAAAATCAGGTAATGCTCCCATGCTGTTCTTAGCCCCATGACTTAACCTCATCCTCCATGGTACCTGTAGCTGCTAAATCCTGAACAGGTCTAAATTTCCAGCAGCAGCTGGTTTCCATCTTCTTCTGTTTTCGATCTTTCAAAAATATGTTGGCATCTCCCATCCATTGTTGCCTCTTCTCCCATTCTCTAACATTCTCTAAAATAATCTTATGGTTCTACTTAGTTTATAGTTTAGCGGGAATTGGGAAAAGCAGAAAGACAAATTTATGTCTTCAAGCTATCAATTTATGTTTTCAAGCTATCATTTGATAGCACTCTGTTCTTACCTTTTTGATCACCTCCTTTTACCAAAGGTACTTTTTTCCTCTATGCAGTTCTTTCTCAGCAACCATGGTCCTGTTTGTTCCCCTTCTAGCCCATGGAGCCAAACCTCCACCTCTGTTCTTCCCTCATCCCATCAATCTTGGTCTCCTATTAACATTTTTCTGTGAGAAACATCCCGGACATCAGATTCAGAAAAAGAACAGACCAGACAAAAGGAAAGTTGAGTGTATTTTGAATTTGGTGGTGGTTCCTGAAAAGATATCAGATTCCTTTCCTTTACAGGAGACCTCATCTGCTTTCGTTGCCATCCCGTCTTTTCTATAGGGCTCCAGGTCACAATTGGGTCCACTCAGCTTACCATTCCTGGAATGTTGAAGTCTCCATGGTAACCACGTCCAAAGGTTCTTACTCCTTTTTCTAGTTTAGCCATTTAATAAGAGTATTGAGGCCAGAAACTTTTCTGTAATTCTTTCTGAAATTTCTTGTTTCTTTTGAACATTATGCTAATCTCGTCACATTTCAGTTGAGATACCATCTCATACCTATTAGAATGTCTAAAATCAAGAAGATGAGAAACAAGTGGTGGGAAGGATGTGAAGGAAAAGGTGTAAATTGGCATAACCACTGTGGAAAAAAGTATGGAGTTTCCTCAAAAAATTAAAATTAGTAATACCATATGATCCAGTAAATACCATATGATCCAGTAATTCCCCTATTGGGTATTTACCCAGGGAAAACTAAAATACTAACTCCAAAAGATATATGCACCCCTCTGTTTAGTGTGTGTGTGTGTGTGTGTGTGTGTGTGTGTGTGTATGTGTGTATCACTATTGTCATTTACAATAATTAAGACATGGAAGTAACCTAAATGTTTATCAACAGGCAAATGGATAAAGAAATTAAATGAATGAAGTATTATACAGTTATTAAAAAGGATGAAATTATGCCATTTGAGATGACACTGATGGACCTGGACAGCATTAGCCTAAGTGAAATAAGTTGGACTGAGAAAAACAAATATCATATGATTCTACTTGTAAGTGGAATTGAAAAAAATGAATTAAGCAAACAGCAGAATCAGGGGCACCTGGTGGCTCAGTCTGTTAAGCATCTGACTTCTACTCAAGTCTTGACTTAGGGTCCTGGGATCAAGCCCAAATCAAGCTCCCCACTCAACAGGGACTCTGTTTCTCTCACTCTTCTTCTGCATCCCCCCCCCAAGCTCTTGCTAACTTTCTTTCTCTTGTGCGGGCATATATGTGTGCGCTTGCACAAATAAATAAATAAACTCTTAAGACAAAAAAAAAAGCATAGTCAGAACTATAAATACAGAGGACATCCATTTTGAGTTTATATTTGCATATCTTTGCATTCTTCATATAGAAGAATGAAACATCCTCTTACACCTAAGAGGATGGTCCAGTCATCCTTCTATATGAAGCTGTCCAATTATCCCAGCACCATTTACTGAAGAGACTGTCTTTTTTCCACTGGATATTTTCTTTCTGATTTGTCAAAGATCAGTGACCATAGAGGGTCCATTTCTGGTGTCTCTATTCTGTTCCATTGATCTACAGACGAAAGACCTCAATGTGAGACAGGAATCCATCAAAATCCTAGGGGAGAACACAGGCAGTAACCTCTTCAACATTGGCCACAGCAACTTCTTTCAAGATACATCGCCAAAGGCAAGGGAAGCAAAAGCAAAAATGAATTTTTGTGACTTCATCAAGCTAAAAAGCTTATGCACGACAAAGGAAACAGTCAACAAAACTAAGAGGCAACCCACAGAATGGAAGAAGATATTTGCAAATGACATTACAGATAAAGGGCTGATATCCAGAATCTATAAAGAACTTCTCTAACTGAATACTCAAAAAACAAATAACCTAGTCAAAAAATGGGCAGAAGACATGAACAGACACTTCTGTAAAGAAGACATCCAAATGGCCAACAGACACATGAAAAAGTGCTCAACATCACTACTCATCAGGGAAACACAAATCAAAACTATGAAGAGATACCACATTACACCAGTTAGAATAGCAAAAATTACAAAACAGGACACAAGAAATGTTGGCAAGGATGTAGAGAAAGGGGAACTGTCTTAAACTGTTGGTGAGAATGCAAGCTGGTACAGGCACTCTGGAAAACAGTATGGAGGTTCAAGCTGTTAAAAATAGAGCTACCCTACAACCCAGCAATAACACTACTAGGTCTTTACCCAAAAGATACAGCTGTAGTGAAAAGAAGAGGCACATGCACCCAATATTCATGGCAGTAATGTCCACAATAGCCAAACTGTGTAAGGAGCCAAGATGCCCTTCAACAGATGAATGGATAAAGAATATATGGTACATATATACAATGGAATATTATTCAGACATCAGAAATGATGAATACCCACTATTTGTACCAACGTGGATAGAATTGGAGGGGATAATGCTAAGTAAAGTAAGTCAAGCAGAGAAAGACAATCATCATATGGTTTCAATCATATGTGGAGAATAAGCAAAAGCACAGAGGACACAGGGGAAGGGAGAGAAATGCAAAAGGGGAGAAATCAGAGAAGGAGATGAACCATGAGAGACTATAGACTCTGGGAAACAAACTGAGGATTCCAGAGGGGAGAGGGGTAAGGGGATGGGGTAACGGAGTGATGGGTACTAAGGTATTTTGATGAGCACTGGGTGTCATATGCAACTAATGAATCAATGAACACTACATCAAAAATTAATGAGGTATTATACAGTGGCTAACAACATAAACACACACACACACACACACACACAAAGTGGAGCAAAATGGCAGAAGAGTAGGAGACTGAAATATCATCAGGTCCCAGGAGTTCAATTAGGTCGTTCTCAAACCATTCGAACACCTACAAACTCAACAGGAGATAGAAGAGAAAAAGAGCAGCAATTCCAGGAACAGAAAAGCGACAATTTTCCAGAAGGTAGGATGTGCAGAGAAGTGAATCTGAAGCCATGGGAAGACAGACCATGGGAGGAGGGGCCAGCTCCCTGCAAGTGAGAGAGCAGTAGAGCACAAAATTGGAACTTTTATAAGTTGCTCCACTGAGGGATGTCACTGCAGAGGCTAAACATGGGTACAGCCCTCTTGGGGACAGTGTGTTCTCAGGACCCATGGGGTCACAGAAAGACCAGGGGTGTCTGAATGCAGCAGAGCTCCCAGGTACTAGAGTGGGGAAGCCAGCTACAGAGACAAAGGCAAGGAGTGGGCTTTCAGCTCGGGGTTACCTTAAACTGTGATCCAAGGCACAATCAGGCCACTTCTCTTCAAGCTGGGACTCCAGAAGTGGCAGATCCAGAGAGATGCCTTCCTTCCTCCTCTGGGAGGAGCAGCATGGGACACACAGCAGGAATCTGCTGGGTTTGGAGACTCCAAATGGGGCTGTGCACCAGAGACAGAAATGCTTGGTCATAGGCTGGGTCAGCTCGGACTGTGGCCGGAGACCACGAAGATGGGAGAGATTGACTACTTTTCTCTTGAGGGTGCACTGAGGAGCAGGGCCCTGAGCTTTCAACTCCTACAGGGCCAAGACTGGAAGGCCGCCATTTTCATTCCCATCCTCCAAAACTATACAGAAAGCATTCAGGGAACAAAAGCTACTGAGAGTGAACCAAGCAGATTACTGAGCCTGGCCCCTGGTAAGGGCAGTGCAATTCCACCTCAGGCCTCAGTGATTCTACCTCAGAATCACTGCAACAGGCCCCTGCCCCAGAAGATCAGCAATAATATCCAGCCAAGAGCACGTTCGCCAATCAATGAGAACTGTGGAACTCCAATGCTAGGGGAAAGCAACACACAGTATTCCTGGCTTTTTTTCCCATGTTTCTTTAGTCTTTCAATGTTAAATTTTTTTAAAAAATTTTTCGTATTCTACTTTTTAAATTTTTCCTCTTTTCTATGTTAACTTTTTTGACTATTTTATCTTATCAATATCTCTTTAAAAATATTTTCAAATTTTCATTGTTATAGTCATATTTTATCCCTTTATTATATTTAACCCTATCATTTGTATACATACAGGTGTTTTTTCTTTAAAATTTTGGGATACAATTTCTTCTAATAGATTAAAAAATAATAGCCTAAACCTAGAACATGGCTTTGTTCTACTCTCCAGCTTGATCACATTCTTTCCTCTTTTTTCTTCTTTTTTCAACTAACTTCTTTTCAATCAACCTCCTCCTTTCTTAGAATCTTCTTTAATTTTCATCTTTACAGTCATATCCCATCCCTTCATCATGTTTACCCTTATTTTTGTGTATATATATAAGCTTTTCTTTCTTTAAAATATTGGGAGGTAGTTTCTTCTAACAGACCAAAATACACCCAAAATCAAATGTGTGGCTCTGTTGTATTCACTAGTCCAATACATATATTTTTTTCTTTTTTCCTCGCCTTACTTTTCCCCCTGGTTTCAGCTGTCTTCCGATTTTGTTAGTGTATGTCTTCTCCAGTTGTTGCTACCCCTTTAGTGTTTTGTTCTCTCATTCATCTATTCTTATCTGGATAAAATGACAAGTCAGAAAAACTCACTGCAAAAAAAAAAAAAAAAAAAAAACAAGAGGCAGTTCCAATGGCTAGGGACCTAAGCAATACGGACATTAGTAATATGTCAGAACTAAAGTTCAGAATGACGATTATCAAGGTGCCATCTGGGCTCAAAAAAAGCATGGAAGGTATCAGAGAACTTTAGAATTTTAGAAAGAACTAAAATTTAACCAAGTTGAAATCAAAAAAAGCTATTAATGAGGTGCAATAACAAAATCAAAGAAACACATCAACAATAATATAATAATAATAGGGGACTTTAACACACCCCCTTACTGAAATGGACAGATCATCTAAGGAAAAGATAAACAAGGAAATAAAGACCTTAAATGACACACTGGACCAGATAGACATCACAGATATATTTAGAACATTCCTTCCCAAAGCAACAGAATACACATTCTTCTCTAGTGCACATGAAACATTCTCCAGAACAGATCACATCTTGGGTTACAAATCAGGTCTCAACCAGTACCAAAAGATTGGGATCATTCCCTGCATATTTTCAGACCACAATGCTCTGAAGCTAGAACTCAATCACAAGAGGAAAGTTGGAAAGAACTCAAATACATTGAGGCTAAAGAGCATCCCACTAAAGAATGAATAAGTCAACCAGGAAATTAAAGAAGATTTTTAAAAAGTCATGGAAACAAACGAAAATGAAAACAAAACTGAAAATCTGTAGGACTCAGCAAAGGTGGTCCCAGGAAGAAAGTATATAGCAATACAAGCCTTTCTCAAGAAATATGAAAGGTCTCAAGTATACAACCTAACCCTACACATAAAGGAGCTGGACAAAGAACAACAAAGAAAGCCTAAACCCAGCAGGAGAAGCGAAATCAAAGATCAGAACAGAAGTCAAATAAATAGAAACTGAAACAATGGTAGAGCAAATCAATGAAACTAGGAGCTGGTTCTTTAAAGGAATTAGTAAGATTGGTAAACCCCTGGCCAGACTTATCAAAAAGAAAAGAGAAAGGACCCAAATAAATAAAATCATGAATGAAAGAGGACAGATCACAACCAACACTAAAGAAATACAAACAATTATAAGAACATATTATAAGCAACTTTATGCCAGCAAATTTGACAATTTGGAAGAAATGAATACATTCCTAAAAACTTATAAACTACCAAAACGCAACCAGGAAGAAATAGAAAATCTGAATAGACCCATAATCAGTAAGGAGATTGAAGTAGTCATCAAAATTCTCCCAACAAGTAAGAGCCCAGAGCCAGACGTCTTCCCAGGGGAATTCTATCAAACATTTAAAGAAGAATTAATACCTATTCTCCTGAAACTATTCCAAAAAACAGAAATGGCAGGAAAACACCCAAACCCTTTTTATGAGGATAAAATTATCTTGATCCCAAAACCAGACAAAGACCCCATCAAAAAGAAGTACAGATCAATATCCTTGATGAAATGAATGCAAAAATTATCAGCAAAATACTAGCCAATAGGATCCAACAGTACATTAAAAGGAATATTCCCCACAACCAAGTTGGGATTTATTCCTGGGATGCAAGGGTGGTTCAACACCCGTGAATCAATCAATGTGATACAATACATTAATTTAAAAAAAGAACAAGAACCATATGAAACTTTCAATAGATGCTGAAAAAGCATTTGACATAGTACAGCATCGTTTCTTGATCAAAACTCTTCAAAGTGTAGGGATAGAGGATACATACCTCAATATCATCAAAGGCATCTATGAAAAACCCTCAGCAATTATCATTCTCAAATGGGGAAAAACTGAGACTTTTTCTGCTAAGGTCAGGAACATGGCAGAAATGTTCACTATCACCACTGCTATTCAACATAGAACTAGAAGTCCTAGCCTCAGCAATCAGACAACAACAACAACAACAAAAATTAAAGGCATCCCAATGGGCAAAGAAGAAGTCAAACTATCACTCTTTTCGGATGACATGATACATTATTTGGAAAACCGAAAAGACTCCAGTCCAAACCTGCTAGAACTCATACAGGAATTCGGTAAAGTGTCAGGATATAAAATCAATGCATAGAAATCAGTTGCATTTCTATACACCAACAGCAAGACAGAAGAAATGAGAAATTAAGGAGTCAATCCCATTTACCATTGCACCCAAAACCATAAGATACCTAGGTATAAACCTAACCAAGGAGGCAAAGAATATGTACTCAAAAAACTATTAAGTACTCATGAAAGAAACTGAGGAGGACATAAAGAAATGGAAAACCGTTCCATGCTCATGGATTAGAAGAACAAATATTGTGAAAACATCTATGCTACCTAAAGCAATCTACACATTTAATGCAAACCCTATCAAAATACCGTCATTTTTTTTCAAAGAAATGGAACAAATAATCCTAAAATTTATATGGAACCAGAAAAGACCCCCAAATAGTCAGAGGAATGTTGAAGAAGAAAACCAAAGTTGGTAGCATCACAATTCCAGACTTCAAGTTCTATTACAAAGCTGCAACCATCAAGACAGTTTGGTACTAGCACAAAAACAGATACATAGATCATGGGAATAGAATAGAGAGCCTGGAAATGGACCCTCAACTCTAGAGTCAACTAATCTTCATCAAAGCAGAAAAGAATGTCTAATGGAAAAAAGACAGTCTCTTCAACCAATGGTGTTGGGAAAATTGGACAGCCACGTGCAGAAGAATGAAAATAGACCATTTCCTTACACCACACACAAAAAGAGACTCCAAATGGATGAAAGACCTCAATGTGAGAAAGGAATCCATCAAAATCCTTGAGGAGAACACAGGCAGCAACCTCTTCGACGTCAGCCACAGCAACATCTTCCCAGAAACATCACCAAAGGCAAGGGAAGCAAGGGCATAAAGGAACTATTGAGACTTCATCAAGATCAAAAGGTTTTGCGCAGCAAAGGAAACAGTCAACAAAATCAAAAGACAACTGACAGAATGGGAGAAGACAGTTGCAAATGACATAACAGATAAAGGGCTAATATCCAAAATCTATAAAGAACCTCTCAAACTCAACACCCAAAGAACAAATAATCCAATCAAGAAATGGACAGAGGACATGAACAGACATCTCTGCAAAGACAACATCCAAATGGCCAAGAAACACATGAAAAACTGCTCTACATCACTCAGCATCAGGGAAATACAAATCAAAACCACAGTGACATACCACCTCACAACAGTCAGAATGGCTAAAATTGACAAGTCAGGAAAAAACAGATGTTGATGAAGATGCAGAGAAAGGTGAACCTTCCTACACTGTTGGTGGGAATGCAAGCTGGAGCAACCACTCAGGAAAACAGTACGGAGGTTCCTCAAAAAAGTTGAAAATAGAGCTAGCCTATGACCAGCAATCGCACTACTGGGTATTTATCTAAAGATACAAATGTAGTGATCCAAAGAGGCACGTGCACCCAAATGTTTATAGCAGCAATGTCCACAATAGCCAAACTATGGAAAGAACCTAGATGTCCATCAATATGATAAAGATGTCCTATGAATATCCCATGAACCTAGATGTCCATGACTGGATAAAGAAGATGCGGTACAGATATACAATGGAATACTATGCAGCCATCTAAAGAAATGAAATCTTGCCATCTACAACGTGGATGGAACTAAAGGGTATTATGCTAAGCGAAATAAGTCAGTAAGACAAAGACAATTATCACATGATCTCTCTGATGTGAAGAATTTCAGTGGCAGGGCAGAGGGTCATGGGGGCAGGGAGGGGAAAAAAAAAGGAAACAAGATGGGATCGGGAGGGAACCAAACCAGAACAAACTCTTAATCTCATGAAACAAACTGAGGGTTGCTGGGGGAGTGGGTAGGAGTAGGGTGGCTGGGTTATGGACACTGGGGAAGGTATGTGCTATGGGGAGTGCTGCAAAATGTGTCAGCCCAATGATTCACAGACCTGTGCCCTGGGGCAAATAATACATTATATGTTAATTTTTTAAAAATTTTTAAAGCACACACACACACACACACACACACACACACACAAAATACAGAGAATAAACTGATGGTTGCCAAAGGATCAAAGATGGGAAATTGCGCAAAATGGATGAAGGGGAAAGGGAGATTTGAGCTTCCCAGTTATGAGATGAGTAAATCATGGGCATAAAAATCAGAGCATCAGGAGTACTGTCAACAATATTGTAAAGGTAACATAATAGGGCAGAGGGTAGCTATATTTCTGGTGAACATCGCATAACATAAAAACTTGTCAAATGACTAAGCTGTATACCCAAAACTAATGTAACATTGCATGTCAGCTACACTCAAATTAAAAAAATAATAATTAAATGAAATGACACCTGGTACAGAGAAGTCATTCAATAAATACTTATTGAAAAATACATAAACACATGCCAGTATCTGCATAATTTTTTTTCCTGAAGGGACACAGAAAAGGCTAAGCAGTAACCTTTAAAGAGAGAGAAAGACGCAGGGTGAAATGGGAAGCGATATTTTGTTCCTATTTCATGCCTTAATATATTATTTGAATTATCTCATTCTGTACATATATTCAATCTATGGCTTTTAAGTCATCAGGAGTTCTCTGATGTTTTGTTTTTTATAACTGTGGACTAAAAACAATAAATGATTTCTTTAAGTAATGAAATGGGTATCTACAATGAGAACTTTCCCCAGACTTAAGTGATCCATCTCCTCCATAGATCAATGAAGTTAAGTACTCACCTACCGCCCCACTGCTCACCAGTCTTCTCCCTGGAGGAATATACTCTACCTAATCATGGCCCATTCTAAAGACCATGCAAGGATTTGCAGTGACTATAACAACAGAAAAGTAGAGGAATGTCATTACCAGAAAGCATCATATCCACTCACTAGGGAATGGTCCTAGCCTAAAAATATATCTGAGTCTACCTTCTGTTCACCAAGCATAAAATTTGTCCCAAGAGGTACGGTACCTTCCTTACTGTATGGCTCTCACGTGTATCAACTTCCCTTTTCGGTCAGCCTCCTTCCCCCAGGATCCTTCATCGCCACTGTGCTCAGAGGCAGCACAGGCGTACCCCACTCTTCCTTCTATCCCATCCACTTCTCCCTAGGTCAGGCCATCCCTTCTTTCCTCATACCCCATTCTTAAAGTCCTCTCCATTTCCAACCATGCCTTCAGAAACCTGTTTTTATTAGTAGTAGTTTGTGGTTTAAAGAAAAAAAAAAGCCCCTTAAATCTACCATAGAGTCATAAAAGGCCAGACCTCCAAAACAAAAAGCGCTAGATATTTCCGTGAAATAGATAGCTGGTGAGTTTATAGCTAAAACAAACAAACAAACAAACAACTCGATTCTTTCTCAAACAAATGCCCATGTTATATACTGATAAAAGAATATTTTAAACTCATTCTTAATCCAACCATGAAAAGCTTGCTGAACTAAAGCTAGGGCACATTTCCATGATTATACCATTGAAACCATATATTTAAATGTGTATATTAATTTTTTTTACTTTCCATTGTAACATAAGCAATAAAACTTCTCTATAAGCATAATTTTAAATGGCTGCTCATCATCTCATTATATGGACGCAACACAATTTACCTTAATCATTTCCCATTCATTGGACACTTAAATTGTTTTGCTGGATATGTAGAATTGTCCAATTAGAAATGATGCTAAAATTATTTTATGAAAATCTGTATCTTGTATCATTTTCTTAGGAAAGATCCTGAGAATGGGAGATGCCAAGTCAAATAATATTAATAGTTGGGGGTTTTCAATATATGTTATCTAAATATAATATAGGCATGTAATTACCATTACAATTATATTCAGAGCAAGTATAATTACAATTTACTCAGAGCAAGTATGCAAGTATGCTCAAGCATTAGACATTTGCTCTTTGATAACTACAGCTGACCCTTAAACAATGCCAGGGTTAGGGGCACCAAACCCCCATACAGTAAAAAAATCCATGTATAGGGGGGAGGAGTCAAGATGGCGGAGAAGTAGCAGGCTGAGACTGCTTCAGCTAGCCGGAGATCAGCTAGATAGCTTATCTAAAGATTGCAAACACCTGAAAATCCATCGGCAGATCGAAGAGAAGAAGAACAGCAATTCTGGAAACAGAAAAACAACCACTTTCTGAAAGGTAGGACCGGCGGAGAAGTGAATCCAAAGCGACGGGAAGATAGACCCCGGGGGGAGGGGCCGGCTCCCGGCAAGCGGCGGAACAACCGCGCACAAAATCAGGACTTTTAAAAGTCTGTTCCGCTGAGGGACATCGCTCCAGAGGCTAAACCGGGGCGAAGCCCACGCGGGTTCAGCGTGGCCTCAGGTCCCGCAGGGTCACAGAAGGATCGGGGGTGTCTGAGTGTCACAGACCTTGCGGGTATTGGAACGGGAAAGCCGGCTACAGAGACAGAGCCGACAGTAAGCTCACAGCTCGGTGTTACCTTGAACCGGTCGCAGGCTCGGAGAGCTCGGAGCGCGGCCGGAGGTCAGGCAGACGGGAGTAACTGGCGCTGTTCTCTGAGGGCGCACTGAGGAGTGCGGCCCGGGGCTCTCGGCTCCTCCGGGCCGGAGACCAGGAGGCCGCCATTTGTATTCCCGTCCTCCGGAACTCTACGGAAAGCGCTCAGGGAACAAAAGCTCCTGAAAGCAAACCCAAGCGGATTACTCACCCCGGCCCCGGTAAGGGCAGTGTCATTCCGCCTGGGGCAAAGACACTTGAGAATCACTACAACAGGCCCCTCCCCCAGAAGATCAACAAGAAATCCAGCCGAGACCAAGTTCACCTACCAAGGAGTACGGTTTAAATACCAAGGAGAGCAGCAGAATTCCAGAGGAGGAGAAAGCCAAGCACGGAACTCATGGCTTTTTCCCTGTGATTTTTTTTTTGGTCTTGCAGTTAATTTAATTTTTTTTCTTTTTCATTTTTTGTTTTTTTTTTTTCTTCTCGCCTTCGGGTAAAATTTTTTTTTTTTTAACTGTTACCTTTTTCTTTTTTTAACGATTTTTTACTAGTTTATCTAATATGTATATTTTTTCTTTTTTGCATTTTTCTTAGGTGTTTTCTTTTTTTTAATTCTTTTCTTATCTTTTTTTTTTCTTTTTTCTTTTTTTTTCTTTCTTCCTTTTTGAACCTCTTTTTATCCCCTTTCTCCCCCCTCAAGATTTTGGATCTCTTCTAATTTGGATAAAGCATTTTTTCCTGGGGTTGTTGCCACCCTTTTAGTATTTTACTAGCCCCTTCATATACTCTTATCTGGACAAAATGACAAGACGGAAAAATTCAACACAAAAAAAAGAACAAGAGGCAGTACCGAAGACTAGGGACCTAATCAATACAGACATTGGTAATATGTCAGATCTAGAGTTCAGAATGACAATTCTCAAGGTTCTAGCCGGGCTCGAAAAAGGCATGGAAGATATTAGAGAAACCCTCTCGAGAGATATAAAAGCCCTTTCTGGAGAAATAAAAGAACTAAAATCTAACCAAGTTGAAATAAAAAAAGCTATTAATGAGGTGCAATCAAAAATGAAGGCTCTCACTGCTAGGATAAATGAGGCAGAAGAAAGAATTAGTGATATAGAAGACCAAATGACAGAGAATAAAGAAGCTGAGAAAAAGAGGGACAAACAGCTACTGGACCACGAGGGGAGAATTTGAGAGATAAGTGACACCATAAGACGAAACAACATTAGAATAATTGGGATTCCAGAAGAAGAAGAAAGAGAGAGGGGAGCAGAAGGTATACTGGAGAGAATTATTGGGGAGAATTTCCCCAATATGGCAAAGGGAACGAGCATCAAAATTCAGGAGGTTCAGAGAACGCCCCTCAAAATCAATAAGAATAGGCCCACACGCTGTCACCTAATAGTAAAATTTACAAGTCTCAGTGACAAAGAGAAAATCCTGAAAGCAGCCCGGGAAAAGAAGTCTGTAACATACAATGGTAAAAATATTAGATTGGCAGCTGACTTATCCACAGAGACCTGGCAGGCCAGAAAGAGCTGGCATGATATTTTCAGAGCACTAAACGAGAAAAACATGCAGCCAAGAATACTATATCCAGCTAGGCTATCATTGAAAATAGAAGGAGAGATTAAAAGCTTCCAGGACAAACAAAAACTGAAAGAATTTGCAAATACCAAACCAGCTCTACAGGAAATATTGAAAGGGGTCCTCTAAGCAAAGAGAGAGCCTACAAGTGGTAGATCAGAAAGGAACAGAGACCATATACAGTAACAGTCACCTTACAGGCAATACAATGGCACTAAATTCATATCTCTCAATAGTTACCCTGAATGTGAATGGGCTAAATGCCCCTGTCAAAAGACACAGGCTATCAGAATGGATAAAAAAACAAAACCCATCTATATGTTGCCTCCAAGAAACTCATTTTAAGCCCGAAGACACCTCCAGATTTAAAGTGAGGGGGTGGAAAAGAATTTACCATGCTAATGGACATCAGAAGAAAGCAGGAGTGGCAATCCTTATATCAGATCAATTAGATTTTAAGCCAAAGACTATAATAAGAGATGAGGAAGGACACTATATCATATTCAAAGGGTCTGTCCAACAAGAAGATTTAACAATTTTAAATATCTATGCCCCCAATGTGGGAGTAGCCAACTACATAAACCAATTAATAACAAAATCAAAGAAACACATCAACAATAATACAATAATAGTAGGGGACTTTAACACTCCCCTCACTGAAGTGGACAGATATCCAAGCAAAAGATCAGCAAGGAAATAAAGGCCTTAAACGACACACTGGACCAGATGGACATCACAGATATATTCAGAATATTTCATCCCAAAGCAACAGAATACACATTCTTCTCTAGTGCACATGGAACATTCTCCAGAATAGATCACATCCCCGGTCCTAAATCAGGACTCAACTGGTATCAAAAGATTGGGATCATTCCCTGCATATTTTCAGACCACAATGCTCTAAAGCTAGAACTCAACCACAAAAGGAAGTTTGGAAAGAACCCAAATACATGGAGACTAAACAGCATCCTTCTAAAGAATGAATGGGTCAACTGGGAAATTAAAGAAGAATTGAAAAAAATCATGGAAACAAATGATAATGAAAACACAACGGTTCAAAATCTGTGGGACACAACAAAGGCAGTCCTGAGAGGAAAATATATAGCGGTACAAGCCTTTCCCAAGAAACAAGAAAGGTCTCAGGTACACAACCTAACCCTACACCTAAAGGAGCTGGAGAAAGAACAAGAAAGAAACCCTAAGCCCAGCAGGAGAAGAGAAATCATAAAGATCAGAGCAGAAATCAATGAAATAGAAACCAAAAAAACAATAGAACAAATCAACGAAACTAGGAGCTTGTTCTTTGAAAGAATTAATAAAATTGATAAACCCCTGGCCCGACTTATCAAAAAGAAAAGAGAAAGGACCCAAATAAATAAAATCATGAATGAAAGAGGAGAGATCACAACTAACACCAAAGAAATACAAACTATTATAAGAACATACTATGAGCAACTCTACGCCAATAAATTTGACAATCGGGAAGAAATGGATGCATTCCTAGAAACATATAAACTACCACAACTGAACCAGGGAGAAATAGAAAGCCTGAACAGACCCATAACCAGTAAGGAGATTGAAACAGTCATTAAAAATCTCCAAACAAACAAAAGCCCAGGGCCAGACGGCTTCCCGGGGGAATTCTACCAAACATTTAAAGAAGAACTAATTCCTATTCTCCTGAAACTGTTCCAAAAAATAGAAATGGAAGGAAAACTTCCAAACTCATTTTATGAGGCCAGCATCACCTTGATCCCAAACCCAGACAAGGATCCCACCAAAAAAGAGAGCTATAGACCGATATCCTTGATGAACACAGATGCAAAAATACTCAACAAAATACTAGCCAATAGGATTCAACAGTACATTAAAAAGATTATTCACCACGACCAAGTGGGATTTATTCCAGGGCTGCAAGGTTGGTTCAACATCCGCAAATCAGTCAATGTGATACAACACATCAATAAAAGAAAGAACAAGAACCATATGATACTCTCAATAGATGCTGAAAAAGCATTTGACAAAGTACAGCATCCCTTCCTGATCAAAACTCTTCAAAGTGTAGGGATAGAGGGCACATACCTCAATATCATCAAAGCCATCTATGAAAAACCCACCGCAAATATCATTCTCAATGGAGAAAAACTGAAAGCTTTTCCGCTAAGGTCAGGAACACGGCAGGGATGTCCATTATCACCACTGCTATTCAACATAGTACTAGAGGTCCTAGCCTCAGCAATCAGACAACAAAAGGAAATTAAAGGCATCCAAATCGGCAAAGAAGAAGTCAAATTATCACTCTTCGCAGATGGTATGATACTATATGTGGAAAACCCAAAAGACTCCACTCCAAAACTGCTAGAACTTATACAGGAATTCAGTAAAGTGTCAGGATATAAAATCAATGCACAGAAATCAGTTGCATTTCTCTACACCAATAGCAAGACAGAAGAAAGAGAAATTAAGGAGTCAATCCCATTTACAATTGCACCCAAAACCATAAGATACCTAGGAATAAACCTAACCAAAGAGACACAGAATCTATACTCAGAAAACTATAAAGTACTCATGAAAGAAATTGAGGAAGACACAAAGAAATGGAAAAATGTTCCATGCTCCTGGATTGGAAGAATAAATATTGTGAAAATGTCTATGCTACCTAAAGCAATCTACACATTTAATGCAATTCCTATCAAAGTACCATCCATCTTTTTCAAAGAAATGGAACAAATAATTCTAAAATTTATATGGAACCAGAAAAGACCTCGAATAGCCAAAGGGATATTGAAAAAGAAAGCCAACGTTGGTGGCATCACAATTCCGGACTTCAAGCTCTATTACAAAGCTGTCGTCATCAAGACAGCACGGTACTGGCACAAAAACAGACACATAGATCAATGGAACAGAATAGAGAGCCCAGAAATAGACCCTCAACTCTATGGTCAACTAATCTTCGACAAAGCAGGAAAGAATGTCCAATGGCAAAAAGACAGCCTCTTCAATAAATGGTGCTGGGAAAATTGGACAGCCACATGCAGAAAAATGAAATTGGACCATTTCCTTACACCACACACAAAAATAGACTCAAAATGGATGAAGGACCTCAATGTGCGAAAGGAATCCATCAAAATCCTTGAGGAGAACACAGGCAGCAACCTCTTTGACCTCAGCTGCAGCAACATCTTCCTAGGAACAACGCCAAAGGCAAGGGAAGCAAGGGCAAAAATGAACTATTGGGATTTCATCAAGATCAAAAGCTTTTGCACAGCAAAGGGAACAGGTAACAAAATCAAAAGACAACTGACAGAATGGGAGAAGATATTTGCAAACGACATATCAGATAAAGGACTAGTGTCCAGAATCTATAAAGAACTTAGCAAACTCAACACCCAAAGAACAAATAATCCAATCACGAAATGGGCAGAGGACATGAACAGACATTTCTGCAAAGAAGACATCCAGATGGCCAACAGACACATGAAAAAGTGCTCCATATCACTCGGCATCAGGGAAATACAAATCAAAACCACAATGAGATATCACCTCACACCAGTCAGAATGGCTAAAATCATCAAGTCAGGAAATGACAGATGCTGGCGAGGATGCGGAGAAAGGGGAACCCTCCTACACTGTTGGTGGGAATGCAAGCTGGTGCAGCCACTCTGGAAAACAGCATGGAGGTTCCTCAAAATGTTGAAAATAGAACTGCCCTATGACCCAGCAATTGCACTATTGGGTATTTACCCTAAGGATACAAACGTAGTGATCCAAAGGGGCACATGCACCCGAATGTTTATAGCAGCAATGTCCACAATAGCCAAACTATGGAAAGAACCTAGATGTCCATCAACAGATGAATGGATCAAGAAGAAGTGGTATATATACACAATGGAATACTATGCAGCCATCAAAAGAAATGAAATCTTGCCATTTGCGACAACATGGATGGAACTAGAGCGTATCATGCTTAGCGAAATAAGTCAAGCAGAGAAAGACAACTATCATATGATCTCCCTGATATGAGGAAGTGGTGATGCAACATGGGGGCTTAAGTGGGTAGGAGAAGAATAAATGAAACAAGATGGGATTGGGAGGGAGACAAACCATAAGTGACTCTTAATCTCACAAAACAAACTGAGGGTTGCTGGGGGGAGGGGGTTTGGGAGAAGGGGGTGGGATTATGGACATTGGGGAGGGTATATGCTTTGGTGAGTGCTGTGAAGTGTGTAAACCTGGTGATTCACAGACCTGTACCCCTGGGGATAAAAATATATGTTTATAAAAAATAAAAAATTAATTAAAAAAAAAAGAAAAAAAAAAAGAAATAAAAAATCCATGTATAACTTTGGACTCTGCAAAAATTTAACTACTAACAGCCTACTGTTGACCAGAAGACTTACTAATAACATAAACAACTGACTGCCACACATTCTGTATGCCATATAAATTATATACTATATTTTTATAATAAAATACTAGAGAAAATACATTTACAACACTGTACTGTATTTATTTTATATTATATATATTTTATATATATATTTATATTTTATATTATATAATATATATATTTTATTAAGATTTTTTTTTTTTTAGAGAAAGAGAATGAGCAGGGAGAGGGGCAGAGGGAGAAGCAGACTCCCTGATGAGCAGCTCCAGGATCACGTCCTGAACTGAAGGCAGACTCTTAATAGACTAAGCCACCCAGGCACCTCTGTACTGCATTTATTTATTTGTTAAAATCTGCATATAAACGGGCCCTCATAGTTCAAACTCCTGTTGTTCAAGGGTCAACTGTATAAACATAAACGAGTACCTCATTCTTTTTATATTAATTTGATTTTTTTGAAAGTAAAGGGATTGGGACGCCTGGGTGGCTCAGTGGGTTAAGCTGCTGCCTTCGGCTCAGGTCATGATCTCAGGGTCCTGGGATCGAGTCCCGCATCGGGCTCTCTGCTCAGCAGGGAGCCTGCTTCCTCCTCTCTCTCTGCCTGCCTCTCTGCCTACTTGTGATCTCTCTCTGTCAAAGAAAGAAAGAAAGAAAGAAAGAAAGAAAGAAAGAAAGAAAGAAAGAAAGAAAGAAAGAAAGAAAGAAAGGAAGGAAGGAAGAAAGAAAGAAAGAAAGGAATACTTTCCCAACGTGTTACATGCATTTTACTTTGTATTGTTTTGTTTTGTTTTTGTTTGCTTTTTAACTTTGTATTTAACAATGTATCTTCAGGGTCTTTCCATGTCAGGGACGCTTGGGTGGCTCAGTTGGTTAAGCAACTACCTTTAGCTAAATATAGTACATAATTCATATGCCAAATGTGTGCCAGTCAGTTTTTTATGTTATCAGTAAGTCTTCTGGTCAACAGTAGGCTGTTAGTAGTTAAAGGAAGGGTCCTGGGTTCAAGTCTTACATCAGGCTCCTTGCTCAGCTGGGAGCTTGCTTCTCCCTCTGCTTGCCACTCCCCTTGCTTGTGCTCTCTCTCTCTCTCTCACAAATAAATAAATAAAATCTTAAAAAAAAATAAAGCATTTTTCCATGTCAGTTCTGGTAAATACAGTATTTCAGAGTATTGTTTTTGTATTTTTTAAATAGAAAAAGGGTTTTTTAAAATTATCTTTACGTGAGAAGTCAAGTCTATCAGTCTTCTCTTTCATTGCCTGCAAGCTAAAAAAAAAAAAAAAAATTCTTTCCTATTCTTAGATCGGATAACATTCAACCATGTTTCTATCATTTTCATGTTTTGTTGACATTTAGTGTTTTAATCCATCAGAAAATAGATGATCATTTAGTAAGAGAAAATTCTAAACACTTTTCTAGTAATTTTAGAAGTAATGATTAAATAATCCTACCCTTTATTACTGATTTGCTTTGCCTCCTTTTCAGGCATTAAGTCTTATTCATATCAAGTTATTTTTCTAAATTATCTATTCACTTACTATTAGTACCATACAGATATAATTGCTATAGTTTTATAAGTGATAACAAATATTTTAAATACACTCCAGTAAGGTTGATTCTATAATATTTTATTTCTTTCTCAGCATTTTTAGTGCTGTTCTCACCTGTTTGCTCTTCCAAGTGATAGTAAAAGGAAAAAAAAAACCTCAATTTTCAAGGGAAAAATATCCTGTTGGACTTTTTATTACATTAATACTATAAGTTAATTTGGAAAAAAACCCTGACATTTTCACAAAAATCCTCATCCCTTTCAAGAACATTTTATGTCTACATTATTCCAATTCTTTTATATCTCTCAGTTGAGTTTTGCAACGTTCTCCACAGAGGTTCACACATTTCATTTTCGTGTTATTCATAGACATTTTTCTCCCTCTTATTATTATTGTGAACAAATCTTTTTTTCATTGTTACTGCTAACTGGTTATTGCCATAGAGATTAGCCACAATAATATTAACCCAGAAAACTTTCAAAGCAAGTATTACCAAGTGCTCATTTCTACAAAAGAGAAATAAATCTCTGTAAAGTACTCAAAATGCATCTACCTTTAAGAATTCTGTCATTCTGATGAACCCTCTAAAATAAACTGTGCATAAATAAGTTGATTTGCTCAATCTTAAGCCATATATTTTTTAGATATAGGATAATGCTTACTAAAATATTATTGGTTAGAATGACTACTCTGAAATAATTTTTGCTAATAATTAGATAACAGAGCCAGTTGTCTACTAATATTTCTCCTACTCTATAAAACACACACACGCATGCACAGGAGATCTGTACAAAGGAGACTGCTTAATTTTCTCTCCTCAGTAATGGAGTGAAATAGAGGGAACAGCAAACGGGTCCAGCTCATTTGAAAATGCATTTGAAGTCTCTAAACTGCATTTGCCCTAAAGAAAAAAGGTCAAAATGTATCCTTATTTTAATGTGATGAAAATGAACTTTTGCAGACAACACTTCAACTCAATCCATCCCTAGACCAAAACTGACTCCTTGACTCACATAATTAGAAAGTCCAAGAGTAGAAAGGTATATTCAAGGTTTCCTCTACAACCCCCCCTCTTCCTCTACCTTATCTTCTTTTGGTTCTGCTTTTCTAGGCTTCTCTTTGCATACTGACTTCATTCCCAGTGGTGATAAATAGGATTTATCTCCACCCCCGGAACTGTTAGGCTTTCCCATATATGTACTACCTATTTCTCATTCTCCCTAATAAACATCTCATCAACATGATGAACCAAAGTGAAGTTCTGCATAGTGTCCAGATGATCTAAGTCCCTTCAGACTGTATTACAACAGGTGGAAGGACAGTTAGCATAGACCGGTGGCAAGATCATAAATGTGCACTGTTGTCCAGTCCACACAGATGAAAACTGATTCTAACCCTTCTTCTTGCTAAGGCTGAAAAGAAGGCATTCACCGTATTGATGATTGCATACCTATCATTTCTCTGAGGCTGCGTTTAATCTGCTCTGGGTTTATCTGTTGATATGCCTGGCATAGTCACCACAACGGGCTACTACTTGACTGCATTTATGGTAGTTTATTGTCATCTGCCAGAAACCATTTCATTTTTGTAGGGTCAAGACTGGTAAAACAAACAGGGATTTAAAGGACCACTTCTGCCTTTTCTAAGTTTAGAGGGGGGCATCCATATCTGAAACAACCCTAGACTGCAATATTTTGGAGTCTCTTGGCCAGGGTGAAGGACAGCTTCTAAGGCTTCCCATATGACCATTCTTCACCATAGACCAAGAAACAATGTGAGAGCGCTACCGACTTCCAATAAGACAACAGAACACCTTTCTTCTTTTTCAAATATAAGTTCCCTCTACACGTGACATGAGCTGCATCTTAAATTTCAAATGTATTATATTCTCATTTTCATTCAATTTGAAATATTTCCTAAGTTCCCTTATGGATTTGTTTCTGACCCAAGGACTGATTAGAAGAGTGTCCATTCGAATTACATATTTGGGATTGGGGAAATGCCCACTAGAGTGCATTCAGACCCTTTGTGAGGTGGACCCAGCCAGGACTCCATTTATTACCTGGACCCCATCTACTTACTGTCTTTCTCCATGAAAGGCATAAATCTTTTAGGTCCCCTGATATCAGTATCAATTTGGACCCTACATTGAATAGTCTTCAAAATCTTCTTTCCGCAGCATAGGATTACCCTAGTATAGGGTTATGGCCATGATCCCTTTGCAAGAAAACCGAGAAGTTCCTTAATGCTTATACTTTTCATAATCCTTCAGCATTTTTCCTCATGGGAACCGCCTTCTCCTTCAGTCAATGGCTTCTGTGTGTGAGAATTGACTCAGTCCAAAAACTGGGCAAGGACAGTGAGATTTTATTGAGCTAATTGATATAAGCCTCCTGACCATCCATCCCTAATTTCTCCTGATAGTATAAATTATGCAATACTCTTGTTAATTGCCATCTATCTGGATCCTAATAACACTTGATGCTAGTAACAGTTTCCATAGTTCTCTTAAGTTCAGGCCCCCCTCACCACCCGTCCAACCCTGCTGTTCATTACTGTAATGGCACTCACCTTGTTTCAGATGGTTAAGCAGTGCCACCTAGCCCCTATTAGGGACAATTCTGTAACAGCATCTCCTAGCACCAGGTCGGACATACAAAACTTCTCAAGGGGGGCCTTGCCAATCCTGTGACGAGCTCTTGACCTGGGGTGGATCTTCAGAGTTGCTCCATATTGACACACATTGTCCAGGCCTTTGCACCCCAGTCACTGAATGCAGACTGCTCCCCTGCCCCCTACATGCAGGAGAAAGTTTAACTTTTGGTGAATGAGCAGCTCCCTTTAGCCCAAAACTCCCAAAGAGAGATGCCACTAGAAGTTGTGACAAGCCAGCACTCCTGGCAGCTAGGGGACTGAGGGCTTCCGTCCAGAACAGGGATCTGGAAGATACATCACAGCATCTCTCAACATAAAATACATGCAAGGAATGATTAATAAGATGGGGGAGTAGAGGAGTGAATTTTTTAAATTGACTTAATGACACTCTAGGTCAAATCAGTTGAAGCCATTTCCACAGAGCTAATAAAAATAAACTCAGATGATTAGACACAAAGTTTCAAAGTCGTCATTGAATAGCTCCCAAGGCAGGACATCTTCTCCAGATACTTCCTTTAGCTTTATGAAGAACTAGGGTATTTGGATTGCACACTGGTGGCCTAAAAGTCCAAAGGCTATTCACAGAGGTATTTTGCTTGGCACTCAGTGCTTTCTAAAAGTCAAACGAGGCATGGGATGCCTGGTGGCTCAGTTGTTAAGTATCTGCCTTCGGTTCAGGTCCTGATCCCAGGATCCTGGGATCGAGCTTCACATCGAGCCCCGCATCGGGCTCCCTGCTCAGTGGGAAGCCTGCTTCTCCATCTCCCACTCCCCATGCTTGTGTTCCCTCTCTCACTGTGTCTCTCTCTGTCAAATAAATAAATACAATCTTTAAAAGTCAAATGATGTGCTAATAGGTAAAATCAGTCAATCTCGCAATAAAATCACATTTTCATCATCTCTTGAAAAAAAAAAAAAAAGATCCAGAAACACTGGTCTAACAGGAGTATATTCTCAAGAATAGACTGCACTCTCCCCCTTGTCACACTGAATGGCTGGGACCCCAGCTAACCGGGCCCATCTTCTAGTAAAAGCACTTTCTATCGCCTGTGGCATAACGATACTAAGTTGGCAAAGATTCAGGTGCAGCAAGTTTGCACCACTGAGCAGCCGAGAGCCTGGAATATATATTTTTTTATTTCCTACAGTTTCAGAGAATCACTAATAGAATTTGCACTTCAATCCACCTAGCTCTTCAAGACCCTTAATCTCCAAAGGTCAACCATGTGAAAAGACAGAGTTTGGGACAACTATGACAACAGTGAAAAAGAGAGCCCTATAACTTCTTTTTTTTTCTTTTAATTTTTTTAAAGATTTTATTTATTTATTTGACAGACAGAGATCACAAGTAGGCAGAGAGGCAGGCAGAGAGGGGAGGAAGCAGGCTCCCTGCTGAGCAGAGAGCCCGACAAGGGGCTCAATCCCAGGACCCTGGGATCATGACCTGAGCCGAGGGCAGAGGCCCAACCCACTGAGCCACCCAGTGCCCCAAGGGCCCTGTAACTTCTTAACCAGCCCCAAATATCCACTTCTAAATGTACTTATAAACAGAAATGAACTATGCTGTGCCCCGTAATGCTGGCTTCCAGATTAATTACTTTTAAGTTTCCCCCAAATTACCTCCCACCCTCCCATTCAGTATTAAAAGCTATTTTGTAAGGACTTTTCCACTTTAAAGTGTACATCTTTATGAAAAGAATAGCCCATGATAGAATAATCCTCCTGCTCACTGGTTCCTAAAATGTTATGACATTCAGATCCCCAAACACCATAAATTTCTTGCATAATATGTCGAAGGGACCAAAGAACTTTGTGTGACCATCTTCCCTAAAGATAGCAAACAGCCTGACACAGGGAAATATAAATGTTAAGAGCAAGCACACCTCGATGACTGAGGAACCAAAGAAGGAAATGACAGCAGAAGACTCCTGTCACTCAGAAAGGACTGAGAATGAACCTCCATAATGCTGACAGGGAGGAAATGGTAGTAACTTTCATTTCTAACAAAGTATTGTATGGTCTTTCCCCTCAACATCCGAGAAAGGGATCCAGTCTAAAACCTTGATTATGGTTTGAAACACAAATCTCTTGACATTAACAGCACCCAAAAGGCAAGCCATCTCTGTGCAACCCCCAAACGGAAGATCCTCAATCAAGGCAGGGGGAGTATGGGGGTCATGAAAGGGATTCCTAATAATCATCCTTCTTCAGTAGTAATGGGTTTGGCTACAGCAAGCAGAACAAAGGGAAGGAGGTAATGGTGACAGCCTGGGGAAAACAAGCAGAATGCTGAGGTAAGAATATGAGGTTCCTAGCATTGGACACTTTCCAATGATAAGATAAATCCATCTCACAAGAGTCTTGTGGGAATGAGGTAATCAAAATTATGCTATGGCTTATTATGCATAGAATGATGAACAGATGTTTTCTCTCTCCTCTGAGGAGCCAACAAGTAGGAAAGGGCACACACTGCAGCACAAAGGATGTCACTGTGTTTCTACAACTCAGTGTGCATCTGCGTCACCTACTGAATCCAAATCTCTCAGGGAACAGGGTCAAGATTTTGCATTTCTGGCAAGTACCAGAGGTGATTCAGAGAGGGTCTACAGACTTCACTTACATATATTCTGCACATGAAGTGAAACAGAATGAAGACTGTTCTAGAAGTTGGGAGTTAAACCTCTGGAGTGAGGTGGTAATAAGGAATGATGAAGAGAACAGAAATTTCTAGAATGGAAATCCTTCTTTCCTAATCACTAAGAAGAGGGGAAAATTATATTTTTCCTGTGCATAGTTCCAGAAAGCAGATGAAAGGGGAATCTGAGGCAAAAATGTTCTTTTTAGAACAGAACCTCATTGGCCACATCAGCAGGAAGTCAAGAAGTAAACACTAGAGTGGAAGGGGTCTAGACTGTGCTTACTGGGGAGTCCTTGCCCCCAACAACTCTAACTGGCAGAGTAAACTTCCACAACTGCTTTACTCTGTGCTTCTTTGGATACGATTTTCTTCATGAATAAAATGAGATTAGCCTAGAATTTCTAGGTGACCCTCTTTAGTTTTCTATTGCGTTATAACAAATGACCACGAACTCAGTGGCTTTAAACAACACAGGTTTACTATCTCACAGTTCTGGAAGCTAAAAGCCCAGAGCTAGATTCTCTGCTCAGCGTCTCACCAGGCTGAAATCAAGAGGCCTCACCAGAAACGAACCCTGCCAACACTGTGAGAACATAAATTTCTGTTGTCTGAACCACCCCATCTCTGGCATCTTGTCCTGGCAGCCCTGGCAAACTAATACATCTTTCAAGCCCAGTGGCTGTAGCAGAATTCTGTTTCTTGTGGTTGTAAAACTGAAGTCCTTGTTTCCTTGTTGGCTGTCAGCCAGGGAATGTTCTACAGGCCACCTGCCTTTCTTGTCATGCGGTCCCTTGCATCTTCAAGTCAGCAGTGGAGAAATTCTTACACACTGAATCTCCCTCATGCTTCAAACCTTTGACTACCTCTGTCTCTAACCTATAGACTCAGATTATAAAAGCTTGCTAACTGATTATGTGATTATATCATCTCCACATAGATAAACTGTCCATTTTAAGGTCACTTGATTTGGGACCTTAATTACATCTGGAAAAATTTCTTCAAGTGCTACCAACATTAGTGCTTGATTCAACAATTGTGATAAGTTGTATGTATACCTGGGTCCAGGAATCTTGGGGGCATCAGAATTCTATCTACCACATGCCCTCCAAGCCAGCTAAGGACTAATGTTTTATAATTTTATTATGTGAAGATAATTTATTTACTCGTTATATTTTATGAGCATATATATCATATATATATGATAAGTATATATAAATATATATCTTCTCTATATAAATTTCATGATATATATTTCTCATATATATTTTCATTATACATAAATTTCATTACATAAAATATATAAATTTCATTATATGTACTTCTTATAGGAAATTTCATTATATATATGTGTATATATTTCTTTCACTATATAAATAAATTTCATTACATATTTTATTATATATAATATATAAATTCATTAACAGTGTCAAGGTTTGCCAGGAACATGACAAAGTTTCTGCATTTATGATTTTCCCCTAAAAAATGTAATTTGTGATTACTGTCATTTTTGTTTAAATAGAGTTGTGATTAAAGTTTGTTTTTAAAACTTAAAAATACACAAAAAAATATGTTTAGACTACTATGTTTCATCTATAAAATAATAAAACTAAAGACTTTAAAATTGTTTAGTCCACTGGTTTTTCAGTATTCCTTTTTTTTTTAAATGTTATTGGTCACCATACAGTACATCTTTAGTTTCTGATGTAGCATTCCATGATCCATTGTTTGCATAAAATACCCAGGGCTCCATGCAATCCATGACCTCCTTAATACCACCACCAGGCTCAACCATTCCCCCATCCCCCTCCCTTCTAAAACCCTAATTGAGAAGCTCTTAAATCAAGTGAAATCTTACACAGAACCTCAAATAACACTGAGGCTACCCTGCTGAAGTGAAATGAGGTCCCATTGTGCCCCCAATACAAATAAAAGCACATCTGTAAGAAACATAATCCCACTTCCTTATTTTTCTGAAACTTTCAAGTTTAAAGACAGAATATGCCTCCTCCAAGTCTATATATTAGCATCAGTAGTAAAGTCAAGCCTAGAACTCAGATTTCCCAAATCTTGATTTAATGTTCTTTGTAGCCAGCATGCATAACAGACTGTAGATCTCTCCCTGAATCCTTTCCACCTACCAGGCGACAGTTGGAGAAGTGGTTTCAGCCCACTTCCAGGGATGGGACCTGATTGTCTTAACCTAATCAGCATGGTCCCCTTACCTTTGCCACAGTTAATTGATTAAGGTCAACCAGACCTAAATCACTTTGTGAATAGTATTCTTTAAGTCAAAAGTGAATGATTCAGAAATGAGAATATTCAGGCTATTTAGTCTTGAATGGAACTTTACTTCAAATGAAGACCCCTCATTCTTCTGGGTCAGAAGAAGCCTGTCCTCACAAAGATTGATGCTTAGCTTAAAAACATCTCAGTATCTGACTGAATTTAGGTAATCAGTCCCTGGCCTAATTGCCTTTGAAGCAAAAGAAAATCATCACTGGAGAAAGAGAACATTGTCCACAGCCTCAACTTCTTTTTATAATTTTTCATATACTATGTACAACATTCAATCAAAAATTATCAGACATCAAAAAGGTAAGAATTGCCTGAAAATTAAAGGAAAAAAACCAGACAAAAGAACAGACCCATAGGAAATCCAGATATTAAACTTGTCAGACACAAAATTTAAAACAGCTTTGACTCATACTGTCAATATAAAAATCAAGATGGAAAATTTCACATCTAATAATGATTTTTAAAAATTTAATAGAAATTCAGAAACTGGAAAACACAGTATTAATCAACTTACTATAGAAGTAATGACAAAAAGAAAATTCAAAATAAAATACCCAGTAGATAGGAAGACTCAGTATCATCAGTTCTTCCCAGCTTTGTCCACAGATTCAACACAATCCCAAACAAAATCTCAACAAGTTATTTTGTGGATTAGACAAACTGATTTTAAGGTTTATATGGAGAGAAAAAAGGCCCAGAAGAGTCAATACTGGAGAAGAACAAAACTGAAGAACTTATGTTACCCAATGTCAAAATTTACTATAAAGCTACAGTAATCACGAAAGTGTGGTATTAACAAAAGAATTTTTTAAATTGATCAATGGAATAGAATAGAGAGCCCAGAAGTCGACCCACAAAAATATAATCAACTGATCTTTTTAGAACATAGCAAAGGCAATACAATGGGGAAAAGAAAGTGCTGGAATGGGTGCTGGAACAACTAGTCATCCACATACAAATAAATGAATCTATACATAGACTTTATACCCTTCATAAAAATTTACTTAAAATGGATTGTGTACCTAAATGTTAAATTCAAAACTACAAACTCCTAGAAGATAACATAGGAGAAAACCTAGATAACCTTGGATATGGGGTTAAGGACTTCGATATAACACCAAAGGTATGATCCATGAAAGAAGTAATTAATGAGCTGAACATCATTAAAATTTTAAAAAGAACAAAACAAAACAAAAAACTTGTGCTCCATGAAAGACACTGGCAAGAAAATGAGAAGCCACAGACTGGGAGAAAACATTTACAAAAGATACATCTGATAAAGGACTCCTATCCAAAATACAGAAAGAATTTTTAAAACTTAACAGTAAGAAAACAACAACTCAATTTAAAAATGGGCCAAAGAGCTTAACAGCACCTCACAAATTTTATTTATTCATCTGTTTGTTTGTTTATATTCACACATACACAGATAGCAAATAAGCATATGAAAAAATAATCCACATATACCACCAGGGAAATGCAAATTAAAACAATGAGGTATGACTACACACTTTAACAAAATGGCTAAAATCTGAATCACTGACAACATCAAATGCTGGCAAGGATGTGGAACAACAGATGGGAACGCAAAATGGTACAGCCACTTTGGAAGACCATTTGGTGGTTTCTTAAAAACCAAACATACTCTTACCATACAATCCAGCAATTGTGCTCCTGGGTATTTGTTTGAAGGAATTAAAAACTTATGTACACATAAAAACCTGCTCATGTATGTTTACAGCAGTTCATTCATAATTGCCAAAACTTGGAAGCAACAAAATGTTCTCCAGTAGGAGAACAGATAAAATTTGGCACAGACAGACAATGGAATATTCAGTGGTACAAAGAAGTTAGCTATCGAGCCATGTAAAAACATGCAGGTAACTTAAATGCATATTACCTAGTGAAAGATGACAATCTAAAAAGGCTGCATATATATACACTATACAAACTATAGGACATTCTGGAAGAGGCAAAACTGTGGAGACAGGAAAATGATTAGTGGCTGCTAGAGAATGGGATGAGAGTAAAGAATAATGGGTGGAACACGGGATTTTTAGGGCAATGAAAATACTTTCCATGATACTATAAGGATGAACATACATCATTATACATTTGTCCAAACCCACACGTCAAGAGTGAACCCCAAGGTGAACTACAGATTTCAGGTGATAATGATGGGTCATTGGAAGTTCATCAACTGCAACGAATGTACCACTCTAAGGGAGATGCTGGTCATGGGGGTGGCCAATGCATTCCCAGGTGCAAAGGGATATATGGGAAATCTCTGTGCCTCAATTTTTCTGTGAACCTAAAACTGCCCTTAAAAATAGGCTTTTGTGGGGCACCTGGGTGGCTCAGTGGGTTAAAGCTTCTGCCTTTGGCTCAGGTCATGATTTTGGGGTCCTGGGATCAAGCCCCGCATTTGGCTCTCTGTTCAGCAGGGAGCCTGCTTCGCTTCCTTTCTCTCTGCCTGCCTCTCTGCCTGCTTGTGATCTCTGTCTGTCAAATAAATAAATAAAATCTTTAAAAAAAATACATTTTTGTAAAAAGGGAATATCCAGAATGAATCACAGAGAGGGGAAAAAAGGAAAATCTAAAATGTTTAAGAAGCCAAAGGAGTACAATAAAAAAAATATGTTGCACATGTAATTGGGCTTCTAGGAAAAAAAAAAAAAAAAAGAAGGAAAAAGAGAATGGGAATAAAGGAATCATTGGAGTAATACTGCTATAAATTTTCCAAAAATAATGGAAGATATCAATCCCCAGATCAAAAAGGTACTACAAACTCCAAGTTAGATAAATACCAAGAAAATCATATCTGGATGTGCTGGGGTGGCTCAGTCCGTTGAACATATAACTCAACTTCAGCTAAGGTCGTGATCTCAGGGTTCTAAGACTGAGCCCTATGTCAGTCTCCATGCTCAGTGGGGAGACTGTTGGAGATGCTCCCTCTCCCTCTTCCTTAGCCCTTCCCCCTACTTGCTCTCTCTAAATAAATAAGTGAATGAATAAATAAATGAAATATTTTTAAAAAATCATATCTGAGTACATCAGAGTATGATGCATCTGGTTTACTTACTGAACTAAACTGCTAAAAGTCAAAAGGTATAAAAAAAATTTGCAAAGCATCCAATAGAAAAAAATTAAAGATTACTTTCAAAATACAAACAATAAGACTTGCAAAAACTTCTCAAAGGAAATAATCAAAGCCAAAAGATGATGGACTAATACCCTCAAAATACTTTAAAATTCTATACACAGTAAAAATACCTTTAAAGGTAAAAATTCTATAAACCCATTTCCAAACAAACAAAAACCAAGAAAACTTAGTACTAGCAGGTCTACAAAAGAGGAAGAGAGACTGAAAGAGAGAAAAGAACTTAGAATGGATTGGAAAAATGTAGAACAATCCTATAATAGATTTAAAGAAAAATATTTAAGTAATTACAGTAAGTTTAGCCTGACTATACAGTCCAATTAAGAGACAGACATTAGTAGATCTGAAAAACAAAACTTAAACTTAATTCTGTATTCTTTATAAAAGGCACACCTTAAATATAAAGGACCTAGAAATAAAAACTGAGAAAAGATGTTCTATGCAATCACTAACCCAAAGAGGTTGTGTGCATACACTAGTATCACACAAAGTAAACTTTTTGGCAAGAAGCATTATCCTAGAAGAGGAATGATATTTCATAATGATAAAAGTTCCATTTTAGCAGGAATTTATAACAATTTTAAATCTGTGCACACATGATAATATAACCTAGAAATAAAGGAAACATTGGCAGAACTAAAAGAAGAAACAGGCAAACTCACAAAGATACTGAGAGGTTAACATACCTTTCTCAATAGTTGATAGAACAAGCAGAACAACAACAACAACAAATCAGTTAAAGATCAAAAAAACTTGAAAAACACAAATTGATCTACCTATATAAAACACTGACCCTAGTGGCTGCAATGACATGCTTTCCAAGTGTATAGAGAATATTTACCAAATTAAACCACATGTTGGTCACAGAGCAAGTATCAATAAATTCCAAAGGACCAAAATCACTTTAAAAAAATAAATAAACAAATGATCCACTTAGAATATGTTCTCCTACCACAGCAAAATTCAACTAGCACTCAACTTAGAGCTACAACAAGAAATTATCGATATTTTTTAAATTAAATATTTCAAAATTATGTGGGTCAAAGAAGAAATGGCAAATCAGTCAATGAAAATGAAGATGCAAACATACTGAAAAATATGCAGTACAGCCAAATCTGTACTTAGAAGGGAATTTAGTCTTTAGCGAATATATATCTGGAAAGAAAGAGGTCTAAAAATCAACTATGATATCATTGTAAGGATACAGTCATTGAACTTAGGGCCCACCCTGATCAAGTCTGGCCTCACTTTAAGTTGATGACATCCGCAAAGTCTCATTTCCAAATGAGGTCATATTCATAGGTATTGGGGTTAGGACTTCAACATAACTTTTAGGGGCATACAATTCAACCCACAAGACTAAATATTGAAAACATGATCTTTCTTCCACATTTGTGTATGAATTTAATACTATCTCAGTCAAAATTTAGGCAGATTTGTTGTAGAAATTGACAAGGTGCTTTTATAATTAAGATAGATATGAAAGAAGAGTCGAGGCAATTTGGAAAAAAAAAAAGTCAAAGGACTTACACACTCCAGAATGTTTAAAATAAAAAGACAGTATCATGTGTTAGCAAGAATGGAACCAACAGGAATTCTCCTACACTGCTGCCGGAAGCGTAACTGGAGCAGTCATGTAGAATACTGTTTGGTAGTGAGATAGCACAAAGAATCAGACAGTCAAATCAGACTCAGAAGCTTCCGAGAGCTTCCCTTGTGTCAACAAACGATTACAAGGATACTGGTAACTGTGAACCACAGGCGAAGCAAGGAGAGATTGCTGATCACCCACACCACCGTCCACATTCTTTCCCTGTCATGTTAGGAAGCTGTGAGCAATGCACTTGGCCATCACATAAACAAATGGGACCTAATGTCAGTTGTGAAAACCTACTTTTATATTCTGATGGTTCCGCGGCTTCAATACTATTTTCTTGAGTCCTAACACTTAAGGACCCATACACCAGGTTTATTTACAAAAAAAACAACCTAAACTATTCCAGTACATCCAGCTAAAAAGCATTCCATAGATAAGGACTCACACTAGTAAATATATCCGTGTATTTGCCAGCAAGTCTTTCAATAGCACATTTACAAGAGTGTTCAGCTGGGTCATTTTTTCTTTCCCAGGTATCCTCATAAAGGAAGAAAAAGGATTGCAGGATTGCTGCTAGATCTTTCCTTCCCAGGTAGTATTTGTGAAAGTTGAACATATGTATAACCCAATATAGAGTAATTCCACTCCTATATTTCTATAAAACACAACTGCATTGTAGTGGACACCAAAAAATATGCAGTATGGGGGTGCCTGGGTGGCTTAGTCAGTTAAGCGTCTGCCTTTGGCTCAGGTCATGATCTCAGGTCCTAGAATTGAGCCCCACATCAGGTTCCCTACTTAGTGGTAAGTCTGCTTCTCCCTCTGCCCCTCCCCCTGCTTGTGTTCTCTCTCAAATAAATAAACAAAACTTTAAAAGATATATGTACCATGTCTTTACATAAAAGCCCTATTTGTGACAGCCAAGACAGTCTCAATGTCTATCAACATTAGAAAAGACAAACTGTGATATATTCTTAAATGGAATACTATACAGCAAGGCAAAGTAATGAATTACTTCTATACCGAACAACATGGATGAACCTTGCAAATATGAGTACAAGAAACTGGTATAAAACAATATATAACATATAATTCCAGTCAGACACAGTATTTTTAAAAAAGATAAAATTTGGGGTGCCTGGGTGGCTCAGTGGGTTAAAGCCTCTGCCTTTAGCTCAGGTCATGATCCCTGCATCCTGGGATCAAGCCCTGCATCAGGCTCTCTGCTCAGCGGGGAGCCTGCTTTCTACTCTCTCTCTCTACCTGCCTCTCTGCCTACTTGTGATCTCTGTCTGTCAAAGAAATAAATAAAATCTTTAAAAAAAAAAAAAGACAAAATTAATGTACAGTGTTAGATGGCAGAGTGGTGATTCCTTTAGGAAGCGTTTATTGTTCTGGGGGGTGGAGCATGGGAAGGGCTTCCAGGGCACTGTAACACTCTAGGTCTTTAAATGGGTGGTGGTTACATGGTGGATTTCACCCTGTAATAAGTTACTGGTCAGTAGAATTATGACTTTTGTACTTTTCTGTATATATGTTATAATTAAATTTTAAAGATCCACAAACCACACACTTACCATCTCATTAGGAATGGATGACCTTGCTTCCTATTTCACAGAGAAAGTCAAGGTCATCTCTAAATCTGCTTCTTCTTCCTGCCCTACCCCATCAATCACTCCCCCTTCCTTCCAAAATCATCTGCAAACCTAAACCTAACACAGCTTTCCTTCCAAAGACAGTGGAAAAGCCAGCCCACTCCTGCCCAGGGAAAATTTCTCCCTCTTTGTTCAGGATTCTCTCTTTGGGAACATCATGCCAGGAAGTGCCTTCCTCTCTCCTCTTTCTCACTCTGTTTTGTCCTTCCCAGTAGCATCTACATTCCTCCGCATGTCCCATTATGCAAACCATACTGTGGTCCCAGGGCCCCCTCTCCTACTGCCCTCTGACTCTCCTTTCTCAGAACAGCTGCTTCGGATGCTTACCTAGTGCTTGCTTTATCTACCTATCATCTCGTCTTCACTGTCCACAACACTGCAACCTGATTTTGTCCATGCCATTCCACGGAATACACCCTGCCACCTGCTTGCCAGGTAATAAAATGTCTATTTCTCAGCCATTGTCTTAACTTACCTCTCCGAAGCAGTGGGCTCCTCCCTTCTGAAAATGTTGCATGTTCCTCTCACCAGATTCTCCTTCACCTTGCCGCTGTCTCTGCACTGCTCAAGCAGCTCCCAGCAGGTTCGTTTGCTCCTTCAAAGCCAGCAGGGCAATGCCTGCCACTGCTTGTCATTTTTAAAGGCCACCTGATCAGGCCAGGCCCACCCAGAATAATCTCCCTTTTGATTAACTCAAAAATCGACTCACTAGGGACCTAAATTACATCTGCAAAATCCCTTTACCTTTGCTGTACAATGTAACGTGATCACAGGAGCAGTATCTCATCAGCTTCATGGGTCTGCTCAGCACTGGGAACCACACACCAGAGCATGGGCCACTGAGGGTCACCTTGGAATTCTGCCAACCACAAGAGCTATGGTTAGGAAAGGGATCCCAAAGAAGGGGTGTTTGAAAGGGAACTCACAGGATTAAGAGGAAAACTCACCAGAAAATAAGAAGAGGGATGGATTGCTCCCCACCTAGCTAAGAGGATAATTTTCTTGCCACCCCTACTGGCCACCAGAGGCCACAAGGGCACTAGTCCAGCACTGGGAAGTTCTGCCTTGGGCAATGGTAAAGCTCCAGATGGGAGATTTTCCCCTGTAAGCCATGACCAGATGGGAGGAGGGGGATGGACAGAGGGGCAAGAAATCAAAATCTGAAAAGGAGTAGGAAGGTTGCTTTTTTTTTTTTTTTCCACATTTATCAAAAGGAGTCCCAGGATTTGATAAATCGTTGCGCTAGCTATTGACACATAAATACATGAATGCATGATCAGATCTAAGTCAGAGGAGGACAGCGTGAGAAGCAAGGGCGGAGGCGTGCGCAGGAGAGAGCTCCTGCAGCTTCCGTCCACGTTTTCCCCCAAGTGCCAAGTAAAGTGTCCAAGTCTAATGGGAGCCAGTACTAGTAGCTGCTCACTGAGCTCCTACTAAGTCACCTTTACTAAACAGAACCTGATGTATGTGGTCTTATCTGCACCCTAGGAAGCAAATATATCTTCAGCTCTCAGATGAAGAAACTTGTATCCAATTCCCACAGCCTAGCTTGCCAGTGGCCAAGCTGGACTCAGGCCAGGCTGTCTGCCTCCAAAGGCTATACCCTTGCTACGATGGTAAAGCCCCACCCAATAACCCCAAGCATCTACCCTGAGCCACACGAGCTAGAGGCTTCACAGGCATCCTCGCAGCCAGGCCTCCACATAGCTCCATGGGCACACATTAGCTCTGCTTCACAGATTAGGGGAAAAGGATCAGAAAGCACTTTGTCCAAAAGCCGAAGTGTCAAAACTGGACCTCAAATTCCGATCGAAGGTTAGAACAGGGATCGTTTCCATGTTGAAGTGCATCCCTTTTGTAAGTGAGCAAAAAACAACAGAATCTCGAGTCTTCTGAGCAGATCTGAACCTCATTAGTTACAATGGGAAAACTGTCTCTTATTTCCCCTCTCCTGTCTCTACATATTTTCGGCACCTTTCCCCTCTTCTTTATTTCCACCACCCCCACTCGACCTCCCTGAAACATCTGCTGGTAAAAGGAGCCATCTTTGACACCTTAGGATGGATTTAAGACAATACTTTCACTTTCTAGAAACAGGGACTTTTAAGTCTCATTCCAAATTGCAGATTTGCTGGTGTCCCCCCCAGGTAAGCAACTTTAGCAAAGAGGAAGAAATTGGCAAAGACAACTCTAGAAGTTTTGTCATAGACTGTCAACTATTCTCTGGCTCTGTGCAACTGGATATAATTTCCTAAATGAAAATTTATACACTAGCATTTATATAATATATAGAAAATGTCAGTTCTAGGGTCAGGGGGTGGTTTTGAGACCACTGGGAATAATGAGAAAGATGTTCTATTCTTCTGTCTTAGACCTTCTTCAAATCCCCAGTACTCCTGATCATTAAAATAATTCTGAATAGTTAAATTCTCTTAAGACCAACAGTCATTTTGGATTAGGGCCCCCACCCTTAAGACCTTAATTACCTCCTAAAAGCTCCAAATACAGTTACAGTGATGAGAGGCCCGGGCAAAGAGGACACAATTCTGCCCATAGCAAGGACTAAGGGGTACATTAGGTATTTATGGCCTTTGAATGAAAAGCATCTTATCTAGTTAAGGAATAGAATTTGATCACTGTGTCATGGTAGCACCTGATTGTCTAAATTAATCTTTATTGATTGCTTTCTCAAATCAAGTGTGGAGGAATAGAGAATAAAAAAAGCAATAAGCTTTTGTAAGGCACACATAAAGCAGTAAATGCCCAAATTGATTATTCAATAAAATACTTTTTTTGAAAGTTTCTATCCTCTCATTTCTACACTTGGCGGCAGTAAGTCTTCCTTTTGTTAACAATGTTAGAAAAAGAAACCTCTCCTGCGCAGATTTGGGTTTCTGTGAACTCAGCTCGCCACCCAGTGGCTAATTACAGAAATTGCAGAGAAACGCACCCCATAGGGCAGTTGGGCAATTAGAAGATAGGACCACTTGGTTTCCATTGAACAGTCTGACATAGTGACTGCTAATTACAACTTCCATCTCCAAGACGAGACACTGCCTGTGAAAAACAGTCACTTGAAACCTAAAGTGGGTTTTCCTCGGACTTTCTACTTGGGAGAGGGATAGAAAACAGATGGAGAGGGGGTTTGTGGGCAGAATCCAAATCTACTACTTAAATGATTAATATCTACTCAAATTATTATTAAGTAATAATCAAGTATCACAAGAGCTGCTTATCACAAGACTTCTGCTGGTAAGGATTCTTCCTTTTTCTTCAAATACCTGAACTCCCACCCATCTTATGAAGAACCAGTGAGGCTGGTCCACCATCAAGCCCAAGGGTAAGAACTGCCCCCTCATACCCAACAGTAAAGCTACCTGACTCCCTTTTACATCAAGCTGATGAGAGTAATGAGAGGAAATAGTAAGTTTTCTCATTTGGGTCACTTAAAGCTGAGCTTCCTCTTTTTTCCTCAATATTACAGAATAACAAGTACGCATGACTTCTCAAAGAGCAAAAGATACAAGAAACGTAAAGTATATTTCATCTTCTGTTCCTTTCTCTTCTTGCAACTTGTGTACAAGAGCTTTGGGGGAGGAAACTGCTCAGGGCTAGCTCTAAGAACAGAAGTAACAGCCCGCCAACCCCTCTCGCTCCGGGTGAAAGAAGAAAGACAAATATAAAAGGCAACGCAAGAGCTCTTCACCTGAACCAAATTATGACTTTTAAAAATCACCTCCCCACAATCTCTGACGGCCGTTTTCTGTTACAAAAAGAAGTCTGAAAAGTCAGGGCAAAGCCCAGGAGAGGGGATCCAAAATGTGAGGCTGAGAAGCATGGCGCCTAAAGGGAAGCCCAGGGCCTTATGCTTCTCATAAGCAGTGGGACAAGAAACCATACCAGACAGGAGCAGTGGCCTCTGGTCGATTTGACCCCCTCCTGACAGAGAAGCGGGATCCAACCAACAGGTTAGGCTTTCCCTGAAAGCAAAAATCATGGGGGTGGTGGGGGGGGATATTCCCTTCACAATAGCCAAGAATAATAATGGAGAAGCCTTCCCTTCACCAGTAACAGCTGCTTAGCTCACTCTCCCTCTCTCTCTCACTCTCTCATACACGCACACACAGTCCTTCCTCTTTGACTTCAGTGCTGGAATAACCAAGTCCATACGAGTTAGGAACACGGCTCTCTCAGGGAAGCAGACCTACAGGATATCTGGCAGATTGCTGCCGCTTTCATGAGACCTCTCTGCCCACACCTGGCTCTTTTAAGTATCTTCTCTGGGCTCATGTGGATGAGATTTTCGTACCTGAAGTCTCAGAGATGCCCGAAACTGAACATCTACTAAATTAACTTCCAGGCCAGCCTGCTCCCTGAGCCAAAATTCACTCCCTACCTAGTTCCCATCTCACATTATGCCCAGCTGCACTAAAAGAGCTTCCCAAAAATGTGTGCAAGGAGCATAGGCGACATTCTTAAATCCCCAAATCCTTCAGCAGCAATATACATAGGCACCAAATTGAGACAAGATGAACCCCCTCAAATAGTAGGTGTCCAGAGAGAAATTGGACTCTGGAAACAAAACCCTCATGTACGGTATCGCTGAAAAAAAATTACTCCCCAGATTTGTTCCAAACCAAAAGAGAATCGAGGCCTGGGTGGAGTCAGGCCCCTGCGTTGGGAACCACAGCCTAAGTGTCACAGAATGGGCTCCTTTATCACCTCCCAAGCTCTATTAACAAAACCCAAATCCCTCCCTGAAACCACATGTGCAAAGAGTTAGAGTAAACAGGAAAAATAAGAAACCAAGCATCAGCACCCCAGGCACAAACTGTCAAAAACATAAATGACCAGCTCCTACCACAGTACTCCAAACAAAATATTCGCCTCAAAACCCGGTATTTAAAACAATCCAGAAGCACATTAGGAGAAATATATCATCAAAAAGGCAATTGTGATACCCTCTTTCCTTGGAAAAACAATTCTCTATGCATACTGCACCCTCTCCCCGAAAGGCATTTGAGACACCCCGTCTCCCAGCATGCTGACTGGAAACCTCGGGAGCTTCCCGGGGGAAATGTGAAACCCCCCACCGCCAACCCCATATCCCCATACATGGAGGGCAGGGAGAGACCGAAGAAAGGCAGACCACTCCACTGGCAGGTGACAAGTATGATCAACTAGGGAACTTACCTTCATGGTTCCTTTGGGGCAGCCAAAAGCTGAGTGTAGATCTTCACGCCCAACTACCAGAATCTTCAGAGCTTGTACCGAGGCTTTAACTGGATTTGGTCACGTAGAGCACCTAGAAGATCTTAACGATACCTGAGTCTCTCAGTGCTGTGTCCTTGAAAATGCCTCCAGCTGTGGGGATGGTCGCAGGATTGTACATTCCTAAAGCCCAGGAAGCAGGGAGGAGCCAAGGATTGAAAGGGACCAGCCCCGGGTAGACCAGCGGTCACGTCCTCCCCAAGAGCTCCTCCAACGTGGCAAAATAGGGAAATATACAAGCTGGTCCCTCCAAGTCTCCAGATATTCCCTGAAATGCCCTTTGCCCACCATCATCCCTTCCGTGTATTTTAAAGATTTGTAACGCCCACTTGCCTTTGAGCTTTGTGGTCCTGGCATCTTTACACTTAGCCGGTTCAGAATCGGACAGGGAAGACTGGACATTATAATTATAAATCCGTGCTCCTCAAACAGCCCAATGATTTATTGACCATCATAAGATCCCCCTTTCCCAAGCCCAGTCCCAAAAAGAACACAGATTCCACATACTTCCTATCAGTCTGACTTGATCATTAAGATCTCAGTCTCTCCCCAGGTGCCTGGGTGTCTCAGTGGGTTAAGCCTTTAGCTTAGGTTTGGTTTCTGTCCAGGCAATAAGTGGTTGTATGACACTGTAGGGTGGTTTCCATTCAGGGGCCTCTCTTGCCTTGCTCGTAAAATGGGAAGATTGAATTTAACCTTTAGCTCAGGTCATGATCTTGGGGTCATGAGATTGAATCTCACATCAGGCTCTCTGCTCGAAAGGGAGCCTGCTTCCTCCTCTCTCTGCCTACTTGTGATCTCTCTCCCTATTAAACAAATAAACAAAATCTTAAAAAAAAAAAAAAAAACCTCAGTCTTTCTCCTAATGAAACTCCTTTCCTCTTTCACCTCAATTAACAACACTTTCTTCATTTTCCTTTTACTTCTCAAGTGTTCCTATTCAGAGGTCAAGCCTAAATTCTGACTTTCCCAATTTTATTCCTCCTTACATTTTGGAACAACCTGGTTCTTAGAGGAACCTGTATTCCAGGTAGAGGCCCTTCAATTTTCTTCCGAGCTTTAGGGTTTAGAGTAATTTAAATTAATTTATTCTCTGCCTCAGGGGGAAAAAAGGAGGCAACAAGAATACTTTGAGGACCCTTGAATTTATAACATTTGATATTAACTAGTTGTAAAATGCAGAGGTAACAGAAATTAAGGGAAATATATGAGGTTGTATGAGACTCAGTTTTTCAGGAGATAATTCTATGCTCCACACGTGAGAATAGATATATTCCCTAGGATTGTGGTTTCTCTCTGAAGCATATTTGTAGTGTTCCTCCTCTAAGTCAGGATCAATACCTTCCCTGTCTTTTATTACCAGATCCAGTGTCCTACATATAGGGAGGGCTCCTGATTTGGGGAGTACCTTTACATCCCCTAAAAAAAAATCACAAAAATTCCTCACTTGTATTCTGTCATGGCTCTGATTCTCGCCACACATGATGCAGAGTCAAAAGACCATGGTTTGGTTTCTGTCCAGGCAATAAGTGGTTGTATGACACTGTAGGGTGGTTTCCATTCAGGGGCCTCTCTTGCCTTGCTCGTAAAATGGGAAGATTGAATTTAACCCATCTGCAACAACATCTCTTCCAGCTCCATGTTGCCTTAAGAATTATCCTCAAGTCTTTTTAAGATGAAGTGTGCATTTTGACTGTGCTGAGATATTATACTTATAGGAAGAATGTAAGTAATTAAGCAATTAACATTAAAATAACTTACTGGTTGTCCCATCATAGATCACTTAGCAGACTTTTAAAATAGATATGTCATTCCATATGTAAATTTTGAGTTTGAAGTAGGAAATATCAGGGCATGAATCTTGTCTCAATTACACCATCAATAGAATCCTGAGCACCCCATAGGCATCCTGACCCCCTAGGGGTTCAGAGTTTTCCTAAGAGGCAGGAGGCTTACCCTGGGAGGTGACCCCAGACCCGGCCCATCTCCATTGCCATCACCAGTCTGCCAAGGGTCAGCCTTGATCCTGCAGAAAGCAAGGAGCTAAACTGATTGTTTCACTTCCCATATGTTCCAAGAAGCTACTATTAGCCGAGGCTTTTCCTTTTTTTTGCTTTAGGTAAGTCAATCATTCTTTTGAAACTGTGCGTGTCTCAAGTTCCTGCACATTGCTGGGTCTCACTGTTGACTTGGGTCCCATCACTACCCTCAACATTTCAGCCCATGGTGGGTGCCTTTGTGCGTCTGGAGTCTTTGTCTACCATAAATGAGCAGCACGAATTCTAGAGAGCTCCTCAGACTGATCTCTGCTTCCTTAGACTTTCAGACCCCGCTACCTTCATGAGAATATTCTCACCTTCAACAGATGATCAGGTATCACTGCATTTCAATGTGAGCGCACTGTTGGTTCAAAACATCAAAGGGACTGTAAGGGAGAAGAGCTGTTGGGGTGGTTGGTGGGCCTGACCCTCTAAAAGTGCAGGGTTAATGACCCATTTGCCCACCAGTTCAGATCAGGAATTAAACCTTAATTCTCTATAAGAATAGCAAAAAGAAACTGGATCGAGTTGGAAGAAAAGTTGTGCATCATGACCAAGAAGTGAAAAATACATCAGTTCCTCAACACATCCACAATTTCTCAGGGAGAAAATCCAATGGCTTTTTTTTAAAACCTATAGGCTAAACCCTACCCACCTCATTCACCATGCATAATCACACAGACACACATGTCTGCATAGTCACATATACACACAGCTGCAAAATATTTAGATCCCACCAACAATTTTATCTACATAGTTACACTATGCCAATATTTTAGCTTCTGGTAAATGCACAATCTGTTTTCAGATGTTATTTATTCTTTTTCTTTTTACAATACTGGGTACACTGAGTGCTTTTTTTTTTTTTTTTAAACTTCACTGAATACTCAAGTCAGTGAGTTCTCTCTTCTTCGTCAATAAATCAGACTATATTTTTCCACGTAATCAATGTCTCTTCAACATATTGTCCTAGAGAACTTCTTACAACCAACACTTCTCAAGAGAAGAGACTTACATTAGCTTTAGACTCCTTTCTGAGTTTTTCTAGGACTCTAATGGGAACTCCAAGACGGACATAAAGTCTTCTCTCCATGGGGAGATGAAGTCAGATCTAAGGGACACCAGTTAGAAGGGAGTCTTGATGTTGAAGCTTGCCCTGGGAACCAGGAAAAGGGAAAATGTTGAAGACACTCTGATAGCTCCGAGAGGAACATGCTGTCAAGAGTCACACAACCATGTGGGGATAGCCAAAATACGCAGAGGAGTAATCCTCTACCAGCTTCTCCCCAAGAGCAGATCCAGCCACAAACTTAGCACTTTCCTTATTTCCCATTTAGTTGCAGAGAAGGGACTGCCATGAGATGAGAAAGACAACCATCATCTCTGTTCTGCCAGGTGCCTTCATGCAACTGGGTTCTATCCATGTGTTCCATGACTGATTTGCAGATCTCCACAGGCTTACCCTCACCCAGTGCAGATCAGGCTGAATACACCCAGTGCTTTACAACCAGCTGCCTCCTGGTAAGTCAACCACATACCAGAAGTTGGATCCTTAAGACTGCTTATGAAAAAAGCACCATAGTTTGAAATATTATGGTAGGAGGAACCTAGGAAAAGTAATTTCATTTACAACTTCTAAACTAACAAGTTAGTTAACATAAAACTTGCATTTTAGGATCACCTGGGTGGCTCAGTTTGTTAAGCATCTGCCTTAGGCTTAGGTCATGATCTTGGGGTCCTGGGATCAAGCCCTGAGTTGGGCTCCCTGCTCAGCAGGGCATCTGTTTCTCCCTTTACCCTGCCCAAACCCCCTATCCTCCCCACCCCCACTCATGCTATCTCTCTCTCTCTCAAATAAATAAAAATCTTACCAAACAAAAAACCTTGCATTTTATACATCAAAGGATTGGGCATAAAATAATGAAGTTAGAATATTGATACCCTTACAATCAACAAATAGTTGGACCACTTTTTTTTTAAGCTTAAAAGCACATACTTGATCTTTTAACAAGCTGAGTATTAAAACTGAAGTAACTCTTTGTCTATATGTTAGATATATCTGAATGTGTGTAAATTAAATTTCAAATAACTAAGCTCTTTTAGGTAGTCTCACAAGAGAAACTTTTAAAAAAAAAAAACAGAGACCCATAATTTAGGATATAGTCATGCCCCTAATTTACACCTTTGGCAAATTTTTGTGGTTTTTTTTTTTTTTCAGATATTTTATTAAATTCAAGTCTGCTTTTATTACCTAAAAAAAAAAATAGTGGCTAATCATGATCCAGAGTTTCTGACAACAAAGGAAAATCCAATTCTATCATCTGCCAATGCTGACAGTCATTTCAGAGAAAATATTGAGGAATTGTGGTACAAGAAAACATAGAAACTCTACTTCTTGCAACTAAACTTACAACAGGACCTTCCTCTGGACGATCTATCATAGTAACACTCCACCAGCAGAAATGCCAGCCCTTCTGAGGCACAGGAAAGTTGCCAATGGCCTGAAGGATAGAGCACCACCTTCTTGCTACAAGAAGCTAAAAAAAGAAGGTTCCGGATTCCCCACTCATTTCTTTCCGTGGCCTCTGAAAAAGAAGCCCCTTAGGAAGTTTGTCCAACTTAAGCCTTTTTCATTGTAAAGGTCCTTTAAAGCTATTTTAGATCACCTCCTAAGGGACAGAGCTATTGCTTTCACTGTTCAGCTGCTCTGAAACTACACACAGGATAGTTGAAGGTGACCTCAAACCGAGTATTGTTACAGATCACAAATTCCATTTCTATGAGGCACAGAGCATGTTAAACCTTGGAGCAGATGGCCTTTCAGCATCACATCTGGTGAAGGCTCTTCTAGTAAATCAACTCAGAGACCAAAGTGTACATCCATGGAAAGATAAGTCCCAAAGCCCTTGGGAAGTGAACCTTCTGGTGACCTTGAGTGGGCACTAAAATGGATGTTTGTTCTACAGACAGATTCTCTTCTCATTCCGTTCCTCATGGCCATTACCCTGAGAGCATTTGGAGGATTGATGTAAACAGTCTATCTAACAACTGGTGAGTTTGAAAGATGTAAAGCTTGGCTACTTACCAAGATCTAAGAGAGCCCTAGCAAACAGGAGAAATCCATATAGGACCCCCCAAAATCAAGCACTAAGCAGGCAGAGAGCTGCTTCTCCCCAGGAAATGGGAAATAGTTTGAAAGGAGTAATTCAGAAATAAAGATAAATTTCATACTGATCCTGGAGGGGTTCCCCTGGGGTCCTCTGAAGAAAGCTTGAGTTTTGTAAGAGCAGCCTGGAAAAGGGGAGTGAGTCACCCTTTCTTTTCTCTTGCAGATTAAGTGCAAGCCTCCTGGAAGTTAGGCACAGGCAGGCACCATTTAACATGACAAAAGGCAGAAAAGCCTGGGCTAATTACAGCCCTGGAGGGAGGCAGGTGGCCAGCACTTCCTCAACACCCAGCTGTCACAGAGAATGAGTCACTCTGAACCCAGCTGGGGGGCAGCTCAGTGCCCCTGAGACTTCATATATTCAGGAACCACCATCTGAGCCAGCCCAAGACAAAACTGAGCCATTTGAATGTGCCCCTGGATCCTCCCAAAGTATAATTTTCCGAGCCCTTTAGGCTCCTGAGCAGTAGAACATTACCTCCCCTCCCCTGAGATTCATGATTTTTCTGGTCTGTCTTATTGCTAGAAAGTTTCCAAAAAGAATTAGTTGGAATCATCACCACCTCTATCCAAGTCATGGGAACAACCCCAAACCCGAATCTGCATCTCTAGATTGGAACTCTCCTGAATTCCCCAAATCTCCCCCTCTGCATCACAAAGCCTTTCTCCACAGTATGACCTGCATGTCCCAGAAGTACCTCTAAACACAGCCTACACACAACTGATATCTCTCAACCCAGTTCTCCAACACCTCCAGCATTCCCTCTTGCTAAACCACTACCATACAACCACTCTTCCCAGGGAGAATCTGGGCACCATTACAGTCAGCTTCCCTCAATCCAGTCTCAAAAGCCTAACAATCAAAGCATTTTAATATCTTTAAAATGTGTCTCTTCTCTCTATCCCCATCACCTCCTAACTGATGTTAAAACTAAAACCAAACCAAACAACAACAAAAAACCGGCGTGTCCAAAATGGCATCACTTAGGTTAAAGCCTCAAGTCAATAAACCAAGACTTATTAATACCTAAGTATTAAGTAGTTTTGATCCCCTAGGTATGTCACCTTTAACTAGCCAGCATGTGGACTTCCTGGTCAGCACTAGGAAATTCACTGATACACCCTTGTGATCCCATTAGGAGGGCAACCTTACCTAAAACAGTGGATTCTTTGCTAATAATTTCCATTTTCCTTCTCCCTCTCCACCTTTAAAAACCTTTCCTTTCCTCTAGCCCTCTGGAGCTTGCTAGAATCAATTAATAAATCCAATTAGATCTTTAAAATTTGCTCAGTTGAATTTTTGTTATTGAACACTAAGAAGCTCCTGGGTTATAAAATTGAAGTAATTCCTTTTAATTGTGATTTTTTTTAATATTTGGAAGAATGAAAGATTATTTTTACATTGGGAGTTAATTATTTCCATATTAAAAGTGAATAAATGAGGTTTTATCTGGAATCCTCAAGAAATGGGACCACCACTTTCTAATAGGACGTTCTTCAAGAGACATATATGAACCTAAATAGAAAACACCAGATAATACAGAATAGCATACACATATCACAGATCTGAGAGAAACTTGACTATTTCCTCCAGGTAACCCAGTATTTTAAACTATGTTAGGGTTAGTCCCTAAGCTGAGTATCTGCTCTTTGCCCTCTTTCATGTCAACCTTTCTCCCTTCCCTGTGACCCCAAGGAGGTTTACTGGAAGATGTTATATCAGGGGGATATTTTGCTTGTTGACTTCCATTTGGATTTGGCCAAGGGAAGGCATTGGGAAAGGATCAGAGGAAAGAAGGAAAAGAGGTTTGAAAATTTATTCTCTACCTTCCCCATCAATTCCCTCCCTCTGGTTTGCATTGAGTAGACTGACTGCCTCTTCCTCCCAAAGGCCACAACCTCTATCCAAAGCTTTCTCAACAGATCTTCCCTCTCCAGATTCCAGTGACCACTTCTGCCCCTTGCCTTTTCAGAGTGGTATCAGCTCCCCACAATCACTAACCCACAGTACTACATTATCCTCCATTGGTCTCCTTAAACCTTACCTATACTTTTATAAATAGTTCCTTATCATTTCTTCCTCAAAATGACTACTTTGAGTGTACCACTTGTTTTCTGACAGGACGCTGACTGATGTAGTAATTGGTGCTAGAGTGATCCTAGGGAAAATACTTTAGAATGGAATTCCGTGACCTGAAAAGTGCCCAGATAACTCTTCTGTTAAGACAAATAGATTCAAGTAATCCATGGCACAGTTGGCAGGCACCACAATTACTCAAACTTTACAGGGCATGGGATATACTACAGGTAGAAGGCAAGTTGCTGAGAAAGGCTATGTCTGGGACATATCACTGCTATGATAATACTTGTGTTTATCAAAATTTGGAGAGGTTGATTATAAAGATTGTTGGGCCAGCTGGCTTCTGACAGCACTAGAGAACATAGAGGCAGAAAACAAAAAATTAGAGTTTGTGACCTTCTAGCTCAAAACACTGGTGGAAAATCAGGAAGATTCTATGGCAGAATTTAATGAGTCCCTTATCTTACCATAACATAGAAGATATGGCTAAGGTACAAGAGCAGGCCTAATTTTAGGGGATATAAGTTGCCTAATTTTAGGGGATATAAGTTGCAAAACCTAGTAAATGTTCAGCTCCACCATGTCTCTTCACCAACATAAAGGTATTGGCTGGTGGTGAAGAAGTGAAAACCTGAGATGTGCGAGGGGTCATTTTGAGCAGTCAGAAACGAGGCTGAAAACTTTGAAACCCTAAATCCTTCTGAACCTTCCTTAAAAGTGGAGCCAACCCTTCCCTACTCTCCACCTGACGGATGCGGCCTTCTGGGGGAGAAACATATTTCAATGGCTATACCTGAAGTAGTTGCTTCAAAAATGGATGCATATTCTCCTCAGGAGCCGGCCCATCAACATTTTCTTGTCTCCAAGTTCATCATAGGAGTCCAGTGCTAACAGAGCCAAGCCAAAGGAGTGAAACATCTGTCACAGGATTCTGAAAAGCACGTACACAAGTGATTTGAAGAGTGTGACACCAGGGAAACTGAAACATAAAGCTTCATTGGATGGATTTGTTGGCATGAGTACACTTATGCAGGAATTAGAATTGAATAAATTGGCTTTAGCACCCAGCAGTGGTGTTAACACTCGACTGGACTGGTTAATTAAAGTCTGGACTCAAAAAGGAACAAGCAGTCAATGAGGTTAAAATCCCCCAAATTCTCTGGCTTACAAGTAGAAGAAGAAATCCAAAATCTCAACAAGATGAAAATGTTGGACCAGGTCTATTTTAACCAACCTGCTCAGCCACTTCTCACCTAATCTTACCTTCTAGAAGGAACTGAGGACACTCCCTCCATGAAGACATTAGGAAATTAAGATATTTATTAATGAGAGGGGAAGGTATTATTGGTGAGGAAGGATGATAACTAGCCACTTTGAAAAGCTCTGTGGCAGCTGTCCTCTACCAACAACAGGGAGGGATGCCACAAGGGAACTACACTCCCTGCTTTCAGCGGAAATAATGGGATTCCCAAATAGAGACGAAAGGCAGTAGCCCTCATCACCACAGACAAGGTAAACACAAATGCCACAATAAGCCATAAGGTTGTCAGCAGAAGGTCTAGACTCACAGGACTCTGTAAGATCATCATCTAACTGATCATGAAATCCCAGAAATAAAGTGGATGAGCAGCCTACAAAAGATGCTGCTTGGCATGTAGAGGTGGAAAAATTCCAGGTCTGCTGGGCAGACGCCTAACTCTAATTGCTATAGTGAGCAGTTCACAGCCTCTTACCTAGTTCCCACCCCTAAATAAGATCACAGATCCAGAACTCCTTGACTGAGCAAGAACTTTGAGAAAGATCCTGTAATGCAGTCACAGATATCTATCCATAAATCATCCTTCAAGGCTTTCCCAGAGGTGTCAACAGCCAGTTAAGAGAATAACTAGACACTGGAAGGTGAAACACCAGATATTTTGGAGTTACTAGATACTGCTCTGAAGCGACCCTAATCCCCAGAGATCCAATATCCACTGTGGTCTACCAGAGTGGAGGCTTCAGGTCAGGAGATAAATGGAGTCTTGGCCCAAATGGGTCACCCAGTGAGTCCAAATGGGACGAGAGACCCATTCTATTTATGGTTATTCCCCTTATCCCAGAATGTAGAGTGGGAATAGATATATTTAGTAACTGGTAGAATCTCTATCTTGGTTCCCTGGCCTTTGATATAAGGGCTATTTGGGTAGGCAGGGCAGAATGGAAGCCTCTGGAACTACCTCAACCCTTTCCAAGATAGTAAACCACACACAATGCAACATCCCTGAGGTAACTGCAGCAATCAGTACCACCACCATTAAGTATTTGAGAGATGCAGAGATGATGATTCATGGGTTGGTTTGTTTTACTTTTTCAAAAACTGTGGTTAAAAAAAAAACAACAACATATAACATAATTTACATCTTTTTTTGTTTTGTTATGGTTTTGTTTGTTTGTTTGTTTGTTTTTAATTTTTTATTTTTTATAAACATATATTTTTATCCCCAGGGGTACAGGTCTGTGAATCACCAGGTTTACACACTTCACAGCACTCACCAAAGCACATACCCTCCCCAATGTCCATAACCCCACCCCCTTCTCCCAACCCCCCTCCCCCCAGCAACCCTCAGTTTGTTTTGTGAGATTAAGAGTCACTTATGGTTTGTCTCCCTCCCAATCCCATCTTGTTTCATTGATTCTTCTTCTACCCACTTAAGCCCCCATGTTGCATCACCACTTCCTCATATCAGGGAGATCTTAACGATCTTTAAGTGTACAGCTGAGGAGTGTTAAGTGTATTCACATTCTCGCGTAAAAGATCTCCAAAACCTTTTCATCTTGCAAAACTAAAACTCTATACCGATTAAAAAAATTCTCCATTTTCCCTTCTCCCCAGTTCCCGACAGCCACCATTCTTCTTTCTGTTTCTATCAATTTTGACAGGATGGTATTCACTTTTTTTTTATTATTATTCATTTGTCACAGAGAGAGAACAAATGCAGGCAGAGGCTGAGAGCAAAGCAGGCTCCCCGGTGAGCAAGGAGCCCCATGTAGGACTCAATCCCAGGACCCTGGGATCATGACCCAAGCCCAAGGCAGTGGCCCAACCCACTGAGACACCCCAGCATCCCAATTTTGAGAGGATGGTATTCTTAACACACCATTTAACATTTGTGTTTGCCCAACGCAAAAGCCAGATAGAGCATAAAGATGAATAGATTCTCACAAACAGTAGCAAATAGTGATGCCAATCACTAGGCAATTCAGATGTGGTATCAGCACTGGATTAGCATAGCCCCTGTGCACTTAGCAATTTTTTTCATTCTTATTAAATACAATCAGAAGTGATTGCCTTCCTGTGGTAGTAAGAACCATATACCTACACTGCCTTGAGTCACAGCTATATACACAAATCCCAAAATTCAAAAGACATATTGGGAATAAAAATAAAAAGAAATGATACAGGAAATAAAATTTAGTAAGAAAATGAACAGATCAGATCTAAATCAGAAAAACATAATCTCTTTTTAAGAAAGAGAGAAGAAATTATTTAAGAAAAAAATTTTTTTAATATTCCAGAACTTCTCAATTGAAAATATCTACTAAGTACCCAACACAGTGAATGAGAAAACACACAAAACACATCATCAGGACATTTCAGAAGCCTAAGAAATTATTTAAGAAAAAAATTTTTTTAATATTCCAGAACTTCTCAATTGAAAATATCTACTAAGTACCCAACACAGTGAATGAGAAAACACACAAAACACATCATCAGGACATTTCAGAAGCCTAGCAATAATGAGAAGATCTTAAAAGCTTCCAGAAAGAAAAACAGTTCAGTAATGAAAATGATTTCAGGGGTGCCTGGATGCTGCAGTCCAATTCCTGGCTTTCAACTCAAGTTGTGATCTCAGGGTAGTGAGATTGAGCCCTGGGTTGGACTCCACCCTGAGTGTGGAGTCTGCGCTCTGTCTTTCCCTCTGTCCCTCCCACTCTCTCTTTCTCAAATGTTTAAATAAGTCTTAAAAAAAGAATAGCTAAAAAAAATGATTTCAGACTTCTCAACAACACTGGAGGCTAGAAGATAATGGAAAATTGTCCTCAAAATTGTTAGGAAAAAGGATTTCTTTCTTTTTTTTTTTTTTTAAGATTTTATTTATTTGAGAAAGAAAGAGTGCTCAGAGGCAGAGGGAGAGGGACAAGCAGACATTTAGCTAAGACTGGAGCCTGACGCAAGACTTCGGAGATCCAGAAACCTGGGATCATGACCTGAGCAGAAGGCAGACGCTTAACAACTGAGTCACCCAGGTGCCCTGACCTGACAAAAAAAAAAAAAAAAAAAAAAAAATTTTTTTTAATTTAGTTGACAGAGGGATCACAAGTAGGCAGAGAGGCAGGCAGAGAGAGGGGGGAAAGCAGGCTTCCTGCTGAGCAGAGAGCCCAAGACAGGGCTCTATCCCAGGACCCGGAGACCATGACCTGAGCTGAAGGCAGAGGCTTTAACCCACTGAGCCACCCAGGCGCCCCAGAAATATTTCTGATGTAGAAAAAACATATATATATATAGTTTGCTATGGACTAAAGGTGTGTGAACCCTCAAAATTCATATGTTAAAGCTCTTACCCCCAATGTAACTGTATTTAGAGATAGAGACTCTAAGGAAGTAATTAAGGTTAAATGAGGTCACCAGGGGGACTGATTTGAAAGGATTAGTGCCCTTACAAGAAAGGACACTGGAGAGCTCTCTTGGTCTCTTTCCATATTTAACAAAGACCAGATGAGGACATAGTGAGGAGATCCATGTCTGCAAGCGAGGAAGGGTTCTCACCAAAAACAGAATCAGCTGGAACCTTGATCTCAGACTTCTAGCTTCCAGAACTGTGAGAAAATAAATGTCCATGTTTAAGCCAGCCAGTCTGTGGTATTCTGTTATGGTGTCATGAACAGATTAACACATAGTTGAAACTACTGAAGTATATGAGTAGAATGAAAACATGTTCAGACATGCAGAATTTTAAAAAGCTAACCTGACATGAACCCTTTTTCTAGAAGTTTTTAAAGAATGTGCTTACCAAGTATAGGAATACACCAAGAAAGAGGAAGGCATGTGGTCCAACACAAGAAAGAGGCAAAAAGAATTTCCAGAATGATAGTAAAAAAGGAAACCAATATTCAGAAAACCTCTTGGAGAGAATCTATTCAGATTGGGGCACAACTCAGGGCTACAGAAAGTCACCAAGTCTGGGCGGAACTAGAGGGAACGGGAGGAGGGCAGAGAGAGATTGGCAGGAAGGAAGGAAGGAAAGGGAGTAAAGAAAAAGTGACCAATGTCTTAGAGTGTATTGTGATGAAATTTATAGTTCTGACAGATGCAGTTTGGGACTCAACTAAATAGGTCAATAAAAAAAGCTAGAGGGTACCTGGGTGGCTCAGTCCGTTGAGTGACAGACTCTTGGTTTCGGCTCACGCCATGACCTCTGGTCATGGAATAGAGCCCCTCATCAGGCTCCATCCTCAGTGTGAAGTCTGCTTTAGATTTGTCTCCATCTCCCCCTCTCTGTCCCTTTCCCCATTCTCATCCTCTCTCTCTCGAATAAATAAAAATAATAATAAACTTTAAAAGCTGGAAGTTTTAAAATAAACACTATATTTAACAGATAAAAACCTAAAGTTGTATAAAAAAGTAAACTACAGGGACACCTGGGTGGCTCAGTGGGTAAAAGCCTCTGCCTTCGGCTCAGGTCATGATCTCAGGGTCCTGGGATCGAGCCCCTCATCGGGCTCTCTGCTCAGCAGGGAGCCTGCTTCCCCCTCTCTCTCTGCCTGCCTCTCTGCCTACTTGTGACCTCTCTCTGTCTCTCTCTATATATCTTTCTGTCAAATAAATAAATAAATAATCTTTTTTAAAAAGTAAACTGCATGCTCATCTGTGGATATGTACACAGTCAAAATAAACTTAAATACTGATTTATCATGTATGTGATAATATTAGGATGGGATGTTATAGGTGTGGAGGGGTGGGAGATTTATTTATTTGAGAGAGAGACAGTGAGAGAGATCATGAGCAAGGAGAAGGTCAGAGAGAGAAGCAGACTCAAGTACTCATCTAACAAGTGGAAATTTGGGGGAGGGAGGAGTCAATAAATAGTGATATAAATATGCTATTTTAAATATGACAATAAAGGGGTGCCTGAGTGGCTCAGTTGGTTAAGCGTCCAGCTCTTGATTTCAGCTCAGTTGATAATCTCAGCATTGTGGGTTGGAGTCCCACATGAGGCTCCGCGCTCAGCAGGGAGTCTGCTTGAAATTCTCTCCTGCCCCTCCCCCCACTGTCACGCACATGCACACATGCATGCTCGCTTGCTCTCTCCCAAATAAATAAATAAAGCTTAAAAAAAGAAAGAAATATGAAGTAAATAACAAAAGGAGTGATTAAAGGGTCAAAAACAGCAATTAGGGTGAGAAGGAACAGGGCCTTGTCAAATATTCTACTTTATATACTGTTTCATTGCTCTTTATTTTATAAATATTATAATAGAATGCCAAAGAAAGAGTATCCTCCTTAAAAATTATTAAACAACCATTTCTAATGGTGGAGCCCAATCCTTACAATTTGTCCTTACAACAGTTTTAACAGGAGAAGTACAGTCTTTTTTTAAAGAGTAATCCTTTGATTCATGAAGATTTCCTTTAATAAACAATAAATTCAGGTCTTACGACTTTTATTTTGTTTCAGATGTTAAAACATCACTACAAACACCTCTGGCTCTTAAAAATGGAAAGAAAAAGGAATATTCCTCTGGTGACTTGTGGGGCTTTACCACCACAGACCAGGAGTAGCAATAACATATACCTGGTTCCATTAACTAATTACTTCCACTCTGAAGGTATTATTCAAGATGAACTATTCAAATTCAAAATCTGAGGTTTTGGTAAATGTAGTCTAATTCTTAACTGCCTAGAAATCCCACACTGTGTGTCTCTTTGGTTAACCTGAAAGATTCACCCAGAACTAATACTACCAAATTTCGATGCCTTTTTTTCCTTCTGCTTATATTGGGAAGCCTAAGGATTTTATGACCATGCTTTCTTGTATAAAAACTTAGAATTCATTAACCCATTTGTTTTGTGTTAGAAACACTCCTGCTTTTTTATTTTATAAAAACAAATCAAATAAGTAAAATAAAATCAAACCTGTGCCTCATTCATGAAAGAAAATCTGAATAGTTTTCTACCCATGACATTTGGCTACACCCAAATCAACTATCTAATACAGAATACCATCCATCCAGAATTCCTGAAGGAGTATAATCTCACAATTTTGCCATCCAGTGCTGATCAAAAGCAGTTTCAAAGCATGATTTTATGGGTAATTGCTTGACAATAAAAAGACTGTTTTTTCCTGACAATCAAAGAACTAAATACCAGGACCACATCATTGAAGTCCTCATAGGATGGTTTACACTGAACTGTTAGTGACACCGTGACAGCAGCTCGCTTTGACAGATGTAATAAGCAGCTCTACCATATCCTTTATAATACCCCATTTAACACATTTTGATCAGCACAGATTCGTTATAAACCAATTTATGACGGTAAATTTTATGGGTCAACTTGACGGGCCTCAGTGCCCAGGTAGCTGATAAAATATTATTTCTGGGTATGTCTGCAAGGCTGTTTATTGACGAGACTAGCATTTCAATCAGTAGACTGAGAAAAGAGATCTGTCCTCACCAATGTGGGTAGGCAACATCCAATCAGTGGAGGCCCAAATGGAACAAAAAGACAAAGGAAATGAGAATTCCCTTTTTTCTTCTTGAACTAGGCCATCCATCTTCTGCCCACTGATATCAGAGCTTCTGGTCTCAGGCCTTAGGTCTCCAAGACTTAAACACCCTTGGCGACTCCAGTCCTCAGGTCCTTTAACTACACCAACTTTCCTTGTTCTCCAGCTTGCAGATGGCAGACTCTGGGACTTAGTGGTCTCTGTAACTGCATGAACCAATTCCTAGGATGAATGAATGAATGAATGAATGAATGAATGAATGAACAGATGGATGGGTAGATAGATAAATATATATATATATTCATCTATTCATGTTTCATTCTGAATACATATATATGTTTCTGAATATATATATTCTAAATATATATTCCTGAAATATATATATTCATATATATATATTTATCTTTCTTTATATATATAAAATATATACATGTTATATATATAACATATATGTATATATGTATTTCTCTTTCTGTTTCTCTGGAGAACCCTAATGAATATACACCTGATTCTGAAATATCTTTCTAAATAGACATAAACAACTTTAGTACAGAGTTTACATACCTTCCCAATGTTTTGCCTGCTATTCTTAGGCATTCTTGATGACTCAGAGTCACCTGTTATATTAAATAGTCCTTCTGTCTCCAACTTTGCTGTCAGCTGTCATTGCAGTTTCTTTTCTCTTAAAATGTCTCTTCTAGGCCATCTGTACCCCAATGTTCATAGCAGCAATGGCCACAGTGGTCAAACTGTGGAAAGAACCAAGATTCTCTTCAACAGATGAATGGATAAGGAAGATGTTGTCCATATACACTGTGGAGTATTATGCCTCTATCAGAAAGGATGAATACCCAACTTTTATATCAACATGAATGGGACTAGAAGAGATTATGCTGAGTGAAATAAGTCAAGCAGAGAGAGTCAAATATCATATGGTTTTCCTTATTTGTGGAGCATAAGAAATAACACGGAGGACATGGAGAGAAGGAGAGGAGAAAGGAGTTGGGGGAAATTGGAGGGGGAGATGAATCATGAGAAACTGTGGACTCTGAAAAACAATCTGAGGGTTTTGAAGGGGCAGGGGGTGGGAAGTTGGGTGAGTCTGGTGGTAGGTATTTCGGAGGGCACGTATTGCATGGAACACTGGGTGTGGTACATAAACAGTGAATTCTAGTACACTGAAAATAAATTTTAAAAATAAAAGATAAGAAAAAAAAATGTCTCTGCTAATTTGCCACAAAGCTTTCTTTTAAGGAATCACTTCTACAAGCTGATTCTGTATCAGTAGACACTCCAATAGGTCTCTCTGAGGAAGGCTCATTCCCAATGGATGGTGGTTCTCAGAGACATTTGGCTACATCTTGGAGCCCTAGCTTTCTCACTGTCAAACTCCAGCCCTGATTCTGCAGCTTTCAAGCCAACCTGTCACTCTTCTAAGCTACTTCTAAATACCTCCTTCCAATCCCTCTCCCATTAGAAATTTGCTCCCCATGCTCTCTCTTGCTTCAACTATTACATGTTAAGATACTATTAAAGTTCTTTTCTTCAATATCAATTAATCTCCCTTCAATGAAGGATTGGTCTCTCTTTCCCAAAGAGCCATCTTGTTGACCACACAGACCAAAGACCAAGTTCTAATGCCTTCACATCAGAGTCTAACCTTGATTCCAACTGCTCTACGGTTGGGTTGTTTGTGTAAGACATGAAGTCCTCCTCCTCCTAAAAAAAAAAAATAAATAAAAGAAAAGAAAAGAAAGACAGACAGACATTAAGTTCTCCTATAACCAGTGTGTAACTAAGTCCACTTGGTCTGTTCCCTTTCTTACGAAAATAGTGGTGCCAAAGCCAAACATAGTCTAGGGGTAACATTAAACCAAGATTATTGGCAATAGGCCAGGCTCTTTGGAAGAAGGCTCCTATCTTCTGATAGGTAGTTTTGGGAAAATAAGCCCAAGTATAGCTCAGGACCACCATACATACTCTGAGACCCAGGACAGGACCCTAAACTCCAGAATGGTACTAAGATTTACTCTCCTTGGTGATGTAGGTTATCAGAACTAAGGAACTTGGGACCCAGGAAAATTAAGAGGACCCTAGAAGCCTGATCTGGGACCATCTAGGAACACTTTGATCCCACTGTCCACTTTCTTAGGATCCATGATAATGTAAAACCAAGGCCAGTCTACCAGAGCCCCCATGTCAGCCACTATAGGCATCCTCCTCCATTTCCAGCAGCGTCTGTACACAGCCCTACACTTCTAATTAAGCCAGATTTTCTGCTATGTAGACCATAGGGAACAAAATCAGAACCCCCACTTCCACTAATATCATAGCACAGTGATATGGCAGAAAGTGAAAAGAAATGTCAGAGCCACTTATTAAAACTAAACTGGAATCATACCTACTCCTGGTAAACCCCCTCAGTCACCACAAGTCTCTTCATTACTCCAACTGTTGATTTGCCTTCACAGTCAACTGTATTATAAGATCTTCTTGACCTTTTTTGTTATTATATCATGGTGATCATCTGTGAGAGAGAAGCTTCATGGAAACATTTAAGAGTCTGGATGGAATGGAGTGGACCAGCATCATGACCACCCACAAAGGCAAGAACAATTAATAGTCCCTATAAGCTGCTTCAAAACCAGGAATTCCAATTGCTCAACCGAGTCCAAGAAAACAAATCCCATAGGCCATAGGATCAAACATAGAAAGCCAAATGGTTTTTCCCTCAAGGTAATGTTTCATTGATCAAAGTACAACAAAAAATATTAGCAATGACACAGACATCACTATGACTGTTAAACAAGAAACCTAGAGCAATGCAATCACTCATCATGACACATGCCAATGAGTTGAGACTGATCTATTCTGTTTTGGGCAGAGATGGTGTCTTTAATGACTTCTGCTAGACTTAGTGATAGGTTTACTGACAGTCTTTTCTATTTGTGTGATTTCCACCAATGGGAACACTGCTCTGATTGTTCTAATCTAAACAATGAGTCAGTAATTCCCCAAGATAGTATGCCTGAATAATCAAGAGTGACCTCATTTTGGAGGTCTCATGAAGATCTGAGTCCAAACTTGGTGACTTTGAGAGTTTGGATCTCTGTTACAGACAAGTGTCAGAATACTATTCCTAAAGTGTATGAGGTACTAGTCTAAAGACAAACAAGACCAGGTGTCCTAGCAACAAAGGAAGCAGTATCCAGTAGGGGCACATGGATATATAGGGAAAAAATGAAACATTCAGGACATAAGCTTGGAACCAAGACCTTCCATTAGTTGAGTCACATACTTGGATCCCTATGAGTCTCTTCCAGATTATAAGTATTTGGTCCATTGCCCTATGAAGTTTGCTGAATTCAAATTTAGAATCACCTAGGGTCTGACTGATAGGTTGTAATGACTAGTTCTTTATCCGGGGCAAATAAATATTAGCAAAGTCTCATGTTAATTTAAGGTCAGTTGTCCACGTAGGTACAAGTGGAAATGCTATCAGCTGTAAATCCCTATGGTCTCATGTGATGAAATCAGAATTGTACAGAGGTTTTATCATGGGGCCTGGTGATGGACAGCATATCCAGGAGTCAGTAAGATTGAGAGCAATGTTTACTGTTTGTTTAATCTAAGAATGGTGTCGGTATGAGTATGTCCTGACCTAACAATTATAATAATGAGGAAGAAGGAAAGAAAGGGTTATTATGAAAGGAAAAGACCAAAAGGCCTATATAAAAGAATAATTATTATAATCAAGCAGGTAAATAAAATATGAATTAGATAAGGGTCTTGATCCAACCTCTTGGGCAGAAGCTACCCAATATCCATTTTCATCTGTTTGTTCTAAAGATGTTGGATCAGCTGTCTATTTCTAAAATTCAACTGTTTCTGGAATACTCATTTTGACTTACCCTATTGGAGTAGACTTCCAATTGTGCAGAGTTCTGAATTTCTGTTTCAGTTGTAAAACATGGACCCAAAGATTGACTCCCTGGAGTTTCACTGCTGTCTTTGTTGTTAATGGTGCTTATAGGGTCCCTTCCAACAAGTCTCAAGAGTAGTTTTTCTCCAAAGTCTCTTCCAGTAGTGAATCTCCTGGTTAAAAATCATGGAAAGACTACTTCAGACTATCAGGAAAATGTTGTGGGAAAGGTGGCTTTAACCTATTGGTGAGAGAACCTGGTATAGGACATGAATCTCTTGCAATATTTTGTCATGTCCACATGCAGTAGGGCAAAGCCCAGTGTTCACGGTGAAATCTAAATATACAGATTTTCCAATTACTAATTCATGGGTGAATAACAAATGTGATCCTGAGAGAGTAGACTGCATGGCCATAAGGACTGATGGGAATACTTCTGGCCAAGAGAGCTAAAGGGTTTCTAAAAGTTTCACTGATTTTAAGGATACCATTGGCCCTTTTAATCTTTTCAGATTGATACTATCAGTGGTAAGGACAGTGTAGTTTTTGGACAAGGGGTAATGCCTTACAGACTTCTTTTACAATGGTTCCCAAAAATTTGTACCCCAGTCACTTGATATGAAAGTATGAATGCCTTAAGTTGGAAACTCAAAATCCGGTGGCTTTTTAACAACTGTAAGGACTACAATTTTTAAAAAAAATATTTTATTTAGTCAAGTGGAGAAAGGCAGCTATCATATGATCTCCCTGATATGAGGATGTGGAGATGCAACATGGGGAGGTTAAGAGGGTAGGAGAAGAATAAATGAAACAAGATGGGATTGGGAGGGAGACAAACCATAAGTGACTCTTAATCTCACAAAACAAACTGAGGGTTGCTGGGGGGAGAGGGTTGAGAGAAAGGTGGTGGGGCTGTGGACATTGGGGAGGGTATGTGCTTTGGTGAGTGCTGTGAAGTGTGTAAACCTGGCGATTCACAGACCTGTACCCCTGGGGATAAAAATATATTATGTGTTTATAAAAAATAAAAAATTAAAAATATATATTTTATTTACTTATTTGACAGAGAGAGATCACAAGCAGGCAGAAAGGCAGGCAGAGAGAGGGAAGCAGGCTCCCCGCTGAGCAGGAAGCCCGGTGCGGTGCTCGATCCCAGGACCCCGAGACCATGACCTGAGCTAAAGGCAGAGGCTCAACCCACTGAGCCACCCAGGTGCCCCAGGACTATAACTTTTTTTTTTTTTTTTTAAGATTTTATTTATTTATTTGTCAGAGAGAGATTACAAGTAGGCAGAGAGGCAGGCAGAGAGAGAGAGGAGGAAGCAGTCTCCCTGCTGAGCAGAGAGCCCGATGCGGGACTCGATCCCAGGACCCTGAGATCATGACCTGAGCCGAAGGCAGCGGCTTAACCCACTGAGCCACCCAGGCGCCCCAAGGACTATAACTTTTTGGCAAGAAAATGCCTCAACCCTTTCTGGAAATAGACATATAATAACTAAAACATATTCAAATACCACAGAGAATAAAGTTGGATAAAATCCATCTGAAGGTGTTCTAAGGGAGCCTGAGGTTTTGATTCCTAACTGTGTTCCACATTTGCAATTTTCCCAGGATTATGTTGTTGACATATGGCATATGATATATGACACATGACCCAGAAATACTCTATGTCATATTTTTTAAAGTTTCTGTATCAATGTTGATTGAAGACACTAATCAATTTCCCTCATCTATGATGAAAAGTTTCATGGAAATCTTAGCTAATATCTATTTAAAATCATTTGGCGCTACCAAGCAGCCATTTGAGAACACAAGAGATTATCTGAGTGAAGGGTACAACCAGACTTTTTTTCTAATCCTCCTTTTCAAAATCAGGGACTACAGGCTGATATTTTATAATGGCCTCTTTGACTCCCTCAAGATAGTTATCCTTTAAAGGTTTTTTTTTTTTTTTTTTTAAGATTTTATTTTATTTGACAGAGAGAGATCACAGGTAGGTAGAGAGGCTGGCAGAGAGAGAGAGAGGGAAGCAGGCTCCCTGCTGAGCAGAGAGCCCGATGTGGGACTCGATCCCAGGACTCTGAGATCATGACCTGAGCCGAAGGCAGCGGCTTAACCCACTGAGCCACCCAGGCGCCCCTCCTTTAAAGGTTTTAGTTAGGATCATAATTTTGGTTAAAGCAGCTTACTTGGTATAGTGATCTTCTACTAGAACATTTCCATTAGCTTCCATATTACCTGTGTATATGGGTTCCAACCTGTATAATTGCCCCTTGTTCCATATCCACCGGAATATGGGAGTGCATCTTGAAGTTCTTTAACTTGCTATTTGTAATAGGTATTCCAGCAGAGATGAGAAACCCTCCTTGTTTCCAAAACATCTCAAAGTCATGTAATACTACAACAGCACGCCTGCTATTAGTACATATGTTTGCTCTCTGATCTTTGGGTAGTAGACAAGCTCTAGTGAGTGCAGTAAATTCTTTCAGTCTGGGCCAATTTTACCTCAGGTCAAAGACTGTATTCTTAGATGAGTGATTGTATATCCCACTTGATAACTTCAAATTTTAGTTTTAAGTATAATTCATCAGCAAATGATATTAGGTTAGCACTGGGGCACCTGGGTGGCTAAGTTGGTTAAAAACATCAGCCCTCAGCTCAGGGCATGATCCCAGGGTCCTAGGATCAAGCCCAGCATTGGGCTCCCTGCTCAACAGGAAGTCTGCCTCTCTCCCTCTTTCTCTCCCTCTGCCTGCTCATGCGAGCTAACTCCCTCTCTCTCAAATAAATAAATAAAATCTTAAAAAATATATATTAGGTTAATTTTTTTCAGTAAGAGTCTCTAATAAACCTTAATGAGGTACAGCAAGTTCCCCCCAAGGCAAGATGATCATGAGGCTCCCCTTCCTCTGGTAGGTGCAGGACAGGATTCAGGGTGTTTATGGTGGTGTAGAATTGGGAGGAGTCATAGAGTCCAAATGTTCCCCTGAGTCGCCAGTGGAGACCCACATCATTCTTGGTGAAGTTATGCCATTGAGAAAGACAGGCATGAGAATTAGGAGGTAATGAGAGTCTGAGTAAGATGCAGGCATTTTTCCTGGCAGAGGAGAGGATTTAGACTTAGACAACCCAGGAGATGTGGCAATGGTTGGAAGGGAGGTAATGCTTGTGCGCCTTGTGTCATGGGTTCCCAGCCTAAGACTGGTTGCCTCTGAAAGCAGACCTGATCATCTGCTCTTCCACCCCATTCCAGGCAGAAAACCAAATAATGCTCTCTCAGCATGAAAGCCAAACCAAACTAACATGTAAGGAAAACCTCCTCCAGTTTTATTGGTGATTCATAACAAAGCTTGTCCAAATGGATGCTAGCCCACTCAGAACCACAAAGTCTGTGAGGCAGATTCAAACAGGCTTACAGGGCCTATGTCCTACCCTATGATTCTCCTTGTCTAAGGCTGTGAGACAGCATAACACAAAACAACAATGCAAAGGATTGCAAAAAGGGATGATGAAAAGGAATGGCTTGTCTCTACCGACGATGCCCCCAAAATGGGAACCAGTAACAAAACCTAGGACCAAGCTGAGAATAGTCAAGGAACTCAACAGTAGAGCAGACTCTGCATTGACTGACCATGTCATGTCATGGACTCAACAAGCCTCCAGCAGCAAGACAGAAGGGACCACTGGGCACTGCACTTGGTTGAAGGCTGGGGTCTATGACAGAAGGTCATACAAATCAGGCGTCTGTTGCCTCTCCACAATAACTGTGGAGTAAAGACCACCCAAATGGGAAGCGGAGGCTGTTTTGTCAGATCTTGCTATATATATATTAAGGGAGTCAGCCCCTATCACTTGCATTTGGCAGAAACTTGAAGGCAGAGGAGTAGGGAAGCTTCATAGTGGGAAAAGGGGACAGCCTCAAGTATACCTTGGCTGGAGGTTGTTGGCATGAGGAAGCTGTAGGAAAACTAACTGGAAACAGGGATGTATTTGGCTTTTTCTTGTTGGTCCTAAGCTAGGAACACACAAAAACTAGGGAAGCTGTCAGTTATTAATCAAGTCCTGGCTGTTTTCACCAACTGTTATGAGGGCTATTGTCTGGATTCCTGCATTATTTGCTAGAAAGAGTGGTCTGATTTCCCACAAGTCTGACCTGTAGATAGTAGGTGGCTTCCTGGGCTGTTTCCTATAGAAAATGGGTCAGTTTCCTGGGCCTTTGGATCATGGGTCAGAGTTCTATTTTTATGTATGATTTGGCCACTGTTCATTTGTATATTCAGTCTCTCACAACAGAGGGTAAGTACTATTATACTCATTTTACAAATGAGGGGAATGTGACATAGAGACACAGTAAATGGTAGAGCAAGAATTCAAACTAAGGCAATCTTTCCAGGGTGTGCTCTCAGCCCTGAAGGTAGCTGTCTCAAATGTTGCTATCTTGGTGTTGGGTCCATTCCAGAAAATTCTTTTTGGTGAAGAAGTTCAAATCTCTGTTCTTCTACCCAGTTGTTTGGGGTCCTACCTACTTGTTTTTGTGGCCCAACTAAAGAAGATTTATAAAGTATTGTTACATTAATAACTTATGAGATAATTTTTGGTTTTTAGTTTTTGTTTGCAATTTTCTTCCCTTTAAAGACTGGAGAAGGAGACGTTTTATAGTTGGGTTCCTGGAAGCAGAGATGAGTGTACAGTAGGCTTATCAGAGAAAGCTCTTGAACTCAACCCCTGAGGAAGTGGGGGAGAGGTGAGCAGAACTGAGCAGAGAGAAGCTGAAGGTCTCAGTCACAACCATGGGACTCAGTGGCGTTGGGATGACCCTTCAGAGTCTTCACTGTCTCCTAGCAACACTCCCAGCATCTAGGAGAATGAGTGCATCCCCCATAAAGGGGAATCACTGTGCAGCATGTTTAGGTACTGGAAATATCATTCTAAGAGAGAGCAGCTCTAAGAAATTACTCCTCAGAAACCATTAACAATTTAAAAAAAGGTGGAGGGTGGTTTTGAGGGCTAATTCCTAGAAGTGCTATATTTGGCTGCACTAAGATGGAAACTGTTGAGCCAATAAAGGACAAATCCTGAAGGCTGATTGACAACATTCTGGATAAGTACACTAATAGAAATACATACCCAGAAATGTCAGGGATGGTGGGGGTGGCAGAGGAACTTCTTCCAAAGAGGCCTTGGGTCCCCGCCTGATCCTCATTCACACCACACACTGGGATTTCTTAATAACATTCATATAAGTACATGAGATTTGATTCCTGAGCTGCAATAAGACCAGAGCATGGGTTAATCCATAAATTCCTCTGGACTTATTCCTACTTGCTCCAGGTAGAAATCTTGTAACCTCTGAGCCAGGGGTCTCTCCCTTGAACTCAAGGGTGATCTGGAAAGAGACTGTAAATTTCCATGAGGAGGCGGGGATGGAGCAACAACATGGAAGAAGAGAGTAGACAGATGTCAATGAGGAGGAGAAAGGGGAAAAGGAAAAAAGAAGAAGCAAACTAAGACTAAGAAGGGGGAGACTACTTACATAGTGTCCTACCGAACCACTGGAGGCAGATTAGGAGACACTGCAACATTCTTTCATCCTCATGATTCTAAGATTAACTTGGCATTGCAAGTAATTTCCTGGTAGAGATCATATGTCCATCTCCCCACCTACCAAGGCTGGTCTTATGTCTGGAGAAAAAAACATTATTCTACCCCCAGCATGTCCTAGAGGAGAACACAGTAAAGCTTCAGAACATTTCCTTCCTGTCGGTTTTAACAAATACTCTACAGAAAGATACAAATCATGCAATGTAGCAAGCCCTCCCCAAGAATAAGGAAAATGGGTGAGAGACAAAGCCAGGATATTACCTGAGTCGTGAACGCTGAAAGCTGTCTTTTCAATTCGCACTAAATGCAGGACTACAAAAAGGAATCATCTGTTTTCCAAGTGATTTGCTCTTTTATAACAAAGTGCTCAACGCAAAACAAAATGCTTAACAGTTCAGAAAATAGCTTTGAAAAATCATATATAGGAACATTTTCTCAAAATGTTTCGCCTATGCAAGACTATACCACTTGTGGGAGAAAACATGGCTTTCCAAAATGTTGAAGGTCCCAATAAATGCATCTCTTAGATTTTTCTAAATACCCTAATAGAAAATCCTTCTCCGCGTTGCACTGAATGATCCCGTCAGAATGTTAAGCACAACTTTATTCTGAAAGTGTACTGCTTTGAGATTTGGATCTTTCTTCTTTTTCACAGGTCTCTGACCAAACCATTCAGGACTCCAGATCTCCTGCTGTCTCAGACAGCTCAACTCTTCACAGGTTAAGGCAGGTTTTGGAAACTTGTTTTTTTGACTTACAATATAGCTAATTCCCAAATTAATTTTTTTTAAAGTCATCCTTACACAGATTTAGCTAAAACTCAAGTAGCGTAAACCATATTCACAGTAGAAGATGTTAGAAAGTATAACCCTTGTGTAATTCAATAAGATTATTTTTTCCCCTTAGTTTTATTGTTTGGCATTCAGCCTATAAAAGCCTAGAAAATGATTCAAAGTTACTAAGAGGGGATGCCTGGGTGGCTCAGTCAGTTAAGCCTCCGCCTTCAGCTCAGGTCATGATCTCAGGGTCCTGGGATCGAGTCCCGCATTGGGCTCTCTGCTCGGCAGGGAGCCTGCTTCCTCCTCTCTCCTTTCTCTCTCTCTGCCTGCCTCTCTGCCTACTTGTGATCTCTCTCTGTCAAAATAAATAAAATCTTTAAAAAAAAAAAAGTACTAAGACATGTCATAGGTATTTGGCAATCACTTAACTATCACTTATTTAGCCAAACTGTCCACTGAGGTCACTTCTGGAGAGGTTTTTTTTCATTTTGTCTTTGGTTTTGTTTTTTATTTTGGTATTAGAAGATCCTCCTTCCTTTTTGGAAGCTATTAGAATTTTTTTGCATGTATTTAAACCGGAAATGTCTTCGAAGAAATTCGTAAGGTTGAACCATGGAGCCAAGAATATGCTCTAAGTTTTTACTGGGGGTGGGGCGGTCAGTCTGACCGAGTCTGTTGAGACTGACCGAGTCAGTCTCAGCCAGGGATGACATCATCATCTCTAAATGTGGCATATCCTACTTCTTTTTATTTAGTGTTAGATGATAGTATTGTTGTTAGTACCTGAGACATAAAAAATAGGCTCACTTAGGCTGTCATTCCCCAGCCACCATAACACACTATACTAAGCCCAACCCCAGTTTCATCAACACTCTGGGACCCTTGGATTTCAGAGTCATGGTGTCTCCATTGTAGTGACTTCTCCACTTCAACAAGGTTCTGAAATTTTATATGACCTGTTTCTATAACTTGTTCCATTTTGTGCAGTATTATGTATCCCCTGGTATTATGTATCTGCCAGGGGAGACACCACTTGGCAGGAAGGGGCTCTCAGAATAGAGCAAAGTACCATATCACCGGAAGGCAACGCTCCACAGAAAATGCAGGAAAAAACTGATGCATTGCAGTCTGTCACAGGAAGGAAGGGTAAATAAAAAATCGTCACTTCAGCTCTGCTCCTGTTTCCTAAATGCCAGTCTTACAGAGTGTGGATCTTGCTGCGATGGAGATGATGGTGCACCATTTCAGAGGCCCCAGGGCCAAGAATTTAATTTTCTTTTCCATCAAGTTTTGAAGTGGTATTTTTCTATTTTTCCCAGGAGCACAGAGAGACTAACATAGATGAGAAAGAGAGAATTGGTTGGCGCTAGTGTTAGCAAATTATCCCAGTTTTGCTCAAAATAGACTTTGGTGAAATTCTACATAGGGTTTATGCTGTGCCAAACCAATTACATAACTAAGGTGCTAAGAGAGTATAGAGGAGTCAGCAAAAGTTTCTGTTTGAGTAGATCCGTGAAGGCTTCATGGTGGAAGCCACATTGGAACTAGGCCTTGAAGAGATGGCAGAGTTTCAGTCATTGGAGGGCATTCTGAAGCAAAGCAGCCTGAAAGCCCCAGAACCCCCATGGCAAGGCTGGCTGAGTGCAGGTGCAATGACTCTTCTGAACTCCTGGAAGAAAACAAAATATCCTGCAGTCACTTTCAGCCGTAAAATAGTGCAAATCAAAAATTAAGATAACAAGTCCCACAGAACAGTGAACGTTCCAGAACTTAATTTAGTGTTACATTAACTTTGCTGGCTTCCATTCAGAAGTGGGGAAAGCAGTGTGTGGCTCTTCACCCTCTGCTCTCTTCAAGCTTGCCTCCTTCCCCAGGGGGAAGCTATGGTTTCAGAACCTTCCTGGGTCGAAGCAGGTGGCAGCAAGGGAGGAAATAAGGGCTTCTTACTTGACTGGTTAGTATTCCCAGATGGATCTGGCTGGTAACACCACATGGATTGTAGTAGTGCTTTCCATGAGCTCTTAAACGTTCCCAGAAGTTTCCATGACCCAACAGACTGTTAACAACTCACGGGCATCCAGATGGGTACCGCCCTCTCAGGGCTGAGTTTCCCTCACTCTGCCAGTCAGCCCTCTGGGACAGGCTCTCAAAAGACCCCAGACCAGGTCTCCCCTCCACTTGGTCCACATGTGTCCTAATCGCACATGTGCTACCCTGACAAACTCTAGGATACCAGGCTGCTCCCAGCACACCAAGTGCCTCTCCTGGCTCTGCCACCAGACCAGCTATTAGTCTCTCTAGCACGCTCTGGATTCCTATACAGCTGTCAGACCCCGGTCCTCCATGTCTCCCAGCTGTGGAGAACACGTTTCACAAAGCTGTCCAGCTGGCCCCATAGATGCCCTTGCAAGTTAAGTTTAGAAAAGAACCCTCTCAGGACACCTGGGTGGCTCAGCCAGTTGACCTCTGGACTCTTGATTTTGGCTCAGGTCATGATCTCTGGGTCTTGGGATCAAGCCCCAAAAGAGGTTCCATGCCAAGCCCGGAGCCTGCCTGTCTCAGTTCCTCTGCTCCTTCCTCCCCACCGCATCCGCCACCCTCAGGTCCTGTGCTCTCTCCCCCTCTCTCTCTCTCAAATAAATAAATAAAATCTTTTAAAAAGGAGATGAGAAGAGGGAAGGGAAGGGGAAAAAGGAAGAGAAGAGAAAGGAAGGGAAGAAGATGGGTCCTCACTCAACCCTCTTCCAAAAGGTGCATTTGTTTGTGCACAGGTGTCAATGGATGGACGAATGAATGGAGAGAAGACAGATAAACAGGTAGATAGAATAAATGACATCTACTTAAATGGGATCATACCACTTTTAATAAAATGTATTGAATTTGATTTCACTTGAGTTTAACTGAAGGAAAATTATGAACATTGACTCAGTGTTCTTTCTTCACAGGAGATACCGTTTCTTAAAAGACCCTTCTAAGGATAAGAAAAAAACATTCAAGAAAGTTTTCAGTCATTAGTTTTTTTTTTCTTACATGCTTCAATTTTAGACATAATTACCTAATGAAAGAACACGTTCTCCCATATTCCTTCTCCCAACTCCTTGATTTTTCTTAGTGACATTATTATTTTATGCTGTTCAGATTTATATCATTCACTTTATATTCTGTAACCATGATTCTTAAAAGCTTTAGTATGAGATCTATGTTTAAATGGATTTAATGTATTTCACATTTTATCAGTGTCTCTATTCTTACATTTTTATTTTAATTCAGCTCTTATTTTTCTAGATCCATTTAGCTAAGAAATTTAAATGAGTATTATAACTTTTATGTGCTTTATATTAGGCAACAGGGACCAGCAATCTTTAGCTGAAGGACATCTTCACTGGCTATAATATTCTTGGGTCAGAATTACTTTCCCCCAGAATTTTGTAGACATTTTCCACTGTCCTCTGACTTTGAACACTGGGGAGTTGGGGGAAGGGTGGGGCCAGTCTGATTTCCCCCATGTAGCTGATTTGCTTCTTCTGTTAGGATACCCAAAGGTACAAATGGAGTTGAAGAAACAGAATATCACAGGAGCCAGAAAGGACCATGGTACCCATACAACAGCATAACCAAGGCAAGGCTGTTGGTTCTAGGCACAACCAAGTGCTCTCTGCTTGTGTTTTAATCACTCTCCCTAACGAGGAGCAAAGGTCTACAGGAATATTCTCTCCCCCAGAGAAAAGCAATGCTTTTCAGATCCTTGTGACTGGTGGGAACAGCCCAGATAAAAGTCTGTATCTTCCCCAAAAGTTCTAACACAAACAATATTGTGAACAGAATTTTTTTTAAATAAATAAATCAAGGCCTATCAAGTATTTCTCCATCATAATATACAATTAGAACAATACAGTCTAGGGCGCCTGGGTGGCTCAGTGGTTAAGCCGCTGCCTTCGGCTCAGGTCATGATCTCAGGGTCCTGGGATCGAGTCCCGCATCAGGCTCTCTACTCAGCAGGGAGCCTGCTTCCTCCTCTCTCTCTCTCTCTGCCTGCCTCTCTGCCTACTTGTGATTTCTCTCTGTCAAATAAATAAATAAAATCTTTAAAAAAAAAAAAAAAAAAAAAAAAGAACAATACAGTCTAAATATTTGGAATAAATAAGTCTTAATATTTGGAAAAGCAAATGTTTCTTTGGTCCAGGCTTGATTTGAAGAAAATTACACATATATAGCAACTGGAACCTAAAGTTTACCAAATACATTTAAGGGGGAAAAAATGAGACCTAGGCACTAATAATCTTTAACAAGATTTATAAATTTAAATATTGTAATGAATTTCTTACAGTACAAAAGTCAGTTAAAATTCAATAAAAGTTTATTCAATGCGTATAGTGACAACTTATCTTAGAATAATTCCAAATTACAGTAGTTCCCTCTTACCTGTGGTTCTGTTTTTAACTTAAAAGCTCTGGATACAACCAAAAAGCATTGGGAAACCCTAAAAAATGGAAAGAAAAAAGTGGAATGCCCAGGGATCTCAAGACTTAAGAAAAGACAGTGGTAAGCCCCCTGGATGCATTATCAAGGCTCTACAGAGCAATAGAATGGAGGGTATATATACAGATTTACACAGAACGAGATTTATTATGAAGGGCTATCTCACGTGATTATGGAAGTTGAGAAGTCACACAATATACCATCTGCAAGACACTGACACAGAAATTCCAGTGGTGTAGTTCCAGTCCAAACCAAAAGGCCTGAGAACCAGGAACCCAACCGTGTAAATCCTGCTCTGCAGAGTTTGAACCTGAGGTCTGAGCCTGAGAACTAGGAGCACCAATGTGCAAGGGAAGAGAAGCTGGATGTTCCGGGTCAAGCAGAGAGCAAATTCACTCTTCCTCCTTTTTGTTCTATTCAGGCCCTTGGTGGATTGGATGATGGTCCACCCACACTGGGGAGCACAATCTACTTTACTCAATCTACCTGTTCAAATGCTAATCTCTCCCAGAAAAATCTAATAGACACACTCAGAAAAGTTGTTTTACCAGCTACCTGGGCATCCCTTGATCCAGCCAAGCTAACACATAAAACTGACCACCACCTTGGGTTTCTTTGTTTGGCACATTTAAATCCCTGACACAGTGCAGAAAAGCCTCCAACCTGAGATCACCAGCAGGAACATTAAAGCTCAAGAAAGGTCCTCCTAGCCGAAGGACTGAGGAAAAGGTGAGCTAACAATAGAAAATCTTTTTGGTAATACCTGCTGTATTCCAGCCAAACACCAGAAGGAAAACCTACAGCCATCCCTATCTCCCTGTGGTCTGAAGGGGACAGGCAGGGAGTCCATCGTCCCTCCCATCACTCCTCCTCCTCTGAAACAGGCATGAAGTGGTGTTGGAGTCAGCTGGGCCAAATAAGGAGGTGATCTTTCATCAACCCCTGGATGAAGCAAATGATGCCTCAACCCCCCCCACCCCCACCTGCACCCGCCAGGAGAGTGCCAGCTGGGTCCAGGGCAGTTTTGCCTTCAACCCCACCTGACAGTAATAAGACTTGAATGATGCCATGCCAAGTTCCCACTCTCCCACCCCCAGTATCTTCAGGACCCAGTGAGAACCATGGCCTCCATCCTTGCCCAACAAACTAGAGAAACTGAAATCATGTCAGGTGGGTTAGTCAAACACTCCACTCACCTTATTCCTCTCCCTGGTGGCAGGAGGGCCTAGTAGGGAGTTGAAGTAAAAATCCCACTTGGAAGCAATAGGGCAGTAAAAGTCAGTGTCCCCCTTTGACCAGGAAGGTATCAGTGAGGACCAAGGAGAAATCTGAACTTCCACCCTACCTTTCTGGAAGGAAGCAATGTAAATCAGTGCTTCACTCTTTCTGGAGTGGTATCGGGGGGACCCCAGGAAGAAAGCTTAACGCATCTACCTGGTCCAGCTACACTTCAATAGGGGGACAGCCTGGTAAAAAGAAAATTAAATAGCATTCTGAGTCTCATAATATAATATCCATGTTCAGAAGACAATTTTCTAATTCTAGTATAATTAACATAGGTGTTGTATCAGTTTTAGGTGCACAATACAGAGATTCAGCAATTCTATACATTACTCAATGTTTATCACCGTAAATATACTCTTAATCCACCTCACCTATTTCACTGATGCCCCACCTACCTCTTCTCTGATAACCACCAGTTTGTCCTCTATGTTTAAGAATCTGGGGGTTTTTTGTCCCTGATTTTCTTTGTTCATTTGTTTTGTTTCTTAAATTCCACACATGTGTGAATTCATATGGTGTTTGTCTTTTTCTGACTAACTTATCTTGCTTAGCATTACACCCTCTAGACCCAACCATGTTGTTGCAGATGGCAAGATTTCATTCTTTTTGATGTCTGAGTAATACTCCATTGTATATAGATACACCACATCTTTTTATTCATTCATCTATAGATGGATAACTGGGTTGTTTCCATATTTCAGTTATTGTAAATAATGCTGCAATAAACATAGGGATACATATATCTTTTTGAATTAGTGTTTTTATATTTGGGGGGTAAATATCCAGTAGTGGAATTACTACTAATTACTACTAGTTAATCATATGGTAATTCTAATTTTGATTTTTTGAAGAACCTCCATGCCATTTTCCACAGTGGCTGCACCCGTTTGCATTCCCACTAGTGATGCATAAGTGTTTCTTTTTTTAGGAGACAATTTAAAAAGTCACTTGTCATACCAGGAACCCAGTAAACTATAACATGAATTTTCAAAGACATTTAAGGCCCAGATGGGTTTATCCATGAATTCTATACATTCAAAGGAAGAAATTATTCCAGTTCTCTGGAATTTTATCAGTTCTCTACAATCTCTTCCAGAAAATAGAAATGCAGGGGATACTTCCTAACTTATTCTATGGGATTAGCATTACCCTAATATACCAAAACCACACAAAGACATTATAAGACTACAGACCAATATCTCATGAACATTGTTGCAAAAATCCTCAATAACATATTAGCAAATCAAATTCAACAATGCATGAAAAGAATTATACATGAGTACCAAGTGAAATTTATTCCAGGTATGCAAGGCTGGCTCAATATTTGAGAATCAGTTACTGTAATCCATCACATAAAAAAGCTAAAGTAGAGGGGCACCTGGGTGGCTCAGTGGGTTAAGCCTCTGTCTTCGGCTTGGGTCATGATCTCAGGGTCCTGGGATGAAGCCCTGCATCAGGCTCCCTGCTCGGTGGGGGGCCTGCCTCCCCCTCCCTTTCTACCTCCCTCTCTGCCTACTTGTGAACTCTCTCTCTGTCAAATAAATAAAATCTTTAAAAAAAAGAAGAAAGGCTAAAGAAAAATCACATGATCATATCAATAGATACAGGAAAAACATTTGACAAAAACCAACACCCATACGTGATATAACTTTCAGCAACTAGGAATAGAGAGGAACTTCTCAACTTGATAAATAACATCCATATAAAAAACCTACAATCAACATTTTGCTTAATTGTGAGAAACTAGAAGCTCTTCTACTAAGATCAGGAATAAGTCAAGAATGTCTCTGCACAACTCCTTTCCAATATCTTACTGTAAATTCTACCTAATGCAATAAAATAAGAAAATAAAATAAAAGGTATACAGATTGGGGAGAAAGAAATAAAACTGTCTTTGTTTGTGAATCAAATAATTGTCTATACAAAAAATCCAAAAGAAAGGACAAAACAAAACCCAAAAAAAACATTCTTGGAACCCATCAGAGGTCATAGCAAGATTGCAAGGTACAAGATTAACGTACAGAAACCTACCACTTTCCTATAGACCAGCATTGAACAAATAGTGGAATTTGAAATAATTTACATTAGCATGCAAAAAAATGAAATACATAGATATAAATCTAACAAGTATGTACCAGATCTATGTAAGGAAAATTATAAACTATGATGAAAGAAATCAAAGAAGAACTAAATATGTGCAAAATACCCAGAGCAATCTACAGATTCAATGTAACCTGTATCAAAATCCCAATAGTATTTTCACAGAACTAAAAACAAGTAATCCTAAAACTTATATAGAACTAAAAAAGACACCAAATAACCAAAGCAATCCTGAGAAAGAAGAACAAAGCTGGTAGTATCATGTTCCTCGATTTCAAATTATACTACAAAGCTACATACAGTAATCAAGTTTATATGATATTGGTACAAAAAACAGACACATAAACTAATAGAACAGAATAGTGTCCATAAATAAACCCACACTTATATGGTCAATTAATCTACGACAAAGGAGACAGAATATACAATGAAGAAAAGACAGTCTCTAATAAATAATGCTGGGAAAACTGGACAGCTACATGCAAAAGAAAGAAACTGGTACACTATCTTACACCATATATAAAAATAAATTCAAAATGGATTAAGGACCAATGTAAGACCTGAAACCATAAAACTCTTTAAAATAAAACATAGCATCTTGGGCATGGCCTTCACATATTTTTCTGGATGTGTCTTCTCTGGCAAGAGAAACAAAAGCAAAAACAGCTGGGACTGCATCAAACTAAAAAGCTTTTGCAAAGCAAAGCAGACATAAACAAAACAAACAGGCATCTTACTATATGGGAGAAGATATTTGCAAATTATTTGATTGACAAGTGGCTAGTCACCAAAATATTTAAAGAACTCATATAACTCAGCACCAAAGAAACAATCAGATTAAAAGATGAACAAAAGAGAAATCAAAACACATTTTTCCAAAGAAGACATGCAGATGGTCAAAAGACACATGAAAAAATGTTCCATATCACTAATCATCAAGGAAATGAAATTCAATGAGATACCACTTCATACCAATCAGAATTGTTCTTACCAAAAAGATAAGAAATAACAAGTGTTGGCAAGAATGTGGAGGAAAGAGAACACTCGTGCACTGTTGGTGGGAATGTAAATTGATGCAGCCACTATGGAAAATAGTATAGAGGTTTCTAAAAAAATGAAAAATAGGAATACAATCCAATAATCCCACTTCTGAGTATTTATCTCCAAAAAAAATGAAAACAGTAATTCAGAAAGATATATGCACACTATGTTTATTCCAGTTTTATTCACAATAGCTAAGATATGGAAGCAACAAAATGTCCTCTGATAGGTGAATGGACAAAGAAGATGTGGTATAGATGTATAATGGAATATTACTCACCCAAAAAAAATGAAATCTTGCCATTTCTGACAACATGAATGGACCCTAAGGTATTATGCTAAGCAAAACCAGTCAGACAGAGAATGACGAATACCATATGATTTCACTTATAAGTGGAATCTAAACACAAACAAACAAACCAACTAACCAACTAACAAGAAAAATAGAAACAGACTCATAAATACAAAAAACAAACCAATAGTTGACAAGGGTCAGGGGAGGATGGGCAAAATAGGTGAAGTGTATTAAGAAGTACAAATTTCCACTTATAAAATAAGTAAATCATGAGGATGAAAAGTATAGCATAGTCAATGTTGCATACTATCTAGTCAGTAATACTGCAATAATTTTCTATGGTGGCACATAGTAACTACACTTATGGTGAGCATTTCATAATGTACATAATTGTTGAAGCACTACATTGTATACCTGAAATCAATATAATTGTCTATCAACTATACTTCAATCTAAAAAACTAAATAAATGAAGCGATGTTCCATATTCATGAATAGAAAGACTCAATATTGTCAAGATATTGATTGTTTCCAATTTGCTTTATGAATTCAGTGCAATCCCAATCAATATCCCAGAAATTTACTTTGTTAATACTGACAAGTTGATTCTAAATTGTGTATGGAAAGGCAAAAGACACAGATTAGCCAATACAATATTGAAAAATAAAAAGTTGGAGTACCCATGCTACCTGACTTGAAAACTCACTATAAAGCTTCAATACAACTTAACTCCATCTAAAGACAAATAAATCAAGACAGTGTTGTACTGGTGAAATAACAGGCAAATACATCAATGCAACAGAATAGAGAGCCCAGAAGTAGACCCAAATAAATAGTCAACTTATCTTTGACAAAGGAGCAAAGACAATACAATGGAGAAAAGGTCATCTTTTCAACCAATAGCACTGAAACGACTGAACATATACATGCAAATAAATGAATCTAGCCACAGACTTTATACCCCTCACAAAATTAATCCCAAATGGATTATAAACCTAAATGTAAAACACAGAACTGTAAAACTCCTAGAAGATAACAGAAAAAAATCAAGATAACCTTTGGCTTGATGATGGTTTTTATTTATTTTCTTAAGATTTTATTTATTTATTTATTTATCTATTTATTTGAGAGAGAGACAAAGATAGTGAGAGGGAGCACAAGTGGGAAATAGAGGGGGAAGTAGGCTCACCACTGAACAGGAAGTCTGATGGGGGCTTGGTCCCAGGACACTGGGATCATGATCTGAGCCTAAGACAGCCGCTTAACCAGCTGAGCCACTCAGGTGCCCCAGATGATGACTTTTTAGTGTAACGCCAAAATTGCCATCCATGAAAAAAAAAACTGCTAAGTTGTACTTCATTAAAATTTAAAAATTCTGCTCTGCAAAAGACATAGTCAAGAGAATGAGAAGATAAGCCCCAGACTTTGAGAAGTATTTGCAAAGACATCTGATGAAAGACTGTTTTCCAAAATATACACAAAACTCATAAAATTCAACAATGTGAAAATGAAGAACCTAATTTTAAAAAGAAGCCAATGATCTGCATGGAAAACTCACCAAAGAAGATATGCAACATATTTCTCCAATCAATCCAATCTCCAATTGCACCAATCAAAATTATGTACGTATTTGTTTGTTAGGAACTGGATTTTGCATATCCCTAAACTCCCAGTACCTGGTCCAGTCCAACAGCATATCCAAGAAATACCAATTGAATGAATAAATAATTAAATGAGTAGATGAACATAGCAGAAATAAAAATGGATAGTTTCACTTGTAAATAGAGGAAAAGTTGAAGAAAGCCAAGGAGAGGGAGAAGGGAAAGGTAAATGGAAAAGGAAAGGATATGTAAACAAAAAAGGAAGAAATGCACATAAAATCAAACTCAGAACTTTTTGTTTCAAGTTAGTTTATCTCGGGGTTTAAGAAGTTCTTATGGAGGTACAATTCAATTAATTATTCAAAAAAGTAACCTGAGTGGCTGAAGTTTGGCATTCATGGTTGATTCATTTTGTCTCAGGAGTTTGATTTAAAGGAATTTGTAGAGTCATGAAAATGAACACACATCCATATTCACACCCACCTAGTGAGCACTGATCACAGGAAAAAAATATATATAAAGATGACTCAACTTCGGGGATCCTAGGTGGCTCAGTGGGTTAAGCCTCTGCCTTCGGCTCAGGTCATGATCTCAGGGTCTTGGGATCGAGCCCCACATCGGGCTCCCTACTAGGCAGGGAGCCTGCTTCCTCCTCTCTCTCTGCTTGCCTCTCTGCCTACTTGTGATCTCTGTCTGTTAAATAAATAAATAAAATCTTTAAAAAAAAAAAAAAAGATGACTTAACTTCTATTTCCCATCCCAGATATTTACGCAGCTTAAGAAAATGCCCATTAAACTAGTGGCTTCTTAATATATCTAGGGCATTTTATCACAAAAAAGTCAAGGTTAGAGCCATCTGAATTAAATAAGTTCTCTCCCATTAGAGGAATTGAACTTTTGGAAGGAAGCTAATTGGTAGGCTCTACAATCACTCATCTCTAAAACTGCAAGGCACTTTTCTTTATTATGTTATATTGAAATGACATACCCTTGAGAAATTAGTTAACTTTTTAATATCATCAAAGCCAGGCAGCACATTATTTTATTTTTAAATCAATATCCTGGCTCACTCGACAGAACTCTGAGCAGACTTATTGATGGATTAGGAGTCTGGGATCCTGGCACAGGAATTCTAGAGGAGACCTGCCACAGTGCAGAGCAGGATTAATCAGGCAGGCTATGATAATCTGATCATGTCATTTTTGAAGGGCAGAGTTCATCTCATTAATTAGAAAATTACAGTGGGAACCCAGGGCATTTCTGGGAATTGATGGTCATGAGGGAAAACTAAGGACTTCAGATTTTGTTTACTCTTATTATGCCTAGCCCTTAACCAGGAACCAGCCATTAGCTGCTCATTGATCCCCTGGATCTCCATTTTGTTGATCTCGCTCTAGTGTGGACCTCCCTTCCCCCATCCTTCTCCAATCTGCCACCATCACTACCACAGCCATAATCTTGCCATTTGAAGTTAATCTGGAGGAAAGTAGGTGCGAGGAGGGTGACCAACAGACACCTGGGATGGAGCCTACGGGAGGAGGACTTTGAAAAAAAATGCAAAAAGCCTTTCCATCCTCAGAAGACTATACACTAACATAGTTAAATCATATTTAATACTGTTGGTTGATAAAACAGATGCTAAAATCTGGTGACGTCCATGTGAATGTCTCAGCACTCATGAAAAACAAAATTGGACCAATACACTTCAGCGCAATAGTGGGAACTATCCTTTCTGCAGGTAGAGCCAAGTCCTGCTAATAAGAGAAATAGTCTTTCCTTTTCTTTCTCTCTTTCTTTTTGTTTTTTTTTTTCCCCCTCTCTTTCTCCTTTTTTTTTTTTTTTTTTTTTTTTGGTCATCTTATCTTCATGCTGTACACTGTATCATTCCATCCCCAGGACTTACTTATTCTATAATTGGAAGTTTATACTTTTGACCACCTTTACCCATTTCACCCATATTTCTTCATTTATAAAGGATTAGACCATGTTGTATATTTTAAAAACTGCCTTTTAAACAGTTATTAGTTGACTGTCTAGCGGTTCCATTAGTAGGAAAATTATCCTAGAACTGAACCATTGTTCACCTTTTACCTTCCCTGGACTCCAGCCCACTCTCCTGCCTGAAAACAGGTGCAGAGCCAAACAGCAATGTCTTTTCTTATAAATTCATTAAGTAGTCCTCTTTCCCCTTTTCCTGGGACTGAAAGATTAAAACAGAGACGCATAGCATTTCTGGATCTCCAATTCTAACACTGGAAATTACAGGAAATTTTGCCTATGAGATTAAGCTACAGAGAGAAATCACCAGACTCATCGAAAAGAAGTAAACATGGGACACCTGGGTGGCTCAGTCAGTTGAGCTTCTGACTCTTGGTTTCGGCTCAGGTCATAATCTCTAGGTTGTGGGATCAAGCCCAGGGAATCTATTTGGGGGTTCGATCCATCTGCCTCTCCCCCAGTCACACGCATACTTTCTCTTTCTGTCTCTCTCTCTAACATAAATAAGTAAATCTTTAGAAAAGTAAAAATAAAAGAAATGCACTAGCATGAGGTATGGGAAGTACATGTCCCTTTATGATAAGATTTTCTTGCAAGAAACATATAGTAACCTTTGAAATATATTGTATTATCACTATAATTCAGAAGGATGTTGTATCTAAGAAATGGGGGAAATCCAAGGTCAGGGAAGAATGGAGAAGATTGTTAGTCTAATTTGATAGATTCAGAAGGAAGTGGAGATGAAAGAAAGAAAAGAATGTGGGGGACAGTATCACAAGGGTTCAGCCGAGTCTAGAAGCCCCTCAAGTCTGGATCCAAATCCCGGCTCTGCCTAAATCGGCAACCTACAGAATTATGTAGCCTTTTTAAGACTTTTTCCCCCATCTATAAAGTAGAATCAATAGTAATAGTATCTGAGTCATAGGGTTGTTGTATGATTTAAATGAAAAAAATGTATGTAATGGGGGCACCTAGGAGGCTCCGTTGGTCAAGTGTCCAACTCTTAATCTCAGCTCAGGGCTTAATCCTGGGGTTAGAAGTTTAAGTCCCATGAGAAAGAAAGAAAGAAAGAAAGAAAGAAAGAAAGAAAGAAAGAGGAAAGGGGGCACCTGGGTGGCTCAGTGGATTAAGCCTCTGCCTTCGGCTCAGGTCATGATCTCAGGGTCCTGGGATTGAGCCCCACATCAGGCTCTCTGCTCAGCAGGGAGCCTGCTTCCCTCTCTCTCTCTGCCTGCCTCTCTGCCTCCTTGTGATCTCTCTCTCTGTCAAATAAAATAAATAAAATCTTAAAAAAAAAAAAGAAAGAAAGAAAGGGAAAAAGAAAGAGAAATAAATAAATAATTTATATGTAATGGATGTGACTCAGGGCTTGGCACTTAGAAAACACCTAATAATATTACTGCGGATGTTGTTGCTGGTGCTGATGAAAACGATGTTGCTAATGGTAATAAAAGATTCAGAAACATGGACACACTTGTGGTGAGAATTGCAGAACAAGAGAATGAAGTAGACAGTCAGCAGCTATATGTCAGAAAGGATGTCTTGGCCACAAGCCATAGAAAACCCCACAAAAGTAGTATAAGCAATAAGGAAGTTGACTGATTCACAGAAAAGATATCCCAAGGTAGGGCAGCAAGATCCAAACCCTCTCCCTCTCTGTATTGCCCTGTCTCAGAGGCTGTCAGCTAACCCCCTCCCGTCAACCAGACGGCTTCAACAGCTCTAGGCCTCACATCCCCACATACCAACGTCTGCACCAAAAAAAGGTGGGATGGGGGCTCTCTCCTTGCAATCCACTTTTTGAAGCAAAGAAACCTTATCCAAAAACACTCCTAACCCAACAGACTTCCCCCATTGTCTCATTGGTCAGAACCAAGTTCCATGCTCATCCCTAAACAAGGATGACGGGACACTATGATCTCCATTAGGCCGTCTATCTGTCCTAGCAGTTAATGTAGCAGAGTTACAGGAAAGTAGACTTCTGGCAAGCCATGTTCTCTGACTTAAGTTGGTGTGTCCATCAGCAACGTGTCCAGGTGCCCACTACAGGAAATACAACCATCGCTGCCATAGGTTGTTACGGGAACTTACCTACCCAGAAGTCCCAAGCTTGTGCAACTTGTCAGCAATGCCATCAGGGGCCCAGATTCTTTCTTTCTTCTCTGTCGTTCTTAGAGTGTGGGAGTTCCTTGTTAGGCTTGTCTTTTGCTGTACCTCCAAACATCAAATCTGCGTTTCAGTGAGGAACTTTCGTGAGAAGGAAGGGAAAAGGGCAAAGAAGCAAAAGGGATTCTCCTGGTGAAGTCTGCCTTTTTGTTCCCGAAGCGACTCTGTCTCCAGGAACTTGGGCCTACATCTTGCTATGCCGGAGAAATTGAGTCATTTTAGCTGGATACATTGCTGCCCTCAGCAAAACCCAAGTTCAGTTTCTAGAGAAAAATGGAAGAAAACATATTAGCAGATACTAGCAGCACTGGTTATACTCATAAAATGAGAAATAAAGAAGATAGACATTTAAAAACATCGAACACCCTGCAAATTAAAAATCAGTCTCCTTAGTAATCCTTGGATATAAGAGGAAATAAGAATTATAATGCCACCCATACCAATTTTAATTATTATCATATAATAATCTATGAAACTTTATATAACTCAACAAAGTAATTATATAATAATACATGCAAAAAGTATATAAAATAACCCCAAAGTGCTAGAGTTAAGATTTGGATTTTTTTTTTAAGATTTTATTTATTTATTTGACAGAGAGAGAGATCATAAGGCAGAGAGGCAGGCAGAGAGAGAGAGGGAGAAGCAGGCTGTCTGCAAAACAGAGAGCCTAATGTGCGGCTTGATCCCAAGACCCTGAGATCATGACCTGAGCCAAAGGCAGGTGCTCAACTGACTGAGCCACCCAGGTGCCCCTGGGATTTTATTTTTATTATTACTTTTTTAATAAAAATAAAGAAATTAATTGAGGAAACTATTAAAAAAAGACCACAAAATTAACCAAGTAAAAGAAGGAAATAGAAATGAGTTATGGTAAAACAGAAATCAATTAATTATAAAATTAAAAAGAATTACAATTGATAAATAAATACCAAGTCTATTTTTTGAAAAGACCAATAAAAAAAAAATAAGAGACATAAACCTCTAACCAAGAAAAAAAGGGAGAAAGTGAAAATATAATGCATTAGAAATTAAATACAGTCACGAATAAAGAGGAAAATTTCTTACTTGTAAGGCATGTATAATTTTTCAGTGATAAATGTGATGACTTTGATCAAACTAATTTCTATACCGATATAAATTACTACAATTGACTCAGAAATTAAGTTAAACTTTTTTTTAAAACAATAAAAATGGTAAAAAATATGTAACTAAAGAAAAACTCAATTTTTTAATGAAGCTGGGACAACCATATACTGAAACCTATTGAAGGAAAGATGAAAGGAAGGAAGAAAGGAAAGAAGGAGATAAGAAAGAGAAGGGAAAAAGGAAAGAAATAATGAATCACACTACGAACATAACACAAAGTAAGATATGAATATATTAATTATGGCTCTAATTTAAATAATTCATCACTACCAGAAAAATAAGAATTCTGAAATACTAGAAAAATCTGTATATAATCAATCATATTTACAAACCCAATGTAAAAAAGAAAGTATATAAATCATTTGGAAAGATGTCAATAAAAGTGTCCAATAAATAAAATATCCATCCTGGAAAAAAATTAAAAGCTTATAAATAGAAGGAAATTTCCTGGAAATAGTAAAAATTATCAGAAATCACTATTAAATATAATCAATGATAAAACAAAATTATTATCAGAAGCAAGACAAGAATACTTGATTTTACCACAATTACTCAACATTGTTGTCGATGTTCTTTCAAAGCATTTAGAAAAACAGAAGAATTAAGAGATATTCATAACACACAAGAAGATAAATCATTTTTTTGGCACATGAAATGCTAATCTGAGCTATGATATGTTAATCTCTGGGAAGTCATAAAGACCCAATGAAAAATTTATAAAACTAACAGTGCTCGCTCAAAAAATATTATTAGTCTTACCATAACAACTGGGAAAAGTTTCCATTCAGGACACCGAGGTGGCTCAGTCAGTTGAGCGTCTGCCTTTGGCTCAGGTTATGATCCTAGGATTGAGCCCCGTCATGGGATCCCTGCTCAGCAGGGAGTCTGCTTCTCCCTTTCTCTCTGCCCCTTCACCATTTGTACTCTCTCTCTCTCTGTTTCTCAAATAAATAAAATCTTTTTTTAAAAAAAGTTTCTATTCATCATACACAAACAAGAACAACAAAAATTACCTAGGTATAAACTCAAGAGACATGATATATATAGAACCTAGACAAAGAAAACCTCAAAGTTTCCTTTTTTTTAAGATTTATTTTATTTATTTATTTGACAGACAGAGATCCCAAGTCCGCGAGAGGCAGGCAGAGAGAGAGGAGGAAGCAGGCTCCCCACAGAGCAGAGAGCCCGATGCGGGGCTCGATCCCACGACCCTGGGATCATGACCCGAGCTGAAGGCAGTGGCTTAATCCACTGAGCCACCCAGGTGCCCCAAACAGCAAAGTTTTCTTGAGAGGCATAAAAGAAATTTAAGAAAACCAAGAAATAAGCTGTATTCCTTATATGCAAATTTTTATAATGTTGTAGTTCTCTTCCAAATTATGAAGTTAATCCAATAATAATCAAAAACAAAAAAAAAATTTTTTTGCAACTTAAAGTAATTCTAAACTCATTTAGATGAACAAACTTAGAGTAGCCAAGAAATTTTTGAAAATGGTAAGGAAGGATTCCATAGTAGATATTAATTTATTAGAGTCACAATATTTAATATAGCATAGCACTGGCACAGGAATTGATAGAACAATGGAACATAATAGACCAAAAGAGATCTAATTTCTAAGCATTCAGTAGCTAATACCATGAAAGCATTAGTTCTTCAGTAATTGGTCATGGGGCAACTGACCAAACATTAGAAAACTCTCTAATCTCACTCTCCTTACTCCAAAATAAATTCTAAATAGAATTTTATTTTTAAATATTTCTAAATGGAGCTTAATAAAATTTTATAATATATATGTCTTCATTTTGTTTATAAAAAATATATCATGGATACAATTAAAAGGTAAATGACTCCCCCTCAAAAAGGTAAAGGACAACCTGGGAAAAATTATTAAATAGGTACAACAGAGAAAAAGTTAAATACTTCACTGATTAAGATGTTTTTATAATTTTATAAGTTGCTTTTTTTTTTTTTTTTTTAAAGAAAGAGAGCATGTGAATGGGACGGGGAGGGACAGAGGGAGAGAGAGAGATTCTTAGCAGGCTCCACACTCAGGGGACCCCAACTCAGGGCTCGATCTCACAACCCTGAGATCAGGACGTGAGCCAAAACCAAGAGATCAGATGCTTAACTGACTGAGCTACCCAGGCACCCCTATAAGGTTTTTTTTTAAGGCAAAAAAAAATTTTTTTTTAGATTTTATTTATTTATTTGATAGAGAACACAGGTAGGCAGAGAGGCAGGCAGAGAGAGAGGACGAAGCAGGCTCCCCGCTGAGCAGAGCCCAATGCAGAGCTGGATCCTAGCTAGGACTCTGGGATCATGATCTGAGCGGAAGGCAGAGGCTTTAACCCACTGAGCCACCGAAGTGCCCCGCAAAACTTTTATTGGATAAATAAAAAATACAAATTGCCAAAGAAAACCCATGAAGTAATGTTTGATCTTCATTAATAATAAAAGAAATTCAAAATATATACAGTGGTGAAACAACTTTTGTCCTATCAGTTAGGCAGAAAAAAAAAAAAAGAAAAGAATAGTCCTGGAAAGGGTGAGAGAATGAGCAATTTCTGAAAAGACAATTTAGTAATAAGTATCAAAGCGCTAAAATGGGGGAGTTTTGACTCTACAAGTCTACATCCAGGAATTTATACCAAAGGATTTTCATTTTTTAAAAGTATTTAAAAAGATGTCCATTGAAGCATTGTTTATAACAGCAAAACTAGAAATATTCTAAGTATGGAAAAATAGGGGGTTGGTTACATAAAGCAGGTAAATCATACACTAGAACTCCATTAGCCATTAAAAATGATGGGTGCATGACAAAATGTCAAAACCTATAAGTGAATGAGAAAGCAAACCCCTGATGGAAACTGTGGTTAACTCTGAGTGGCTGGACTGTAAGAATTCATTTTCCTCATTGTATTTCTATTGTTTTTGATGAACATATTCTATATTTGCAACTTCACTGCTAAGTTGAAAATAAGGGAAGTTAGTGCCAAGTGCAAAAGGCCTTGCATTTCCAGCTAAGGTTCTTAGAGCAGGAAAAATCCAGACAGGACATCTTCAAACGTCAAGGAGCTTACTGCTAGCTGATTCTCTTCCATTCCTCTCTCCATTGTTCAGGATGAGCTCACCAGCTCCCAAATGAGGTCTAAAAAGGGAAGAAATCGGCCGAGGCTTGCATCCCCACCCTGTAAAACCTCTGGCCCCAACAAGCTGAGTGTGTGAGTGGAAAACATCGCGCAGAGAAAGCCTGTCTAACGGTCCATTTTCTCAGGATGAGGTTGAGCGATCCAGGAACTCAGGGTGTTTTCATTTGCTAGGACTCCATGACCAAATACCACAGCCTGGCTGGCGTCAACAGCAGAAACGTATTTTCTCACCCTTCTGGAGGCTGGAAGTCTCAGACAGAGGTGTTGGTCATCAGGGTTGGCTTGCTGACCTCCTTCTCCGTGTGTTCACACATGGTCTTCCCTCTCTGGGTGTCTCTTTGCCCAAATATCTGCTTCCCATAAGGACACCAGTCATATTGGATCGGGCTCCCATAATGTCGTCCTTTAACTGAATTACCTCTTGAAAGACCCTACTTTCAAGTACAGTCACAGTCTGAGTTGCTGGGGGAGGGGAGGGGTTAGGACTCCAACATCCAAGTGTGGCGGGACACAACTCAGCCCACAACACAGGATCATCCTGAGATTTCGGTTATCCCAGCTGGGAATGGGTGGCCTGAAGGTGGGTGTCGTCTAGGATGATAAGCAGTACAGTACTTACCGTAGGCTTCTGAGATGCTCTTTACAGAAGTGCTATCCCATCTTCAAGACACTTGGGATCTAGGTTTGGAGATGAGACATCATCATCACATTTGTTAAATGAGGACTAAGCATTGTTCTCGTTCTATGAGGCCAGGGGTTGAATTCTCTACACTGGGGTGTTACGGTAGATGAGAAGAAAGTTTTAAAAGCTCCTTTCTGGACTGTGGGGAACCACAGTGGGGAACCAAAGAATCTTCAGTCCTTTCTGGACTGTGGGGAACCAAAGAATCATCTGAATCTTCATCCAGGTCCACGGAAGATTTCCAGTTGGGAGCAGAGAAGTAAATCCTAGTATGTCCTGCACATAGGAACTGATGAACAGGCTTAATTCAAATTCCTGCTGCTCTATAAATGAATGAACAGAATCCAGCTTCTCTGTAGCTCATAAAAAATGGCCCGGAGTAAATGCCTCTCTCTTTCCTTCCAAATCTTGACACATTAGCCACGCAGCTGAAGCCAAAACCGAAGCAAATGATCAGACTTCACTGGCGCACCATATAACCTGAAATTGACCAGTAGGTGGTGCTCTTGCACCAGCCAGGCAAAGAGTCCTCTTCCTCCCAGTGTGAAAATGATGAGCCACAGGAGCAAAAGAAAGAAAGAAACTGATGATTCTTGGTGGATGCTTAAACGGTAAGAAATTTAAGTGAGTCAATGAAAGTACTAAACTGCCCCTATTAGAACTTAAGACAAAGAGGCTCTTGGGCCTTATCAAGTCCCATAACTTCTCTAAGGCTTACTTGCATGTTTCAGCAATCCCCAGCTTAACTATCTCTATCCTTAATCAGCTACAAGGAGCCGTTGAGGAAATTAGAAGAAATTTATTTTCAGAAATGTTGGAGCTGGGTCTTAATAGAAAGCCAGTTCATGAACCAGAATATCTCATCAACTTCCAAATGTTTTATTATTCCAGTTACTTTCTTAAAGGCTTCTGGGATGCCCATTCCATCGTATCCTTTGTTAAATGAAAATGTTAAATGAAAAAATAACAATTACTTTAGTACATCAGGAAATCTACCTGGTGCCTTTAAATATCAAAATTACCTAACCACTGTCTCTGACCAAACTACAAGGCAACCTTCTGATTAGAATATACTTCCCTGTAGCCTTCCTCTACGTAAAGGGTGAGATAGCATTATTCCCACAGTGTACTAAGAACTGTGCTAAATCCTGTACTTGTAATTCTCCAACTAAGCCTGTTTCCTCTTCTATAAAATTGTGTTAATAAATGAGACTTATAGAGGATTGATTTGCTCAAGGTCATGGTGAAAGCTGTCAAATCCATGCTAATTCCAGAGTTCATTTCTCAGCAAGTCCTTCTGTGACCCACTTTGCAACACTCCCCACCACCTTCTCTGCTTTGTCCTTCTAATGCTTATCACCATGCAACATTTTACTTCTTCTGTTTTGTCATTGTTGTGTCCCTAGCACCTGGGACAGTGTCAGGCACACAGTAGGTACTCCATAGAATTAGTTGAATATTTACTTACATCTCTGTCAACTTGGAAAAAGAGAGTCCGAATCTACCTTTGAAAGAAGGATCCACTTTAGGGTGGGGACACCCCGAATTTCTGAGCGAGAACAATGAGGGGCACACTGGACCATGGTGATTTCACAAGTAGTGACCAAATAATGTCTAAGGAGATAGGTCGCCTCCTTGGGATACCCAACCACAGAGTCTGTCTTTTCCCTTAGAAATTTCTACAGTTACAACTAGGTGAACGGCAGTCAAGTGTGCCAGGCATTGTTCAATGATCTATATGCACTGAGTTTAATCTCAGCTACTTCTCTTAGTGTTACAAAATGTCTAAATGAGCTGGAAGTATCAAAGAAATTTATGCAAAGTCACACAGCTAGTAAGTGGCAGCACTATGGACTTTAGTGAACTACTAACGTCCAGAGGAAGTTATAAAGGGAAATTGGGCTATTGGTGCTCATGGACACACCCCACTCTATGGGCCCGTGGCTCTTTTCTGCACCACAAAGAGCTCCTGTGCAGACATGTGAACACTCAGCCTGGACATCCAAGCCTTGTCCATAGTCCCTACAAATAGCCATTTTTTGCCCATTCTTCAGGCCAGGAAGGAGCATACCACTGAGTGAACCAAGGCCAGAGGCCCCTGCGGGCTCAGGAATGTTCAGGCCAAACACTCTGGGGTCCAATGTACTGGGAATGTAGTTTAGAAAAGGGGAGAAGGTATGGGCTCCTCCAGATAAGCATGACCCCTGATCCCAAGGATTCCTCACCTGCACAGAAAGGCAAGGGATGTCTTCTCGTGAAGACTCAGCTGCCAAGGAGTCTAGCAGGAGGCAGGTCATCAGAAAGCTGTCAAAGCAACAGGATAAGCCCCTGACCCCTCAATCTCACAGAGTTCTCCCACTTGGGGAATGAAAAGAATTTGGTCTACTTGCTTAGTTTCTCCTGAGTTCTTTGGGAGTCCAAAAGATCTGACACATCCCAGAAAACCCAAACCAACCTTCCCTCTGAGGTCCAGGCATCTCCCTGGGATCCTCCACAATCCTATCTTTGTCCTAGCTTTCCCTGACCCAGGTATCAGTCACCAGCCAGGGCTCTAAGACCTTGCTCGCCTGCTGGTCCTAGCCAGAAAGAGCGGCAGATGGAAGTTAAACTGGGACAGGGTGGAAGCAAACATACTGGTCTGCCTTCACCCGGGATGCCCTCCTACTCTAGTTTCATATATATATATTCCTGCATACTGGTCATTAACAATGATTATTACACCAAAAAGGCATTTTTATTACACTTATGTGCATGTTAATGTTTTGATAAAAGTGCTATTTTTCTCATTTCCTGTGGAGGTTTGGCATAATCTTACAAAATCTGTAAAATAAAGAAAAATGTAGAACTTAAATTTAATTGTGACTAGGAAGCCTCAGCTGAGAAGGTCACTTCCCCTACTGAGGTGCAGAACAGCATTGGTGACACACACTCTCACCTTCCCCCTTACTCTCTTGGGAACGAAGGGAGCACGGCGGCTTCCATCTTTTATGTCAGCCCCAGACTGTCCATGCGCCTTCCGAGATAGCCTTCCCTACATTCTGCAGCAACGGTGCAAGTAGGGGCCTCTTTCCCAGTTTCATTCCCCGCCCTGCAACTCTACTGCTGAAACAGGAGAACCCCGTGTGTGATGAGGCTCCCACGGAAGGCAGAAGCAGGAGAGCCGGTGGAGAGCGCTTTCTGGAACTTAGCAGAGATTATTACATCCCAAAGCTGACTGATAAGAAATCTAACTAGAGACCATCTTTCTACATAATCCTAAGCTCCCCCAGAGACTTGAAGAAAAACCTACAGTTGACCTCATTTCTAAATTTCAGACCCTCAAGCCCCCACCAGACTGGTGTCTCATATTGAGTGGCAACATTGGAAACGGAGTCAAGGGTGACCTTGACATTCAGAGCACAGGGCCTCAACTGTGGGTCTGCCAACAAGAAACAAGGAAAACGAAAAGGGGAGTAGGAGGGGGTGAGCGAGGTTGGGGTCTCCCCTTCCCGTCCTCACCAGGAGCAATTTCCTGCCTCTAAACAGTGTTAAGAGCTCACAGTGGCCACAGCAGGCAGCATCCCTTTGTCTGCTCAGTTCCCAATCTCCTGTTCTGAAGAAAGACGGCATCTTCCAGGCACTGCTCTCCGCAAGAGGCCTGTTACTGCTCACGAGGTTTCCCAGGGGTGACCCCACTTGAGTCGATGCTGGACTGTTTCAGTAGAGTATCACCGTTCTCGCATCCTCATCAAGCGTCTGTGAACAACCAGTTTCGCTGACAGGTCCACAACCAATTTTGCTTTAAAGAGAAACTGGGTATGAATGTGTATTTACAAGATTCCCCCGTCTTTTAACATCAGTGGCCATTCCATTCAACATTTTGCTCCCATGTTATCTGTAACCGCGGTCTCTGAAGACCTATGTATTATCGAGTAGTTTGGTGAAGCTCTAACAGTTTTCTGTATGTATTTTTCTTTGCAGATGAGGAAATTTTTTTTTTAACCAAAATGCAACTGAAACCGTAAGGATGGTACTCTGAAGAGTCTGTAATCTCCGATGTGATCTTAGGGATGGGAGTTCAGTTTTAATTTTAAAAGCAATATTTAAAACAGAGATTATAAAAATGGAAACATCTGGCCCTTCCACTCCCCCGAAATAATAAATGTTAGTCATTAGGAGCGTCTCAGCCCACAACTTCTTTACGCTCCCACGACCACATAATGGGCGGACAGGCTGGGGTAGAAGCATAAACTTCTACTTTTTCTAATTGCCACGGAGTGTCAAATCTCCTTCCTTGACATAGCGGCTCACTTTCTATTTCAGCCAAATTCGGGGGTTTTGCATCCCTTTGGGGATGTTGGAATGCTCTCAGTTCAGTTTTCCATCTTCAGTCACACATACGAGTCACTGTTCTGCTTCCTTTCACCCCGACCCCAGCTCATGCTAGACGGATGGCCGCAGCGGTCTCCCCTAAATCACCTCCCTCCTCTGCATACTTACCCTTTGGAGTTGGGGGAGGGAGGAAGTGGAGGAAAAACACAATCCCATAACTGACTAGCAGAACTGCTCGTTCCTTTTCAATTCCGATTGCTTCTCTAATTGACTGGCAGTTGCTCAGCGCGTTGGCAGATACCCAAATGCCAGCTCTCTCCCGGGGTGTATTAGTTGGTGGTTTGTTGCCCTCCACAGGCTGTGTTCCCTTGCAAACTAAGTTCTCTCTCTCACCCAATACTGATCTTTCATGGAGGGGAGAATGGAGAAGTAGTACCAGGGCCAGTTTTCCTTGGTTACGTGTTCACATCTTGTGATCTTCTTTTCCCCGCTTTTATATTCTGTCTACACCAAGGTAAGCAAATACACGTAGGCAAATAGAGGATTCTAACTCTTCATGTTCTGCGGAAGGGTAACTGCCCAGGGTGTGGTACACAGCAAATGCGTAATAAATGATTAGCTTAATGATTCCTTTATGGTCTGTTTTTTTCTTCCACATTGGTCATTTTTTCAATATCTTAAAAGAGTATGTGATGTATCTTCTTCAAAATGTTTTGTTTGCTGCAAGAAAATACTTTTGTGATATGCTTTTTTGTTAATTCTTCACAGCATAACTCTTCCCCTCTCTTAAGCATGGGATCCATGTTGTGTTTCCTTCTTCTATTTGTTCCTTCTTTATAAGGCCAGTCTATTGTCTTGCAGCCTATGAATGCAAACGTTTAATGAATGAAGAAGTATTGAATAAATGAGTACACACTTCTCATTAATCCTTTTAAATCGAGTTAAAAAATGAAGCTGAATGTAAAGCAGAAGTTTCATAAATTTTCTGAAAAATAATGAAAGCTCTGGGTTTAATGGATACTAATATTAATATGAATCTTAGTAGTAATAGTAAGCATAATGTTAGATCCTTTTTCTTTCTCTCACAAATGAAATTTGTTGGTGATAGAATTCTATGCAATAACATGTTTTTTAATCCTTATTAGATATTCCAATGATGTTTCAAACTTGGTAGGATTTCAGCTTTAAAAGAACAAGCATATGCTAATTTTTCAATGATACATATTTAAATGGAACCACAAGAATAATCTGTTATTCTAAAAGCTAAATTTTCCTGAGCATTTCAGATGCTTACACTATCAAATATAGACCTCTTATTCCTTAACCCTAAAATACTACCACCAAAGGTTTAATTTACTTCATATTCTACTTGTTTATAATTTCTTCCAACGTTTAAACACATTTACCTAAGGATGTCTGTATGTTACCCCAAATGATTGTTGGGTTGCCTTACCCCAAAAAACTATGTGGCACCTTTTCAGGTCACTGAGATCCTGAAGTTTGCAGTTCCTCTCATGACTGTAGTGAAACCTCTTCAGTGTTTTTGTTGGTTTTGCTTTTTTTTTTTTGTTTCCCATAGGACAGATTAATGTCTAGTTAGCTCTAAAATGACTTAACCGTCATGCCATTGGATCTTTCATGTTCTTAGTTACTTCTATAGCAACCTCTCTGAACATGAAGAATCCTACATTCTTTGCTTACTCTATCTGGTAGCACCAGAGACTTGTGGTTTTTTGTTCTGCTTTTGTTCTTAAATTCTAAATAACCATCAAGGCATTGTCTGACTCCATAGTCAGAATTCTAAATGACAACACAAGAGATCATCATCACTACTTTGTGGAGGAGATAGCATAATACAAAAACCTTAAAAGAAACTCCTTCTTTTTGAGAACGAACCTGAGGCAAACTGACACGGCTGAGGAATGATAATACACCTGGGAAAGTAAAGCCCAGTTCATCAGTTCTTAGTGCGTTGTGCTGTACTGAGTCATTTGGTACTAGACACTTGCACCTGGTGACAAGGCCGAATACAGCAGAGCCTCCCCAACGCCCTCTGGTGGTAGACAGTGATAGGGAGCACGCCCCGGCGGAAGGGAGTGCTAGGGAGCTCACCCTCTTAGTAGGGAGTGGTTGGGAGCTGGACAGGGGAGAGGGGAAGGATATGGAAGTTCTACAGGGAATGCAGGCGAAATGGGGCACCTGGAGATTTAGGAAATCTGCCCCTCCACCAAGGAGCAAGCTGCTTTGTCACATACTTTGGGGCACTAGCTCTATGAGCTTCCCACATCCTTTGCCATTTAAAAAACATTATCTTTTGTGTCTGTTGTTGGGGGTGTCTATCAATGACATGACCGTACTGTGGTGACAAGTGCACAACACTGTAAGTTAAAAACAAACAAAAAACCCTTATTCAAACAGGTTTAACCTAAGTAAGGGGAATTTAATGCCCATGTATATGAAATATTCAAAGATATGTCTGACTTTAGGAAAGGCACGAACTAGTAGCAGGACAATATCACCAAGAACCTGATTTCCTGCGGTTTCTACTCTGCCTACCTCAGCACCGGGCTTCACTAAACGATGACTCCTCAGGGTCCTAAAATTGCTCCAACGTTCCCAAGGTTCATGCTTCCTCATTAGTATCAGCAAGGGAAAAGAGAACATATTTGTGCCAGCATTACCATAAAAAGTCCCAGGATTCACGGTCATTGGAGTAATTTAGCCAGATCCAAATACTGCGGCCAAAGAGTGGCTTACATGAAGTCATTGGTGCCAATCCCATATCCAGATTGTAATTTTTCTCCTTGGAGCTAACTCAAACATAAATCAAGAGCCATGTAGCTAAAAGGCCAAAAGTCCATACAAAATTATAACCAAGACAAAAAATAATAACTCTCTCCCTCTGGCTATTTGGCATGAGATTATAACATATGTCATTTTAAGACTGCTCAAAGCAGAGCTTTAAAAGAGCAGAAAACTGGATGTGATTTAATGTGCAACAATAGGAAATCAGCTAAATAATTCATAGTATATCTATATAATAAAATACTATGTCAGCAGTTCTCAATCTACTATATCTCAAGTTTCATTTATATTCTTAAAAATTATTAAGGACCCAAAAGAGATTTTGCATTAATGTGCATTAAATCTATCATTATTTAACATTTTACAAATAAAACTGAGAAATGTTTAAGAAATGTTTATTAATTAAAAAAAACCAGCAGTAAATCCAGTATATGATAACATAAATAAATTTTACAAAAATATCCCCCACAAAATAGAAGAATAGCATTGTCTGGCTTCACAGAAGTGGCTGGAGTCTCAGATCTGCTTCTTCATTCAATCTGCTCCTATATTCAATATATGGTCTTTTGGTTGACGTGTATGGAGAAAGTGTGACCTTAATTAAGAGTATCTTAATAGCTTTTCCAGATAATTATAGGCACTCTTCTTTGAAACTATACCACAACTGGACACCTGTAGTTTCTTAAAGACTGGCTGCAGTGTACAATCTGAAACCATATAAATAAATGTTTTCATACTCTGCTACATTAAAATCCATTGGGCCACTTTGTGGTTTGGATGACTCTTTTACTCATGCATGATTTTATAAGATCACGTATTAGTCACCTAGAAAATAATGGAGTTCACTGAGTTATGCAGATCTTTTAAAAATTTTGTTAATCGTATGAATAATATCTCATTAGAAAAGCCTTTATAATATTGGAAGCTTTCAAACTCCTGGCAGCAGACACAAGTTTTCCAAAACTATAAATTCTGCCAGAAATCTCAAATTTTATCATTGCCAACAAATAACCATCAGTTTTCCCTGAAGTGACAGGATGACTTGATTCAATTTTGAGAAAATATCCACCAAATGCCCAAGTCTCAATAACCAATCATAGTTTTCTATCAGTCATTCTTTTCAGTCAGAAATGGTAGTCCATGGAAAAAGAATTAATTCAGTTCACCATTCAAACAAGAGTTTTTCCTGGAGACAACCATCACACTTTGGGACAGAGCAGAAGTGTTTTATACACACTTGCCATTTCATCACAATAAAAATTGAGAAGATGTGTTTGAGGACTGAGAATTAATAAAATCAGCAATCTGGTGTCACTGTCTTGATTTGCACTTAAGTACCAGTGGTTTTACTCACGACTGCTTTGCACCCTCAGTGGAAAAAACATAGGACAAAAGGCAAATCACATCTTGGTATTATGAAAATAGTTTTCCTTTGCAAATTCCCTGAAGGAGTCTCAAAAACCCCTAAAAGTCTGCAGACCACACTTTGAGAATCACTGTACTACAAAAAGCCACCAAAAAAGATTCTGTGGAAAACAATTTAATGACATGGAAAAAAATATTCATAATATATTCAGTGAAATATAAATTTCAGTCTCTAATTCTACTTCTAGAAATAATCTAAAGTAGAAAAAAAAGACAAAAATCACCAATATGAAAGTGATTATATAAAATATATTCAACATATAGAATGGTAGGTAGCTGTAAAAAAGAATGAAACAGACCAATATATATACTGACATGGGAAGTTCTTCGTGACATATTAAGTGAAAAGAGTTTGTTGCAGAAAGTTGCATACAGCATGATCTAACTCACTTTAAAAAACAGGAATGTATGTGTAGATATATATGCAAGGCATATAAATGCATAAGGAATGACTAGAGAACTATAAGTCACGTACTTAATAGGAGTTACTTTCTGGAAAAGGAATGGTAATGAGATGCAGGAAAATGGGAATACAGGGATCTTTTGTGTTTTAACTTAAATGTTTTACAAAGAAAACACATTCATTTATTATTCATGTATCAAACTAAGAAAAGCAGTGAATACAGAGGCTTAGCAGGATACACAGAAGGGGTTAACTGATGATCTGCAGGGTACAACCACCACTGATTTTTATTTTCTTCTTTTCATCTCTCCAGATTTTCTAGTTCTCCTATAATATCTCTTCTTTATTAATAGTGATTTTTGTTACAAAAACATCAGTTAAAGGCTGTAAGGTGAACTGGTTAAAGTGATATTAACCATGGTTTACCAAACTCAGCATTAGAGTATGGGTTTCGATAGCGAAGTCACATGTGCTACATAAAGAGGTATTACACTCAAACTCCAACATCCTCAAAAACTGAAAGTGCTCAAGGTAATTAAGTAAGTAAAAGTTAAAAAAAAATATATATATATATATATACACACACATATATATATAATGCATATATAACGTATATATTTTGTAATATTCAATATGAAGGAATTTAGTACTTGAAAGATAATAGAAATAGCATACAAAATACAAAGTGCATGGTTGCCTAGTGAAGTTGGTCTCTTTTGCTACATTATTTTTCTCTACATGCATGGAAGCCAGAATGTTTCATTTTCACTGGTCTGTTCCACTAATACCATTTATCAATGTGTGTAAGAGCTTCTTATAAAGATGGTAAGGACATTGTAAAAATAACTATGCTTCCTTCGTTCACAAGAAAGCAAGCTGGTAATATATGAAGATTTTCTATCACACACGTAATCATCCTACAACCACCAGTCTGTTATTTATATCAAATCGGCACCCCTTAAACATACTGCTGAAATAAAGAGATTAAGAAACAGAGCAGTAACGGTTTCTTAGAGCAAGCATAAAGGAGATTAATGTATTTATTCTATTCTATGATTACTCACTCAGGCTCTCAGAAGACTCAACTTTAGTAAACTGCACAAGGCTGGTTTAAGATGTTAGCTGTTCAACAAATGAGTCAGTCTTACTTTTGAGATTAGAATAATTTGTAAACTGAAGTACTCCTTGCCACTATTTTCAGAAATGAAACACAGTTCCCCTCTTCTAATACAGTAAGACACACACAATTCCTCTGGCAATTGCCAGTTTAACTAAAAAGACCTTTCTTTTTTGTTTTGGCCATTGATTTCTTGCTGGCATCAGCTGAAGTCTCTCTGCCTTTGGCAAACCACTCAGGTAATTTTCTCTTTGAGGTTACAGAGGCAGGCTATAGGAAAAAACAGAAAAAGAAATATGTTAATGTTGAAAATATGTGTCGGTTGTAAAAAGTAACATAGGTTACTGTATATATACCCCCTACCTTCCCTTGTAGAGTAAAACAAAATAGTGAGAGCCACAGAATTTATTTCTAGATCAAAAAGTAAATAAAAGACAAAAATCGCTATATCATTTCTTCAGGCAATTTCCTGCCATCTTGTTATCTGTTCTTGGGCACTCAAGTGTACATACACATTTGAGAAGGAAAGAACTAGATATTATTTTAGTTTTCTGTCTCAGGTGTACTTGGTTTGGGCTGACCAAAATGGTTAATTTAATGTTCGGAGGAAGGCATCTGCTCAGGTGCACACACACGCACATATAGACACCCACACATACACACAGATACAGACATACACAGAATCACATTAGGTGTTTGAAAAAGCATGTACTTCTATGTCTCCAAAGGTTGACTGACTAGCAGAGCGATTCAAACACTATCAGTGCCTTGCAGAGTTGCTGGGACATAACAGATACTCAAAAAACAGTCACTGAAACAAATGAAAAAAATTTTTGTTTCAAAGAGTTTTTTGAAATCTGCTAAAAACAACAATTCATATTGTTACATATAGTCAACCAACTTCTAAATGTACACATATGTAATACTTTGCACAATTTTAGGAGACTTAGGCACCAAGTGAAGCCTCAAGACCCTAAGTTAAAAGTCCCTGAAAAAAAAAAAATTTAGGAACCCAAAGGCAGCGGTTGTGTATTATGTGATCTGCACTTGAAAAAGATAAAACAATTTTGAGTTATGCTCCATAAGTATAAACTGGTAGTAATTATTGTTATCTCCGTTTGACAAGAGCCTCAAACCCACAAGACAGACAAATCATTCCAAAGTAAGCACACCTTGGAATCCAGCAGTTAATTTAGTTATTGGAACTATCTGAAGGACTTTATGATAAGGTGACCTCAATATAAGTTATAATGTGTCTGTTAGTTGAAGGTAAAAAAGCATAATTTATTCAATTTCCAGAATGAAAACTGTATATATGGTTCATCAATTACCTGCTATGTTTTGTTACATTTTCTATGTTTAAAAATGGTTTCAAAAGATTTAAGAGTGGGGAAAAAAGCAAAAGAGCCTTCACAGAAAACTATGAAAACATATATTTAAAAAAGGTTAAAAAACCCTATTAGCTGTTTTGGCTTAATTAAAGAAATCCAATGAAGAAGAAAGAGCTACTCACACTTTAGTAAAAGCTACAGAAAAAAAACAGGCTAAGGATAGCAAATTTCCTCACAGGGAAGAAAAGTCCAGGAGAACAGATTAGATTTACATAGACTGTATGAGACGATATTTGACTCAGAAGTAATAAATACTGGCGATATATAATGCCACAGACTAAAGGTATTTGGGCAGAGATAAAATTGGTCCAGAAATATTTATTCTTCCATTAAGATTTTTTTTTTAAATTTTATTTATTTGACAAACAGAGATCACAAATAGGCAGAGAAGCAGGTAGAGAGAGAGAGGAGGAAGCAGGCTCCCCGCTGAGCAGAGAGCCCGATGCGGGGCTCGATCCCAGGACCCTGGGATCATGACCTGAGCAGAAGGCAGAAGTTTAACCCACTGAGTCACCCAGGCACCCCTTCCCTTAAGATCTTACTAACATAATCCCTCGCAGCCTACAGTTGCTTGCAATTATAGTTAGAACACCCACGTACATCTGGAGGAAGGAAAGAAGTTAACATGATAACAAAACCAAAAAGCAAAACAGAGCATGACATCTGCACAGGAACAGAACAGAGGAAAAAACACTAAGTCTTGTAGCTGAATACCATGGAATAAATAGGGACTGCCAACCAAGACAGAATTAGGTTTGAGCTCCAATTGAGTCACTTGCTAAATGTATGGCCTTATGAATGTTACTTCAGCCTCGGTTTCTTCACACAGAAAATGAGAATAACAGTACATAACATCTTTGGAATACCTGGAGGGTCAAATGAGAATATATGCAAGCTATCAAAACACATCCTGATTTAGTCTTGGTATTCAATAATTAGTAGCTAATATCACTGAAAATGTTCTATCTTCTGTAACATTTCTACAGAATATGACCTTCAGTATTTACCACACTATTATAATAATGATCTGTTTCACTGAGAAAGAAGGAAAGTGCTGTATCTTTTGAGTCTCAACAGTAAGTTTTTGGAGAGACTTTAATTATGAGAACTGAGTTACCTAACAGAAACAATGCCTTTCAGTGACTACTTTCTTCTTTAGTAGTCAACCAAAATTCCCAAAAACCATAGTTAGATTTTCAGGGGGGTTTTCTGATACCCCAAATTCTATTAACAAATATCATTAAATTGAAAATACAAAACATTAACTCATTTATTGAGTATATGTGAGCATATATATGTAAGCAAACAGCGAAATATATATGTTATATTCACATTTAATTTCATCTACACTAACACAAACCTAAAAATAGTAATTATCAAGTTGGATGTAGTTATCACTAAAACTACTTTATTAATTTAATCTTAATTGAGAATTAAATGAGAATCCGTAAATAAATCTGTTTTTAAATCGCTGGCTGGCTGATTCCAAGAAATTCCCAAAGTCTTAGGGAATTTTTGTGACTTTCTTCTTTTGGTGAAAAATCACAAGGATGTTTTCGATCAACCTTTAACATTATTATAGAACACAAAATAGTTACAGCATGCACTATTTTCTTAGAGAACAACACAAAACAAAACTATGCCTAAAAAAGCAAAGTTTTAGAAAATCCTAATTGTTCTGAAGTACTGAATTTTAATAATAATAATTATAATATTATTCATAAGGCATTTTTTTCTGAGTATCTCAAAACAGTTTATAAATAATATTGTACATTTTAATTTATAATGAAACTTAGTGGCAGGGTAGAAAATATCGCATACATTCTCTCTTAGGCAGTAAAGAAAAATATGGAGGAAAAAGGTGATTTGGGGAAGAGGGTTCTGGGAAGATGGTGGAAGCAGCAGCATAGTGTTTTAATCTCTCTGAAGCCCACCATTAAAACAGAATTGACAGGAAAACTCTGAACTCATAATCTACATTTACAATAAAACTAAGTTTAAAGGTATCCCAAGGAAATCCAAACGCTGAGCATGTGAGGAGAAACCACCAGCAGCCATAAGAGCTGCAGAGTACCACTTACCTAAAACAGAAAGCAGAGGAAAGCAGTGAGGTGCCCAAGAAAAGAAGAACCACAAAGTAGCCTACAGATAGACATCAGAAACCATGATAGATTAATGGGAAAACAGCAACTGAAAGTGAGAGGGCTTCTGCCTAACCCAACAGCAAATGACTTATAAATTGTGTCTTCGATGGCTAACGCAACTGGTTCCTGTGAACGCTCCTGACCAGCTACCACAATGCCTTCTGGGAGAACTACTGGAGTGAAATCGAATTAGCAGTTCAAGTAAAACAGAGACAAAGGGAAGAGTGACAAAAGAGTATATCTCATAAACTAACTTTCCATATTTTGAAAAATTACACAAAATACCAGAAGGGAGAGCTCTGTGAACTTGGGAAAAACTACCTTGAAACATGCTTTCTTTTGAAAGTGCAGGAAAACTAATTTCACGTGAAAATGAACAACAGGAAAGTATTAAGATCAAATGGGACACCAGAAGAGTTGCAAAGATATAGAATAAAACTGTAACCTCTTAAATGAGTTGAAAAACATTAAGAAAATTATTCAAAACATGAAAGAACACCATAAATCAAAATCAGAAAAATTCAAAATGGAGGAGAAAAGTTTAGTTAAGAATTAGAAGCAAAAGGAAAAATGTAAAGAAGTGAATACTAAACTAGGAGGAACATAACAATAAACATAACAGAGTCTGTCCAGAGAAATAGGAGTGAAAAAGAAGAAGATGAAGAAGAAAATTTTAAATTAAGGAGAAATGGAAAGCTAGAAAGAATTCATGGAAAGTAACAAATATTGCAGCTAGGCAAAGAAGATCTAACATATAGTCGAAGTCCCTGAAGAAGAAATATAAAGCAATGGGACAAATTCTAAGAAGTAAAATTTAAGAAGACTTTCCAGAAATTAAAAAAAAAAAAAAGATGCACTCAAATAATCCACTGTGTACCTGCATATTTTGGATCAGAACTACCAATATCAAGATGGAATCTTTCTTCATTAAAAAGGCATGATGGAGCTTCTATCTTAAGAGTAATCGCAATAGGCGTAAAACTAACAATGCACCAACAAATACAAAGAATTTGTTTTGACATTATTCTTTATCAGAAGCCTCATATTCATCCAATGAAACAAATTAAGAGATATAATCCAGGTCAGCAGAGAAGATGAATGTTAACAGGAAAGATCTGAAACCAGTCCTCCAACAGATTCTACAGTATTCGAAGCAGCCTTCTGTACTTGGGAGTCAGATGAAAGAAAAATACTTAGGCTGGCTCATTCATCTCTTAATCTACTTCCTGTCCCCAATATCCTTGTTCCCCTAAATGGGGGAGGGGGGGTTGGTAAATCCAGTAGGCTCAGCATGACTTCTACCCATCCACCCATCACCGCCAAAATCTCCCCACTCTGTTGTCAGCGTCTGATATTATTTCAATAAGGGAAAAGCCAAACGCTAATATGTGACTAAAATAATAATTCATATAAAATGTGCATCAATAATCAGGAAAAAATAACAAGTTTCACCTTTTCCTTCACTGATATTTCCTTCACTGGGAAAAACAAGGTTTTAGGCATCTGGTATAGATTTCAGAAATAAAAGGCTGGGAATAGAGGCCAAATTTCACTACTACCACCCAACATTATTTTCTTTAATATCCTTCCCACAGCTACTTCAACTGACTAAATAATGTAAAGAATTCCAATTAGGTTATCTATGACATGTCTGTATACAAGCCTAACTGAAGTACAAGAATATAAAGCTCCTCTTATTTTTAAGCTATTGAGAAAATGGGTTTAACTCTTGGAAATCTATAAAGACTATCTTGAAACTGGAATGGAATCCCCAATGCACTATATGAGAAAACACCTACTACCATGCTCAATTTATGATCTAGAAACTAAAATAGTTTTTTAGTGAATCACTAGTTTTCACAACTTTTATCACAGAATCATAAAATTTTAGACCTGGAAGATAACAAAGGTTAAATTTTCAAATTTATACAATCATTTAATAGAATCATCATCAAAAACTAGTTCTCATACAACATATAGAGCAATAATTTCCAAAGCATTTTAATAAAACTAAAATAATACTAAATAAGACTAAATTCATGGTCTTTCTCAGAAATATGTATGGTATATGCGCAGGACCATGGGCAACAATTTTCCTTGTACCTAAGAGATTCAGTATGACAAGAGCAAAGCAGGAGGAGATAGAATGATAGACAAACTAGTTTTGGGGGTATTTATAATGGAATTTGTTTTCATTTTCATAAACTACATAAACTGCCATAAGTTCAAAGCCAATAGTATGTCTATGAAAGCAAAAGGATTTCCACTATATATATATATATATATATATATATATGCATATATATATATGTAAAATCGGTATGAGGTAGAAGTAAAATTTCAGTTGACGTTCCACACAAAAAGCTAAATAGATGAGCTACATTTCCCTTTTTCTGTTGTTTAAAAAAATCACTTTTCTCAGATAAGATTTATGAAAAACAAAGGAAATAGAGCACAGATTTTAAAAAGTAACCTTATATCAGAATTTATAACAGTTTAAAAAATACAGCATTTTAGTGTTAGAATATGTAAATCGAACCAACCGACAATGTATGAAAATTCTACATATAATTAACACCTTGGTATTAGCGCCTACTTCTTCCCTGCTTCTCTTAGAACTTGAACAGCTCTCTTCAGAGTTGGGGAAATATCTCTTTCTGTTGGAAGTACATGAAAGCTGGTCTAACAGTCTGTTGTCACAGTCTTTTCCCAGGATCTCAAGTGCCATGTGGATAAGGTACGTGTCAATGTTTTCAGGAACCAGCTTTCTAATTAGTTTAACTTCATTTATATCTGTAAAGGATGAAAAAAAACAAGAGTTGAAAATAAATTACACAGAACATTTTAGAAACCTATGAGCTGGAAAGAGTGAAATACTTTGTAGAAAGGAAGGAGGAAGGTGTCCGAAGAAAATGTTTCTCTGGGTGCCTGGGTGGCTCAGTGGGTTAAAGCCTCTGCCTTCGGCTCAGGTCATGGTCTCAGGGCTCTGGGTTCGAGCCCCACATCAGGCTCTCTGCTCAGCAGGGAGCCTGCTTCCTGTCCCCCCACCGCCTCTCTGCCTATCTCTCTGCCTACTTGTGATCTCTATCAAATAAATAAATAAAATCTTTAAAAAAAAAGTTTCTTTTTAGAATGCCTATAGCCCTACAAACCAAAATGAAGTAAAGCATATTCTCCCCTCACCTCTTACCACCTGCAGCCTTGCTTCTAAGACTTAAAGTCAGGTCAATGCCATTGACTCTGTATAAATAATGTTTCAAACTGCTTCTTGTGAGGTGCCCTGAGAACCAAAACCAACCTTCACAGAATTGTTTCTAAAGGAATTACACTTCAAATTCCAAATATCTATTATAATTTTTTTTTTTTAAGATTTTATGTATTTACTTGACAGAGACAGAGAGATCACAAGCAGGCAGAGAGGCAGGCAGAGAAAGACAAGTAAGCAGGCTCCCTGACAAGCAGAAAGCCCAATGTGGGGCTCAATGCCAGGACCCTGAGATCATGACCTGAGTGGAAGGCAGAGGCTTAACCCATTGAGCCACCCAGGTGTCCCTACAATTATTTTTCTAAGAGAACTTATTCTTAAAATAGAAGCTAATCGTACTTGTAAATCAGATGCTAATAAAAAAAAGACCCTTTCAATGGCTATTGTAGCTTAACAAAACATATCAATTATTTAAAATGCATATAACGAAATGAGTTTTTTGGGAAAAAATCACTTATTTTCACAATCAAGGAATTTTTACTTTTTTTTAACTCAACAGAACCAATTCAGACTGTGTCTTCACACCTTTTACAAATTATTTAGCAATCTCCTACAGACTACTACTTATGTTTCAAACACTTTCAACAACACATTCATCTGGAATGCCCTAGAGTATCATAAAACTAAGCAGCTCAGTTTCACCCATCTTCATGTAATTATAAAACTGGTATCAAACATTTCTGACACCCAATTCAATTTTTCAAGATTTACATTTTCCTTTCTTCCAAAGATCTTATCTTGCTATTCTTGAACTTCAAAAACAACAACAACAACAACAACAAAAAACCCTGCAGTTAAGTTTAAAAAACAAAAACAAAAAAAATCAACAGGTGGTGTCTGGGTGGCTCAGGGTCCTGGGATCAAGCCCCACTTGGGCCTCCCTCATTAGGGAATCTGCTTCTCTCTTTCCCTCTGCCTCTTCCTGCCTGTGCTCTCTCAAATGCACTATAAAATAAATTAAATTTTTTTTAAAAGATTTTGTTTGTCAGAGAGAGAACAAGCAGGGGGAGAGGCAGGCAGAGGGAGAAGCAGGCTCCCCACTGAGCAAGGAGCCTGATATGGGGACTTGATCCCAGGACCCTGGGGTCATGACCTGAGCAAAAAAGACCCTTATCAGACTGAGCCAGCCACTCAGACATTCCTACAAATAAAATCTTAAAAAAAAAAAAAAAGAAAAGAAAAAGAAAACACACCAGCAAGAGGTGGTTACCCAGCTAACAGAAACTAGGACCATGGGGTATATATTTAGCCTGTACTCTGTTACTTTAAAGTATTAAGATATAAAACTGATCCTAATCAAAATCTTGGAAAATAAGATTTTACCTCTAAATGTAATAAAATTAGCAATATGACTACTATGTCTATTGACCAACTAAAATTCTATTTGTCCTTCAGTCATTATGCCATCCAAATACCACAGAAATTTGGCCAATTTTACTACTTCATTAATTTCTTAATGACTGAGGCATCTTCTTTTGTATTGTCTATCCAAACTTACTTTGAGTTCCCTTTCATTTGTCTTCAATTTTTCTTTGAAAACAAAATGACCCAAAGAATATTATATTACACATTTTTTCCATATCTCTAGATTCTTAGAAGTGGGATTACTCGTTCAAAGGTTAAACACATTTTGTGTTTTCATGGGTATTTCCAAACTACCTCTGTAATTGTGCTTCTGCTACAATGAGCACTAACAACCTGTAGCTGACAAGCTCCTGAAATGTGGCTAGGATGGTTAAGAAACTCAATTCATCAATCTGAAATTAAATTTAAAAGGTGATACTTGAAAAAAAAAAAACTGATATTTGATTCAATTATTGGAAAGATTTTAAGATGTTTGGAACACAGAGTATCTACTTTATTCAAATGTAAAGTTTATGAAAGCTAAATACAAATCAAGTATTTTCAATTAAAATTTAGCATCAGAATTGAGATATGCTATAAATGCAAAACACATTCCTGATTTCAAAGGCTTAGTACAAAAAACACACAAATATCTCTTAATAATTCTATATGATTATATGTTAAATTATATGTTAAATGATAACATTTTAATATACTTGGTTAATTAAATTATATCATTAGAATTAATTACGTGTTTATTTTTGTTTTTTTAATTCCATTTTTTAACCTTTTTTTTTTTTAGATTTTCAAACATTTTTATTCAGGGAGAGAGAGCAATCAGGCACTTGAGATTAATGGAGGCAGGGGGAGATGGAGAGAGAGAATCTTAAGCGGACTCTATTCTTAGCGTGGGGCTGACACAGGGCTCAATCCCAGGGCCCTAAGATCATGACTTGAGCCAAAACCAAGAAATGGAGGCTTAAATGACAGCTACCCAGGTGCCCTATTTTTTTTTTCGACTTTTTTAAAGTGGCTAGTAGAAAATTTAAAATTACAAACTGTGGATAACATATAGACTTGCTGAATCTCTGCTGTACATCTGAAACTAATGTAATGTTGTATGTCAACTATATTTCAGTAAAAGAATTTGTTTTAATTTAAAAATAAAATAAAATCGCATATATGGTTTGTATCACATTTCTTCTTGGATAATGCTGCTTTAGAAAAATTATACCAAAAAAATTAAAAAACCATACAAATTTTCCTGTACTCTAGCCAATTAACACAATTACATTATATTAAATTCATTTTCTTCAGTGGGTATTTAAACATTAGATAAATAAACTATGCACCCTTTATTTCATCACACTGTAAATGTACATTTTATAAGACAATTTTTGGAAACATAGTTCAATAATCTTGAACTATCATAGCATCATAGGTTCAATGAATTATTTTGAAAGGAAAAATGAGATATTTTATTCCATCAAAACAAATCTGTTTCTAAAATTAGAATGTCCTTTTTTCATAAAACTCTGATGTATCATTTATTTATGGTTTTAAACCACTGTTAGTGATTTAACAAATATACAAAGTTATTGTACTATAATCTGAATATAATTTCTAGATATAACTAGAAAATCCATATATTCATTTACACATTTCTGTAAATCCTCTACATTTGTACCTTAAAGTCATCCTACAATATGCTTATGCAAAAAAGGGGCATCTAGCATTAAAGATACATCTGATTGTGTCCTAACTTTCCAGGCAAGTGCTGAAAATTTCTATTGGGAGAATAATGAACACCGGCTGCACTCCAGTGCTTTAAAAGAGATCATATTACTCCTATTTTTGTGTCAGGTCCCTTAGAAGCCACCCTTAATTTTCCAGGTACATGCACATAAAGAATGGAAGAATGAAATTATTCAAAATATTACCTAGACACCTCATTAAATGCCTTGCTTAATTTATTATTAAGCATAGTTAGAATTTCAACTCCATAAAAGAAGCTTAAAATTACATAAGTGTGGATAAACTAAAAGATTAAAATGTTATAGAATTCCTTTAAATATTAAATTACAAGGACAAAAGATACTTAGCAAATAAGACAGCATGAAATAATACATATGATTTCTCAACTCAGAATTACTCTTTTTCCAGGTATATTATGCCATAACAAAACATAGAGTATTCTCAGTTCAGAATTTTGAAAAATTTAAGTGCCAATCAAACTTGTTCATTTAAACACCAAATTATGTGATAGAGCTACAATTAAATTTAAAAAAAATAACATACCTGAATCATTAATGTAGTAAGTCCAACTGCATTTTTTTCTTTTCTTTTCTTTTCTTTTTTTAAGATTTTATTTATTTGAGGGCGCCTGGGTGGCTCAGTGGGTTAAGCCGCTGCCTTCGGCTCAGGTCATGATCTCAGGGTCCTGGGATCGAGTCCCGCATCGGGCTCTCTGCTCAGCAGGGAGCCTGCTTCTCTCTCTCTCTCTCTCTCTCTCTCTCTCTGCCTGCCTCTCCATCTACTTGTGATTTCTCTCTGTCAAATAAATAAATAAAATCTTTGAGAAAAAAAAAAAAAAAAAAGATTTTATTTATTTGATATAGAGAGAGAGATCACAAGTAGGCAGAGAGGCAGGCGGAGAGAGAGGGGGAAGCAGGCTCCCTGCTGAGCAGAGAGCCCGATACAGGGCTCCATCCCAGGATCCCAAGATCATGACCTGAGCCAAAGGCAGAGGCTTGACCCTCCAAGCCACCCAGGAGCCCCCATCTGCACAATGTTTTCTCAAATAGGAGAATAAACAGTATTTTGTCAAGGAAAAGCAAGAATTCAAAAGTAAAATTTCACATCAAAAACTGTTGTCTTACATACCATAAGTGTATAATCAAAAGAAAATTGAGTTCCCATAATCTTAACTTTCTCAATTTTTGCTTTGGAAGTAAATTACAATAATATATTTTTTCATATTGTATTATATAACCTACATACAGTATACTGACAGAAAGATGAATTAAGTATTTAATAAGTATATTTAAAAGTGTTTTCCCTTCTTTAGAATTCAATTTAGTACATATCCCTAAATGAAAATTTATTTGCTATATTCAGTATATAATGGTAAACATAAATGTTTTAAATACTGTTTTAGTCACTAATGATTACAGATGCTTCTCTTCTCTCAGATATTTGTTCAATCAGGCTGTGCAATTCTATGTGCAATTTTATATTCACATTTATATATTGTTTGACTTTAATTTTTTTTAAAGATTTTATTTATCTGAGGGAGCAGAAGTAGAGGGAGAAGCAGACTCCCTGCTGAGCAGACAGCCTGACGTGGGACTTGATCCCACGACTCTGGGATCATGACCTGAGCTGAAGGCAGATGCTTAATGACTGAGCCACCCAGGTACCCTGGCTTTAGTAATTTTTAATTTAAAAAAGTTGTCTAATGTCAGAAATTAAAATTGCTAAAATCAAAATTTAGAGGGGACTAGATAGAGAATATTTAAAGGCACTATACATAAAATATGTTAAACTGAATATAATTAAGTATATCTATTTTACCTGTCAATTAGAAGTTTATAAACCCAAATCTTGTATCAGGATTAGAAACTGCATACTTCGGGGTGTCTGACGAATTCTTGATTTCGGCTCAGGTCATGATCTCAGGGTTCTGGGATTGAGCCCCACCTTGGGTTCCCCATGAGCTCGGAGTCAAAGTGGAATTGTCTCTCTTGCTCTGCTCCCCAACCCCTGCCCTGCTCATTCGTGCTCTCTCTCTCTCTCTCACTCTCTTTCACTCTCTAAATAAATAAAACCTTAAACCAAAAAAGAACTTGCATATTTCTTTCTTTAAATAGTTGGCAGTACACTTTAACATGGTATAGTAAAAAGAAAAACTTGCTCAGTCATTAATCTTTTAACAATTTCCAACTCTCTAGGCCTCAAATTCCTCTCTCTAAAACAGGGCAGGATTCGTAAAGTGAAAATTTAATGATTTCCAATTTCCTTCCCAAATCTAAAATCCTAACTTTACAACTATATGATTTGGAAAGCAACTTAGCAATACCTGGATTCTTCACCATCGCCAAATAAAATAAATGTTGTCGGTAATTGGGTAAATAACAGAATCTTAAATCCTCCTCTACCATTTTCTCCTGCCAATAATGAACTGAAATTAGAACATCTATTTTATGTCACTCAATAATATTTGCCCAAGAATTCTTCAGTACTTGAATAAAAAGTAATTATAACCAGCCTGAATTAAACCTTAAAGTCTTTAAGGTTCTATAAAGTTCAGTTTTAGGGTGCCCGGGTGTCTCAGTTGGTTAAGCATCTGCCTTCAGCTCAGGTCATGATCCCAGAGTCCTAGGATAAAGTCCCACATTGGGCTCCCAGCTCCACGGGGAGTCTGCTTCTCCCTCAGACCATCTCCTCTCTCATGCTCTCTCTCATTGTCTCTCTCAAATAAGTAAACAAAATCTTAAAAAAAAAGTTCAGTTTTAAAATCTCTCTTTTTTTGTTTTTTTAAAGATTTTATTTATTTATTTGACAGAGAGAGATCACAGTAGGCAGAAAGGCAGGCAGAGAGAGACAGGAGGAAGCAGGCTCCCCACTGAGCAGAGAGCATGATGAGGGGGCTCGATCCCAGGACCCTGAGATCATGACCTGAGCCGAAGGCAGAGGCTTAACCCACTGAGCCACCCAGGCGCTCCTAAAATCTTACTTCTTGTACACTTTTTTATTAACTTATTTTCTTAATTAGCTACTAAAAAGGATAGAGTATAAAAGCAATCATATTTAGAGGGGTTTTTTTAAACGATTTTATTTATTTGACAGACATCACAGGGAGGCAGAGAGGCAGGCAGAGAGAGGAGGAAGCAGGTTCCCCACGGAGCAGAGTCCGATGTGGGGCTTGATCCCAGGACCCTGGGATCATCACCTGAGCTGAAGGCGGAGGCTTTAACCCACTGAGCCACCCAGGCCCCCTGGAGGGTATTTTTAAGAAGCTGTAAGATCTTACCATCTACTTCTTCATTCATATCGTTATAATCACCATCACTGCCACTATCACCATCTACGAAATATTTATAGGTGCCAGAGCGTTCTGTCAGTCAGTATCTAATTATTTCTCACAGTTCTGTAAGAAGAGGCAACATTATCTTGCCCTGTTTTAGAGATAAGGAAACTGAAGCTTAGGGACACTGGGCCATTCACCCAAAGTCACATGGCTTTGAAGTGGTGCAGCCTATGTCGAAGTGAATCAGCTGTTACCAGAGCCTTTGCTCTTACTGACCAGGCTAACACACCCATCAGTACTCAGGATTTACGACAGACCGTCAATAATAGTCACAAGGGGAAAACGAAAAAAGAAAAAAGCTGCACAAACTCAGATAATATGGCCTACTATCCAACAGCTCATCAAAAGACACATACATTTCTTTAAGTCCGGAGAGATTATACATACATACATACATACATACATACATACATACATACATAAAGAAAAAAACACCAAATGTATTAAAATTAAGATGATATCTGAGTTTTTGACCTTCTCTAAAATACTATTTTACTTTGCATTGGAGAAAGAGAGGTTTTATATGATCACAATTCTAACTCTATAGAATAATTACTGCTTTCCTTTCTCTGCCTTAATTTCTAGTTAGGTGGCTGCTGGAGTTACACTGGAATGGGACCAGGATAGCTGCTTAGCTTTCTTGTAAGAGGACTCAAAGCTAAGTTACCTTGGATGTTTTATCGCAGTCCAGGATATGGCCCTAAGGTTTTCAGATTTAGAAACCCAACTTTACCTTAATAGATCCACATTAACCATGTTCACAGATTGTCAGTTCACTGATTTACAATAATGGGTTTATAATTTCACATAGTTAAGTACCCAGATTAGCATGACTAGTGCATACTTTCACTATAGATAGAACTATATGAAAAATCAAATTGTAACCAGAAAGTGAGGAAGTGATATAGAAGCAGAATTAGTTGTTATTTTCCTCAAATAAGATCTTGGCATAACTTATCAACAGGCCCTCAGTATACTTGAAGTCTTGTTGGCCAGGATTAGAAATTGCATATTTCCTTCTTGTAAATAACCAGCAGTACAACTTTAATATGGTATAATACAAAGAAAAAACTTTAGGGGACCTGGCTGGCTGAGTTAGGAGAGCACGGGATTCTTGAGTTGTGAGTTTGAGCCTCATAGAGAGATTGGGCAGAGAGATTACTTTAAAATAGTAACAACAACAACAATAATAATAACAGGGCATCTGGGTGGCTCAATCGTTAGGCATCTGCCATCAGCTCAGGTTATGATCTCAGGATCCTGGGATTGAGCCCCACACTGGGCTCTCTGCTCAGCAGGAAGCCTGCTTCTCCCTCTCCCACTCCCCCTGCTTGTGCTCCCTCTCTCACTGTGTCTCTCTCTGTCAAATAAATAAATAAAAATCTTAAAAAGAAAGAAAGGAAGAAAAAGAAAGAAAGAAAGAAAGAAAGAAAGAGAGAAAGAAAGAAAGAAAGAGAGAGAAAGAAATTTGAATAAATAAGTAAATAATGTTTTAAGAAATAAAAGGAAGAAAAATTTTAGTTCCCTGAGAATAATTTAGATGACCACTGCCCAGATTTGTCCCTGTCTTTCTCCTGTGCCTCCACAGTTGACCAATGCAACACATGAAGGTGTTCTTTCTTTACACTTCAGTCAAGTCTTTCTGGAGTTCAGAATTAATGCTGTCGTTTTAAATGTGTTTTTTAAAGAGTTTATTTATTTAGAGAGACAGTACAAGCAGGAGGAGGGGCAAAAGCAAAGGGAGAGAAAATCTGAAGCACACTCTGTGCTGAGCGCAGAGCCCAACTTGGGGCTCAGGTTCATGACCCTGAGATCAAGACCTGAGCGAAAATCAAGTCAGTCCCCTAAGGGATGACCCAACTCCCTGGGGAGCACCCAGATGCCCAATGCTGTCTTTAAGGTGACTTTAATATTTTTGTTCTGACCAATTTAGTACAGTATTGACTGTACTTTCAGAGCGTGATCGTATTTCCCTTGTTTCTAGATTTCTGGGGGAACCACCCAGTTGTTCCCAAGTGGGAAAGAATTCAAGTTAATAAAAATTTAAGTATTTGCATTGCAGTTCCTGAGATAAGGCTTTCTGTATGTCTACTGTCCTAAGAGTCAGTATGTTCTGTCCTAAGAGTCTGAAAATTTACTGAGTTAAAACACATCTAGTTTGTACATTTATGGGGAAAAAATCCTCTGAGGTACCTAATCCTTAATTCTATAAAAAAGAGATAATCTAAAACTTTCTGCAGGGCAGGCAACTGTGCTCAGTCTCCACGAGCACAACTGACACTCTGCAGCAAAGGGACAAGTGGAAGCCCTTCTACAAGGGGCCAAGAGACCAAGGACCATCCCTTCAACACCACAGCGACTGAGACCACTGATTGCACTGCTTAGAAAGATTACTTAAGTGGGCCAATGACAAGGAATCTGTAAGATTTAGGGGAAAATGAGAAATCAGTAAGCTATGAGAAATGAATATGGAAAAAAAAATGTGTTTTTACCAAGAGGTGAGGTAGAAGTTAGAAAAGGATGAAAGCCCAGTTTGGGGATGGGAGTAGAAGTCATAATTTAAAGCTGCAAAGGAATACAGGAATTTCTCAGACTCAGACTTTCCTCTGATAATGGGAAGAAAGACTGTTTTTCCAAAAACAACAGAAAAAGCATTACAAAAGTAAAGTTTCCCTTGTAGCATAAGGGGTTAATGCTGGTAAAGTGAAAAATGCGAGTGGGTTGCTTGTTTACTTCTTCTGGGTTCAATGACTCGAGTCATTGAGGCTGCAGACGAGGGTCAGAGCATCACCTGAGTTGATGGGAGGGTTTCGGATAACATCAGCGATAATCTTCTGAACCTCTGGAGTCAGGCCTGCTCGTTCCGTATCAAGTGGGCAGCCAGCTTTCAGTGCTTGGGTTAAGTGCATCCCAACCGTTGTGACAGGCATAGCCCTCTCCTTGGCTATACTTATCTAGAGAAACAGGAGCAAAACCACCAGCAAGGTCTTAAGAGTTTGCAATGTACCATATGTAAATAAAATGTCCAAAACCTTCAGGTAGTCAATGTTCACCAAGAAATAATGCACTGAACCTTCACTTAAAATTTTCATTTTCACTATTTCTTTAAAACTACCCATGTTACAGATCTCTACATGTTCTACCTTTTATACTTACTACAGTGAATAAAACAAAATCCTCCAGCTTTAGCTAAGAACTCAATCCTCATCCCTCTGTAATTGTTCACTTCAAAAACCCATTAGTGGCAGAGACTAATCATTCTGTGTAAATCTAATAACTGCCACAGCCTTCTGAAAATATCATAAATTGTAATCCAATATTCTGTATAAATGAACTAACACATGGTACTTTAGTTATGTGAATGTCCAAGAAGACAAATCCTAAAATGCTTAGTGATAGTGCAAGGCTCCAGATGCATTCTATAAACGGTTCTTGAGAAAACTTTAATAGGGTGTTTTATATTGGCTCTATTCATAAAATAATAACCACAATTTATCAAGAGCTGTCGTTTTTTGCCTAGCATTAAACTTAACATGAATTGTTTTAAATTTAGGATAGCGTTACATATTTTATGTAGCTTTTTAAACAAAAGTAGCTCCAAATCCATTTAAGATGTACATTTGATAAAACATTCTTTTAAATACTCAGAAAGTTTATGCAGCTCTAGATTATTTCATGATACCTTCTTTTAATGCATCTTGGAAGTCTGAATTTGGACTGTATTTATGTGAAGACTGTACTTTCACAGAACGGAGCATTTAAAGCAGTATTTTCAGCCTTCAAAGGTAGGTTTTAAGTTACCTCATTAAATGTCTACCTTTTTCTACTACACGGTCTGCACCATGTGTGCATAATATCAGGGTTATTTGATACCAGGCATCAAATTACCTAGAACTAATTGTATTATTGCTCCTGATTAATTAGTCCTTAGGCATGTTTAATTTTGTGGTTAACTGGCACAGACCCTCTCAGCCCCTGGGAGGAACAGATAATTATACCATGATATTACACAATAATATACAAAAAAAAAAGCAAAAGATATCAATGATAATATACCACTCTGTATTTTTAATCATGAATATATAATACAACACATGAAACCATGTATCAGGGCTGAGTATTAGAATATACTTTATTCAGAAAATTTGGAGGCTACAACAAATTTTCTTAGTATTCAGTTATACTATATATATGGTCAAATTATGTATTTATAAGCATATTTAACACATGTAAGTTACTATTTAAATAAGAAACTGAACTTAAAATTTCTATTTATCATGCAATTCACTTCAAAAATAGTACAATGGAATTGTTGGGTTTCTTCTATAATGGCTTTTGTACTTTTAATTTCAGGAATCTGACTGTTTAATTAGAACATCTATTAAGTGATGAAGACAAGCTATAAACTGTTTTTCTTATTTATACTGGATTTTAACCAGAATAAGAAGTATAATATAGCCTAGTGAATACAGACACAGAGAACATGAAAAGCAGGCACGGGACCATATAGCCTTTTCCAAATCAATTTAATGACAGAGAGGATAGGAATTAAATTAGTTAAACATAGCTGGAAGCCTAATTCTGTCCCTATTCCACTAAGTTATACTCTTCATTTTGTATATTTAAAGAAACCTCAACAGCCTTAAGGACTGAGGCCAGAACAGTGAAGAAACATTAAGTGTGGCCATTTTTCACAGTAATTAAGATTTTTTTCAAAGACCAATCAGGCATGGTTTAAAATAGAAAATAACAGTAGAGGATCTAGAATGAAAAGCAAGCTGTTTTTTAAAAACTTATTTCCAGCTTCTTGGACATCCTTCCAAAGACAGTTTACGCATTTTTGTATACATACACAAAAATATGTTAATATATAAGCATGCATATATACACTCACTTCATTTATGCTTTTCACACTGCTCTCCATCTTCCTTTTCCTTAATATATCTTGGAGATTATTTCTTATCAGTATATATGCTAACAGTTTTTAAACTATTAATCCCAGTTAAAAAAAAAAGTCTTAAAATACAACTGCTCTAATATCCCTAAGCTGTAAATATGTTCAGCAGAACCTCTGATACAACCTCTACAAAGTAACCATGGTCAAAGTACACTTACTCTTTTTAATTAATTGACAAAGGTAGGTTTGGCAGAAAAAGAAAATGACATTCTAGTCTAAGATTAAATGTAAAATGAAACAATATAAAATACTGCAAGATTAGAAGAAATTTATCCCAAGTCACAATTTTACTATTTGAAAAGCTGATAAGAACACGTTTAGATAAATTTGAAAATCTGTTAACTTGAAAGTAAAATACTAACCAAAGACATCTTCTTTTCTTGGAATAAGTAATAAGTGATGGCCACAGGCTGTGAAAGGGAGCATGCTTCATTTTTTGCCACCACACTGTTCCTTTGTTCTTCCTGAGGTTTTGTCCTTGAAAAGAGGTCTGTCTACAAAATTTTAAATGTAACACAAATGATCAATAATAATATCAATATAATGATAAAGTATTAGTATGATCATTAGGCATGAGGGGGAAAAAACACACACAAAACTTCAAAGGAATGATAAAAAATTCCCTTTATATGAAGAGCTGAAAAAGGGTTTTGTTTTCTTTTTGTTTTTGTATTTTTACATATTGATCTAAAAGGTAAAATAAGGATGGAGGGAGTAAGTTTTTAAATAAGATATATGTAATAGTAAACATGGTTATAAAGCTAGAAATTTCTAGTCTCTCCTTTAGCCAACAAAGAGGGAATAAAAAATGAACTATAATGTTGACCACTCTGACTCTAAATTAGTCCCTTAATCTCTGGAAGTGAATACTGAATGAATGAATAAACCAAATTAATATTCAAATTTTGATACCATAGTCACAAATTCTGCTAACATTTTATAAGTAAATACATTACTACTATATACATATAGTTTAAAAAGATACATACAAACTGTGGCTCTAAACTTGAAGCATTATGTAAATTCTTAAATACGGTTCCTTAGGAAACGTTTAAAAGAGAAAAAGCGGACAAAGGATTGAAAAATGAGATTAATAGAGCAATAGTGGAATTTTTTAAGAGCCTGAAAATATGTAAAGACCAAGTGAGAGTTATGACAGAATTATATGATGTATGATTCGCATGGATTAAGAATAGTTTTCCCCATGCCAACTTTACTTTTCAAAACATAAGCACCAATTTAAAAGAATTAAATCCAACATAACTTGGCGTATTGTAACCCACAGCAGTCCATTTCTACCCTAAATAAATAAGTGAGTCTGTAGATTAGTTCAGATACCTGGGACAACGCAATTTGGGGAACAGAGAAACTAGACGATACCTCAAGTTGTTTCTAGGCACCTCTAGATTTTCAAGGAAGAATATATTTTATTAAATGAAGTGTTTCTATCTGAGACCTTAACAATGTCAAATCTGGCCTTAAATTGCTAGGCATGCTTAATATTAGCCCATTAGCCCGATTCCTCAGTCTATCGGTATAGGCTATGGCTGGAGGCAACAATGGGATACCCCGATACCAAGGTCTTAGAAATGTGACCACTGTGAATTATACTGGCAAATCCATGAAGATTTTAGTACTTATAGGACAAAATCATGATGTCATCTGTAAATGTGAGACTAAAGGGTTTAGGAACATTCAAAACACTAAGCAAAGTACTATGAGGGCAGTAATCTCAAGAAGGAAGGGCTATTCTAATTAAGCAAAAGTCTAATCAAATCATGCTCTGTGTAGATAAAAGATTATATGAACAGAGAGTGATCAATGGAAACATAAGTAGGAAATCAGTGGAAACATAAATAGGAAAGGCAGAAGGACCAAAGCAGGCAATACCTAGCCAAGCACTGTTCAGATGACAAGACATCTTGGCTAACTAGATTTGAATGTAACAGTTTCCCTGGCAAGTAATGTAGGACAATGCCTAATCTGCCTTGATGTGACAGACTACTCTGACACTATCAGAATTCCCCCTGTGATATTCCAGGCTTTCTAAGCGACTGTCATAAGCTGGCTTCCCATATACCTTCTTATTCGATAGGAGAGGAGAAGATGCTGGTTAGGTCATGTGAAACTTCTCAGTTACAATTCTCATGATAAATTAATGAATTTGCATTCCAATGTAACCACTTACATTCATATTTGCACACATGTATACATAAAAACAAGCTCACAGAGAAGGATAATGCAAATCTACTCCTCAAAACACTATTCTGTGACAAGACATATCAGATTTTTAAAGGGGGATCCAAATGTGCGTGTCCAAAGCTTACAGTAGATTCTTAGAAGCGAAAACAACCTCTTAATACTGCCTTCCATACTTTTAATGCTTCCAACTTTTTATACCCACCCCTTATCTTTTGTCTTTCTTTTTTTGTTAAGCTTTATTTATTTATTTGAGAGACAGTGTGTGTGTGAGCAGAGGAAGGGGCAAAAGGAGACAGAGAGAGAGAGAGAGAGAGAGAGAGACAAGCAGACACTCTGCTGAGTGCAGAACCCAGGACTCCAAGATCATGATCAGAGCCAAAATCTTAAGAGTCAGATGCTTAAATGATTGAGCTACCCAGGCATCCCTATCTTTTGTCTTTCTAATTAATCTATTGTTTCCTTAATATGGGGAAGGAAGGTATCCTTTCCATTGTGTAGTCAGGAAATGGAAACCTAAAGATGTTAAAGAACACATACAGAGTCAGGCTCCCTGCTCAATGGGGAGTCTGCTTGTCCTTCTCCCTCTGTCCCTCCCCTCCTCATTCTCTCTAATAAATAAACTCTTTAAAAAAAAGGGAGGGGGGGTGGTGCCTGGGTGGCTCAGTCAGTTAAGCATCTACCTTCAGCTCAGTTCATGATCTCAGCATCCTGGGAGGGAGCCCCATACCACTCCCCCAGCCTTCTGTGGAGCAGGAAGTCTGCTTCTTCTTCTTCCTCTGTTCCTCCTCCAGCTTGTCAAATAAATCTTTTTAAAAAGAACACATTCGGCTTCAACAGGTAGACCATGGGAGAATTAAATTCCTAATTCCCTGATTCTGAGTTTAGTAGACTTTCTACTACCTCCCAATGCCTTACTCCTATGTCAGAGTACACAAAGTTAATAGAGTCTGAATGTGGGGTTTAAAGAAAGAAACCCAAAGGATCCTTGTGGAAATGGCCATTTATGGTGGAGCAAAGAGTAATAAAAGAATAGGAAGAGAATGCTAGTAAGACTGAAGAGAAGAACATGTATTCTACTTAATATCAAAGGACAGCATGACTGGAAGGAGAGGGTAATTAGGGAATAAAATAAATAAAACAGAAAAGAAAGTGGCTGGGCTCCATGCCAAGTGATAGCAAAGATAACTTTGCAGCTTTAATTTCTATCTCCATCTGAAAGTAAAATTATTTATCAACCTAAAACACAGTACTTTTTCAAATTGAAAAGCAAAATCACTCAACAGAACAGAAAGACAGGAGCAGCCTGGACAACTACTTAAGCATCATCTTAAAAATTAGGTAACATGTTTTTGTAGGTGATTTACTACAGGAGTAATCTGAATCGATAGTTTCTAAGTGTCCAGTGTGGAAATGAAAACACAGCTGACCCTTGAACAAGATAGTGTGAAGCGGCCAGGTCCACTTAGATGCAGATTTTTTTCAATAAATACAGTACAGTGCTAAAACATATTATCTCTTCCCTATAATTTTGTTTTGTTTCAAGTTTTTATTTAAATTCTAGTTACTTAACATATAGTGTAATATTGGTTCCAGGAGTAGAATTTAGTGATTAATCACTTATCTACAACACCAGTGCTCCACAAAAGTGCCCTCCTTAATACCCGTCACCCATTTAACCCATCCCCTGCCCACCTTCCCTTCGTCAACCCCTTATGATTTCTTTTTAAGATTTATTTATTTATTTGAAAGGGAGAGAGAAAGAGAGAGTATGCACGAGTGTGGGAGAAAGGCAGAGTGAGAGGGAGAGAGAGATTCTCAAGCTGATTCCTGGCTGAGCGTAAAGCCCAACGCAGGGCTTGATCTCATGACCCTGAGATGATGACGGGAGCGGACACTTAACCAACTGACCCGCCCAGGCATTCCTCCCTTATGAGTTTCTTAATAACTTTTTTTTTTCTCTACCTTACTTTATTACAAGAAAATAGTATTTGGGGCACCTGTGTGGCTCAGTCTTTTAAGCATCTGTCTTCAGCTCAGGTAATGATCTCAGGGTCCTGGGTTTGAGCCTAGAGTCGGGCTGTCAGCTCAGTAGGAAGTTGGCTTCTCCTCTCTCTGCCCTTCCCCCCATCCCTGCTTGTGCTCTTGGGCTCTCTCTCAAATAAATAAATAAAATCTTAAAAAACAACAACAACAAAAGAATACAGTAAATAAGACATACAACATACAAAATATGTTAATCAACTATATGTGTTCTCAGTAAGGCTTTTAGTCAATAGTAAACTATTAATGGTTAAGTTTTGGGGGAGTCAAAAATTATACATGGATTTTTGATGGTGTGGGGGTCAGTGTCCCTAACCTCCCACATTGTTCAAGGGTCAACTGTAAAGGGAGAAAATGTTTTTAAAAGGTGTTTTTTAAATCATCAAAAAATGTTTATTCTCTCATAATTCCTGCAAACCACAGTATTTTACCTGAATGCTATTTATTTGACAGAAATCTTTGATGACTTCCAACAGAGGGGTCAACATATTAGCTTTGCCTTCAGACACACCATCGATCCTTTTCACATTTTCAAATGTAGTAGGTCTGTCATTTAAAAAAATTAAGAAGTCAAGAAACCACTAAAACATCATCACTCCAGCAACATAGCTGATGTTTAGCTTCATATTAATACTTAATAAATGTATATTTTTCCATTAACCAAAAACAATGTGTAATACAAGTAATGATGTTTCTCTTTGCTTTCCACCATTTAAAGATTTTTATTTTAGCAGTTTTTGAATAAAAACACCACCACCATTATCACCACAAAAACACCGTACTAACTGGTAAACAGGCCATTAGCATGAAGAAACAGGCTAATGTTCTACTCTATTACTGATCTTATCACTATTACTATTTTTACAGATATTAAAAAAAACTATGAGGCTCTGAGGATAACCAAGAGGCTAAGAAATACAAAAGAAAATCTCATTCATTATATACAAACTATTTACCTGTAATAATAAACTTGCTAACTACTTTAGGCTTTTAACTCAGTATTTCTTATTGTGTCCAAAATCAAAGAGATTGTATGATGTCTACTTTCTAAAAATCTGCCAATCTAATTATTACTCATTTTCCTTTAAATTATCTTCACTAAATATTAAAATGTGGTTTTTGAATATTCACTTTTAATAAAATAATTATTTTAAAATATAAGCACTATATTATTAAAATTCCTACACTAAAGTAACATCTTTTGGATAAAACTTAATGACAAAAACAATTTTTTAAAAGAAAGTATAAAAGATGAATACAGTTGGGAGGCCTGGATGACTCAGTTGGTTAAGCATCTGCCTTTGGCCCAGGTCATGATCCCAGGATCCAGGGATAGAGTCTCGTATCAGGCTCCTTGCTCAGCAGGGAGCCTGCTTCTCCCTCTGTCTGCTGCTTCCCCTGCTTGTGAGTGCTCTCTCTCTCACAAATAAATAAATAAAATCCAAAAAAGAAAAAGGGTGAATACAATTATCAGGCAACTGCTTTTTTTCTTTTAAAGATAGAAATTTTTTGGAAAGATTTTATTTATTTCTTTATTTGTCAGAGAAAGAGAGAGAGCACAAGCAGGGAGAGCAGCAGGCAGAAGCTTAAGCCACTGAGCCACTCAGGTGTCCTTCAAAAACTGTTCTTTGGAAATAATTTCTTCTAAATACTTATTGACCACCTCATCTTTATTAGGCATTGTGCCAGGTGCTTTGGAAGACACAAAATAATGAGGAAAACAGTGTCTTTATTCAGAGTTTACAAGCACGTATACCAATAATAACAAAAAATAAAGCATTATATGAGATGTGTCACAGAAGCATCTTCTAAATTTACATTTTAAAGTCCTTTATGAATTCAGGGGAAAGGAATTACTTTGCTGCTAAGAGCATGAAAGACTTCACGGAGAAAATCTTGAAGGATTTCCTAGCAGGAGTTTTGGGAAATCAAGGAAACGACAAGGCAGAAGCAACACTGTAAACAAATACATGGAATTTGAAAGGGGATCTTCAACATGCGGTTGGATAAACCACTCGAAATTCTGTGACATGGATGAAAATGCATGTTTAAGTCCATAAATGGCCTTAAATTCAGGGCTCTGAATTATAAGCTACAGAAGTTAAGACAGTTAGGAACTAGTTAGGCAGAAGTAGGACATGAGAAAGAAAGACTGATTTGGTCTCATGTACCAGATGAAACAGAGATGGAGAGATGAAGGAAAGATTTACTAGTTAAGAGGTTTCTGCAACAGCCAAGGGGCAATGGTCTGAACTAACAGGGTGTCACAAAGAAGAGAGAGGACAGCATACACAGATGCACGAGGAACTCTTTAATGAAAAAGTCTCACAACTATTTAAGTAGGACTAAGACGGGGATCCATGTTAGAGGAGTGAAAGTAACACCAGGCATTTTAAACATGTGTCATTGAGAACATAAAGGTAGGAACTGACAAAAAAGAGAGAGAGGAGTTTTGGTAGCTGCACAAAATGCATGCACGGAGGGTTTGTGGATAATGAATTAGATTTCATATACACTAAATGTGATGGCTGAAAACGGTTTTCATTCATGTTGAAACGTAAGACTACAGCTCAGTGGAGAGATGGTGGGCAGCACGGGAGACTGGGGAGTCACCTCACAGACAAGACAGCTGGACCCCAAGTCGTACTGTCACTAAACAATCTACATTACAAATCTATTATGTTAGGAGAAAATAAGTTAGAACACATACCTCATTTTGGCCATATCCAGTAGTATCTTATTTGTTGCCAGAATAGCTGGAGGGACATCCATTTTACTGGCTTGTTTCTGCCTGGCTTCAACCAGTTTGCCATACAACACAGTCTGAACGAAGAACAAAGAAACAACTGAACATTTGTTGTTGTTTTTTAATGTACTGAGAAAAATCCAGTCCTTTATTTTTAGAGTTTCAGCTATTACATTTTCCCTCAGGATGAAGAATTAACTAGGTCTCAGACTCAAGCTCAAGAACAACTTTTAAAATGCTGGCAACAAAATTTTAAGCATGCATATAATCCTTTCAAGCACCGCCTTTTCACAAAAGCCGTACCTCAGTCTCCTGCTCTTGAGCTGAAATAACAGGTTCTGAGGACTTGTGAGGTTTTCCTGGTGAATGCACCATGACGCTAAAATATGTAAAAGAAAATAAATAGTAAAGGCTTTTCTTTCTCCATGTTCACTTTTTATTTCACCCCCAAAATGAGAATATTGTTGCAAGTCAACAGTAACATTTATTTTTCATAACACCAGTAAAATAATTGTGACTTATATGGCAGCCTAGATTTTAAGCAATTTCAATCAAATGCATTCATTATAATAGTAAAGTTAAAACTGTAATTTGAATTCATCAAAATGTAGTATACTCAAAAACAGCCTTTGCCCCATCCTCATCCTCAACCAAATTCTTTAAAATACTCCTTCCTTATCTATACTGAAGATAACTTTTTTGTCCAAGAGAGATACAATCTATGATTCTTTACTGTGACATCACTAATTTTTGGTTGGTAAGGAACATTAGCATGGGACTAATCAAACTGTTCACGGTTTTCTTCAAAATCAAACAAAACTAAACCAAAGGGGATTTGTCTTTTGATTCCACAAAAGAAAGATAAAAAGCATGCAATTAGCAAATAACATGGAAGGAGTAAGGCAGCAAACTAGACAGAAAACCAATTTCTACAAAGAACATTTCCCATTGATAAATTATTTCTAAAGACAAAAAGATATAAAAATGAAATTGCATGGAATAGCCTATATAAAAGATGCCAATTTAAATAAAGCCCTTTTTTGGTAAGGAAAGGGCGAACATGTTTGATATTTAACAAATGTTTATAGTAAGATTTTCACAATTATCAAATCCTATCGCTAAAATAAGCAGATTTAAACTAGAGGGAAAAAAACACCAGTTCAAAGAATTAGTAATATCAGGTTATTCAAGATAATTATAAATTTGTTTTAAATAATAAAATTATATTACCCTTTATAATAGTATTTATAAAAGTCTTTATACTAACATACTGCTTACAAAACGGTATTTTAAATTATTTTACAAATAAATTTTATTATCATATATATTGGCAAAATATGGGCAATATAGCCCTGAAGGAGAAATATACATGGAAAACAATAATAAATGTTTTGCCTATGAATACTATTACAAGTGCACAGAAGAAAAGCCCAAAATTACTATAATGAATACCGTGAAAAAGTGGAGATGTTGGGGGCACCTGGGTGACACAGTCGGTTAAGTGTCCGACTCTTGGTTTTGGCTCAGGTTGTGATCTCAGGGTCATGGAATCAAGCCCTACATGGGGCTCTGCACTGAGCACAGAAATCTGCTAGCTTCTCTCTCCCTCTCCCTCTCCTCTGCCCCTCTGTAATCAATGAATCAATCAATCAATCAATCTTTGGTGGGGGGAATAAAAAGTGGAGATGTTCTACGCATGAAACAAGAAAAGACTACCATGTTAAAGAAGAAAGAGAACAACAAATAGTTCTTAGAAATTAAGATTTTAATAACTAAAATTAGAATCTTACTACATGGAAGGGAATATAAAGTCAAGGAATCCAAAAGAGTACACACCAACAAAAAGAAATTGAAAACAAGGGGGAAAAATGAGTAATAAAAACACTAAAAACCAAGCCAAGAAAACAAAAAAGACAATTACTAACAAC